>NC_068912.1:99285181-99887873 GCF_023091745.1 Budorcas taxicolor
GTATCTGGTCCCATCCCTTCATGGGAAATAGATGGGGAAACAGTGGAAACAGTGGAAACAGTGTCAGACTTTATTTTTTTGGGCTCCATAATCACTGCAGATGGTGCTTGCAGCCATGAAATTAAAAGACGCTTACTCCTTGGAAGAAAAGTTATGACCAACCTAGATAGCATATTCAAAATCAGAGACACTATTTTGCCGACTAAGGTCCGTCTAGTCAAGGCTATGACTTGGTCATGTATGGATGTGAGAGTTGGACAGCTGAGCGCTGAAGAACTGATGCGTTTGAACTGTGGTGTTGGAGCACTCTTGTGAGTCCCTTGGACTGCATGAGATCCAACCAGTCCATTCGGAAGGAGATCAGCCCTGGGTGTTCTTTGGAAGGAATAATGCTGAAGCTGAAACTCCAGTACTTTGGCCACCTCATGCGAAGAGTTGACTCATTGGAAAAGACTCTGATGCTGGGAGGGATTGGGGGCAGGAGGAGAAGGGGACGACAGAGGATGAGATAGCTGGATGGCATCACTGACTCGATGGACGTGAGTCTGAGTGAACTCCAGGAGTTGGTGATGGACAGAGAGGCCTGGCGTGCTGCGATTCATGGGGTCATGGGGAGTTGGACACGACTGAGTGACTGAACTGAACTGAAGTGAACTGAACCTCTATTCTAGATTTTTAATCTATGCCTTTTGGTATTTGTTATCAATTTTGTACCTTTAAGCATCCAATCTTCAGTATCCATTTTTACTTAGGAGTGTGCCTACTGGCTTGATTGCTCTCTCCCCCTTTAGACTCTCCTTTTTCTCCCCCAGGTCACCTCTATCTCCTCCCTCCCCCTTCTCTTCTCTACCCAACTCTGGGAGTCTCTTTGGGTGTTCCAGGCTGTGGAGAACACTTAGGGAACTGATTACTGGCTAGATCTTTCTCTCTCCTTTTGATTCCCCTTCTTCTCCTGGTCACCTCTATCTCCCTCCTCCTTCTTCTCTTCTCCATGTAACTCAGTGAACCTCTCTGGGTTCACTCTGGAGAATCTTTTCACCATTAACCTAGATGTTTTATCATCAGTGCTGTATAGATGGAGAGGTCTTGAGGCTACTGTAAGAATAAGACTGAAAGCCAGAGGCAGGAGGCTTAACTCCAAGATTTGGGAACACCAGAAAACTCCTGTCTCCAGGGAACATTAATCGACAAGAACTCATCCAAAAGCCTCCATACCTACACTGAAACCAAACTCCACCCAAGAGCCAACAAGTTTCAGAGCAAGGCATACCAAGCTAATTCTCCAACAATGCAGAAACATAACCCTGAGCATTAAAATACAGGCGGCCAAAAGTCACACCAAACCCATAGACACCTCAGAACTCACTCCTGGAAACTTCATTGCACTCTAGAAAGAGGAGATACAACTCCACCCACCAGCACAATCTTCCCTAACCAGGAAACCTTGACAAGCCACTCATCCAACCCCACCCTAAGGGAGGAACTTCCACAATAAAGAGGAGCCACAAACTTCCAGCATACCGAAAGGCCATCCCAAACACAGCAATCTAAACAAGATGAAAAGGCAGAGAAATGTACAGTACATAAAGGAACATGATAAATGCCCATGAAACCAAACAAAAGAGGAGGAGATAGGGAGTCTACCTGAAAAAGAATTCAGAATAATGATAGTAAAAATGATCCAAAATCTTGAAAGCAAAATGGAGTTACAGATAAATAGTCTGGAGACAAGGATTGAGAAGATGCAAGAAATGTTTAACAAGGACCTAGAAGAAATAAAAAAGAATCAATCAAGTATGAATAATGCAATAACTGAGATTAAAAAAAAACACACTCTGGAGGGAACCAACAGTAGAATAACTGAGGCAGAAGATAGGATAAGTGAAGTGGAAGATAGAATGGTGGAAATAAATGAAGCAGAGAGGAAAAAAGAAAAAAGAATTAAAAGAAATGAAGACAACCTCAGAGACCTCTGGGACAATGTCAAACACCCCAACATTTGAATCATAGGAGTTCCAGAAGAAGAAGACAAAAAGAAAGACCATGAGAAAATACTTGAGGAGATAATAGTTGAAAACTTCAACTAAATGGGGAAAGAAATAGCCACCCAAGTGCAAGAAACCCAGAGAGTCCCAAACAGGATGAACCCAAGGCAAAACACCCCAAGGCACATATTAATCAAATTAATGAAGATCAAACACAAAGAACAAATATTAAAAGCAGCAAGGGAAAAACAACAAATAACACACAAGGGGATTCCCACAAGGATAACAGCTGATCTTTCAATAAAAACTCTTCAGGCCAGAATGAAATGGCAGGACATTCTTAAAGTGATGAAAGAGAAAATCCTACAACCCAGATTACTGTACCCAGAAAGGATCTCATTCAAATATGAAGGAGAAATCAAAAGCTTTACAGACAAGCAAAAGCTGAGAAAATTCAGCACCACCAAACGAGCTCTTCAACAAATGCTAAAGGATCTTCTCTAGACAGGAAACAAAGATAAGGTTTATAAACTCGAACCCAAAAGAACAAAGTAAATGGGAATGGGATCATACTTATCAATAATTACCCTAAATGTAAATGGGTTGAATGCCCCAACCCAAAGACAAAGACTGGCTGAATGGACACAAAAACAAAACCCCTATATATGCTGTCTACAAGAGACCCACCTCAAAATAAGGGACACATACAGACCGAAAGTGAAGGGCTGAAAAAATATATTTCATGCAAATGGAGATCAAAAGAAAGCAGGAGTAGCAATACTCATATCAGATAAAATAAACTTTGAAATAGATGCCATGAAAAGAGACAAAGAAGGACACTACATAATGATCAAAGGATCAATCCAAGAAGAAGATGTAACAATTAAATATGCACCCAACTTAGGAGCACCGCAATGTATAAAGCAAATGATAGCAAGTATGAATGGGGAAATTAACAGTAATGCAATAATAGTGGGAGACTTTAATACCCAACTCACACCTATAGATAGATCAACTAAACAGAAAATTAGCAAAGAAACACAAACTTTAAATGATACAATGACCCAGTTAGACCTAATTGATATCTACAGGACATTTCACCCCAAAACAATGAATTTCACCTTTTTCTCAAGTGCACATGGAAACTTCTCCAGGATAGATCACATCCTGGGCCATAAATCTAGCCTTGGTAAATTCAAAAAAATTGAAATCATTCCAAGCATCTTTTCTGATCACAATGTGGTAAGATTAGATGTCAACTATGGGAGAAAAAAAAAACTATTTAAAATACAGACATATGTAGGCTAAACAACATGCTTCTGAATAACCAACAAATCACAGAAGAAATAAAAAAGAAATCAAAATATGCATAGAAATGAATGAAAATGAAAACACAACAACCCCAAACCTATGGGATTCAGTAAAAGCAGTGCTAAGGGGAAGGTTCATAGCAATACAAACTTACCTCAAGAAAGAAGAGGAAAATCAAATAAATATCCTAACTTTACACCTAAAGCAACTAGAACAAGAAGAAATGAAGAACACAGGGGTTAGTAGAAGGAAAGAAATAATAAAAATTAGGGCAGAAATAAATAAAAAAGAAACAAAGGAGACCATAGCAAAAGTCAACAAAGCTAAAAGCTGGTTCTTTGAGAAGATACAAAGGGAGAAGAATCAAATCAACAAAATTAGAAATTAAAATGGAGAAATCACAACGGACAACACAGAAATACAAAAGATCATAAAAGACTACTATCAGCAACTATATGCCAATAAAACGGTCAACTTGGAAGAAATGGACAAATTCTTAGAAAAGTATAACTTTCCAAAACTGAACCAGGAACAAATAGGAAATCTTAACAGACCCATCACAAGCATGGAAATAGAAACTGTAATCAGAAATCTTTCAACAAACAAAAGCCCAGGACCAGACGGGTTCACTGTTGAATTCTACCAAAAATTTAGAGAAGAGCTAACACCTATCCTACTCAAACTCTTCCAGAAAATTACAGAGGAAGGTAAACTGCCAAACTCATTTTATGAGGCCACCATCACCCTAATACCAAAGCCAGACAAAAATGCCACAAAAAAAGAAAACTATAGGCCAATATCACTGATGAACAGAGATGCAAAAATCCTTAACAAAATCCTAGCAAACAGAATCCAACAACATATTGAAAAGATCATACATCATGACCAAGTGGGCTTTATCCCAGGGATGGAAGTATTCTTCAACATTAGCAAATCAATCAATGTGATATACCACATTAACAAACTGAAAGATAAAAGCCATATGATTATCTCACTAGATGCAGAGAAAGCCTTTGACAAAATTCAACATCCATTTATGATAAAAACCCTCCAGAAAGCAGGAATAGAAGGAACATGCTGCTGCTAAGTCGTTTCAGTCGTGTCCAACTCTGTGCGACCCCATAGACGGCAGCCCACTAGGGTCCACCGTCCCTGGGATTCTCCAGGCAAGAATACTGGAGTGGGTTGCCATTTCCTTCTCCAATGCTTGAAAGTAAAACGCTAAAATGAAGTTGCTCAGTCACCTCAACATAATAAAAGCCATACATGATTAACCCACAACAAACATTATCCTCAGTGGAGAAAAATTAAAAACATTTCCCATAAAGTAAGGAACAAGACAAGGGTGCCCACTCTCACCGCTACCATTCAACATAGTTTTGGAAGTTTTAGCCACAGCAATCAGAGAAGAAATAGAAATAAAAGGAATCCAGATTGGAAAAGAAGACGTAAAACCCTCACTGTTTGCAGATGACATGATCCTCACATAGAAAACCCTAAAGACTTCACCAGAAAATTACTAGAGCTAATCAATGAATATAGTAAAGTTGCAAGATATAAAATTAACACACAGAAATCCCTTGCATTCCTACACACTAACAATGAGAAAAAAGAAAAATTAAGGAAACAATTCCGTCCACCATTGTAATGAAAAAAATAAAATACTTAGGAATAAATCTACCTAAAGAAACAAAAGACCTATATATAGAAAACTATAAAACACTGATGAAAGAAATCAAAGATGACACAAATAGATGGAGATATATATCATGTTCATGGATTGGAAGAATCAATATAGTGAAAATGAGTCTACTACCCAAAGCAATCTATCAGTTCAGTTCAGTTCAGTCGCTCAGTCGCATCCAACTCTTTGTGACCCCATGAATCGCAGCACGCCAGGCCTCTCTGTCCATCACCAAATCCTGGAGTTCACTCAGACTCACGTCCATCAAGTCAGTGATGCCATCCAGCCATCTCATCCTCTGTTATCCCCTTCTCCTCCTGCCCCCAATCCCTCCCAGCATCAGAGTCTTTTCCAATGAGTCAACTCTTCACATGAGGTGGACAAAGTACTGGCAATCTATAGATCAATGCAATCCCTATAAAGCTACCAACGGTATTTTTCACAGAACTAGAATAATTTGTATGGAAATACAAAAAAATCTCGAATAGCCAAAGCAATCTTGAGAAAGAAGAATGGAACTAGAAGAATCAACCTGCCTGACTTCAGGCTCTACTACAAAGCCACAGTCATCAAGACAGTATTGTACTGGCACAAAGACAGAAATATAGACCAATGGAACAAAATAGAAAGCCCACAGATAAACCCACGCACCTATGGACACCTTATCTTTGACAAAGGAGGCAAGAATATACAATGGAGAAAAGACAATCTCTTTAACAAGTGGTGCTGTCAAAACTGGTCAACCACTTGTAAAAGAATGAAACTAGAACACTTTCTAACACCATACACAAAAATAAACTCAAAATGGATTAAGATCTAAATGTAAGACCAGTAACTATAAAATTCTTAGAGGAGAACATAGGCAACACACTCTCCGACATAAATCACAGCAGGATCCTCTATGACCTATCTCCCAGAGTCATGGAAATAAAAGCAAAACAAATGGGACCTAATTACACTTAAAAGCTTTTGCACAGCAAAGGAAATTATAAGCAAGGTGAAAAGACAGCCTTCAGAATGGGGGGAAATAATAGCAAATGAAGCAACTGACAAAAGAATTAATCTCAGAAATATACAAGCAGCACCTGCAGCTCAATTCCAGAAAAATAAACGACCCAATCAAAAAATGGGCCAAAGATCTAAACAGACATTTCTCCAAAGAAGACATACAGATAGTTAACAAACACATGAAAAGATGCTCAGCATTGTTGGGAGCCATGTTAGACATTACTGACAAAATGGAGGCACAGCCCCAGCCCCCTCTCCTCATTTCAGAGGCACGGTCCTGAGATAAAAGAGTTAAGTTTTGTGATCCTGACTTGTTCTTTCCTTTCTTCAATTGAGTTGGCTGGAAAGAATGTTAAGGTGCTTATTGTTCTTGAAAAAAACATGACAAAACACAAAGCCTTCTGCAGTTGTGTCCAGGAAATAATCTATAAAGTAACCATTGACATTTGTTCAAAGATTTTTACAAAAAATATCCCAAGATGAACACGTAGGTCACAGCTTGAGGCCCTTGGAAAGATTGTTATCTGAGACCTGTTTGTGACGAAAATGTTTATGGCAAAGGAAGTTTGCGGAGTTTAGGGTTTAAAAATAATTAAAAATAGTTAAAAGCCTTTTTAGGAGATAGTGAGCTTAAGATACTAAGGGCAAACAAGATTTAAAAAGATAAAAAATAAACTGAAAAATGTGGTATGCAGCCCAGAGGTAAACATGAGTTACAATGTAATCAAGTAAACACGATTTTGAGAGAATCACTGAAACAGGAACTCTGTTTGAAGGACAAAAAAGAGATAATAAATCTGGCTGAGGGGGAGCTAAAAATGTAAAACCTTTGACCTAATGCTTTTGAAAAAGTATTAAAAAAGACCTGATGCTTAAAATAAACGTGTAGTCCGGTACCTTGAGTAAGAGGCTACATCATTTCCCGCTGACACCACTCATCCCTTCAGGCTGATTCCTTGGCTGCTAGAGCTAGATTTCGGCAAGTGGCACCCAAACAGGGACATCTAAAGGGTAAGTAACTTCGTGACCGCAATGCAGAGCAGTTAGGATTGTACCTGTGGGTTGCCGGCAACCCTCTGCAGTTTAGGCAGGGTGAGGAGGGTACAAAAGAAATAAGAATATTCTCTAGGAAAATGGGTCTCTCTGGATCCAAGAATAGACAAATGTTTATTGAAATATTACTTCACATGTTAGCCCATAGAGGCGTTAAGATAAACAAAGGAAGACTGTCTAAATTTCTGATTTTTGTCCAAGAACAATGCCCATGGTTTCCTGAGGAGGACACTGTAAATCTAAAAACCAGGACTAAGGTTGGAGATCGGTAACATTTGTTTTATACTTTACATGAGCCAGAAAACGTTCCTGTAGATGCTTTTACTCTGTAAAATATGATTAGGGACGTCCTGGACTCTCCGCATGAGGCTGTTAGACAGCCTATGGGAGAGGCTACAGCAGTAGATGGTGGGCCTCCACTTTCTACACAGATCATGTTTTATGCCATTGATGAAAGAAAAGGAGGGAGACTGTGCTCAACCTCCTGAAGAATTAGAGGACTTACAAGACACTGTGGCTGGGCACCCTAGCGAGGTCCCTCCTCCTCTACTGCTAAGTCACTTCAGTAGTTTCCGACTCTGTATGACACCATAGACAGCAGCCCACCAGACTCCCCCGTCCCTGGGATTCTCCAGGTAAGAACACTGGGGTGGGTTGCCATTTCCTTCTCCAATGCATGAAAGTGAAAAGTGAAAGTGAAGTCACTCAGCCGTGTCCAACTCTTAGCAACCCCATGGACTGCAGCCTACAAGGCTTCTCCGTCCATGTGATTTTCCAGGCAAGAGTACTGGAGTGGGGTGCCACCTCTACACAAACCTTTAAAAATTAATCCATCACTTTCTGATTTAAGGCAATGGCCACTGCCTCCGTTTGCGCCTCACAGGGCCCAAGAGTTCCCCACTTTGCCCCCAAAGCCTCCCAAAACATTGTCTGAGGCTGAAAAAGAAAAAGAGTTTTCTGAAACAAAGGAGCTCTTGAAACAGACTGCCTGAGGCTGAAAAAGATAAAGAGTTTTCTAAAACAAACAAAAAAAACCTCTTGAAACAGACATATACACAATATACAGAGCGTGCTCCTTAGAAAAAGCCCCTTCAGGGGGGCCTCACCCAGGCTAAAGTAAAAGCAAAACAACAGGGAAGCTTGAAATTCTCTATGGCCTTTCCAGTAGTTTTTACCAAAGCAGAAAGGAAAGACAAAAAAGAGGAAAAATAGGAACTGGTCCCATATAAGCTACTGCTGCTGCTAAGTCATTTCAGTCGTATCTGACTCTGTGCGACCCCATAGAGGGCAGCCCACCAGACTCCCCCGTCCCAGGATTCTCCAGGCAAGAACACTCGAGTGGGTTGCCATTTCCTTCTCCAAAGCAGGAAAGTGAAAAGTGAAAGTGAAGTTGCTCAGTCGTGCCTGACCCTCAGATACCCCATGGACTGCAGCCTACCAGGCTCCTCCGTCCATGGGATTTTCCAGGCAAGAGTACTGGAGTGGGGTGCCATTGCCTTCTCCGATATACTAAAAGAGCTTAAACAAGCTTGTCATGATTATGGGTCTCCCTTCCCCAATAACTGTGCCCTTTCAATATAATGTGAGAGCTATAGATCTACAAGATTGTTTCATTACCACCCCCCTGGCTGTTCAAAATTGTAAGACGTTTGTTTTCTGTCTCCCTTCAGCTAATTTTAAACAGCCTTATAAAAGTTTCAGTGGAAGGTTTTGCCTCAAAAAATAAAAAAATAGCCCCATCTTGTGTCAAAAGATCAAGCTGTACAAAATGTTAAAAAAAAGTATAAAGATCTATATTTGATACATTATATAGATGATATTTTGGCTGCCCATAAAGATAGAGCCTTATTACAACAGTTCAGTTCAGTTCAGTTCGGTCGCTCAGTCTTGTCCGACTCTTTGCAACCCCATGAATCGCAGCACACCAGGCCTCTCTGTCCATCACCGTCTCCCGGAGTTCACTCAGACTTGCGTCCATCGAGTCAGTGATGCCATCCAGCCATCTCATCCTCTGTTGTCCCCTTCCCCTCCTGCCCCCAATCCCTCCCAACATCAGAGTCTTTTCCAATGAGTCAACTCTTCGCATGAGGTGGCCAAAGTACTGGAGTTTCAGCTTTAGCATCATTCCTTCCAAAGAAATCCCATGGTAGATCTCCTTCCGAATGGACTGGTTGGATCTCCTTGCAGTCCAAGGGACCCTTAAGAGTCTTCTCCAACACCACAGTTCAAAAGCATCAATTCTTCAGTGCTCAGCCTTCTTCACAGTCCAACTCTCACATCCATACATGACTACTGGAAAAACCATAGCCTTGACTAGATGGAGCTTAGTCGGCAAAGTAATGTCTCTGCTTTTGAATATGCTATCTAGGGTGGTCATAACTTTTCTTCCAAGGACTAAGTGTCTTTTAATTTCATTTGAAATTGAAATTGAAATTAAAAGAAATTATGACAACAAATCTTATCTAAATTGATTGAGGCCTTTAAAAACTGGGGCTTAAAAATAGCTCCAGATAAGATACAAAAAAATCCTCCTTTTTCTTATTTAGGGAGGGTGTTAAATACCCATACTGTGAGTCATGCCCCTTTACAGCTGTGGAGAGATAGTTTACTAACTTTAAATGATTTCCAAAAATTATTAGGAGATATTAATTAGATATGCCCACATTTAAGACTGACTACTACAGATTTAAAGCCTTTGTTTGATTGCTTAAAGGGTAATCCTGATCCCAGTTCTAAAAAAATAATTGACTAGTGAGGCAGAGTCGTCTCTTGTTAAAGTAGATGAGACTTTAAATGATCAGTTAATTAAGATTAATATTACCAAAAGATGAGATTTAATTATTCTCACCACAGAACATACACCTACAAGATTCTTGTGACAAAAAGGACCATTAAAATGGCTCTATCTACCAGTGACCCCCCCAAAATAGTCTTATCCTAGCTTGGTGACACAATTAATTATAAAAGGTAAAAAAAAATGTGAAACTTAAAAAAAAAAGTAACAAATATACTGATTCCATTTAATAATGATCAACTACAATTTCTTTTACAAAATAGTGATGATTGACTATAAGTTGCCCTTATAGATTTCAGGGGTCAAATTTTGTTTCACTTACCCTCAAGCTCCCTTTTTACTTTTTTAAAAAACACATTGTGTGATTTTTTCAAAAAAAATTTTTATTCAACCTTCGGAAGCGGCAGTTTTAGTTTTCACAGATGGTTCCTCTAGTGGTAAAGCAGTCACAATTATTAATAAAAAATCCCATGTTCAGATAACATCTGCCCAAAGAGCTAAGAACAAGGGCTTTTCAACATTTGAGAGACCATAACTTCAACCTAGATAGCATATTGAAAAGCAGAGTTATTACTTTGCCAACAAAGGTCCGTCTAGTCAAGGCTATGGTTTTTCCAGTGGTCATGTATGGATGTGAGAGTTGGACTGTGAAGAAAGCTGAGTGACGTAGAATTGATGCTTTTGAACTGTGGTGTTGGAGAAGACTCTTGAGGGTCCCTTGGACTGCAAGGAGATCCAACCAGTCCATTCTGAAGGAGATCAACCCTGGGATTTCTTTGGAAGGAATGATGCTAAAGCTGAAACTCCAATACTTTGGCCACCTCATGCAAAGAGTTGACTCATTGGAAAAGACTCTGATGCTGGGAGGGATTGGGGGCAGGAGGTGAAGGGGATGACCGAGGATGAGATGGCTGGATGGCATCACTGACTCGATGGACGTGAGTCTGAGTGAACTCCGGGAGATGGTGATGGACAGGGAGGTCTGACATACTGCGATTCATGGGGTCGCAAACAGTCGGACACGACTGAGCGACTGAACTGAACTGAACTGAAGAAGACAGCTAGACAAATAGTTAAGTTATGTCCAAATTGCCCAACATCTAATCCATCTCTACCATTAGGAGTAAATCCCCGAGGCCTTAGGCCTAATGCTCTCTGACAAATAGACGTAACTCATACCCTGGTCTTTAAAAAACTGTCCTTTGTACATGTTACCATAGATACCTTTTCTCATAGCCTCTGCTAGATCACATAAAACAGCAAAAGATGTAATTTAACACTTGTTTCAATGCTTTTCCCAAATAAGACTCCCTAAACAGATAAAAACAAATAATGCCCCAATTTTTACTTCTGCTGCTTTAAAGAGATTTTGTCAACAATTTTCCATAGTACATTCAACAAGAATACCTTATAATCCCCAAGGCCAAGCCATAGTAAAAAGGACACACCAGACTTTAAAAAATCAGATAACTAAATTAAGGCAGGGAAAATTTAAGTATTCCTCTCCACATTATGTTCTACACCATGCTTTGTTTGTAATTAATAATTTAAACATAGGCACACAGGGACAGACTACAATGATGAGACACTAGATTCCTGAAGGGGCTGTGACTTGGCCCCTGGTCAAGTAAAAAGACCTCCTTACCAAAAAGTGAAAAAGGCCAGATGTGCTGTTAATTTGCAAGAAAGGGTATGCTTGTGTGTTTCCACAAAATTCCACTTCTCCTGTCTGGATTCCTGACAGACTGATTTGACATGTCCAGTCCCATGAGATCTCCAAGATCACAAAGACCTCTGAGGTCACTGAGATCCCTGGAGTCCTACAGTCTGAGACCAAAAAAAGATGGGGAGATCAAAAGCTCGTTGAGTCCAGACCTGAGAGAGCTAAAAAAAAAAAGCCGAAGGGCAAGTGACCCTTCACCTGAGGCTTCACCACTAATACATCGTTTCAGACACCTGGCGCTTCAGGAGAGACATGTTGATCAAGTCCAACTGTATTCTGCTCCATCTTGTTGCCGTCATTGTATGCAAACAACTACCTCCAAGATGGTGCCAACTTGGGGCCAGCTAAAACATCTCGCTCAACAGGATGAAGAATTAATACAAAGGGAGACACCTGAGGCCACCTCTATGGTAATGTTTGTGGCTATGCTTGCTGTGTTGGCTTGTCAGCCGCGGCCCTCCGGCGCAGAAAGAGTTCATTGGGCCAATTTGCCTAATCCACCTTCTTTCAAGCCTGTTGATTGGATAAATTAGCCCATTCGTGTTTTTGTTAATGATACTCATCTTTTGGACTGGGCTTCCACCTATCCTAATAATGCTAAAACAGTGGTGAGCACTCCCTTCAATTTTTCAGGCGTGTCCATTTATCCACCTATTTGCTTTGCCATACCTTCCTCCTTACAAGGATCAGCTCCGGTTTTGAATGGATATGTTAGCACTTCCTTAAAAGGCATGCTTATTGATTCTCCGAGAGACAATGGCAAGAGGCTTTTGGTCCTTACAGCTGCTGATGCCGGGGACACACAAAAACATACGATGCCATAAAACAGACAGCCCCTCATTTAAAAGACTTTCCGAGCTGTACACGCCCTCCTCCAGATTCTGATAAACAAAGACTACAGGCCTAAAAGAACATAAAATTTCTGGCTTTCCTCATTAAAAAAAAATACATGTATACCCTAAAGTTATCTATTCGCATTATTGCCACCAGACATTCTCTGATCAAATGGGGGTGTCCCTATCTTTCGGATCAACAATTAAACTTGATTTTTAAAAAACCTTATAGATCCATATGAAATGATTCATTCATCACTTATCCTTTAGCAATTGCTAGGTGACGTGTTAATGGATGGGTTCCTCCTTTAGTGAGTTTCAATGAAACAGGTCCCATACAACCTAAATTATGGAAAACATTGGCTGCTATGACACCTGTGATTTTACATAGACCTTTAAATGAACAAAGATATATAGTACAGGCCTGCATACATTTTCCGTATGCCTTTTTGTTGGCCAAAAATCAGAGTGATTTGGGAGTTTTTAAAAGAAAAACTGTTTATAATGTCAAATCTGTAAATTGTTTTATATCAAATTGTGTTAATAGAAATGATTATAGTAATTATAAGACTGTGATGATTGTAAAACAACCACCATATTTGATGGTTCCTGTAAAATTAGAGGGACAATGGTTTGATAATTATGCATTAAAATTTTGGTATGAACTTAATGGCTTAATTTCTCAACCTAAGAGATCATTACAGCTCTAATTGTGGAAATAACTGCTTTGATTGCCATAATTGCTTCAGTTATGCTTTTTGCTGTTGCCCTGTCAAAAAAAGTACATACTGCCTCGTTTGTTGATCAGCTGTCCAAAAATGTTTCCGTAGCTCTTACTACACAAAAAATTATGGATAAAAAATAAAAAATAAGGTCAATGCTTTAGAAAAAATAGTCTTGCTTATATGGCAAAAAATTACAAATTTAAAAATTAAGTTGTCTTTAAGGTGCCATGCTGAATTTAAATAGATGTGCATTACCCCCCTACAAGTAAATAATTCTGTACATTCTTAAAAACACATTAAAAATGATATTTTAGGCATCTAAAATCATTCAGATTTTAGTATTGATATTTCTAAGTTACATCAAGATATTCAAAGTATGAAACAGGCAGAGTCTGACTTTTCCTCTCAATGGCTTCTAATTCCCTTTTTAAAAAATCTAGAGGGATATCTTTCTCATAGATCCTGTTTTACGATAATGATTAATGCAGCCATGTGCTTATGCCTGTTGGTTCTGATTTGTGTAATAGCCCCGTGCCTTTTCAGAATACTCAACCAAAGTGTTTCTGCTTTATCTACTGAGTTTCATACTTATGCTCTAAAAAAATAAAGAAGAGGGAGATGTCGGGAGCCACATTAGACATTACTGACAAAATGAAGACACGGCCCCAGCCCCTTCTCCTCATTTCGCAGGCACGGTCCCAGGATAAAAGAGTTAAGTTTTGTGATCCTGACTTGTTCTTTCCTTTCTTCGGTTAAGTTGGCTAGAAAGAATGTTAAGGTGCTTATTGTTCTTGAAAAAAACATGACAAAACACAAAGCCTTCTGCAGTTGTGCCCAGAAAATAATCTATAAAGTAACCATTGACATTTGTTCAAAGATTTTTACAAAAAAAAGTCCCAAGATGAACACATAGGCCACAACTTGAGACCATGAAAAAGACTGTTATCTGAGACCTGTTTGTGAGGAAAATGTTTATGGCAAAGGAAGTTTGCTGAGTTTAGGGTTTAAAAATAATTAAAAATAGTTAAAAGCCTTTTTAGGAGATAGTGAGCTTAAGATACTAGGGGCAAACAAGATTTAAAAAATTAAAAAATAAACTGAAAAATGTGGTATGCAGCCCAGAGGTAAACATGAGTTACAATATAATCACAAGTAAACACGATTCTGAGAGAATCGCTGAAACAGGAACTCTGTTTGAAGGACAACAACAAGATAATAAATCTGGGTGAGGGGGAGCTAAAAATGCAAAACCTCTGACCTAATACTTTTGAAAAAATATAAAAAAAGACCTGATGCTTAAAATAAACATGTAGTCCGGTACCTCGAGTAAGAGGCTAGCTACATCATTTCCCGCTGACACCACTCATCCCTTCAGGCTGATTCCCTGGCTGCTAGAGCTAGACTCCCTGGCTGCTAGAGCTAGAATATCACTCATTATTAGAGAAATGCAAATCAAAACCACAAGGAGGTACCATCTCATGCTGGTCAGAATGGCTGCTATCAAAAAGTCTGCTAACAATAAATGCTGGAGAGGACGCAGAGAAAAGAGAACCTTCTTACACTGTTGGTGAGAATGCAAACTAGTAGAGCCACTATGGAGAACAGTGTGGAGATTCCTTAAAAAAACTGGAAATAGAACTGCTATATGACCCAGCAATCCCACTGTAGGCATATACACCAAGGAAACCATAATTGAAAGAGACATGTGTACCCCAATGTTCATCGCAGCACTGTTTACAATAGTCAAGACATGGAAGCAACCTCTAAGTCCATCTGCAGATGAATTGATAAGAAAGTTGTGGTACATGTACATAATGGAATATTACTCAACTATTAATAAGAATGCATTTGAATCACTTCTAATGAGGTGGATGAAACTGGAGCCTATTATACAGAGTGAAGTATGTCAGAAAGAAAAACACCAATACAGTATATTAATGCATATATATGGAATTTAGAAAGATGGTAACAATGACCCTATATGTGAGACAGCAAAAGAGACACAGGTGTAAAGAACAGACTTTTGGACTCTATGAAAGAAGACGAGGGTGGAATGACTTGAGAGAATAGCATTGAAACATGAATGTTATCATATGTGAAATAGATCGCCAGTCCAGGTTCGATGCATGAGACAGGGTGCTCAGGGCTGGTGCACTGGGATGATCCTGAGGAATGGGATGGGGAGGGATGTGGGAGGGGATTTCAGGATGGGGAACACATGTACTCCCATGGCTGATTCATATCAATGTATGGCAAAAACCACCACAATATTGTAAAGTAATTAGCATCCAATTAAAATAAATTAAAAAATTTTTTTAAAAAGGACTACACTCATTATATCAGCAAATTTGGAAAACTCAGCAGTGGCCACAGGACTGGAAAAAGTCAGTTTTCATTCCAATCCCAAAGAAGGGCAATGTTAAAGAATTCTCAAACTATGTACCATCGTGCTCACTTGAAGATTATGCTCAAAATCCTTCAAGCTAGGATTCAGCAGTATGTGAATTGAGAATTTCCAGATGTACAAGCTGGGTTTAGAAAAGGAAGAGGAATCAGAGATCGAATTATCAACATTCGCTGGGTCATAAAGAAAGCAAGGGAATTTCAGAAAAACATCTACTTCTGCTTCATTGACTATGGCTAAAGTGTTTGATTGTGTGGATCACAAAAAAACTGTGGAAAACCCTTCAAGACATGAGAGTACCAGACCACCTTACCTGCCTCCTGAGAAACCTGTATGCTGGTCAAGAAGCAACAGTTAGAGCTGGACGTGGAACAATGGACTGGTTCCAAGTTGGGAAAGGAGTATGTCAAGGCTGTATATTGTCACCCTGCTTATTGAGTTTATATGCAGAGTATATCATGCAAAATGTTGGGCTGGATTACTCACAAATTGGAAACAAGATTACCAGGAGAAATTACAACTTCAGATATGCAGATACCACTCTAATGGCAGAAAGCAAAGAGAAACTAAAAAGCCTCTTGATAAGAGTGAAAGAAAAGAGTGAAAACACTGGCCTGAAACTCCAGGTTCAAAATACTAAGATCATGGCATTTGGTCCCAACACCTCATGGCAAATAGAAGGGGAAAAAGTGGAAGCAGTGACAAGTTTTATTTTCTTGGGCTCCAAAATCACTGTGGATCGTGACCACAGCCATGAAATTAGAAGATGCTTGCTCCTTGGAAGGAAAGTGATGATAAACCTAGATAGCATATTAAAAAGCAGAGACATTATTTTGCCAACAAATATGCATATTGTCAAAGCTATGGTTTTTCCAGAAGCCGTGTGCAAATGTGAGAGTTGGACTTTAAAGAAGGCTGAGCACCAAAGAATTGTTGCTTTCAAATTGTGGTGCTGGAGAAGACTCGTGTGAGTCCCTTGGATGGCAAGGAGATCAAGCCAGTCAATCCTTAAAGAAATCAAGCCTGAATATTCATTGGAAGGACTGATGCTGAAGCTGAAGCTCCTATAGTATCACTACCTAATGTGAAGAACAGACTTATTGGAAAATACCCTAATGCTGGGAAATATTGAGGGCAGGAGGAGAAGGGGGCAGCAGAGGATGAGATGGTTGGATAGCATGACCAATTCAATGGACATTAATTTGAGCAAACTCCTGGAGAAAGTGGAGGACAGGGAAGCTTGGTGTGCTGCAGTCCATGGCCGCAAAGAGTCAGATTCGACTTAGCAACTGAACAGCAACAACATTGCTACCTCATGCCCTAGACTACCTGGGTCCTCTTTACTATTGACCACATAGTCGTTAGTGTCTTTCCACCTGCTTCTATTAGAGAACCAGTTCCATCCAGAAGCCAATTCAGGAAACTCATCCCTAAGATTTTGCTCCTCTACAACCATTATGGGTAGCAAAATCTGAGTTAGTCTGAGTTCTAACAGAGAAACAGAACCAGCAGAATAGATGTCCACACAGGGAAAAAGACAAATGCAGCAGGAAAAGGTGCCTGAGCGCTGCTTCTCTGCCCAGCCACGAGTTCTCTTGCCTCCTTCTCTGTCATCCCACTAGGAAGCTGAGCAGCTGAGCTTAAGAAGGGACCATGGGACCAGACAGTCCAGTGGATCAAACGAGTGACTGAGTGGGAAGGGCAGGGCAGGGAGAGACAGGCCTGGCAAAGATCCTTCTCACACAGCACCAAAGGGGAGTGGGAAGGGCAAGGAAGGCAGGTGCCCACTCACCAATCCTCTGGAAGAAGAAGTCATGTATATCTGAGCTTTAGAATCTTCAGGAGACAGAGAAGACTGAGTCAGGCAGGGACCGAGGGATTCTCAGAGGAAGCCAGGTAAGAAATAGGACAGGGACATCGCCTGCCTAGACTTAAGGTGCAGGCCCAGGATCCCTCCCCACATGGCACCCTGAGCCCTTTGCTCTCACGAAGCTTCAAGTTCTCCCAGGAACCCTCACCTCCTCGAGTGTATACAACTTTGGCATAGTTAGTGTCGTAGATGTTCAGGAAACCAAGGAACTCTCCAAACCAGAGTGGGTGGAGGTAGGGGAACTGGTGGGCCCAGAACAACACCTTGTTCAGCCTCCTGGTATGCTGGATGTGAAATAGCAACAGAAAACCTGGCCACTCAGAAACACAATGTCACCAGCGAAGTCA
Organism: Budorcas taxicolor; assembly: GCF_023091745.1. Taxonomy (NCBI): domain Eukaryota; kingdom Metazoa; phylum Chordata; class Mammalia; order Artiodactyla; family Bovidae; genus Budorcas; species Budorcas taxicolor. The sequence continues at coordinate 99,302,919 of NC_068912.1, forward strand.
GCAGGGAAAAGAGGAGGCTGCCTGGGAAGATGCTAGGAGCACCCCTGCTTCCTACTTCATGCCCCTCCCAGCCAGTCACAGTCCTACACATCTTTGGGCTCAGTCCCCCCTCCAGCCCTTAACCACTGCTCTAAATCCAAGTCACCCTCCCTTAGGTGAGCTCAGAGACCCCAAACTAGCCAACCTACTTCCACCTGGTACCTGCCGCCATCCCCCATCTCCACTGCAGTCAGAAAGAGATTTTTTTCAGCATCAAAGTTTTTCATTAGAAAGAATATTCCAGATTATTGTTCAATACAGAAACCACCTTGATCTCACTTCTGTTAGGTCATGGGACACATTTTTACTGAGGACCTACTATATGCAGAGTACTGTCTAGATGTCTTGGGGAATAAGATAAACATGGTCCTTCCCTTTCATTCTGTGAGGGGAAGACTGATAAAAAATAAGCAAACAATGAAGTAAAATGACTACAGACTCACTATAGTGAGTACTAAGAAGGAAATAAGCACAGCACTGAGAGAGAGACTAACACGGAGGCCCTGCTGGATAGGGTGACCCAGGATGGGGTCTTATTGGAGAGGACATTCATGGTCAAACTGAAGGATGATAATGGAGCTGACCCTGTGAAGAGTAAGAGAAGAGCATTCCAGGTAAAGGGAGTAGGAAGCAGTGTCTGGAGTAGGAAAAGGCGTGGTGTCTCCCAGGAGCTGCCACTAGACGGCGCTGTGGTCTGAGATAGAGGGTATGTATGCAGAGGGTCTCTGCAGGACAGAGAGTACAGAAAGGACGATATAGAGAAAGCAGCTGGCACCATGCCAGCACATAGCAAGTAGATGCAAAATGAATGAGAGTCAAATATTAGCAAAGTTGGAGTTAGAAATTTAAGGTGATGGTCTTAATTCTGACACTTACTTCATTTGTGTCTTGAGAAGCGCACTATCCCTGTTTTCTTGTCTGTAAAACAAGGTTAATAACACCTGGTAAATTGAGGAGTAGTTGTGATTGTGCTGTGGAAAGTATAAGCGCTGTGCAGACATTGAAGAGTTAGCTTTGAAACCTTTACAGCTTTTACTGTCAGCATCGTGCAGGGTACAGGATTACACCGTGCAGGAGTAAGGATAACTCGCTTTCTCAGAATCATTTCTGTATTTCATTCCAGGCAGACAGTGGTGATATAGATTTCTCATTGTTCAGTCACACAGTTGTGCCTGACTATTTGTGACCCCATGGATTGCAGCACATCAGGCTTCCCTGACGTTCAGCATCTCCTGGAGCTGGCTCAAACTTATGCCCATTGAATCAGTGATGCCATTCAACCTTCTCTTCCTCTGTCATCCCTTTCTCCCCCTGCCTTCAATCTTTCCCAGCATCAGGGTCTTTTCCAATGAGTCAGTCCTTCATAATAGGTGGCCAAAGTACTGGAGCTTCAGCTTTAGCTTCAGTATCAGTCCTTCTAATGACTGATTTCCTTTATGATTGACTGGTTTGATCTCCTTGCAGTTCAAGGGACCCTCAAGTGTCTTCTCTAACACCACAGTTCAAAACATCAGTTCTTTCACGCTCAGCTTTCTTTATGGTCCAACTCTCACATCCAAAAATGACTACTGGAAAAACCATAGCTTTGACTTTACAGACAGTTGTTGGCAAAGTACTGTCTCTACTTTTTAACATACTGTCTAGGCTTGTCATAGTTTTTCTTCCAAGGAGCCTTTTAATTTCATGGCTGCAATCACCATCCACAGTGATTTTGAAGCCCCCCAAAATAAAGTCTGTCGCTGTTTCCTTTGTTTCCCCATATATTTGCCATGAAGAGATGGGACCAGATGTTATGATCTTCGTTTTTGAATGCTGAGTTTTAAGCCAGCTTCAATGGGGGTTTTACATATGACCCCAGGCTAAATAAACAGAATTGTTCTGTGACTTCCACTGCATGGTGAAAGCAAACAAATATATAGGCTTGAAAGACTTCTCCTGGAAGTTGCTGTCTTCATATGAGTGCAAAAATAAACAAGATATGATAACTTGCATCAGCATCAAACCCAACTTTCTCAAATGCAGAGAACAAGAAGTACCTGTGACCTCCACATAGCAGTAATCACTTCAAGCAGTTGTCTTGAGAATTGACTACATTCCCTCTTTGCCTTTCTACCACCTATAACCTGAACCAGGAAGCATCCTGAAATAAAAATATTAAGTTCCTTGTTAAAATATGGCACTAAAACTGACCTGAGTCTGTTGAAGATGATAATTTAACAAGTCCAAAGTTACACTTCCTCCCTTTTTCATTCATTTATCAAATCAGTAAGTGTCGGGAGCTGCGTTAGGCATTACTGACAAAATGGAGGCACGGCCCCAACTCCTTCTCCTTTTCCTGCAGGCACGGACCCAGGATGAAGGAGCTAGGTCTTGTGATTCTGACTTGTTTTTTCCTTTTCTCAGCTGAGTTGACTGAAAAGAATATTAAGGTGCTTATTGTTCTTGAGGGGAGCATGAGAAGGCACAAAGCCTTCTGCAGTTGTGCTCAGAGAATAATTCATAAAGTTAGTCATTAACATTTGTTCAAGGATCTTTACAAAGGAGTGTTCCAGGATGAGCACAAAGGCCACAGCTTGAGGCCATGGGAAGGAATGTTATCTGAAACTTATTTGTGAGGGAAATGTTTATAGCAAAGGATTTTGCTGAATTTAGGGATCAGGAATAATTAAAAATAGTTAGAAGCTAAAGATTTAAGGAATGTTGTAATGTTAGCATATTTTACTATAGCTTATAGAGATTAGGAATTTTAGAGATATTAATAGCTAGAAGGCTTTTTAAGAGATAGTGAGCTCAGGATACTAGGGGCAAACAGGATTTAGAAAGATAAGAAATATACTGAGGTTTGCGGTATGCAGCCCAGATATAAGCATGAGTTACCATGTAATCACCAGTTAAAGTAAACACAATTCTGAGAGAACCGCTGAAGCAGAAACTCTGCTTGACGGACAGCAATGATTTATGGAGACAATAAATCTGGGTGAGGAGAAATTGAAAATGTCAAACCTCTGACCTAATGCTTTTGTCAAGGTATAAAAGAGAATCTAAAGCTTGAAATAAACATGCAGTCCAAGAAAACTGAGAGGCTGCATCGTTACTCGCCAACACCGCCCACCCCTTCAGGTTGATTCCCTGGCTGCTGGAGTTGGACTCTGGCAAGTAAGTATTTATTGAAGATCATCAGTAGGTACTATCTTCTGGTCCAGGTTATGGAAATTATAGGGACATAGAATGCTTAGTGACAACTTTCAGGGAGTCCTTGATTGGGTTAGGTGGGAACCAAATGAAAGGGAAAAATATTTACTGATTAATAAATATTAACCACAGCTAACATACTGTCTTTAAAAAAGAATTTAGCTCATTCTCTACAGTTGAATAGTCTCACTTTGTAATAAGCTTGTTGAAAATTCTCCACAAACATCATTTTCAGTGATTGCTACATCTAACCACAGAGTTTGCCAACACTTTCTCACAAAGGCAGCCCTGAGTAGTGAGGCTGCGTTTACACCAGTACATGGAGTGATAACCTGGAAGACTCTCCTGCTGCTTGGATCACTGGAAAACAGATCAAGCATGAAACACCCTTGGGAAATTGGGCTGCATTCATATATGGACAGCAGCTCAACCCACTCATTATCTTTTCATGCTCATGGTTAACAGCAGAGTCTCTGGAGCCAGACTGCCTGGGTTTTAATCCTCATTCTACCTCTCACCAACAGAGTGACCCTGGGCGGGCAGCCAGCCTCTTAGTGCCTTCACTTTCTTGTCTAGACTATGGGGATTTTTAAAATCTGTCTTGTAGAATGCTTGTGGGATAAAACATATAATTTTCTTTGCTTAGTGCCTAGAATGTAGGAGGTGCTCACTAATGTTAGCTACTACCAAACTTTTTGAGCCCAGCTATATAGAAGAAGCCAAGGACTGAGGTAGGGAAAGGGTAATAACCAGAATTCAAATCCAGCTTCTCCCACTTCAGAGTTCGTTCTCTTACTGCCCCTATGCTGGGGAGAAAAGCTAGTGCTGAGCCAAGTGAGGGAAAGAGTCAGAGTCCAAGAGTCCTTGTGTGGGGGCACAGGGGGATGGAAGGCAACCAAAGAACTAGGTGAAAGTGGAGACAAATGAGTGTAAGCAGTTACATGCCCTGGAGTTTGCACAGAGCTCAGGATTTAGGGGAAAAAGAAAAGAACTCTGGCCTCATGGGTTGTGTAATAAATCCCCTGTCTTGAAGAAGGGCAAAGGAGGAGGGTGTTGGGAGTAAAAGGTTAAATAGTTCAAAGAGCACGTCTTTAGGAAATGGGGCCCCTTTGGGAAAGGATTCCTTCCTGAAATGTATGGTGTTTTACTTTCTGTGTTATGGGTCTTGGACATGACCTAGAAGGAGATAATCGTGGGAAAAGTGAGAGGTGTGTTGAGTTGAAGGTGATGTCCTCACCCCCTGCTTTTTCATGTATGACATCCATGGATTTGCCAATACTTGGAAAATTTTCCTAGTGTTTGCCAACTGGTGTTCTATTATCCATCCTCCAGACATCTTTATTTTTTAATTTTCTCCTTCCCTGGGTGGCTCAAGCCTACTATTCATTCCTTCAGTGCATCCTTTATCATATTTTATTGAACTAATTCATTTTTCTGTCTTAAGGCACCAAGCCATGAATTCAAGAGATAATCATTTTTGAGTGAATGAATGACTGTGAATGAATGAATAATTGTGTGAGGTATTTAGAGAAAGGATTACCATCCTACCTTTACTAGTTTTGCAGGAGAACTGTAGCAATTTACCAGAAACTTGGTGACTTAAAACAGTATAAATTTATTTTGCTATAATTCTTGGGGTCATAGTATGAAATCAATATCACTGGGCCAAAATCAAGATATTGGCAGGACCATATGCTCCATGGAATCTCTAGGGTGAATTCATTCCCTTCCCAGCACCACGCCCCTAGCTGCTCCTAATGTACCAGTTGTAGGCATATTTTGAATTTGAAGCTCATTCTGACCTTAGGATGGAATACAGAGCTAACTTGTTATTGGTAGAATCAATCACATCCTAAATTTTATATTAATTAATGGATGATGGTGACTGCAGTCATGAAATTAAAAGACGCTTACTCCTTGGAAGAAAAGTTATGACCAACCTAGATAGTATATTCAAAAGCAGAGACATTACTTTGCCGACTAAGCTCCGTCTAGTCAAGGCTATGGTTTTTCCTGTGGTCATGTATGGATGTGAGAGTTGGACTGTGAAGAAGGCTGAGCGCCGAAGAGTTGATGCTTTTGAACTGTGGTGTTGGAGAAGACTCTTGAGGGTCCCTTGGACTGCAAGGAGATCCAACCAGTCCATTCTGAAGGAGATCAACCCTGGGATTTCTTTGGAAGGAATGATGCTAAAGCTGAAACTCCAGTACTTTGGCCACCTCATGCGAAGAGTTGACTCATTGGAAAAGACTCTGATGTTGGGAGGGATTGGGGGCAGGAGGAGAAGGGGACGACAGAGGATGAGATGGCTGGATGGCATCACAGACTAGATGGACGTGAGTCTGAGTGAACTCCTGGAGATGGTGAACAGGGAGGCCTGGTGTTCTGCGATTCATGGGGTCGCAAAGAGTCAGACACGACTGAGTGACTGAACTGAACTGAATGGATGTGGTATGGGTAGAATAATTCAATGTGTTAATATTATGGCAAGCAATAGAACTGATGCAATGATAAATATTAATACAGAGGAAGCTCATGGGTATAATGATTCTTTAATAATTTTACAGCTTCGGCAATTAGTATTGGTATTCCATAGCAGACAATAAACTAGATCCTTTGTGAAGTTATGCACACCCTAAAACTTTTTGCCATTAATATTAGGAATGCTATGGCTAATTAAATAGGAATAGCTAGTTACAGGGCTTCCCAGGTGGTGCAGTGGTAAACAATCTGCCTGCCAGTGCAGGAGATGGCAGGAGACAGGTTTGATCCATGGGTCGGGAAGATCCCTGGAGGAGGAAAAGGCAACCCACTCCAGTATTCTTACCTGGAAAATCCCATGGACAGAGGAGCCTAGAGGGCTATAGTCCATGGGGTTGCAAAGAGGTGGTCATGACTGAGCGACTTGGCACATTGGAGCACGCAGACAGCTGATAACATGTCATTACTAATAAACATATTGTTAAGAAGAATTGCCCCTCTGAATAGAAAGGTTTAAGTGTTATACAATTACCAGGCTTTGCTACCCTAACAAACCCATTTTGGAGTAAAGCTAATCTATTGTTTTGATTAAGATGACTTCACCTATTTAATATAAAAAACTTTCAAAAGATAGGCCTTACTTCTGTTGCCCTTTTTATTTTTATTACTTTACAATACTGTGATGGGGGTTTTTAATTATTTATTTATTTATTATGATTATTTTTTAATTTAAATTTGTTTATTTTAATTGGAGGCTAATTACACTATTGTATTGGTTTTGCCATATAGAAGCCTGTCAGGAATGGTATGTCTGTTAGTGCTAGACTTCCAATATTTAGCAAACATATAGGCAGAATTTTAAATGATCGTCCTATTTTTTGCAGATCTTTCTCATCATTTAAATTACGAATAATGCATACAAAGCATAATTTAATCCACTGGAGTGGGTTGCCATTTCTTCCTCCAAGGATCTTCTGAACCCTGGGATTGAGCCAGAATCTATGCATCTCCTACACCCTAGGATTTACTTATTTTATAACTGACAGTTTGAACCTTTTGACTCAACCCATTTTGCCTCACTCCCATTCCCACCTCTGGCAACCTCCAGTTTTTTCTCTGTAAGTCCAGTTGTTTTCTTTATTTTGAACTAGACATTTAAGCGAGATGATGTCCTTCTTGGTCTGACTTATTTTTGTTAGCATAATGCCCTCAAGTTTCATCCATGTTGTCACAAATAACCAGATTTCCAATCTCTTTTATGTCTGAATAAGATTTCAGTTATACATACATACATATATATATATGTGTATGTATACATACATATACTTAGTCACTTCAGCCATGTTTGGCTCCTTGTGACACTATAGACTGTAGCTTACTAGGCTCCTTTGTCCATGGGGATTCTCTAGGCAAGAATACTGGAGTGTGTTTCCATGTCCTCCTCTGGGGGATCTTCCCAACTCAGGGATCGAACCCATGTCTCCTGTGGCTCCTGCATTACAGGCAGATTCTTTACCGCTGGGACACTGGGGAAGCCTCTCTCTCTCTCTCTCTCTCTCTCTCTCTCTCTCTCTATATATATATATATATATATATATATATATATATATATAATGTTTTATCCATTTATAAACATTTTCTTATTCATCCATCCATCAATTAACACTTAGATTGTTTCCGAATCTTGACCGTTATAAATAACATACTGTTTTCCATAGTGATTTCACCAAGTTACATTGCCACACATGGTGCACTAGTGTTCCCTTCTCTCATTATCCTTGCTAACACATTTCTTGTCTTTTTGGTAATAAGCATTTTAACAGTGTGAGGTGATCATTCATTGTGGTTTGACTTGCATTTCCCTGATGATTACTTATATTGAGCAATGTTTCATGTATCTGTGGGCCATCTATATGTTTTCTTTTGAAAAATGCCTATCCAGGTCCTCTACCCATTTCTAATCAGATACATAATTCTGCTATTAATTTTATGAATTCTTTATCCATTTTGTATACCAACCCTTTAACAGATATATGAACTGCAAATATTTTCTCCCATCTTGTAAGTTGCCTCTCCATTTTGTTGACCCCTTTAGTTGTTGTGCAGAAGCTTTTCAGTTTGACTTATATGTTATATCCCACTTGGTTATTTTTGCTTTTGGTGTCAAATCCAAAAAATCATTGCCAAGACTGATGTCAAAGAGGTTATTCCCTATGTTTTCTTCTAAGAAGTTTTAGGATCTTTTGAGCTTATGTTCAAGTCTCTAATCTATTTTCAGTTAAGTGTAAGACAGTGGTTCAGTATCATTTGCTTTGCATGTTTGGTCCAGTTTTCTCAACACCACTTATTAAAGAGATTGTCTTCTTCCCATTGTATATTCTTGACTCTTCTGTCATGAATTAACCAACCATATATGTGTGGGATTATTTCTGGGATCTCTGTTCTATGTCAATGATCTATGGGTCCATTTTTATGGCAATACTGTATTGTTTTGATTACTACAGCTTTGTAGTCTAGGTTGAAGTCTGGGAGCATGATACCTCCAGATTTGTTCATTTTCTCAAGATTGCTTTGGGTATGTGGGGACTTTCATGCTTCCACTTTTTAAATTATTATTGAATTCAGTTTGCTAATATTTTGTTGAAGATGCTTGTGTCTATGTCCATCAGATGTTGGCCTGAAAGTTTCTTTTCTTGAGATAGCCTTATTTGGTTTTATTACCAGGGTAATACTGGCCTCGTACAAAGGGTTTGAAAGTGTTTTCACCTATTCTATTTTGACAAGAGTTTGAAAAGGATCGGTATGAATTCTTCTTCAAAGGTTTGGTAGAACTCACCAGTGAAACTAGACAATTTGTTTATTGAAGGTTTTTGATTACCGATTCAATCTCCTTACTACTACTCAGTAAGTTTAGATTTTCTCTTTTCTTCATGTTTCAGACTTGGTAGGTTGAATGATTTTAGAAATTTATCCATTTCTTCTAAGTCATCAAATTTGTTAGCATGTAATTGTTCATAGTATTCTCTTATGTAGCTTGAATTTCTGTAGTATCGTTCTAACTTTTTTTTTTTTTTGGTGGGTCTAGCTAAAGTTTCTCAGAGGAAAGCAACAAGTTTTAAAATATCAATTTTTGTTTAAGAACAGATTGCAACAAACCGTATTAAAGGTTCCCAAGCAGAGTGTAAAATCATTAATTAAATAACTGTTTTCTATCATAGGATGAAGGGAATTACTAGACCTACTCCTGCTACAAGTGTAGTGCTTCAGTGAAGTAGGACTGAAACTGGTGTTGGATCCTCTATGGCTGATGGAAAGTGAGGGGTGTAGTCCACGGTGAGCACATGCTCTGGTCACAGCTCAAAGTAAACCTATTAGTAGGAAAATATCATAATTAAGATCAAGGATAAAACTTCATTGAAATTCTCAAGTATTTAAATGGAGAAGTAATTATGTACTGATATTGCAAAACCAATCATTCCAGTGTTATTATAGGGCTTCCCTGATGGCTCAGACAGTGAAGATTTATCTGCAATGCAGGAGACCCAGGTTTGATCCTGTGGTCAGGAAGATCTGGAGGAAGGCATAGCAACCCACTCCAGCATTCTTGCCTGGCCTGCAAAATTCTATGGACAGAGAGGCCTAGTGGGCTACAGTCCATGGGGTCACAAAGACCCAGAAAAGCCTTGCATGACTAAGCGGTCACAGCAATGTGATTATAAAAATGTGCTTAAAGGTTGTGAATTAGCCTCAGTCACAACCAGGAGGTAGGTAGTGGGGGAAGGACAGGGGACTGGAGGGCCAAATGTCTCGGGTTCTTAGAGTATGGTTATGGTCAACAAGTCCACAGGACAAAGTCTTATTGTGTAACAATCACATGGTTCCTGGGGAAAAGCCAGCTAACCTCTCAGGTCTTGACCCCTGACCCAGTCCTGGGAGCTCACTCCTCTTCAGACCCTGTGGCTGGTAACCTTGGGTCTGTCAGACACCCCTTCCTTAGGGAGATCTCAGGCTGTCCTGGCAGCCCTGCCCTTAGAAGGCAACAGCTGCTCCTTCCTGAGTCTCCCTGTTCTCCAGGCTGAGCAACTTCAGCTGTTCTCATAGGTTTCTGGATGCTTCCCTGCCCATTCCTCAATCCCACCCTCCCTGCCTGGACCTGAGCCTGCCTTGGACACAGACATCAGTCTGATGGGTCAGCCCTGTGGGTCCACTGTGTGTGGAGACAACAGACAGGAATCTAAGAAGCTGTCATGTCAAGGAAAAGAGGCTCACCTGCTGTGTGGGGAGTTACGTCAGGAAGAGCAGGCCAACCGGCTTGATTTTGTGGAACACAGGACTTTGCTTAAAACTGACATTCCCAGACAGAATGATCAGCCTCAAGGATGGCGTCTAGCAAAGGGTGCTGATATTTGACTTGTGCCCTTAAACTGGGTCTGGTTATCTCTGGGCGTTGTTCCCTCATACAGTGTGCTGTGAGTTTCCTGGGGCTGAGGTATCATCCCCTCCCTGTACCCCTGAACTCAGCACAGAGACTGACCTGGAGGGATGCTCAGCCCAGGTATGTGGAGAGAGAGAGGGAGAAATGAGCCGCTTGCAGGCTGGGGAAGTGCAGCATCTGCCCACTGAATGAGCCAGCACTCAGCCCTGTGGCCGGACGGGGCTTGGGGGGTAGAGAGGGTGAGGGCTCACTGTGGGGCCAGCCTTTTCAAGAGAAGGAGTCTCAGTCATTATCAGCAGAGTGGAGGTAAGACGGGGACTGTTAGAATCAGCCACAGAAAGATGCCAAAGCGCAGTTTGTTCACGGAAGTTATTGTATTAGATTTCCAGGTTATTTTGATTTTGAGAAATTGTGGTCTTTTTTGGGTGCAACTGTCGCTTTTCTGAACTAAGGGTTGACACATGGAACCATTAAAACACTTTCACTGCTGTTCCCATTTCACTGATGGCCATTACATAATATATAGACTCTGTAAGTAGACAATTTCTCTTATGTCAATTGTATTACTTATGGTGCTTCGATAATGGCTCAGATGGTGAAGAATCTGCCTACAATGCAGGAGACCTGGGTCTGATCCCTAAAACGGGAGGATCCCCTGGAGAAGGAAATAGCTACCACTCCATTATACTTTGGAGTATATTGGAGAATTGTAATACTTACGAGAATTCCAGGGACACAGGAGCCTGGCAGGCTGCAGTCCATGAAGTGGCAAAGAGTAGGATATGACTGAGCTACTAACACAAACACATGGTCCTTAATCATCTCTCAATTTCTGCTGGTCTAATATAGCAATTGCAACCAAATATTTCTAGCTGTTATAATACACAGATTTTTTCAACACTTCTGTTATTGGCACAGTTAGGAATTAGAATGCCAACTTAATTGGGTAGAACAAAGGACATGGCCAGGAAGAAGGAGTTGCAGGCATCTGGCTTTCTTGGGCACCAAGCAATCAGAAAAGACGTCCAAGACCTCTGGGTCCACCAGAGGAGATCCAAGAAAACTAGGTAACATAGCTGGAGTGTTAAGAAGCTCCTAAAGGTCAGTCCCTGCACTGGATGAGAAGAACAGGGCAGACCAAATGATTGTCATGACTTTGGAGCCCAGAAGGCCCTCAGGATGCCATCAAGCAGGACAAGTCTCAGGTTAAGGCAGGATTGTCAGCCCCCACTAGAATAGGAGCTCCATGAAGGCAAGGATTCTGTTGCTCACTGCTGAATCTCTAGCTCCTAGGATGGCAATTGATCCAAAGCATGTACTCAAGATATAGGTATCAAATAAATGAGTAACTCAGCTCATCTACCCACTCAATCTTTCATGTACTTGACATTCACTGTGGTGGAAACATTATGGGATGTCTGCCAAGCTCACTTGCTCCGAGATCTCTTCCCTCACAGAGGGTGGGCCTTTGGAAGGCCTTCACCCCAGCCACAGTTGATTGTAACAGATGGATCACTTGGCCATGATATTAGAATCAGAGTCTTGGAACAGGATTCAGCAGGGCCCCTCAGGCTTAAGGGTGGCAGAATGGGGAAACGTGCCAACCCCAGAAGGGTAGACATTCCCTCCTCCACCTCCCAGACCCAGCTGTGCAAGGCCAGGGACTGTGTCTGTTGATTCATGACTGTATCACCAACCCCTAGAAAACTGTCTGGTTCAAGGTAGAGCCTCCATAGACACTTGCAGAGGGATGACTGTGTGGATGTACAGAGAGAAGGAATGGGAGACGCAGCCCTAGAAGCCCTCCAGTCCTGGCTCCCCCTCCACACCCTGGCTCCCCCTCCCCTTGAGCTCCGTGAGATGCCCCTGAGCCCCAGCTTTGTATTTGGTCTTCCTTCTTTCCTACATTAGCTCTGATTCTATCTGATACTTGCAAACAGAATTTTGTATTAAACTCACTCATCACTCCTACATGTACCATTTCTTCTTCATGAACTTATTGCTTCTTTGAAAAGTGAGGCTTAATCCCTGTGAACATGCTCTACACTGGCTGTGAAAACAGGGATGATAGATATGAAAGACAAGCCTGTCAACATGATGCCAAGCAATTAGAACATTGAATGGAAATGTGATAAGAGAGGCATCCAGGGAGTCTTGGGAATCCTGGGAAGGGACACCTTGTGGTCAGCAGCTTTGGGTTTAATGGAGCTCACCTGGGTATATTTACTTTACATGGGTTTCCTCATTCTTCAGTGAAACATGACTGAGTAATAATCTCCCCTCATACAGGTTTGCCTTGAGGTTTACACAAGCCTATGAAAATGTTTTGTACTCCATGGAGTTAATCCCTGAACATTTGTCAAGCATTCACTGTGTTTAAAGTTCTAATGGCAGTTCTGAGTGAGAAACAAACAAGGAAACTAAATCAGATCTTAGGCCAAGTTCTGGAGAGATACTAGAAGTCTGGATCCGAGTCTGACTCAGCAGGTCTAGTCTTTGATCTCCGTGGATACCCTCAGAACCATGTCGCCATGCCTGTGCAAACATTTAGCCTTACCTCAAGCACTTGACCTTAAAACAGAGTTGCTGCTGTTTTTTATTTTTTGCTCTTGTTATAGTTCCAAAGGAACAGAAACAGCAACAACTTCTGAAAAGGACAGAGAAATTCCCAAGTATTCATGTTCACTACTGTGGGTGAGCAAGGTTAGCCCTGTGACTCTGACCCTGACACTGAAGGTGGTCCTGTGAAGGACAGGTGGAGTGAAACCCACATGCCAGCAGGAGCAAATATTCCCTCTTGGGTACATGCCCCTGGGTCTGGGAATTCCGACAGAGACTGGCCCTTCAGCATCAGTCCGTGACTCTCTACCAGCCATCCTTGAAGCCTGAGAGAGTCAGGGATGGGAGGCAAGTTTGTGGTGACTGAGACAGTTTGATATTTGATAGCTGAGAGTCATCAGGAAGGGAAGGCAGTTCATAATATTATTATTATTAAAAATAGTCCTGATAGTAGCAACAACCCTCTGAAGTATTTTCTCGGATCTAAAGAATAAGAGATAACAAGCCCTCTTAGTAACACGAACTCTTCTTATTAAGTGCCAGATGAGTTCCCCTACCTGCCACAAATAGTGAAAGCCTGCATGTAGCAACAAAGACCCAGCACAACCAAACATAATAAAATAAGTAAATAATTTTTAATTAAAAAAAATAGCCCTATAAGCTGCCCAGTGTTATTCTTCATATACTAGAAAGGAGGAGATTGTTTCACTATGGATAAAACTTGTGAGATGATCTGTTTTCTTACTTTTTTCTGAACAATGAATAATTAATAACAACTAACAAAGGAAAGAGATTATTAAATGTTTTCAGAGTGTGACTATATTTCAAATATATTTGAGTTTTTATAACTTATTGTTAAAAACTTTTATTGCCATGTAATTGATTTACCCTGTTCTGCAGTGTTAGGTATACAGCACAGGGATTCAGATTCTTTTTTCTTATAGGTTACTACAAAATATTGAGTGTAGGTCCTCATTTTTCACTGTAGGTCCTTGTCTCTCCTACTCTTTTTTAACCTTTTCTCAAACTGTCACATCTTAATGGAACAGCCATTTTGGAAATTCACTTTCCAGAAATGTACTGGCCGTGCTGAATTTTCCTGTGCCATACCTCCTTCTGACAATCTTGGTTCCTCCTATGTGTCCCCAGTCACCTCTCTGATCCAGTCTCCCCAACACACACCCATCTGTGGACCAGGGAATGGTACTCTCCTGTTGGAGGGGCAGATGTGGTTCCAGTACCAGTGGATGCTGACCCCAGCCTTCCACCGTGACATCCTGAAGCCCTCCATGGGGCACATGGCCTACTCTGTCCAACTGATGGTGGTGAGTCCACCTCTGATTCATCGGTTCATACTCACACCAAGCTCAAGCCATAGTTCTCTCTTAAGTAGATATATCCATTAAACATCCATCAGACACAGCCCCATAGAATAATGCGCTCAATCCCAGAGACAGGCACATTACACACTATAGTGCACAAACATATTGTCAAGTGCTGAAACTCCCTTCTACAGCCAAGCCTGTTCCCTCTTGCAGACACATGGACATATTATTACCCATCTTATGTGACACACACCTCAACATACATGTGCTACTGCCATATAGAGATAAATATTTGGGGCTATGGTGGGGCTGCATCTGGGCCCCCAGAGTCCTCATTTCTGGCTGGGACCACTGTTCTGGGGCAGACACAGTGATCAAGGAGAGGAAGGCTCACCTGCAGGAGGAGGGACAGCTAGAGAAGAAGACCTGTAGGCACTTGGACTTCCTGGACATCCTCCTCTTTGCGAGAGTGAGTGTGGGCAGGAGAGGCCTGAGCCTTTGGGCAGAAGCAAACAGGAAGGGATACCTGCACTCTGGTCCTGCCTCCATAGATGGAGAATAGGAGCAGCTTGTCTTACGAGAACCTGTGGAAGTTTCAGTTGCCTTGGACAAATGAAAATGATTCATGTTGTCAAGCAGGGTATTTCAAGGCTATTTATACTAGAGAATTAAACCTGATTCTGAACAATATCACACTGTTAAATAAGACACCACAGGGATATTCTATTCAAGGAGGCTTTTTTTCTTTTTTTAAATCAGCTTGTTTGTTCTTTAACATTTTGTATTTTTTACTGAAATGAAAGTCGCTCAGTAGGGTACAACTCTTTGCACCCCTATGGAATGTAAAGTACCAGGCTCCTCTGTCTGTGGAATTCTCCAGGCAAGAATACTGGAATGGGTAGCCATTGCTTTCTCCAGGGGATCTTCCTGACCAAGGATCAACCTGGGTCTCCTGCATTGCAGGCGGATTCATCACCCTCTGAGCCACCAGACCAATTTTTATTGGAGTACAGTCAATTATCAATGTGTGATAGTTTCAGGAGAACTCTGAAGAGACTCAGTCATCAGGAAGCTTTTAAAAGTATTTACTTTTCTCTTTTATTTCATACTGTCTAAAGGTTTAAAAAATGTAAGCAGATGATACTTCGCAGTATCCTAGAACAACTCAAACTCTCAGATCAAGTTAGAAATACTATCTTCTCTTTATAATACCTACATTTTGTAACAAAAGAGAGATTGGTTTAAGAAAACAAATACAAAAACAGCAACAAACCTGGAAGCCCAGTCTGAGCTCTGCCTTCACCTTCACCCTCCCCCAGGTGGGCGGGTACATCCTCCCAGATCAGGCTGGGTGCTCAAGGGAGGTCAGGCACAGTCAGGGACAGTCAGTGATCCAGAAGCCACTGCACCATGAGTGTCTCTGTACTGAGCCCCTCCAGAGCCCTGGGCGGGGTCTCTGGGCTCCTGCCGGTGGTCTCGCTGCTCGGCTTGGTTCTGCTTCTGCTCAAGGCGGCACAGCTCTACCTGCGCAGACAGTGGCTGCTCAAAGCCCTTCATCAGTTCCCGTCTCCTCCTTCCCACTGGTTCTATGGACACAAGCGGGAGGTAGGATGGAGCTGGATGGGGGAGTGGGAGGGTCGGGAGGGCCGGAGATCTAGAGCATGGTCACACTCAGCAAGTTCACACCTGGCCCTGTGCTTGCCTGAGAGCACAGACGTGCAGTCTGATGGGTCAGCCCCGTGGGTTCACTGTGTGTGGGGACAACAGACAGGAATCTAAGAAGGTGTCAAGTCACAGGAAAAGAGGCTTACCTGCGGGGTTGGGTTATGTCAGGTGCGGAGACAAACTGGCTTGGTTCATTCAGACTAAGGGATTTTCTAGTCCTATAAGGTCAGTGCCAGAAACCCACACCAGAGGCCACACACAGGAGCGAAGCTCCCAGGATGGGGCCAGGTGAGGAAAACTGCCTGCTTGGTGTCCTCTCTCTGAACTATGAGCTCTTGGAGCTGAACCTGTAATCCTCCTCACCCGCAGCCCCCAAAACAGAGCCTGCACAGAGCAGCGTCAGTCCATTGTGTGGAGGGACAGGCAGGAGGGACAGGAGCAGCTTGCAGGTTGGGAGGGGCAGCACCTGCCCACCCAGCACTGGCACCAAAGCCTGGGGGTGGGGGAGCTCAGAGGAAAGTCAGGGCCCACATGGACATGGGTCACCAAGCCGAGTCTGTGGCTTAAACAAATTTTAGGAGAAAATCACAGGTTGCAGAGAGCTGAGGTCCCTCTCAGCAGCACAATTAGAGTAGAGTGGAGCCAAAGACGAGAACTAGAAGCAGCCCAAGCCCCATGCGGGCTGGCCCAGCACCTCTCTCCCCGCTCCTTCCTAATCTCCTGCACCCCAGGTCACTCAAGGTCCTCCCCCACTGCCTGTGCATTCCAGCCTCTGGGACTCGGCTCCCATGTGCCCTCTCCCCGGAATGATCTCATCCCTCCTATGACTGTCTCACAAGCCCCAGGCCCAAGTCATTTTCATCCTGGGTTTCCCAGGAGAGGAGAGGACTCTCTTTTTCCCTTGGATGTCCTTCTCACAAGTCAGTGGTGACTGGACGCAGCTATTTCTCTCTGCAAGATCATAGCGATGAGCTTCTTCTGGGAAACCTTGCCTCTGGCTCATGTTTCTATCCTGAAAGCATCTCGGTAAATTATGAGCCAAAGAAAGAGCAAGCGCAGGAAGACTTTCCTAACACCCAGGTCTGAGTTAGGCCCCCTTCCCCAAAGCTTCCCCACAGGCTTTGTCTTCTGTCCATCACACTTTCATGACGCCCTCCGCTTATGGCCAGTTGCTCTCTCATCTATTTCACTAGCCTGCAGGCCACAAACAGACAAGCATCTAGAGCCACCTCCTAATTTAGTGCCTTCAATCTGTGTCTGGCACAGAGTTACTGCTCAGTAAACACAAGCTCAGTGAAGGAACGTGACCCAGAGTGGCCAATTTGCCTCAGAGCTGGTGAGTCTTAATGGTAGAAGGATGCTGGTAGAGGTCAGATACCAAAGTGTAGAGTGTTTGATTTGAGTTACACAGAAGCCATTGAAATCAAGACGGTGTGACTATTTGGAACTTGTCTGGGATCAACTGCTGACAAGAAATCCAGAGGTAACAAAACAAACTGAGTCTGCAAAGTAGAGGAGAGGCAGTTGCTCTGTGGTAAAGATGCCAGGCCACCAGGCAGAGGGAAGAACGTGAGCAAAGACCTGGAAGAGGAGCAGGTGGACCCAGTGCAGGAGCGCTGGCAGCAGCATCCTGGGGGCGGAGCAATGGGTCCTGTGGAATCGCCAGCCTGTCAGGGCAAGAAGACAGAGGGTAAATTCAGGAAGGAAAGGCCTCTGGGGTCCACACTCAGGTGTGTACAAAGATTCCACTACAAGACGGGAAGTGCACAAAAGTTTCTGACAATTAGTCAATGAAAATGAGATCAAAAATCCACATATCAAAATCTTATTTCAATACCATTCTCATATGTGTACCTGCTGAATCTGACCTACAACTGTGCACACACGCAATATGGAAAATAAGATTACACACACAATGTAATACTTAATTTTTTTCACTTAGCCATACACATTCCAAACATTCTTTCCTACTCATGTACATTAACAGGTATGCTGGGATAACATCAAACATATATATTATCAGGGTGGCAAAATGAAATTATATATAAATTCAATTCTTAAAATATCTATCTCTTCTCTAAATAAACCAAATAATAGGAAAAATTGCTTACTTTCCCAGGGGATCTTCCCAATCCAGGCATGACCCAGGTCTCCCACTTTGTAGGTAAATTCATAATAGCTGACTCGCCAGAGAATCCCACAAAGTGATACAAATATCATAAATTGCTCAAGCAACTTTTTGACTGTGTGCAAATTATTTCCAAATGTTTCGCAAGTCATGGAGTTATCTTTGATGTAAGATTCTGTAGGTGGTTTGTATTGTTGGCCCATAACTCTACTTGACATGGAACAGAATCCAATCTTCGCAGGCTGGATGAGATTCCAGGTCAGAAGAAAGTTCTAAACTCTTAGTTCTGCTGATGGGTGCAGAGTGATCACCTGGTACCCTTCCAGGCCTTCACCTCCACTCCTGCTCTGGAACTAAAAGAGAGAAGTCATTGACTTGTGTTTCCCTTGGTGACAGTTCCAAGAGGAGGGTGAGCTGCCACACCTACTGAAAAGGGTAGAGAAATACCCAAGGGCCTGTGTTCGCTGGATGTGGGGCACAAGGGCCTTTGTATTTGTCTACGACCCTGACTACATGAAGATGGTCCTGGGGAGATCAGGTGAGAGGGAAACCCTCAGCTGGAAACAATCTTCCATTTGAATACAGGCCCCTGGGTGTGAAATTCCAGAAGACACAGGCACATCAGATGCCAAGGCCTGAATTCCTCCAAACACCCGCCCAACCAAAGCCAGAGAGGACAACATTATTTACTGTTATTAAATGCTTTACTCCTGGTGGGGCTGGATTCTCTTTTAAGTCTCTTTTCTTTTTACAAACAAATTGAGATGATCCCAGACCTGGAGCCAATTCCCTGTCCACACTGTCCTAGGTTGGGCACCTTTCACTGTTGCCAGTCCTGGGTCTTGAGATGGCCAGACCACCACTGACTATAGAAAAATCACAGACTCTGTCTCATTCTAGGGCACCGAACAGAGTTTATGTTTCAGGGCAATTCACCATCTTAGTCCTGTGGGTGTTCTGCTCTGCAACACTGAGCCTACGTTCCTGGGACCACGGTGACTATCAGGACAGAGAGAGTCAGGGGTGGGAGGCAAGTGGGTGGTGGCTTCAGAGTGACTGCCATTTGAAAAGCACCAGGAAGGGAAGGGAGCCCAAGGTCTAGACCTCAGGTGCTCTAGAGGCTGTCTCCATGTTTGGTCCCATCCATCTTCCCTCCTTACTTTTCAGACCCAAAATCTCCAATTATCCACAGATTCATGAAGCCCTGGATTGGTAAGTACATTTAAATACAATTGCCAACCACCCACCTGTTAGGTTTACCAAGAGTGGTCTCCTTGTGCAAATAGAGCATAATAGGTGTCAGGCACCCTCATCTCTGAATCAAACCTCATTTTTCTAAAATGCCACCAGTCTTTGTAATGGTGCTCTAGCCCTCCTGAAGCCTAGCTGCTTCTTCATCGCTTCTCAGTCTTTTCTAACGTTGCCTGACTTTTCGATAAGTTCTTTTATGACCTGCCCCCTTACACTTTTTTGACCTCATTGCTGTCATAGTCACCTGCTTTGGACAGACATACTGGAAATTCACATCCCTGAAGTATACTGGTTCTCTGACCCTTGCCCATGAGGAGACTTCTCTTGACACCCTTGGTTCCTCCCAAGAGGGCCCTAGTCTCTGTGACACCCATACACACACATCTGTGGTCCAGGGACAGGTTTGCTGCTGTTGGAGGGGCAGAAGTGGTTCCAGCACCGGCGGATGATGACCCCAGCCTTCCATTATGACATTCTGAAGCCCTACGTGGGAATCATGGCCGACTCTGTCCGAGTGATGCTGGTGAGTCCATTGCTTGTCACCATACACACTAGAATCCAGCACAGCTGACAAAGTCCACTATCAGACACTTATGTCCCTCACACACCCATTGAATAGAGCCACCCAGAATGACGCACTCATGACTTAGTATGAGAGAGCACTCATTAAAGCTAGGTGGGACAGAGGAACATCTAGGCACCAGCTTGGATCCATAATTTTCTCCTCACCAAGAGAAATCAGGGCCATGGTGTATTCAGGGTCCACTCTTCTATCTCCATGTTTGGACACAGGGGAGTAGATCAAGGAGGTCAGTGCAAATTGGCCCTGGCTGGCCTGGACAGTGGCAGCTGCAGAGGCATAGTGGATATCCCATGATGTCATGCACGTGGGCTCTGGCCTGGGTTCCATGGATTCTGAACATCACTGAGCCACTCAGGGGAGGAAATGAGCCCAGGTCTATTCTCACAGAGCTGGGTCTTCACAAATATCACCTCTGATCCAGAACAGGTACCACCTGTTCTTAGCTAACATTAGATGAGTGAAAGCAATTGAATAGCTCATGCCCCTTCTAGGAGCTGCATTAGAGCCATTTTAGCTTTTCCTTGCCTTGAAATCTTTGCTTCATAGTGTTGGATATCACCTGTCCACATCTGACGCAGGACACAGAAGTTCTCCCTCTGTCCCCTGAGAAACTATGCTTTCTGCTCTGCCAAAGTTGGTTATTATCAGAAATTATTCCAATATTCAGAATCAGTTAGGATATTAGAGGAGAATATAACTGCATGTATATGAAAGATTAAGAAAAAATAGGCATCACGTTACACACAAGTGTTACAGGCCAAAGTTGCTAAAACATGTCTGCTTAGAAGATGAGGAAATCTCATCTGAAGATGTAGAGACAGAGAGAAAGCCTGGCCTTGGCAGCACAGGTCTTCTAGGGGAGCAGGGCAGGGTCAGTCCCCATCCTTCCACAGGACAAGTGGGAGGAGCTCGTCAGCCAGGACTCACACCTGGAGATCTTTGGACATGTCTCCTCGATGACCCTGGATACCATCATGAAGTGCGCCTTCAGCCACCAGGGCAGCGTCCAGATGGACAGGTCAGTGACAGCTCTTCAAGGGCAGGACCCTGCTTTCACGAATGGGAGGGACTTACCTGAGGGGAAGTAAGGGCAGTGTGGATGCTTATCAGCACAAAAAGTAACATTCTACAGAGAGACATGGACCACGGTCAAATTCCACCCAGACCGCCCTTGACTCAGTCAGAGGTCCCTGACTCCTGCTCGGGGAGAAGCCTGGCCTCTCTGGACACCTGTAAAGGACTCCAGGGGGAGGGCTTCAGGGAAATGAGGCAGAAATCACAATGCCTCGGTGTGACCTGAGGAATCTGACCCTCTCCAGGTCAGTGCCTCTCTCAACTCCAGTCTCTTCTGCGCCCTCTCCCTTCAGGAACCCCCACTCCTACATCCAGGCCATCAGGGACCTCAGTCATCTGATTTTTTCCCGACTGCGGAATGGTCTCCACCAGAACGACCTCATCTACAGGCTGACCCCTGAAGGCCGCTGGAACCACCAGGCCTGCCAGCTTGCCCATCAACACACAGGTTCCCCTCCCACCTGGGCTGGTACCCCCCCACCACACCCCCCCACCACACCCCCCCCACCACAGCCCCACCCCCACCGCTTCATCAGGCTCACGTGGCCTAGCCTTGACCCGGTAGGCAGAGCCCAGACTTCTGCTTCCTCTTCAGGAGCTGGCACACACCCGCCTGCTGCAGGGATGGGAACCCAGAGGTCAGGGTGTCAGGTGTTGAACAGGGAGTTAGAGGAGTCACCATGTTGGTGATGCCTGAGTGAGACCCCCTCCCAGCAGCATTCAGGCAGAGCCCCCACGGGCTGTGCTAGAGTCGGGATTCCCGTCTGGAGTAGACTATGTTGGAACTCTAATCCCTGACATGCTCAGCCAGTCCCAACCTCACCCTCATTCACCTGGCACCCAGACTGGGCCTGAAGGGCAGAGGGGCTTATGGTGGGTGCAGACTCTGAATTGCCCAGAGTCCTCAGCTCTGGCTGGGAACCACTGCTCTGGGACAGATGCAGTGATCAAGGAGAGGAAGGCTCACCTGCAGAAGGAGGGAGAGCTGGAGAAGGTGAGGAGCAGGAGGCACTTGGACTTCCTGGACATCCTCCTCTTTGCCAGAGTGAGTGTGGGCAGGAGAGGCCTGAGCCTTTGTGCAGAAGCACACAGGAAGGGCATACCTGCACTCTGGCCCTGCCTCCACAGATGGAGAGTGGGAGCAGCTTGTCTGATGAGGACCTCCGTGCTGAGGTGGACACGTTCATGTTTGAGGGTCACGACACCACAGCCAGTGGCATCTCCTGGATCCTCTATGCTCTAGCCTCCCACCCAGGACATCAGCAGAGGTGTCGGGAGGAGATCCAGAGCCTCCTTGCGGATGGTGCTTCCATAACCTGGTGAGTGTCCTGGAGATGGAAGAACCCTGTCCTACCTGAACTCAAGAGAATCCCTGGTTGTCCAGTCCTGCCTGCCCTCAGATGGGCTTCCTTTCAGGGACCACCTGGACCAGATGCCCTACACCACCATGTGCATCAAGGAGGCACTGAGACTCTATCCACCAGTACCAGTCATTAGCAGAGAGCTGAGCAAGCCCATCACCTTCCCTGATGGACGCTCCTTACCTGCAGGTATGAACTTCACCTCACCACTCAGCTAAGCACTCTGTAGGACACGTGGTAGACCAGAAATCCACCTGTGCATTTCCAGTTTCAGGATGCTCTGGCTCTTGTCTGCCTGAAGATAATATTTATTCTCTAGTTTGAATGAGCTTAAAAGAATGCTTTTCCATAAATCCTAGGATTAATACTACCATACATTAAATAATCCTACTGCTAGGAACATACCTTGGGAACACCAGAATCCAAAAAGCACATGTGCTGCAGTGTCCATTGCAGCATTGTTTACAATAGCCAGGACGTGGAAGCAACCGAGGTGTTCACTGATAGATGAATGGATAATGAAGCTGCGTTCCATATACACAATGGAATATTACTCAGTATAAAATGGAACAAATATGAGTCAGTTGCAGTGAGGTGGAAAAATCTACAGCGTGTTATACAGAGTGAAGCACTCAGAAAGAGAAAAACAAATATCGCGTATTAACACACACATGTAAACATAGACTCTAGGAAAATAGTGCTGATGAATGTATTTGCAGAGCAGGAATGTAGATGCAGACACAAGGAATGACTTGTGGATGCAGGAGGGGAAGGAGAGGGTAGGACAATTTGAGAAAGTAACATCGGCACAGATAGACTATCATGTGTAAAATACTAGTATGTATCTAGTGGAAAGCTGCTATATAAAAGGAAGGCCAGCCTAATTCTCTGAAATGGCCTAGCGGGGTCGAATGGGAAGGGCGAGAGAGGTGCAGGATGGAGGGGATATAGTTGTTGTTTAGTTGCTAAGTCATGTCTGGCTCTTTTGCAACCCCACAGAGCGTAGCCCACCAGGCTCCACTGTCCATGACATTTGTCAGGCAAGAATACGAAAGTTAGTTGCCATTTCCCTCTCTATATATATAGATACATAACTGCACCTTGCGGAGAAGTCTGGTAGGCTGCAGTCCATGGGGTTGCAAAGAGTTGGACACGACTGAGTGACTTCACTTTCACTTTTCACTTTCCTGCATTGGAGAAGGAAATGGCAACCCACTCCAGTGTTCTTGCCTGGAGAATCCCAGGGAAGGGAGAGCCTGGTGGGCTGCCGTCTATGGTCTCTCATAGAGTCAGACACGACTGAAGCGACTTAGCAGCAGCAGCAGCAGCATGGCAGAAACTAACACACCTTTGGAAAGTAACTAACCTCTACTGAAAGGAAAAAATGTTTGACACAAAACTTGAATGTAACAAAGCGCAACAAGTAAATGTTGACCCTTCTGTGTGGTCTTATAATGGAGCCTAAAATTCTAATTCTTGAATCATGAAGGCAGAAGCAGGGGGAGGCATGGTGCTTCCAAATGGGGTGTAAATAAGGGAGGGCGCTCAAGAGACTCCACTGGCATGGGTCATAGGCTCTAGTCTCTGAGGTGCCCTCTGGTGGATGGCAAGGAGCAGGTGATGATGAGGTCTGAGAGCCCTGCCATGGCTGGAGGCCACCCACTGACTCAGCACCCAGTGGGTCTGAATCCCAGCCTGTTCCCTCCTAATTGTGGGATCATAGACCCAACTCTTCACCTCTCTGAGGCTCAGGTGCTTCATGGGCTTGTGGGGACAGGAGTGCTTGTGTGAGGATTAAATGATTCTTGCACATTCCCCAGGTTCATGATGGCACTTGATAAATGTGAGTTGTCACCTGAGCTGCTCCTAAGTGTATCCTTGCCGTTCCTTCAATTCTCAGTCCTGGGCTGTGGTCACCTACCCCTAATCTGTGACCGTGTGCTTTGTCATGCCCCGCCCACCTGTCTTGACAGAGCAGCATTCCACTCAGAGTGACGGAGGGTGCTCCCATGGCGGCTCCCAGGGCTTTGGCGAGGCCACACCTCCCCTGCACTATGGGACCACCAGCTTCTCTCTCTCCTCTGCCCCACAGGAATCTTACTCTCCCTCTCCATTTATGGGCTTCATCACAACCCAAAGGTGTGGCCGAACCCAGAGGTACGATGGACGTGGGAGGAGGAGATGGGACCTCTCTCGACACCAAACCCTCCCCCTGCTCCCTCTCTGGGATTCTTCTCCCCCAGTGCATTCATGTGAGGGGTTTGACCCCGAATGTCCAGGCCCCGGTGCTCTCTCTGCAGGTATTTGACCCAACCCGGTTCGCACCAGGTTCTACTCGACACAGCCATGCCTTCCTGCCCTTCTCAGGAGGATCCAGGTGAGGCCTCTGTACTGGGGGAAGCAAGTGTCACGGGTTGCTCCCCGATGTGTGTGACTGTCTACCTTCATATGAGGAGCATGAAGTTCCGTCCTTGTATGTTGATGGGCTGAGAAGGAGGCGTGGGTCTCCATGTACAAGAAGGTCTTCAGGACCCACCACAATGACACACCTCCCACTGTCCACAAGGATTGACGTCATTTCCATGTCCGTGGCCAATCCAAAGTATCCAGGGTTTTCCTCACTTTAGGAGTATGACGTTATAGCATTAACGTCTTCATGACATTTAAACTACACATGTTTGGTTAGCGCAATTTCAGTCACACGATTATCTTCATTGAAAGATGATTTTCTCTGTTCCCACCTTCCTAGTCAGCCCCGTGCCTTTCTGCTTAATTCACCTGTCTGCCCACACTGTATTCATCGTGCTTGCCTGGATTGGGAATTCCATGTCCTGAGGCTTCAAGTTATGTATGTGATCAGTTATAGTTGTAGTTTGAAGAAAGTTTCACAGTCATGAGTATGTTCTCACTTCCTGCACTACATCCGACATAGATTTGACTGTGTATTAATATAACCGTAACATATATTTTCTGTTGCCAAAATTCTTTATTAAAAAGCAGAGTTTAGACACCATGGTCCCAGATTATACAGAGTAATGTTAGTAAGAAGAATCTTAAAGTGGAGGACAATCAAGCCTGCTTTGGGGAGTCTATTGCTGATCCTGCTCATGATGCCAATTTCTCACTGCTCATACTGTGCACACTGTTTGCTGAACGCAGGATAGATGCAAAGCATCAGCTAAGAGGCTGGAGGAGGACTGGAGGAGCCATAGGGACTGCAGACACGTTTATTCTCTCCTGGCTGTGTTATGGCCGCCATAACACAGCTCTGTCCTGCCTGACACAGCCGCCGTAGCAGCAGCCATAAAAACCATAACGTAACCTCATATAATATAACCATGATGTTGGTCCAACTTAGCCCCAGTGCAGTAGTAACCGGGGCTTTCACAGCCAAACTCATAAAGGCGTACTTCACACCTCCCTCAGAGCTTTTGCACGTGGAGCTTATATAACAAAAGTAGCCAGAGTCCAAGCGAGTACCATGTGATGCATGTCCGCAGTGCTATAGGTAATCTAGCTCTTCCATAATCATTAGTTACAAACCCCGAGGCAACAGTGAGAGGCCTCGGGGAGAGAGCGCCTGACAATGCCATCTTGGCTAATTTGCTCTTTCCCTACAGGAGGGAGAGTATTTTGTGTTTGACATGTGCATTTGAAAAATCTATTGCATGTAAAACATAAAGCACCCTTGAGATAGCTATTAGCCTGATTGATACACTCCTAAATGATTGCTGTGAAGATCTTAAAGGGCACAGAACCTCCCCTGAAATAGTAACTTCAGTGGCTTTGTAACATAGTAGAAACAAGTTTTTTTCTGACTGTACAGATCTAAGAAACTTTCAGTTGGTGAATCAACCGTTACAGAACAGTGTTGGAGTAAACTGTCTTATTGATTCTAGGATTTGGTTTACGCCAGGGTCCAGTTCTTCCTAGTAGACATGGCTGCAGGTCATTCAGTTGCTGCTAGAGGGCAGGAGGGACTCGGCAGCTTGATTCCTACGTCAGACTGAATATTTCTTTTCTTCTCATTCCACTTGAGTTGTTTTCAATTCAATCAATATTGTTCAAATGTGAAAGTATGTATTAAGCGTGTCTCTGTGTGCCAAGACCTGTGCTAGGAGATGGGAACACAGGGATGATAACGCTGTCCTCCCCCAGGGCTCACAGTCAACAACACGTCTGCTTCAACAGACATCATTCACCCATCCACTCTTTCACTCATTCAGTCCTTGAGCAGACTGTGGGGGGATCCATGATCCGGCACTGTGCTGGGCACTGGATGTGATGCGTCCTTGAGTTAACACCCATGGTGCCTTGAGGGTCCCGAGTGGGAAGAGGTGCAGCCAGCAGAGGGGGTGAGGGTGGTGGTCACTGGATTGAGCCTTGAGCATGAGGATGGCAGAGGCAAGGGGAGGGGACGTCAACCGTCGCTGAGTCAGGAAGAGGAGAGGGACAGACCCCAGGTGAGTGAGGAAGAATCCAGAGAGGGCTGTGATGCCGCTGAGGCACTGGGACGTGTCCTCCCTGTGATGCTCAACAGACAGGCCTGGAGCGACTGTGGCTTTAGAGGGAAGGAAGGAGTGGAAGCTGAAAAGGCCAGATGAGGAGCCCAAGGGATGGTTAGGAGGGTCATTTCTGGATTAGAATAGAACGTTCCAAAGGTAGATTGACTGAGGGGCTGAGGGAGACAGGAAGGCAGACCATTAACTGAGAGGGAATGGGTCCAGTAGGTTCAGAGTGGTTAACCTTTGTCCTCCCCAGGAAGCCTCCCTGTTGCCATTCTGATTCCTTGCACAGCCCTGTCTTGTCTTCTCTGGGGACTGGGCAGCCTGTTTGTCCACTGTAGGTGGTAAGGTCCTGTATCCACACTGCCCCTACAGTGCTCTGGGCTGACCTGAAACCAGGAATTGCCAGTGGACGAGTGAATAAAGTACTAGCTCACACTTGACTTGACTCTGCGGCTTAAAGCGCTGATGCTCCCCAGGTGTTCCTGCTGAGAGTGGAGTATGAGTTAGGAGCAGTCCTTAGAGAGGTGGGCTTTGCCATCTGTCAGGGAAGAGCTCTGCTGGCAAGTTCAGTGGGATGAGTAAGGAAGGGATCAGGTTTGACCACAGGAGGAGAGCCCTGATTCCCTGTGCTCAGCAGGGGTTAGAAGCCTCTGCTCTCTTCCTTTTTATCTCCCAACCTAGGAACTGCATCGGGAAGCAGTTTGCCATGAATGAGTTGAAGGTGGCCGTGGCCCTGACCTTGCTTCGCTTTGAGCTGTCACCGGATCCCGCCAGGGTCCCTGTGCCCATGCCAGTCATTGTGCTGAGATCCACAAATGGGATCCACCTGCAGCTCAGGAAGCTCTCTGATTCAGGTGGGGACAAGGACTAGCTCTGAGGGCCCCTGTCTGCCATCCCGTCTTGCTGTCACTCTCTCCTGTCCGTGCCCCCTTGCCCACATCCTGCTTCTGTCTGCCCTGCCAGCTTGCCTCATGTCTTGCTTCATGTCCAGCAGCAGACTTTCTGCGCTTCTCCTCTCACCTTTTTCCAGGCTCCCTGTGTGCTGTCTCTCCATCTGTCTCTGACCCCCTGTATCTCTCACTGTCTACCTGAATCCTGATCACCTGACACCCTCCAATCTGTCTGCTCTCTCCTGTGTTTCTCCCCTTCTGCCTGCCTCTCTGTCCCTGAATTCACTTCTGTTTTGTTGGTAAAAAGAATTGTGTCTGCCTTAGGAACTTAGAACAACACAAAATTATCCTCTGATGGCTCTGGAGTGAGAAGTCAGAAAAGGGTTTCCCTGGACACAACCAAGATGTTGACACGCCCCTCATCCAGGGACCTGGGACAGGATCCTGCTTTTTGTCATTTTTGCATCTAGAGCTTCAATCCTTGCATTCCTTGGCTCCTAGGCCTTCCTCCACATTCAAATCCAGCAGCATCTTCAAATGTCCCTCTGCTTCTGTCTTCACATAACCTTCTCTTTCATCAAGACTTTGTGCTTAGCTGGGCAACTCAGATCGAACAGGCTTATTCTGGGGTTCTGGGAACTAGGACAAGAACACCTGGGGAGCCATCACTGGACCTGTTAAATGCTGTGTGCCTCCCTTCGCCCTGGGCCACTGCTCTCTCCTGTGTGAGATGGGTCTACCCCCGTTTCACTCACATGGTTTCCTCTTTCCCCGTCTCTGGATAAAGTGCACAATATCATATGGAATGTGTGTGTCTTGTCTGAAAGGAGTTGGAAGAAGCAGAAGAGAGAGAAGGGGAGGGAATAACAGCAGGGAGGAGGAGGGGAGATAACACCTGCTCTGTGAGGCCGAGACCTAGCAGGGAGAGCTTGTCCAGCCCCCCTGCAGCTTCACACTCTGGAGTCACTCAAGCCCCACACCCTGCCTGGCGTCTGAGGCTCCCATGACAGCTGAGTCAGAAGAAAGGCCTCGTCACCTGAGGCTCAGAGGGAAGACGCTCACTCCAACACCTGTCAGGGAGGGAGCCTGCCTCTTCTCTGTGGTAGCTTCCTCACCACATCTGTAGAGGGGCCCAGCCAGCGCCCACCCTGTGCTGAGCAGGGAAGACTTACAGACTTGGCCAGGCACAAAGGTCTCCTTCACCCCAGAAGAGATTTGAGCAGAGCCCAGCCTGGCCAGGTCACCAGCCCCCTGGCAGCCGTTCCTCATGGGCAGGGCCTGCAGGCTCCTCAGATGCCACAAGGGGTGGGTGGGTGTGTGTGTGTGCAGGAGGGCCTGGAGGAACCAGCTGGGCACAAGTCTTGGATGCCACACAGGGAGAAGCCAGCCCCTCAGGACACTTGTAAATACTGAGCTTCTCCAGAGGGTAAGGCAGAAATGACAATGCCTCAGTTGGGAATGCAAACTAGTTTAGCCACCATGGAGAAGAGTGTAGAGATTCCTTAAAAAACTAGAAATAGAACTGCCATATGACCCAGCCATCCCACTTCAGGGCATACACACTGAGGAAACCAGAATTGAAAGAGACACGTGTAGCCCAGTGTTCATCGCAGCACAGTTTACCATAGCCAGGACATGGAAGCAACCTAGATGTCCATCAGCAGATGAGTGGATAAGGAAGTTGTGGTACATATACACATCGGGATATTACTCAGCTGTAAAAAAAGAATGCATTTGAGTCCGTTCTAATGACGTGGAGGAAACTGGAGCCTATTATATAGAGTGAAGTAAATCAGAAAGACCAATACAGTACATTACCGCATATATTTAGAATTTAGAAATACGGTAATGACAATCCTATAAGGAAGACATCAAAAGAGACATGGATGTAAAGAACAGACTTTTGGACTATGTGGGAGAAGGCAAGGGTGGGGTGATATGAGAGAATAGCACTGAAACATGTGTATTAACATATGTAAAACAGATGACCAGTGCAAGCTCAATACATGAAGCAGGGCACTCAAAGCTGGTGCTCTGGGACAACCCAGAGAGATGGGGGGGGGGGGGAGGTTCAGGATGGGGGCACTCATGCACCCCCATGCTCGGTTGACGTTTGGGAACAACCACCACAATATTGTAAAGTAATTAGCCTCCAGTGAAAATAAATAAATAAATAAAAGGAATGGAGGTAGTGTGGAATAATTATTTTAAAAAATGATTGAATTTGTTTACAAAACAGAAATGATGCACAGTCATAGAAACATGCATTTGCTTACCAAGGAAAATGGGAGAAAGGAATAAATTCAGAGTATGGGATTATTCGATAAACACTACTGTATATAAAGTAGATAAATATCAAGAATTTACTGTAAGCACAGGGAATCTTATTCAAAATATTTTGATAACCTATAATGGAGAAGCATCTAAAAAAGAATATGTATGCATATAGTGCATATATCTGAATCACTTTGCTGTACAACTAAACTAACACAGTATTGCAAATCAACTAAAAGTCAATCAAGTTAAAAAAAAAAATAGCACCATACATTGGCCTTTAATTTAGAGCATTTACACTCTCCTGGAGAACCTTACCTCAGACATGCCAGTTATTGCCACCTAGAAGTCCTGTATACCCACCCCTCATAATTTTTCTGGTTCTGGAATGCATAACTAGAACACATATATTCATCAGTTGGTAAAGAAGTAGCTAAATTTGGGGATTTAATATTTCCAGCTTCACTGGAATCTTCCCATATTTCCCCATTCCAATTTCAGGTTCCCATTACTTCCCAGTAAATGCTCACACTTTGGCAGAAGATTGGGCAATCAATTTGCATGCAATGCAGACACTGACAGGATGAGACTCTGGATTTAGTTTTCACAAATCTCAGCCCTGGCTGAGGCCCTGTGGCTACAGGAAACAAAGATTTCTTTCAGGTCAGATATTGAAGCTTTCTGGTCAGTTATGTGTAGTTTGGCCTGGGAATTTGAATCCCCAACCTCATCCATTTCCTTCAGTGCTTTCACCAGTACAGCTAGGAACAACCAGCTGGTCTTAATAAATGCTTTAA
The DNA here is from genome assembly GCF_023091745.1 of Budorcas taxicolor. NCBI lineage: Eukaryota > Metazoa > Chordata > Mammalia > Artiodactyla > Bovidae > Budorcas > Budorcas taxicolor. The sequence continues at coordinate 99,333,481 of NC_068912.1, forward strand.
TTCAACTGAAAAGTTCTAAGATATTGAATATATGGTCATCAGAATCTTGCTTTTTATAAAAATTTGGTTAGTAACATCCAATGATGATGTGTTGTGTATCTTTATTTAAAATCCTCAGAGATGATGCTCTTAAAGGACCGCACTCAATATGTCAGCAAACTTGGAAAACTCAGCAAAGGTCAGTTTTCATTCCAATCCCCAAGAAGGGCAATGCTAAAGAATGTTCAAACTACATATCCTTGTGCTCGAATTACATGCTAGCAAATTATGCTCAAAATCCTTCACGCTAGGATTCAGCAGTATGTGAATTGAGAATTTCCAGATGTGCAAGCTGGGTTTAAAAAATAGAGGAACCAGAGATCGAATTATCAACATTCGTTGGATCATTGAGAAAGCAAGGAATTCCAGAAAAACATCTACTTCTGCTTCATTGACTGTGCTAAAGCCTTTGACTATGTGGCTCACAAGAAACTGTGGAAAATTCTTCAAGAGATGGGAATACCAGATCACCTTACCTGCCTCCTGCGAAACCTGAATGATGCTGGTCAACAAGCAGCAGTTAGAACTGGACATGAAAAAACAGACTGGTTCCAAACTGAGAAAGGAGTACGTCAAGGCAGTATATTGTCACCCTGTTTATTGAGTTTATATGCAGCGTATATCATGCCAAATGTTGGGCTGGCTGAGTCACAGACTGGAATCGAAATCGCCAGGAGAAATACCAACAACTACAGACATGCAGATGATACCACTCTAATGGCAGAAAATGAAGAGGAACTAAAAGCCTCTTAATAAGAGTGAAAGAAGGGAGTGAAAAAGCTGGCTTGAAACTCAGTATTCAAAATACTAAGATCATGGGATCTGATTCCAGTAATTCATGGCAAAAAGAAGCAGAAAAAGTGGAAGCAGTGACAGATTTTATATTCTTGGGCTCCTAAATCACTGTGGATGGTGACTGCAGCCATGAAATTTGAGACACTTGCTTCTTGGATGGAAAACGATGTTAAAACTATATAGCATATTAAAAAGCAGAGACATTATTTTGCTGACAGCGATTCGTATTGTCAAAGCTAAGGTTTTTTCCAGTGGTCATGTACGGATGCGAGAGTTGGACCATAAACAAGGCTGAGCGCCAAAGAATTGTTGCTTTTGATTTGTGCTGCTGGAGAAGACTCCTGAGAGTCCCATGGACTGCAAGGAGATGAAACTAGTCATTCCTAAAGGAAATCGACCTTGAATATTCATTGGAAGGACTGATACTGAAGCTGAGGCTCCTGTACTTTAGCTACACGATATGAAGAACAGACTCATTAGAAAAGACCCTGATGCTGGGAAATATTGAGTGCAGGAAGAGAATTGGGTGGCAGAGGATGTGATGGTTGGATACAATGTCCAATTCAATGGACATGAATTTGAGCAAACTCCAGGAGAAAGTGAAGAACAGAGAAGCCTGGCATGCTGCAGTCCATGGCCGCAAAGAGTCAGACTCAACTTAGCAACGGAACAACAACAACATTGCTACCTCATGCCCTAGACTACCTGGGTCCTCTTTACCATTGACCACATAGTCATTAGTGTCTTTCCAGCTACTTCTATTAGAGAACCAGTTCCATCCAGAAGCCAATTCAGGAAACTCATCCCTAAGATTTTGCTGCTCTTCAACATTATGGGTAGCAAAATCTGAGATAGTCTGAGTTCTAACAGAGAAACAGAACCAGCAGAATAGATGTCCACACTGGGAAAAAGACAAATGCAGCAGGAAAAGGTGCCTGAATACTGCTTCTCTGCCCAGCCACGTGTTCCCTTGCCTCCTTCTCTGCCATCCCACTAGGAAGCTGAGCAGCTGAGCTTAAGAAAGGATCATGGGGACCAGGCAGTCCACTGGATCAGATAACTGAGTGGGAACAGGGCAGGGAGAGCCAGGCCAGGCAAAGATCCTTCTCACACAGCACCAAAGGGGAGTGGGAAGGGCAGGGAAGGCAGGTGCTCACTCACCAATCCACTAGAGAAGAAGTCATGTATACCTTGTCCTTAGGATCTCTAGGACACAGAGAAGACTGGGTCAGGCAGAGACTGAGGGGTTCCCTGAGGATGCCAGGTGAGAAATAAAGTGAGTCCCCACCTGGCCAGACTTTAGGTGCAGGCCCAGGACCCCTCCACACATGGCATCTTGAGCCCTGTGCTCTCAGGAGCTTCAACTTCTCCCAGGAGCCCTCATCTTCTCCAGTGTACACAGCTTGGCAAATCAAGGTCATAGATGTTTAGGAAGCCTAGGAACTGTCCAAACCAGAGTCGATGGGCGTAAGAAAACTGGGGGGCCCAGGACACCACCTTGTTCAAACTCCCGGTTTACTGGATCTGAAATAGCAACAGAAGGCCTGCCTCTCATGGACCCAGGGACACCCGCCAGGCCAGCAGGGAAAAGGGAAAGCTTCCCGGGAAGATGTAGGGAGCACCCCTCCCTGCACGATAAACAAGTAAACAGTAAAGTAAAATGACTGCAGACAGTACTAAGAAGGAAATAAGCACAGCGCTGGGAGACAGACTGACAGGGAGGCCCTGTTTAGATAGAGAGACCCAGGATGGACTCTTTTTGGAGAGGACATTCAAGGTCAAACCGCGGGATGATAATGGAGCTGACCCTGCGAAGAGTAAGGGGAAGGGCATTCCAGGTAAAGGGGGCAGCAAGCAGTGTGTGGAGTAGGAAAAAATATGGTGTCTCCCAGGGGCTGCCACTAGACGGCGCTGTGGTCGGAGATAAGGTTGGAGAGATTGCCTAGAGGGTGGTGTATGCTCTAGGACTGAGAACATAGAAAGGATGATATAGAGACAGCAGCGGGCACCATGCCAGCACATAGCAAGCTGATACAAAATGAATGAGAGTCAGGAATTAGCAAAGCTGGAGTTATAAATTTAAGGTGATGGTCTTCTGACACTGACTTGTTTTGTGTCTTGAAAAGTCCACTATCCCTGATTTCTTGTCCATAAAACAAAGTTAATAACCCACGGTATTGCCTGGAAAATCCCATGGACAGAGGAGGCTGGAGGGCTATAGTCTGTGGGGTCGCAAAGAGTCGGACATGACTGAGCGACTTCACTTACTCACTTACTTACTGATTGTGCTTTTGGAGAAGGCAATGGCACCTCACTCCAGTACTCTTGCCTGGAAAATCCCATGGACAGAGGAGCCTGGTGGGCTACAGTCCATGAGGTCTCTAGGAGTCGGACACGACTGAGCGACTTCACTTATTCACTTAGTGATTGTGCTTTTGGAGAAGGCAATGGCACCTCACTCCAGTACTCTTGCCTGGAAAATCCCAGGGACGGCGGAGCCTGGTGGGCTGCCGTCTCTGGGGTCGCACAGAGTCAGACAGGACTGAAGCGACTTAGCAGCAGCAGCAGCAGAAGTGATTGTGCTTTAGAAAGTATAAGCTCTGTGTAAACATTGAAGAGACAGCTTTAAAACCTTTACGGCTTTTACTGCCAGCATTGTGCAGAGTAGGGAAAAAGGATTCTGTGTTTCTCAGAATCATTTCTCTGTCTAAATCCAGGCCAAAAGAGGTGACATAAATTTGTTCTTGTTCAGTCCCTCAGTGTTCTTTGACTCTTTGTGACCCCATGGACTGCAGCACGTCAGGCTTCCTTATCCTTCACCATCTCCTGGAGCTTATTCAAAATCATGTCCATTGAGTCAGTGATGCCATCCAACCATCTCGTCCTCTGGCATCCCCTTCTCCTCCTGCCTTCAATCTTTCCCAGCTTCACGGTCTTTGTCAGCTCTTCCCATGAGGTAGCTGAAGTATTGGAACTTCAGCTTCAGCATCAGTCCTTCCAATGAATATTCAGGATTGATTTCCTTTAGGATTGACTGGTTTGAACTCCTGGCAGTCCAAGGGACTCTCTAGAGTCTTCTCCAACACCACAGTTCAAAAGCATCGATTCTTCGACACTTAGCTGTCTTCATGGTCCAGCTCTCACATCCATACATGACTACTGGAAAAGCCATAGCTTTGACTTTACATACCCTTGTCAGTAAATAATGTCTCTACTTTTTCATACGCTGACTAGGCTTGTCATGGTTTTCCTACCAAGGAGCAAATGTCTTTTAATTTCATGGCTTCAGTTACCGTCTGCAGTGATTTTGGAGCCCAAGAAAAAAAAGTCTGTGACTGTTTCCATTGTTTCTCCATATAATTGCCCTGAAATGATGGGGCCAGATGCCATGATATTAGTTTTTTGAATGTTGAGTTTTAAGCCAGCTCCAACGGGGGTGATACATAGTGATTCCTGGCTAAAATAAAGAGATTTGGTTTCTGACTTTCACTGCATGGGGAAAGCAAGCAAATGTTTGGCTTGAAAGACTTTTCCTGGAACTTGCTGTCTTTATATGAGGGTAAAAGTAAACAAGATATGTTAAGCTGCATCAGCATCAAACCCAACTTTTTCAAATGCAGAGAACAAGAAGTGTCTGTAACCTCCCCACAGCAGTCATCACTACAAGATGCTGGCCTGGAAATTGACTACCTTCCCTCTTCCACCTTTCTGTTGCCTATAACCTGAACCAGGAAGCATTCTGAAATAAAAATATTAAGTTTCTTGTTAAAATATGGCAGTAAAAACTGACTCTAGTCTGTTGAAGATTATGATTTAACTAGTCCAAAGTTATACTTCTTCCCTCTTTCATTCATTCAGATGAATGAAAGAATGATTTGAATGATTTCATTCAATTCAGTAAGTATTTACTGAGGATCATCAGTAGGTACCGTCTTCTGGTCCAGGTTATGGAAATTATAAGGACATAGAATGCTTAGTGACAACTTTCAAGGAATCCCTGGTTGGGTTAGGTGAGTACCAAATGAGTGGAAAAAATATTTACTGGTTAATTTAAAGAGTTTAGCTCATACTTTAGCTAAATAGTTTCACTTTGTAAAAAGTTCGTTGAAAATTCTCCATAAACATCATTTTCAGTGATTGCTACATCTAACCACAGAGTTTGCCAACACTTTCTCACAAAGGCAGCCCTGAGTAGTGAGGCTGCGTTTACACCAGTACATGGAGTGATAACCTGGAAGACTCTCCTGCTGCTTGGATCACTGGAAAACAGATCAAGCATGAAACACCCTTGGGAAATTGGGCTGCATTCATATATGGACAGCAGCTCAACCCACTCATTATCTTTTCATGCTCGTGGTTAACGGCAGAGTCTCTGGAGCCAGACTGCCTGGGTTTGAATCCTGGTTCTACCTCTCACCAACAGAGTGACCCTGGGTGAGAAACTAGCCTCTTAGTGCCTTCATTTTCTTGTCTAGACTATGGGGAGTTTCTTAATCTGTCTTGTAGGATCGTTGTGGGATAACATATATAATGTTCATTGTTTAGTGCCTGGAATGTAGGAGGTGCTCACTAACATTAGCTATTGCCAAGCTTTTTGAGTCCAGGGATATAGAAGAAGGCAAGGACTGAGGGAGGGAAAGGATAACAACCAGAATTCAAATCCAGCTTCTCCCAGTTCAAAGTTCTTTCCCTTACTACCCCTATGCTGTGGGAGAAAAGCTAGCGCTGAGCCAAGTGAAGGAAAGAGTCAGGGTCCAAGAGTCCTTGTGTCAGGGCACAGAGAGGGATGGAAGGCAACCAAAGAACTAGGTAAAAGTGGAGAGGAATGAGTGTAAGCGGTTACATGCCCTGGTGTTTGGACAGAGCTCAGGATTTAGGGGAAAAAGAAAAGAACTCTGGCCTCACGGGTTGTGTAATAAATCCCTTGTCATGAGGATGGGCAAAGGAGGAGGGTGTTGGGAGTAAGAGGTTAAATAGTTCAAAGAGCACGTCTGTAGGAAATGGGGCCCCTTTGGGAAAGCTTTCCAAAGAATCCTTCCTGAAATGTATGGTGTTTTACTTTCTGTGTTATGGGCCTTGGACATGACCTAGAAGGAGATAATCGTGGGAAAAGTGAGAGGTGTGTTGAGTTGAAGGTGATGTCCTCACCCCTTGCTTTTTCATGTATGACATCCATGGATTTGCCAATACTTGGAAAATTTTCCCAGCATTTGCCAACTTGTGTTCTCCAACCCATCTTCCAAGACCTCTTTATCTTTTAATTTTCACCTTCCTTAGGTGGCCCAAGCCTACTATTCATTCCTTCAGTGTATCCTTTATCATATTTGATTGAACTAATGAATTTTTCTGTCTTAAGGCACCAAACCATGAACTCAAAAGATATTAATTTTTGAGTGAATGAATGAATAATTGTGTGAGGTATTTAGAGAAAGGATTACCATCCTATCTTTATTAGTTTTGCAGGAGAACTGTACCAATTGACCAGAAACTTGGTGACTTAAAACAATATAAATTTATTGTGCCATAATTCTTGGGGTCATAGTATGAAATCAATATCACTGGGCCAAAATCAAGATATTGGCAGGGCCATACCCTCCTTGGAATCTCTACGGTGAATTCATTCTCTCCCCTGTCCCCACAGCTGCTCTTAATGTACCAGTTGTAGGCATATTTTGAATTGGAAGCTCATTCTGACCTTAGGATGGAGTGCAGAGCTAACTTGTTATTTGTAGAATAAATATTAGCATTAACCTTATATTAATTAGTGGATGTGGTATGGGTAGAATTCAATTTGTTAATATTAAGGCAAGCAATAGAACTGATGCAATGATAAATATTAATACAGAGGAAGCTCATTTGTATAATAATTCTTTAAAAACTTTATAGCTTCATCAATTAGTATTGGTATTCCATAGAAGACAATAAACTAGATCCTTTGTGAAGTTATGCACACCCTAAAACTTTTTGTACCATTAATATAGGAAAGCTAAGGCTAATTAAATAGGAATAGCTAGTCACAGGGCTTCCCAGGTGGTGCAGTGGTAAAGAATCTGCCTGCCAGCGCAGGAGACGGCCTGGGACAGGCTTGATCCGTGGGTCGGGAAGATCCCTGGAGGAGGAAATGGCAACCCACTCCAGAATTCTTGCCTGGAAAATCCCATGGACAGAGGAGCCTGGTGGGCTATAGTCCCTGGGGTTGCAAAGAGGTGGTCATGACTGAGCAACTTGGCACACTCGAACACACACACAGCTAACAATACGTCATTAGTAATGAACATACTGTTAAGAGGAATTGCCCCTCTGAATAGAAAGGTTTAAGTGTTATAAAATTGCCAGGCCTGGCTACCTTAAGAAACCCATCTTGGAGTAAAGCTAATGTTTATGGTGTTGATTAAGATGATTTCATTTATAATAATAGAAAAATCTTTCAAAAGATCGGCCTTACATCTGTTGCCCTCCTTAAAATATAGACGCCTGTCAGGAACTGTTTGTCTTTTAGGGCTAGATTTCCAATATTTACCAAAGATACAGGAAGAGTTTCAAGTGATCATCCTATTTTTTGCAAACCTGGCTCATCATTTAAATTATGAATAATAGATACAAAGCATAAGACTAACCCACTGGAGTGGGTCGCCGATTCCTCTTTCAGGGCATCTTCTTGACCCAGGGATTTAGCCAGAATCTCCTGCATCTCCTGCACCCCAGGATTTATTTATTTTATAACCGATAGTTTGAACCTTTTGACTCAACCCATTTTGGCTAACCCCCATCCCCCACCTCTGACAACCTCCAATTTTTTCTGTGTAAGTCCAATTGTTTTATTTTATTTTGGATTAGACATTTAAGTGAGATGATGTCTCACTTAATAAGACATAACTAAGTGAAATATTGGCATAATGCCCTCAAGTTTCATCCATGTTGTCACAAATAGCCAGATTTCCTTCCTTTTTTATGTCTGAATTACATTCCAGTTATATATATATATATATATATATATATATATATATATGCTCAATCGATTCGGTCATGTTTGACTCTTTGTGACCCTATAGACTGTAACCTACCAGGCTCTTCTGTCCATGGGGATTCTCCAAGCAAGAATACTGGAGTGGATTGCTATGCCCTCCTCCGGGGGATCTTCCCAACTCAGGGATCGAACCCATGTCCCCTGTGGCTACTGCATTGCAGGCGGATTCTTTACCACTGAGACACTGGGGAAGCCTCTCTCTCCCTCTCTCTCTCTCTATATATATGTGTATATATACATAAAACATGTTTTATCCATTTGAACTGTGGTGTTGGAAAAGACTCTTGAGAGTCCCTTGGACTGCAAGGAGATCCAACCAGTCCATTCTGAAGGAGATCAGCCCTGGGATTTCTTTGGAAGGAACGATGCTAAAGCTGAAACTCCAGTACTTTGGCCACCTCATGCGAAGAGCTGACTCATTGGAAAAGACTCTGATGCTGGGAGGGATTGAGGGCAGGAGGAGAAGGGGACGACAGAGGATGAGATGGCTGGATGGCATCACCGACTCGATGGATGTGAGTCTGAGTGAACTCCGGGAGTTGGTGATGGACAGGGAGGCCTGGCGTGCTGCAATTCATGAGGTTGCAAAGAGTCGGACATGACTGAGTGATTGAACTGAACTGAACTGAAACATTTTCTTATTCATTCATCCATCAATTAACACTTAGATTGTTTCTCTTTTTCTTGGCTGTTATTAATAACATACTGTTTTCCATAGTGGTTTTACCAAGTTACATTGCCACACATGGTACACTATTGTTCCCTTCTCTCGTTATCTTTGCTAACACATTTCTTATCTTTTTGGTAATAAGCATTTTAACAGTTTCGAGGTGATAACTCATCGTGGTTTGACTTCCATTTCCCTGATGATTACTGATATTGAGCACCTTTTCATGTATCTGTGGGCCATCTATATGTTTTCTTTTGAAAAACGCCTATCCAGACCTTTACCAATTTCTAATCAGATATATGTCTGCTATTAATTTTATGAGTTCTTTATACATTTTGTATACCAACCCTTTATCAGACTTATGAATTGCAAATATTTTCTCCCATCTGGTAGGTTGCCTCTTCATTTTGTTGATCACTTACTTTGCTGTGCAGAAGCTTTTCAGTTTGACTTATATGTTATATCCCACTTGGTTATTTTGCTTTTGGTGTCAAATTCAAAAAGTCATTGGCAAGACTGATGTCAAGAAGGTTATCAACTATGTTTTATTCGAAGGAGTTTTAAGATCTTTGAGCTTATGTTCAAGTCTTTAATCTATTTTCAGTTAAGTGTAAGATAGTGGTTCAGTATGATTATTTTGCATGTTATATGGTCCAGTTTTCCCAACACCACTTGTTAAAGAGATTGTCTTCTTCCCATAGTATATTCTTGACTCCTTAGTCATGAATTAACCAACCATATACGTGTGGGGTTATTTCTGGGATCTCTGTTCTATGTCAATGATCTATCGGTCCATTTTTATGACAATACTGTACTGTTTTGATTACTACAGCTTTGTAGTCTAGGCTGAAGCCTGGGAGCATGATACCTCCAGATTTGTTCATTTTCTCAAGATTGCTTTGGGTATGTGGGGACTTTCATGCTTCCACTTTTTAAATTATTATTGAATTCAGTTTGTTAATATTTTGTTGAAGATGCTTGTGTCTATGTCCATCAGATATTAGCCTGAAAGTTTCTTTTCTTGAGATAGCCTTATTTGGTTTTGTTACCAGGGTAATACTGGCCTCGTACAAAGGGTTTGGAAGTGTTTTCACCTATTCTACTTTGATAAGAGTCTGAAAAGGATCAGTATGAATTCTTCTTCAAAGGTTTGGTAGAACTCACCAGTGAAACTGTCTGGTCCTAGACAACTTGTTTATTGAAGGTTTTTGATTACCAATTCAATCTCCTTACTACTACTCAGGAAGTTTAGATTTTCTCTTTTCTTCATGTTTCCGACTTGGTAGTTTGAATGATTATAGAAACTTGCCATTTCTTCTAGGTCATCAAATTTGTTGGCATGTAATTGTTCATAGTATTCTCTTACATACCTTGTATTTCTGAGGTATCACTTGTAACATCTTTTCTTTTTCTTGGTGAGTCTAGCTAAAGTGTTCTTAGAAGAAAGCAACAAGTTTTAAAATACCACTTTTTTTTGGTTTAAGAACAGATTGCAACAAACAGTGTATTAAAAGCTCCCAAGCAGCATGTAAAATTGTTGATTATATAATTGTTTTCTAACATAGTATAAAAGGGAATTACTAGACCTACTCCTGCTACAAGTGTAGTGCTACAAGTGTAGTACTTCAGTGAAGTAGGACTGAAACTGGTGTTGGATCCTCTATGGCTGATGGAAAGTGAAGGGTGTAGTCCAAGGTGAGCACATTTTCTGGTTGCAGCTCAAAGTAAACCTATTAGTAGGAAAATATCATAATTAAGATCAACAATAAAACCTTGTTGAAATTCTCAAGTGTTTGAATGGAGAAGTAATTATGTATTGATATTGCAGAACCAATCATTCCAATGTGGTCATAGGGCTTCCCTGGAGGCTGAGACAATAAAGAATCTACTGCAGTGCAGGAGACCCAGGTTTGATCCCTGGGTCAGGAGGATCATCTGGAGGAGGGCATAGCAACCCACTCCAGCATTCTTGCCTGGAAAATTCTATGGACAGAGAGGCCTAGTGGACTACAGTCCATGGGGTCAGAAAGACCCAGAAAAGCCTTGTGTGACTAACCAGTCATTGCAATGTGATTATAAAAATGTGCTTAAGGGTTGTGAATTAGCTACAGTCACAACCAGGAGGTCGGTAGGAGAGGGTAAGACAGGGGACTGGAGGGCCGGAATGGCTCGGGTTCTTAGAGTATGGTTATGGTCAACAAGTCCACAGGACAAAGTCTTGTTGTGTAACAATCATATGGTTCCTGGGGGAAAGCCAGCTAACCTCTCAGGTCTTGACCCCTGACCCAGTCCTGGGAGCTCACTCCTCTTCAGGCCCTGTGGCTGGTAACCTTGGGTCTGTCAGACACCCCTTCCTTAGGGAGATCTCAGGCTGTCCTGGCAGCCCTGCCCTTAGAAGGCAACAGCTGCTCCTTCCTGAGTCTCCCTGTCCTCCAGGCTGAGCACCTTCAGCTGTTCTCATAGGCTTCTGGATGCTTCCCTGCCCATTCCTCAATCCCACCCTACCTGGCTTGAGATTGTGGAACACAGGACTTTGCTTAAAACTGACATTCCCAGACAGAATGACCAGCCTCAAGGATGGCCTCTAGCAAAGGGTGCTGATATTTGACTTGCGCCCTTAAACTGGGTCTGGTTATCTCTGGGCGTTGTTCCCTCATACAGTGTGCTGTGAGTTTCCTGGGGCTGAGGTATCATCCCCTCCCTGTACCCCTGAACTCAGCACAGAGACTGACCTGGAGGGATGCTCAGCCCAGGTGTGTGGAGAGAGAGAGGAAGAGAGAAATGACCTGCTTGCAGGCTGGGGAAGCGCAGCATCTATCCACTGAATGAGCCAGCACTCAGCCCTGTGGCGGGGCGGGCCTGGGGGGTAGAGGGGCCGAGGGCTCACTGAGGGGCCAGTCTTTTCAAGAGAAGGAGTCTCAGTCATTATCAGCAGAGTGGAGGTAAGACGGGGACTGTTAGAATCAGACACAGGGAGACAGCCAAAGCGCAGTTTGTTCACAGATGTTGTTGTATTAGATTTTCAGATTATTTTGACTTTCAGAACTTGTGGTCTTTTTTTGGGTACAAATGTCAATTTTCTGGGCTAAGGGTTGACACATGGAACTATTAAAACATTTTCACTGATGTTCCCATTTCATCGATGGCCATTACGTAATAGGTAGACTCTGTAAGTAGACAATTTCTCTTATGTCAATTGTATTACTCATGGTGCTTCGATAATGGCTCAGATGGTGAAGAATCTGCCTACAATGCAGGAAACCTGGGTCTGATCCCTGAAATGGGAGGATCCCCGGAAGAAAGGAATAGCTACCACTCCATTATACTTTGGAGTATATTGGAGAATTGTAATACTTATGAGAATTCCAGGGACACAAGAGCTTGGCAGGCTGCAGTCCATGAGTTGGCAAAGAGTAGGACACAACTGAGCAACACACACACACACACACACACACACACACACACACACACACACACGATGCTTAATCATCTCTCAATTTCTTCTGCGTCAAAGGTAAGTGGTGGCCGGAAGGAGCTACCCCGCGTCCGAGGTCAGGGGCGGCGCCCAGGAGAAGACACCCCACGTCCGAGGTCAGGGGCAGCGGCCGAGAGGCGCTACCCCGCATCTGAGGTCAGTGGCGGCTGGGAGGAGACACCCCACGTCCGAGGTCAGGGGCGGCCGGGAGAAGCCACCTCACGCTCGAGGCCAGGGGCAGTGACCCTGAGGAGCCACCCCGGGCCCGAGGCCAGGGGCGGCAATGGGAGGAGCCACCCACGCCCAAGGCCAGGGCCGCAGGCCTGGAGGAGCAACCCGAGGAGCGGTGGCTGTGCAGGCACAGGAGGGCCTAGAGGAGCTATCCCATGTTGAAGGTCAGGAACAGCGGCAGTAAGGAGATACCCCTTGTCCAAGGTAAGTGGCAGAGGCTGTGCTTTGCTGGAGCAGCTGTGAAGAGATACCCCATGTCCAAGGTAAGAGAAACCCAAGTAAGATGGTAGGTGTTGCAAGAGGGCATCAGAGGGCAGACACACTGAAACCATACTCACAGAAAACTACTCAATCTAATCACACTAGGACCACAGCCTTGTCTAACTCAATGAAACCAAGCCATGCCTGTGGGGCAACCCAAGATGGGTAGGTCATGGTGGAGAGGTCTGACAGAATGTGGTCCCCTGGAGAAGGGAATGGCAAATCACTTCAGTATTCTTGCCTTGAGAACCCCATGAAGAGTATGAAAAGGCAATATGATAGGATACCAAAAGAGGAACTCCCCAGGTCATTCAGTTCAGTTCAGTCGCTCAGTTGTGTCCGACTCTGTGCGACCCCATGTATCACAGTACGCCAGGCCTGCCTGTCCATCACCATCTTCTGGGGTTCACTCAGACTCGCGTCCATCGAGTCCGTGATGCCATCCAGCCATCTCATCCTGGGTCGTTGCCTTCTCCTCCTGCCCCCAATCCTCCCAGCATCAGAGCCTTTTCCAATGAGTCAGTTCTTCACATGAGGTGTTCAAAGTACTGGAGCTTCAGCTTTAGCATCATTCCTTCCAAAGAAATCCCAGGGTTGATCTCCTTCAGAATGGGCTGGTTGGATCTCGTGCAGTCCAAGGGACTCTCAAGAGGCTTCTCCAGCACCACAGTTCAAACGCATCAATTCTTTGGCGCTCAGCCTTCTTCACAGTCCAACTCTTATATCCATACATGACCACAGGAAAAACCATAGCCTTGACTAGATGGTCCTTAGTCGCTAAAGTAATGTCTCTGCTTTTGAATATACTATCTAGGTTGGTCATAACTTTTCTTCCAAGTAGTAAGCGTCTTTTAATTTCATGGCTGCAGTCACCATCTCCAGTGATTTTGGAGCCCCCCAAAATAAAGTCTGACACTGTTTCCACTGTTTCCCCACCTATTTCCCAGGAAGTGATGGGACCAGATGCCATGATCTTCGTTTTCTGAATGTTGAGCTTTAAGCCAACTTTTTCACTCTCCACTTTCACTTTCATCAAGAGGCTTTTTAGCTCCTCTTCACTTTCTGCCATAAGGGTGGTCATCTGCATATCTGAGGTTATTGATATTTCTCCCGGAAATCTTGATTCCAGCTTGTGTTTCTTCCAGTCCAGCGTTTCTCATGATGTACTCTGCATATAAGTTAAATAAGCAGGGTGACAATATACAGCCTTGACGTACTCCTTTTCCTATTTGGAACCAGTCTCTTGTTCCATGTCCAGTTTTAACTGTTGCTTCCTGACCTGCATACAGATTTCTAAGGAGGCAGGTGAGGTGGTCTGGTATTCCCATCTCTTGAAGAATTTTCCACAGTTTATTGTGATCCACACAGTCAAAGGCTTTGGCATAGTCAATAAAGCAGAAATAGATGTTTTTCTGGAACTCTCTTGCTTTTTCCATGATGCAGTGGATGTTGGCAATTTGATCTCTGGTTCCTCTGCCTTTTCTAAAACCAGCTTGAACATCAGGGAGTTCACAGTTCACGTATTGCTGAAGCCTGGCTTGGAGAATTTTTGAGCATTACTTTACCAGCATGTGAGATGAGTGCAATTGTGCGGTAGTTTGAGCATTCTTTGGCATTGCCTTTCTTTGGAATTGGAATGAAAACTGACCTTTTCCAGTCCTGTGGCCACTGCTGAGTTTTCCAAATGTGCTGGCATATTGAGTGCAGCACTTTCACAGCATCATCTTTCAGGATTTGAAATAGCTCAACTGGAATTCCATCACCTCCACTAGCTTTGTTTGTAGTGATGCTTTCTAAGGCCCAGTTGACTTCACATTCCAAGATGTCTGATTCTAGATAAGTGATCACACCATCATGATTATCTGGGTCGTGAAGATCTTTTTTGTACAGTTCTTCTGTGTATTCTTGCCACCTCTTCTTAATATCTTCTGCTTCTGTTAGGTCCATACCATCTGTCCTTTATCGAGCCCATCTTTGCATGAAATATTCCCTTGGTATCTCTTATTTTCTTGAAGAGATCTCTAGTCTTTCCCATTCTGTTGTTTTCCTCTATTTCTTTGCATTGATCGCTGAGAAAGGCTTTCTTATCTCTTCTTGCTATTCTTTGGAACTCTGCATTCAGATGCTTATATCTTTCCTTTCCTCCTTTGCATTTCGCCTCTCTTCTTTTCACAGCTATTTGTAAGGCCACCCCAGATAGCCATTTTACTTTTTTGCATTTCTTTTCCATGGGGATGGTCTTGATCCCTGTCTCCCGTACAATGTCACGAACCTCATTCCACAGTTCATCAGGCACTCTATCTATCAGATCTAGGCCCTTAAATCTATTGCTCACTTCCACTGTATAATCATAAGGGATTTGATCTAGGTCATACCTGAATGGTCAAGTGGTTTTCCCTACTTTCTTCAGTTTCAGTCTGAATTTGGCAATAAGGAGTTCATGATCTGAGCCACAGTCAGCTCCTGGTCTTCTTTTTGTTGACTGTATAGAGCTTCTCCATCTTTGGCTGCAAAGAATATAATCAATCTGATTTCGGTGTTGACCATCTGGTGATGTCCATGTGTAGAGGCTTCTCTTGTGTTGTTGGAAGAGGGTGTTTGCTATGACCAGTGCATTTTCTTGGCAAAACTCTATTAGTCTTTGCCCTGCTTCATTCCGCATTCCAAGGCCAAATTTACCTGTTACTCCAGGTGTTTCTTGCCTTCTTACTTTTGCATTCCAGTCCCGTATAATGGAAAGGACATCTTTTTTGGGTTTTAGTTCTAAAAGATCTTGTAGGTCGTCATAAAACCGTTCAACTCAGTTTCTTCAGCGTTACTGGTTGGGGCATAGACTTGGATAACTGTGATATTGAATGGTTTGCGTTGGAGACGAACAGGGATCATTCTATCATTTTTGAGATTGCATGCAAGTACTGCATTTCGGACTCTTTTGTTGACCATGATGGCTACTCCATTTCTTCTGAGGGATTCCTGCCTGCAGTAGTAGATGTAATGGTCATCTGAATTAAATTCACTCAATTCCAGTCCATTTTAGTTCGCTGATTCCTAGAATGTTGATGTTCACTCTTGCCATCTCTTGACCACTTCCAATTTGCCTTGATTCATGGACCTGACATTCTAGGTTCCTATGCAATATTGCTCTTTACAGCATCAGACCTTGCTTCTATCACCAGTCCCATCCACAACTGGGTATTGTTTTTGCTTTGGCTCCATCCCTTCATTCTTTCTGGAGTTATTTCTCCACTGATCTCCAGTAGCATATTGGGCATCTAATGACTGGGGAGTTCCTCTTTTGGTATCCTATAATTTTGCCTTTTCCTACTGTTCATGGGGTTCTCAAGGCAAGAATACTGAAGTGGCTTGCCATTCCCTTCTCCAGTGGACCACATTCTGTCAGGCCTCTCCACCATGACCTGCCCATCTTGGGTTGTCCTGCAGGCATGGCTTGGTTTCATTGAGTTAGACAAGGCTGTGGTCTTAGTGTGATTAGATTGACTAGTTTTCTGTGAGTATGGTTTCAGTGTGTCTGCCCTCTGATGCCCTCTTGCAACACCTACCATCTTATTTGGGTTTCTCTTACCTTGGCATGGGGTATCTCTTCACAGCTGCTCCAGCAAAGCACAGCCACTGTTCCTTACCTTGGACAAGGGGTATCTCGTTACCGCCACCGTCCCTGACTTTCAACGTGGGATAGCTCCTCTAGGCCCTTCTGTGCTGCGCAGCCACCACTCTTCAGGTTTCTCCTCCTGGCCGCTGGCCCTGGCCTCGGGCGTGGGTGGCTCCTCCCAGCTGCCGCCCCTGGCCTCAGGCTCCGGGTGGCCCCTCAAGGTCACCGCCCCTGGCCTCGGGCGCCAGGTTGCTTCTCCTGGCCACCCCTGATCTCGGACTCGGGTTGTCTCCTCCCGGCCGCCCCTGACCTCACACGCGGGGTAGCTCCTCCCGGCCGCAGCCACTGACCTAGGACACAGGGTAGCTCCTCTGGGCCGCCACCACTGACCTCAGACGCAGGACAGCCCCTCTCGGCCGTTCCTGCGCCGTCGCAGCCTGGCACTCTAGGCCGCTGCCCCTGACCTCGGACGTGGGGTACCTTCTCTCGGCCGCGCTCAGTGAGCCAGCCCGCAGCCGCCTGCGCTTAGTGAGCCGGCCCGCAGCCGCCTGCGCTTAGTGAGCCGGCCCGCAGCCGCCTGCGCTTAGTGAGCCGGCCCGCAGCCGCCTGCGCTTAGTGAGCCGGCCCGCAGCCGCCTGCAGGATCATGGAAAAGCAAGAGTTCCAGAAAAACATCTATTTCTGCTTTATTGACTATGCCAAAGCCTCTGACTGTGTGGATCACAATGAACTGTGGAAAATTCTGAAAGAGATGGGAATACCAGACCACCTAACCTGGGGAAACGTGCCAACCCCAGAAGGGTAGACATTCCCTCCTCCACCTCCCAGACCCCGCCCAAGGACAGGTACTGTGTCTGTTGATTCATGACTGTGGCACCAACCCCTAGAAAACTGTCTGGTTCAAGGTAGAGCCTCCTTAGACACTTGCAGAGGGATGACTGTGTGGATGTACAGAGAGAAGGAATGGGAGACGCAGCCCTAGAAGCCCTCCAGTCCCTGGTTCTCACCTTCCACACCCTGGCTGCCCCTGCCCTTGGGCTCTGTGAGACGCCCCTGAGCCCCAGCTTTGTATTTGGTCTTCCTTCTTTCCTACATTAGCTCTGATTCTATCTGATACTTGCAAACAGAATTTTGTATTAAACTCACTCATCACTCCTACATGTACCATTTCTTCTTCATGAACTTATTGCTTCTTTGAAAAGTGAGGCTTAATCCCTGTGAACATGCTCTACACTGGCTGTGAAAACAGGGATGATAGATATGAAAGACAAGCCTGTCAACATGATGTCAAACAATTAGAACACTGAATGGAAACGTGATAAGAGAGGCATCCAGGGAGTCTTGGGAATCCTGGGAAGGGACACCTTGTGGTCAGCAGCTTTGGGTTTAATGGAGCTCACCTGGGTATATTTACTTTACATGGGTTTCCTCATTCTTCAGTGAAACATGACTGAGTAATAATCTCCCCTCATACAGGTTTGCCTTGAGGTTTACACAAGCCTATGAAAATGTTTTGTACTCCATGGAGTTAATCCCTGAACATTTGTCAAGCATTCACTGTGTTTAAAGTTCTAATGGCAGTTCTGAGTGAGAAACAAACAAGGAAACTAAATCAGATCTTAGGCCAAGTTCTGGAGAGATACTAGAAGTCTGGATCCGAGTCTGACTCAGCAGGTCTAGTCTTTGATCTCCGTGGATACCCTCAGAACCATGTCGCCATGCCTGTGCAAACATTTAGCCTTACCTCAAGCACTTGACCTTAAAACAGAGTTGCTGCTGTTTTTTATTTTTTGCTCTTGTTATAGTTCCAAAGGAACAGAAACAGCAACAACTTCTGAAAAGGACAGAGAAATTCCCAAGTATTCATGTTCACTACTGTGGGTGAGCAAGGTTAGCCCTGTGACTCTGACCCTGACACATGAAGGTAGTCCTGCAATTACAGGTGGAGTGAAATCCACATGCCAGCAGGAGCAAATATTCCCTCTTGGGTACATGCCCCTGGGTCTGGGAAATTCCGACAGAGACTGGCCCTTCAGCATCAGTATGTTACTTTCTACCAGCCATCCTTGAAGCCTGAGAGAGTCAGGGATGGGAAGCAAGCTTGTGGTGGTTGAGACAGATTGATAGCTGAGAGTCATCAGGAAGGGAAGGCAGTTCATAGTATTATTATTATTAAATATAGTCATGATAGTAGCAACAACCCTCTGAAGTATTTTCTCAGATCTAAAGAATAAGAGATAAGCCCTCTTAGTAACACGAACTCTTCTTATTAAGTGCCAGATGAGTTCCCCTACCTGCCACAAATAGTGAAAGCCTGCATGTAGCAACAAAGACCCAGCACAACCAAACATAAAAAATAAGTAAATAATTTTTAATTAAAAAAATAGCCGTATAAGCTGCCCAGTGTTATTCTTCATATACTACAAAGCAGGAGATTGTTTCATGACCTATCATGATGGATAAAACTTGTGAGGAAAACCACAGAATAGGAAAGACTAGAGATCTCTTCAAGAAAATTAGAGATACCAAGGGAACATTTCATGCAAAGATGGGCTCGATAAAAGACAGAAATGGTATGGACCTAACAGAAGCAGAAGATATTAAGAAGAGATGGTAAGAATACATAGAAGAACTGTACAAAAACGATCTTCACGACACAGATAATCATGATGGTGTGATCACTCACCTAGAGCCAGACATCCTGGAATGTGAAGTCAAGTGGGCCTTAGAAAGCATCACTATGAACAAAGCTAGTGGAGGTGATGGAATTCCAGTGGAGCTATTTCAAATCCTGAAAGCTGATGCTGTGAAAGTGCTGCACTCAATATGCCAGCAAATTTGGAAAACTCAGCAGTGGCCACAGGACTGGAAAAGGTCCGTTTTCATTCAAATTCCAAAGAAAGGCAATGCCAAAGAATGCTCAAACTACCACACAATTGCACTCATCTCACATGCTAGTAAAGTTGGTTTTCTTATTTTTTTCTGAACAGTCCAAGGTAAGAGAAAACCAAGTAAGATGGTAGGTGTTGCGAGAGGGCATCAGAAGGCAGACACACTGAAACCATACTCACAGAAAACTAGCCAATCTAATCACATGGACCTCAGCCTTGTCTAACTCAATGAAACCAAGCCATGCTGTGTGGGGCCCCCTAAGACAGGCGGGTCATGGTGGAGAGGTCTGACAGAATGTGGTCCACTGGAGAAGGGAATGGCAAGCCACTTCAGTATTCTTGCCTTGAGAACCCCATGAACAGTAGGAAAAGGCAAAATGATAGAATACTGAAAGAGGAACTCCACAGGTCATTAGGTGCCCAATATGCTACTGGAGATCAGTGGAGAAATAACTCCAGAAAGAATGAAGGGATGGAGCCAAAGCAAAAACAATACCCAGTTGTGGATGGGACTGGTGATAAAAGCAAGGTCTGATGCTGTAAAGAGCAATATTGCATAGGAACCTAGAATGTCAGGTCCATGAATCAAGGCAAATTGGAAGTGGTCAAACAGGAGATGGCAAGAGTGAATGTTGACATTCTAGGAATCAGCGAACTAAAATGGACTGGATTGGGTGAATTTAACCCAGATGACCATTATATATACTACTGCAGGCAGGAATCCCTTAGAAGAAATGGAGTAGCCATCATAGTCAACAAGAGTTGGAAATGCAGTACTTGGGTACAATCTCAAAAACAACAGAATGATCTCTATTTGTAATTCAAGTCTATGCCCCAACCAGTAACACTGAAGAAACTGAAGTTGAACAGTTCTATGAAGACCTATAAGACCTTTTAGAACTAACACCCAAAAAAGATGTCCTTTTTATTATAGGGGACTGGAATGCAAAAGTAGGAAGTCAACAAACACCTGGAGTATCAGGCAAATTTGGCCTTGGAATACAGAATGAAGCAGGGCAAAACTAATAGAGTTTTGCCAAGAAAATGCACTGGTCATAGCAAACACCCTCTTCCAACAACACAAGAGAAGACTCTACACATGGACATCACCAAATGGTCAACACCAAAATCAGACTAATCACATTCTTTGCAGCCAACGATGGAGAAGCTCTATACAGTAAGCAAAAGTAAGACTGGGAGCTGACTCTGGCTCAGATCATGAACTCCTTATTGCCAAATTCAGACTTAAATTGAAGAAAGTACGGAACATCACTAGACCATTCAGGTATGACCTAGATCAAATCCTTTATGATTATACAGTGGAAGTGAGCAATAGATTTAAGGGCCTAGATCTGATAGATAGAGTGCCTGATGAGCTATGGACAGAGGTTTGTGACATTGTACAGGAGACTGGGATCAAGACCACCCCCATGGAAAAGAAATGCAAAAAAGCAAATGGGGAAGCCTTACAAATAGCTGTGAAAAGAAGAGAAGTGAAAAGCAAAGGAGAAAAGGAAAGATATTAACATGTGAATGCAGAGTTCCAAACAATAGCAAAAAGAGATAAGAAAGCCTTCCTCAATGATCAATGCAAAGAAATAGAGGGAAACAACAGAATAGTAAAGACTAGAGATCTCTTCAAGAAAATTAGATATCAAGGGAACATTTCATGCAAAGATGGGCTTGATAAAGGACAGAAATGGACTGGACCTAACAGAAGCTGAAGATACTAAGAAGAGATGGCAAGAATCCACAGAAGAACTGTACAAAAACGATCTTCACGACCAAGATAATCATGATGGTGTGACTATTCTCCTAGAGCCAGACATCCTGGAATGTGAAGTCAAGTGGTCCTTAGAAAACATCACTACAAACAAAGCTGGTGGAGGTGATGGAATTCCAGTGGAGCTATTTCAAATCCTGAAAGATGATGCTGTGAAAGTGCTGCACTCAATATGCCAGCAAATTTGGAAAACTCAGCAGTGGCCAAAGGATTGGAAAAGGTCAGTTTTCATTCCAATCCCAAAGAAAGGCAATGCCAAAGAATGCTCAAACTACCGCACAATTGCACTCATCTCACACACTAGTAAAGTAATGCTCCAAAATCACTACAGATGGTATTGCAGCCATGAAATTAAAAGATACTTACTCCTTGGAAGGAAAGTTATGACCAACCTAGATAGTATATTCAAAAGCAGAGACATTCCTTTGCCAACAAAGGTCCGTCTAGTCAAGGCAATGGTTTTTCCAGTGGTCATGTATGGATGTAATAGTTGGACTGTGAAGAAAGCTGACTGCCGAAGACTTGATGCTTTTGAACTGTGGTGTTGGAGAAGACTCTTGAGAGTCCCTTGGATTGCAAGGGGATCCAACCAGTCCTTTCTAATGGAGATCAGTCCTGGGTATTCTTTGGAAGGAATGATGCTAAAGCTGAAACTCCAGTACTTTGGCCACCTCATGCGAAGAGTTGACTCATTGGAAAAGACTCTGATGCTGGGAGGGATTGGGGGCAGGAGGAGAAGGGGATGACAGAGGATGAGATGGCTGAATGGCATCACTGACTCGATGGACGTGAGTTTGAGTGAACTCTGGGAGTTGGTGATGGACAGGGAGGCCTGGCGTGCTGCCATTCATGGGGTCACAAAGAGTTGGACACGACTGAGTGACTGAACTGAACTGCACTGATCAAAGGAAAATGAAAGGAAAGGAAAGTCACTCAGTCATGTCCAACTCTTTGTGACCCCATTAAATGTAGCCTACCAGGCTCCTCTGTCCATGGGATTTTCCAGGCAATATTCCTGGAGTGGATCGCCATTTCCTTCTCCAGGGGATCTTCCCGACCCAGGGATCGAACCCAGGTCTCCCACATTGTGGACAGACGCTTTACTGTCTGAGCCACCAGGGACGATCATAGGAAAGAGATTATTAAATGTTTGCAGAATGTGATTATATTTACATATATATGAGTTTTTTATAATTCATTAAAAAAAACTTTTATTGCCATGTCACTGATTTACCTGTTCTGTAATGTTATGTGCACAGCACAGGGATTCTGATGCTTTTCCCTTATAGCTTACTACAAAATATTGAGCATAGTTCCTTATTTTATACCATAGGTTCTTGTTTCTCCTACTCTTTTTCAACCTTTATTTCAAACTGTCACATCTTAATGGTACAGCAATTTTGGAAATTCACTTGCTGGAAATGTACTGGCCTTCCTGACTTTGCCTGTCACATACCTCCTTCTCACAATCTTGGTGCCTCCTATCCCCTCTGATCCAGTCTTCCTGACCCCCACACACACCCAACTGTGGCCCAGGGAATGGTTCTCTCCTGTTGGAGGGGCATATGTGGTTCCAGTACAGGCGGATGCTGACCCCAGCCTTCCACCATGACATCCTGAAGCCCTCCATGGGGCACATGGCCTACTCTGTCCAACTGATGGTGGTGAGTCCACCTCTCTCTCATCTGTGCATATTCACACCAAGCTCAATCCACAGTTCACTCTCAAGCAGATATATCCATCATACATCCATCAGAAACAGCCCCCTAGAATAATGCGCTCAATCCCAGAGACAGGCACATTACACCCTAGAGTGCACAAACATATTGTCAAGTGCTGAAACTCCCTTCTACAGCCAAGCCTGTTCCCTCTTGCAGACACATGGACATATTATTACCCATCTTATGTGACACACAACTCAACATACGTGTGCTACTGCCATATAGAGATAAATATTTGGGGCTATGGTGGGGCTGCATCTGGGCCCCCAGAGTCCTCATTTCTGGCTGAGAACCAGTGTTCTGGGACAGACACAGTGATCGTGGGGAGAAAGGATAATGTGCAGATGGAGGGACAGCTGAAGAAGGAGAAGACCTGGAGGCACTTGGACTTCCTGGACATCCTCCTCTTTGCGAGAGTGAGTGTGGGCAGGAGAGGCCTAAGCCTTTGTGCAGAAGCACACAGGAAGTGCATACCTGCACTCTGGCCCTGCCTCAGTAGATGGAGAATGGGAGCAGCTTGTCTTATGAGAACCTGTGGAAGTTTCAGTTGCCTTGGACAAATGAAAATGATTCATGTTGTCAAGCAGGGTATTTCAAGGCTATTTATACTAGAGAATTAAACCTGATTCTGAACAATATCACACTGTTAAATAAGACACCACAGGGATATTCTATTCAAGGGAGCTTTTTTTTTTTTTTTTAATCAGCTTGTTTGTTTGTTCTTTAACGTTTTGTATTTTTTACTGAAATGAAAGTCGCTCAGTAGGGTACAACTCTTTGCACCCCTATGGAATGTAAAGTGCCAGGCTCCTCTGTCTGTGGAATTCTCCAGGCAAGAATACTGGAATGGGTAGCCATTGCTTTCTCCAAGGGATCTTCCTGACCAAGGATCAACCTGGGTCTCCTGCACTGCAGGCGGATTCATTACCCTCTGAGCCACCAGACCAGTTTTTATTGGAGTACAGTCAATTATCAATGTGTGATAGTTTTAGGAGAACTCTGAAGAGACTCAGTCATCAGGAAGCTTTTAAAAGTATTTACTTTTCTCTTTTATTTCATACCGTCTAAAGGTTTAAAAAATGTAAGCAGATGATAGTTCGCAGTATCCTAGAACAACTCAAACTCCAGAAACAAGTTAGAAATATTATCTTCTCTTTATAATACCTACATTTTGTAACAAAAGAGAGATTGGTTTAAGAAAACAAATACAAAAAACAGCAACAAAACTGGAAGCCCAGTCTGAGCTCTGCCTTCACCTTCAACCTCCCCCAGGTGGGCGGGGACATCCTCCCAGATCAGGCTGGGTGCTCAAGGGAGGTCAGGCACAGTCAGGGACAGTCAGTGATCCATCCAGAAGCCACTGCACCATGAGTGTCTCTGTACTGAGCCCCTCCAGAGCCCTGGGCGGGGTCTCTGGGCTCCTGCCGGTGGTCTCGCTGCTCGGCTTGGTTCTGCTTCTGCTCAAGGCGGCACAGCTCTACCTGCACAGACAGTGGCTGCTCAAAGCCCTTCATCAGTTCCCGTCTCCTCCTTCCCACTGGTTCTATGGACACAAGCGGGAGGTAGGATGGAGCTGGATGGGGGAGTGGGAGGGTCGGGAGGGCCGGAGATCTAGAGCATGGTCACACTCAGCAAGTTCACACCTGGCCCTGTGCTTGCCTGAGAGCACAGACGTGCAGTCTGATGGGTCAGCCCCGTGGGTTCACTGTGTGTGGGGACAACAGACAGGAATCTAAGAAGGTGTCAAGTCACAGGAAAAGAGGCTTACCTGCGGGGTTGGGTTACGTCAGGTGTGGAGACAAACTGGCTTGGTTCATTCAGACTAAGGGATTTTCTAGTCCTATAAGGTCAGTGCCAGAAACCCACACCAGAGGCCACACACAGGAGCGAAGCTCCCAGGATGGGGCCAGGTGAGGAAAACTGCCTGCTTGGTGTCCTCTCTCTGAACTATGAGCTCTTGGAGCTGAGCCTGTAATCCTCCCACCCTCAGCCCCCAAAACAGAGCCAGCACAGAGTGGTGTCAGTCCATTGTGTGGAGGGACAGGCAGGAGGGACAGGAGCAGCTTGCAGGTTGGGAGGGGCAGCACCTGCCCACCCAGCACTGGCACCAAAGCCTGGGGGTGGGGGAGCTCAGAGCAAAGTCAGGGCCCACATGGAAATGGGTCAGCAAGGGTCTGTGGCTTAAAGAAGTTTTAGGAGATAATCACAGGTTGCAGAGAGCTGAGGTCCCACTCAGCAGCACAATTAGAGTAGAGTGGAGCCAAAGACGAGAACTAGAAGCAGCCCAAGCCCCATGCGGGCTGGCCCAGCACCTCTCTCCCCGCTCCTTCCTAATCTCCTGCACCCCAGGTCACTCAAGGTCCTCCCCCACTGCCTGTGCATTCCAGCCTCTGGGACTCGGCTCCCATGTGCCCTCTCCCTGGAATGATCTCATCCCTCCTATGACTGTCTCACAAGCCCCAGGCCCAAGTCATTTTCATCCTGGGTTTCCCAGGAGAGGAGAGGACTCTCTTTTTCCCTTGGATGTCCTTCTCACAAGTCAGTGGTGACTGGACGCAGCTATTTCTCTCTGCAAGATCATAGCGATGAGCTTCTTCTGGGAAACCTTGCCTCTGGCTCATGTTTCTATCCTGAAAGCATCTCGGTAAATTATGAGCCAAAGAAAGAGCAAGCGCAGGAAGACTTTCCTAACACCCAGGTCTGAGTTAGGCCCCCTTCCCCAAAGCTTCCCCACAGGCTTTGTCTTCTGTCCATCACACTTTCATGACGCCCTCCGCTTATGGCCAGTTGCTCTCTCATCTATTTCACTAGCCTGCAGGCCACAAACAGACAAGCATCTAGAGCCACCTCCTAATTTAGTGCCTTCAATCTGTGTCTGGCACAGAGTTACTGCTCAGTAAACACAAGCTCAGTGAAGGAACGTGACCCAGAGTGGCCAATTTGCCTCAGAGCTGGTGAGTCTTAATGGTAGAAGGATGCTGGTAGAGGTCAGATACCAAAGTGTAGAGTGTTTGATTTGAGTTACACAGAAGCCATTGAAATCAAGACGGTGTGACTATTTGGAACTTGTCTGGGATCAACTGCTGACAAGAAATCCAGAGGTAACAAAACAAACTGAGTCTGCAAAGTAGAGGAGAGGCAGTTGCTCTGTGGTAAAGATGCCAGGCCACCAGGCAGAGGGAAGAACGTGAGCAAAGACCTGGAAGAGGAGCAGGTGGACCCAGTGCAGGAGCGCTGGCAGCAGCATCCTGGGGGCGGAGCAATGGGTCCTGTGGAATCGCCAGCCTGTCAGGGCAAGAAGACAGAGGGTAAATTCAGGAAGGAAAGGCCTCTGGGGTCCACACTCAGGTGTGTACAAAGATTCCACTACAAGACGGGAAGTGCACAAAAGTTTCTGACAATTAGTCAACGAAAATGAGATCAAAAATCCACATATCAAAATCTTATTTCAATACCATTCTCATATGTGTACCTGCTGAATCTGACCAACAACTGTGCACACACGCAATATGGAAAATAAGATTACACACACAATGTAATACTTAATTTTTTTCACTTAGCCATACACATTCCAAACATTCTTTCATACTCATGTACATTAACAGGTATGCTGGGATATCATCAAACATATATATATGATCAGGATGGCAAATGAAATTATATATAAATTCAATTCTTAAAATATCTATCTCTTCTTTAAATAAACCAAATAATATGAAAAATTGTTTACTTTCTCCAGGGGATCTTACCAACCCAGCATCAACCCAGGTCTCCCACTTTGTAGGTAAATTCATAATACCTGAGGTGCCAGGGAAGCCTACCAAGTGACAGAAATTATCATAAATTGCTCAAGAAGTTATGTCACTGTGTGCAAATTATTTCCAAATGTTTCACAAGCCAAGGAGTTATCTTTGATGTAAGATTCTGTAGGCAGTTTGTAGTGTTGGCCCATAACTCTACTTGACATGGGAAAGAATCTGATCTTAGGAGAATGGGGGACAGCCTGCAAGGTTGGATGAGATTCCAGGTCAGAAGAAATAGTTCTAAACTCTTAGTTCTGCTGATGGGTGCAGAGTGATCACCTGGTACCCTTCCAGGCCTTCACCTCCACTCCTGCTCTGGAACTAAAAGAGAGAAGTCATTGACTTGTGTTTCCCTTGGTGACAGTTCCAAGAGGAGGGTGAGCTGCCACACCTACTGAAAAGGGTAGAGAAATACCCAAGGGCCTGTGTTCGCTGGATGTGGGGCACAAGGGCCTTTGTATTGGTCTACGACCCTGACTACATGAAGATGGTCCTGGGGAGATCAGGTGAGAGGGAAACCCTCAGCTGGAAACAATCTTCCATTTGAGTACAGGCCCATGGGTGTGAAATTCCAGAAGACACAGGCACATCAGATGCCAAGGCCTGAATTCCTCCAAACACCCGCCCAACCAAAGCCAGAGAGGACAACATTATTTACTGTTATTAAATGCTTTACTCCTGGTGGGGCTGGATTCTCTTTTAAGTCTCTTTTCTTTTTACAAACAAATTGAGATGATCCCAGACCTGGAGCCAATTCCCTGTCCACACTGTCCTAGGTTGGGCACCTTTCACTGTTGCCAGTCCTGGGTCTTGAGATGGCCAGACCACCACTGACTATAGAAAAATCACAGACTCTGTCTCATTCTAGGGCACCGAACAGAGTTTATGTTTCAGGGCAATTCACCATCTTAGTCCTGTGGGTGTTCTGCTCTGCAACACTGAGTCTACGTTCCTGGGACCACGGTGACTATCAGGACAGAGAGAGTCAGGGGTGGGAGGCAAGTGGGTGGTGGCTTCAGAGTGACTGCCATTTGAAAAGCACCAGGAAGGGAAGGGAGCCCAAGGTCTAGACCTCAGGTGCTCTAGAGGCTGTCTGCCTTGTTTGGTCCCATCCATCTTCCCTCCTTATTTTTCAGACCCAAAGTCTCACATTATCTACAGACACCTGAAGCCCTGGATTGGTAAGTACATTTAAATACAACTGCCAACCACCCACCTGTTAGGTTTACCAAGAGTGGTCTCTGTGTAAATGGAGAAAAACAGGTGTCAGGCACCCTCATCTCTGAATCAAACCTCATTTTTCTAAAATGCCACCAGTCTTTGTAATGGTGCTCTAGCCCTCCTGAAGCCTAGCTGCTTCTTCATCGCTTCTCAGTCTTTCCTAATGTTGCCTGACTTTTCGATAAGTTCTTTTATGACCTGCCCCCTTACACTTTTTTGTCATAATCACATGCTATGGACAGACATACTAGAAATTCACATCCCTGAAATGTACTGGCCTCGCTAATTCTTGCCCATGGGAAGACTTCTCCTGACACCCTTGGTTCCTCCCACGAGGGCCCTAGTCTCCCCGATGCCCATACCCACCCATCTGTGGTTCAGGGACAGGTTTGCTGCTATTGGAGGGGCAGAGGTGGTTCCAGCACCGGCGGATGCTGACCCCAGCCTTCCACTATGACATCCTGAAGCCTTACGTGGGAATCATGGCCGACTCTGTCCGAGTGATGCTGGTGAGTCCATCGCTTGTCACCATACGCAGTAGAATCCAGCACAGCTGACAAAGTCCACTATCAGACACTTATGTCCCTCACACACCCATGAATACAGCCACCCAGAATGATGCACTCATGACTTAGTACGAGAGAGCACTCATTAAAGCTAGGTTGGACAGAGGAACATCTAGGCACCAGCTTGGATCCATAATTTTCTCCTCACCAAGAGAAATCAGGGCCATGGTGTATTCAGGGTCCACTCTTCTATCTCCATGTTTGAACACAGGGGAGTAGATCAAGGAGGTCAGTGCAAATTGGCCCTGGCTGCCCTGGACAATGGCAGCTGCGGAGGCAGAGTGGATATCCCAAGATGTCACACAAGTGGGCTCTGACCTGGGTTCCATCGATTCTGCATGTCACTGAGCCACTCATGGGAGGAAATGAGCCCAGGTCTACACTCACAGAGCTGGGCCTTCATAAACATCACCTCTGATCCAGAACAGGTTCTGTTCTTAGCTGTTCTTAACATCTGTTCTTAGCTAACATTAGATGAATGAAAGCAACTGAATAGCTCATGCCCCTTCTAGGAGCTGCATTAGAGCCATTTTAGCTTTTCCTTGCCTTGAAATCTTTGCTTCCTAGTGTTGGATATCACCTGTCCACATCTGACATCAGGACACAGAAGTTCTCCCTCTGTCCCCTGAGAAACTATGCTTTCTGCTCTGCCAAAGGTGGTTATTTTAATAAATTATTCCAAATATTCAGAATCAGTTAGGATATTAGAGGAGAATATAACTGCGTGTATAAGAAAGATTCAGAAAAAATACGCATCTCATTACACATGGGTGTTACAAGCCTAAGTTGCTAAAACATGTCTGCTTAGAAGATGAGGAAATCTCATCTGAAGATATAGAGACAGAGAGAAAGCCTGGCCTTGGCAGCACAGGTCTTCTAGGGGAGCAGGGCAGGGTCAATCACCATCCCTCCACAGGACAAGTGGGAGGAGCTCGTCAGCCAGGACTCACACCTGGAGATCTTTGGACATGTCTCCTTGATGACCCTGGATACCATCATGAAGTGCGCCTTCAGCCACCAGGGCAGTGTCCAGATGGACAGGTCAGTGACAGCTCTTCAAGGGCAGGACCCTGCTTTCATGAATGGGAGGGACTTACCTGAGGGGAAGTAAGGGCAGTGTGGATGCTTATCAGCACAAAAAGTAACATTCTACAGAGAGACATGGACCACGGTCAAATTCCACCCAGACCACCCTTGACTCAGTCAGAGGTCCCTGACTCCTGCTCGGGGAGAAGCCTGGCCTCTCTGGACACCTGTAAAGGACTCCAGGGGGAGGGCTTCAGGGAAATGAGGCAGAAATCACAATGCCTCGGTGTGACCTGAGGAATCTGACCCTCTCCAGGTCAGTGCCTCTCTCAACTCCAGTCTCTTCTGCGCCCTCTCCCTTCAGGAACCCCCACTCCTACATCCAGGCCATCAGGGACCTCAGTCATCTGATTTTTTCCCGACTGCGGAATGCTCTCCACCAGAACGACCTCATCTACAGGCTGACCCCTGAAGGCCACTGGAACCACCGGGCCTGCCAGCTTGCCCATCAACACACAGGTTCCCCTCCCACCTGGGCTGGTCCCCCCTGACCACACCCGCTCCACCACAGCACCCCCCACCACCACAGCCCCACCCCCACCGCTTCATCAGGCTCACATGGCCTAGCCTTGACCCGGTAGGCAGAGCCCAGACTTCTGCTTCCTCTTCAGGAGCTGGCACACACCCGCCTGCTGCAGGGATGGGAACCCAGAGGTCAGGGTGTCAGGTGTTGAACAGGGAGTTAGAGGAGTCACCATGTTGGTGATGCCTGAGTGAGACCCCCTCCCAGCAGCATTCAGGCAGAGCCCCCACGGGCTGTGCTAGAGTCGGGATTCCCGTCTGGAGTAGACTATGTTGGAACTCTAATCCCTGACATGCTCAGCCAGTCCCAACCTCACCCTCATTCACCTGGCACCCAGACTGGGCCTGAAGGGCAGAGGGGCTTATGGTGGGTGCAGACTCTGAATTGCCCAGAGTCCTCAGCTCTGGCTGGGAACCACTGCTCTGGGACAGATGCAGTGATCAAGGAGAGGAAGGCTCACCTGCAGAAGGAGGGAGAGCTGGAGAAGGTGAGGAGCAGGAGGCACTTGGACTTCCTGGACATCCTCCTCTTTGCCAGAGTGAGTGTGGGCAGGAGAGGCCTGAGCCTTTGTGCAGAAGCACACAGGAAGGGCATACCTGCACTCTGGCCCTGCCTCCACAGATGGAGAGTGGGAGCAGCTTGTCTGACGAGGACCTCCGTGCTGAGGTGGACACGTTCATGTTTGAGGGTCATGACACCACAGCCAGTGGCCTCTCCTGGATCCTCTATGCTCTAGCCTCCCACCCAGGACATCAGCAGAGGTGTCGGGAGGAGATCCAGAGCCTCCTTGCGGATGGTGCTTCCATAACCTGGTGAGTGTCCTGGAGATGGAAGAACCCTGTCCTACCTGAACTCAAGAGAATCCCTGGTTGTCCAGTCCTGCCTGCCCTCAGATGGGCTTCCTTTCAGGGACCACCTGGACCAGATGCCCTACACCACCATGTGCATCAAGGAGGCACTGAGACTCTATCCACCAGTACCAGTCATTGGCAGAGAGCTGAGCAAGCCCATCACCTTCCCTGATGGACGCTCCTTACCTGCAGGTATGAACTTCACCTCACCACTCAGCTAAGCACTCTGTAGGACACATGCTAGACCAGAAATCCACCTGTGCATTTCCAGTTTCAGGATGCTCTGGCTCTTGTCTGCCTGAAGATAATATTTATTCTCTAGTTTGAATGAGCTTAAAAGAATGCTTTTCCATAAATCCTAGGATTAATACTACCATATATTAAATAATCCTACTGCTAGGAACATACCTTGGGAACACCAGAATCCAAAAAGCACATGTGCCGCAGTGTCCATTGCAGCATTGTTTACAATAGCCAGGACGTGGAAGCAACCGAGGTGTTCACTGATAGATGAATGGATAATGAAGCTGCGGTCCATATACACAATGGAATATTACTCAGTATAAAATGGAACAAATATGAGTCAGTTGCAGGGAGGTGGAAAAATCTAAAGCGTGTTATACAGAGTGAAGCACTCAGAAAGAGAAAAACAAATATCGTGTATTAACACACACATGTAAACATAGACTCTAGGAAAATAGTGCTGATGAATGTATTTGAAGACCAGGAATGTAGATGCAGATACAGGGCATGGGCTTGTGGACGCAGGAGGGGAAGGAGAGGGTAGGACAATTTGAGAAAGTAACATCGGCACAGATAGACTATCGTGTGTAAAATACTAGTATGTATCTAGTGGAAAGCTGCTATATAAAAGGAAGGCCAGCCTAATTCTCTGAAATGGCCTAGCGGGGTCGAATGGGAAGGGCGAGAGAGGTGCAGGATGGAGGGGATATAGTTATTGTTTAGTTGCTAAGTCATGTCTGGCTCTTTTGCAACCCCACAGAGCGTAGCCCACCAGGCTCCACTGTCCATGACATTTGTCAGGCAAGAATACGGAAGTTAGTTGCCATTTCCCTCTCTCTATATATAGATACATAACTGCACCTTGCGGAGGAGTCTGGTAGGCTGCAGTCCATGGGGTTGCAAAGAGTTGGACACGACTGAGTGACTTCACTTTCACTTTTCACTTTCCTGCATTGGAGAAGGAAATGGCAACCCACTCCAGTGTTCTTGCCTGGAGAATCCCAGGGAAGGGAGAGCCTGGTGGGCTGCCGTCTATGGTCTCTCATAGAGTCAGACACGACTGAAGTGACTTAGCAGCAGCAGCAGCAGCAGCATGGCAGAAACTAACACACCTTTGGAAAGTAACTAACCTCTACTGAAAGGAAAAAATGTTTGACACAAAACTTGAATGTAACAAAGCGCAACAAGTAAATGTTGACCCTTCTGTGTGGTCTTATAATGGAGCCTAAAATTCTAATTCTTGAATCATGAAGGCAGAAGCAGGGGGAGGCATGGTGCTTCCAAATGGGGTGTAAATAAGGGAGGGCGCTCAAGAGACTCCACTGGCATGGGTCATAGGCTCTAGTCTCTGAGGTGCCCTCTGGTGGATGGCAAGGAGCAGGTGATGATGAGGTCTGAGAGCCCTGCCATGGCTGGAGGCCACCCACTGACTCAGCACCCAGTGGGTCTGAATCCCAGCCTGTTCCCTCCTAATTGTGGGATCATAGACCCAACTCTTCACCTCTCTGAGGCTCAGGTGCTTCATGGGCTTGTGGGGACAGGAGTGCTTGTGTGAGGATTAAATGATTCTTGCACATTCCCCAGGTTCATGATGGCACTTGATAAATGTGAGTTGTCACCTGAGCTGCTCCTAAGTGTATCCTTGCCGTTCCTTCAATTCTCAGTCCTGGGCTGTGGTCACCTACCCCTAATCTGTGACCGTGTGCTTTGTCATGCCCCGCCCACCTGTCTTGACAGAGCAGCATTCCACTCAGAGTGACGGAGGGTGCTCCCATGGCGGCTCCCAGGGCTTTGGCGAGGCCACACCTCCCCTGCACTATGGGACCACCAGCTTCTCTCTCTCCTCTGCCCCACAGGAATCTTACTCTCCCTCTCCATTTATGGGCTTCATCACAACCCAAAGGTGTGGCCGAACCCAGAGGTACGATGGACGTGGGAGGAGGAGATGGGACCTCTCTCGACACCAAACCCTCCCCCTGCTCCCTCTCTGGGATTCTTCTCCCCCAGTGCATTCATGTGAGGGGTTTGACCCCGAATGTCCAGGCCCCGGTGCTCTCTCTGCAGGTATTTGACCCAACCCGGTTCGCACCAGGTTCTACTCGACACAGCCATGCCTTCCTGCCCTTCTCAGGAGGATCCAGGTGAGGCCTCTGTACTGGGGGAAGCAAGTGTCACGGGTTGCTCCCCGATGTGTGTGACTGTCTACCTTCATATGAGGAGCATGAAGTTCCGTCCTTGTATGTTGATGGGCTGAGAAGGAGGCGTGGGTCTCCATGTACAAGAAGGTCTTCAGGACCCACCACAATGACACACCTCCCACTGTCCACAAGGATTGACGTCATTTCCATGTCCGTGGCCAATCCAAAGTATCCAGGGTTTTCCTCACTTTAGGAGTATGACGTTATAGCATTAACGTCTTCATGACATTTAAACTACACATGTTTGGTTAGCGCAATTTCAGTCACACGATTATCTTCATTGAAAGATGATTTTCTCTGTTCCCACCTTCCTAGTCAGCCCCGTGCCTTTCTGCTTAATTCACCTGTTTGCCCACACTGTATTCATCGTGCTTGCCTGGATTGGGAATTCCATGTCCTGAGGCTTCAAGTTATGTATGTGATCAGTTATAGTTGTAGTTTGAAGAAAGTTTCACAGTCATGAGTATGTTCTCACTTCCTGCACTACATCCGACATAGATTTGACTGTGTATTAATATAACCGTAACATATATTTTCTGTTGCCAAAATTCTTTATTAAAAAGCAGAGTTTAGACACCATGGTCCCAGATTATACAGAGTAATGTTAGTAAGAAGAATCTTAAAGTGGAGGACAATCAAGCCTGCTTTGAGGAGTCTATTGCTGATCCTGCTCATGATGCCAATTTCTCACTGCTCATACTGTGCACACTGTTTGCTGAACGCAGGATAGATGCAAAGCATCAGCTAAGAGGCTGGAGGAGGACTGGAGGAGCCATAGGGACTGCAGACACGTTTATTCTCTCCTGGCTGTGTTATGGCCGCCATAACACAGCTCTGTCCTGCCTGACACAGCCGCCGTAGCAGCAGCCATAAAAACCATAACGTAACCTCATATAATATAACCATGATGTTGGTCCAACTTAGCCCCAGTGCAATAGTAACCGGGGCTTTCATAGCCAAACTCATAAAGGCGTACTTCACACCTCCTCCAGAGCTTTTGCACGTGGAGCTTATATAACAAAAGTAGCCAGAGTCCAAGCGAGTACCATGTGATGCATGTCCGCAGTGCTATAGGTAATCTAGCTCTTCCATAATCATTAGTTACAAACCCCGAGGCAACAGTGAGAGGCCTCGGGGAGAGAGCGCCTGACAATGCCATCTTGGCTAATTTGCTCTTTCCCTACAGGAGGGAGAGTATTTTGTGTTTGACATGTGCATTTGAAAAATCTATTGCATGTAAAACATAAAGCACCCTTGAGATAGCTATTAGCCTGATTGATACACTCCTAAATGATTGCTGTGAAGATCTTAAAGGGCACAGAACCTCCCCTGAAATAGTAACTTCAGTGGCTTTGTAACATAGTAGAAACAAGTTTTTTTCTGACTGTACAGATCTAAGAAACTTTCAGTTGGTGAATCAACCGTTACAGAACAGTGTTGGAGTAAACTGTCTTATTGATTCTAGGATTTGGTTTACGCCAGGGTCCAGTTCTTCCTAGTAGACATGGCTGCAGGTCATTCAGTTGCTGCTAGAGGGCAGGAGGGACTCGGCAGCTTGATTCCTACGTCAGACTGAATATTTCTTTTCTTCTCATTCCACTTGAGTTGTTTTCAATTCAATCAATATTGTTCAAATGTGAAAGTATGTATTAAGCGTGTCTCTGTGTGCCAAGACCTGTGCTAGGAGATGGGAACACAGGGATGATAACGCTGTCCTCCCCCAGGGCTCACAGTCAACAACACGTCTGCTTCAACAGACATCATTCACCCATCCACTCTTTCACTCATTCAGTCCTTGAGCAGACTGTGGGGGGATCCATGATCCGGCACTGTGCTGGGCACTGGATGTGATGCGTCCTTGAGTTAACACCCATGGTGCCTTGAGGGTCCCGAGTGGGAAGAGGTGCAGCCAGCAGAGGGGGTGAGGGTGGTGGTCACTGGATTGAGCCTTGAGCATGAGGATGGCAGAGGCAAGGGGAGGGGACGTCAACCGTCGCTGAGTCAGGAAGAGGAGAGGGACAGACCCCAGGTGAGTGAGGAAGAATCCAGAGAGGGCTGTGATGCCGCTGAGGCACTGGGACGTGTCCTCCCTGTGATGCTCAACAGACAGGCCTGGAGCGACTGTGGCTTTAGAGGGAAGGAAGGAGTGGAAGCTGAAAAGGCCAGATGAGGAGCCCAAGGGATGGTTAGGAGGGTCATTTCTGGATTAGAATAGAACGTTCCAAAGGTAGATTGACTGAGGGGCTGAGGGAGACAGGAAGGCAGACCATTAACTGAGAGGGAATGGGTCCAGTAGGTTCAGAGTGGTTAACCTTTGTCCTCCCCAGGAAGCCTCCCTGTTGCCATTCTGATTCCTTGCACAGCCCTGTCTTGTCTTCTCTGGGGACTGGGCAGCCTGTTTGTCCACTGTAGGTGGTAAGGTCCTGTATCCACACTGCCCCTACAGTGCTCTGGGCTGACCTGAAACCAGGAATTGCCAGTGGACGAGTGAATAAAGTACTAGCTCACACTTGGCTTGACTCTGCGGCTTAAAGCGCTGATGCTCCCCAGGTGTTCCTGCTGAGAGTGGAGTATGAGTTAGGAGCAGTCCTTAGAGAGGTGGGCTTTGCCATCTGTCAGGGAAGAGCTCTGCTGGCAAGTTCAGTGGGATGAGTAAGGAAGGGATCAGGTTTGACCACAGGAGGAGAGCCCTGATTCCCTGTGCTCAGCAGGGGTTAGAAGCCTCTGCTTACTTCCTTTTTATCTCCCAACCTAGGAACTGCATCGGGAAGCAGTTTGCCATGAATGAGTTGAAGGTGGCCGTGGCCCTGACCTTGCTTCGCTTTGAGCTGTCACCGGATCCCGCCAGGGTCCCTGTGCCCATGCCAGTCGTTGTGCTGAGATCCACAAATGGGATCCACCTGCAGCTCAGGAAGCTCTCTGATTCAGGTGGGGACAAGGACTAGCTCTGAGGGCCCCTGTCTGCCATCCCGTCTTGCTGTCACTCTCCCTGTCCTTGCCCCCTTGCCCACATCCTGCTTCTGTCTGCCCTGCCAGCTTGCCTCATGTCTTGCTTCATGTCCAGCAGCAGACTTTCTGCGCTTCTCCTCTCACCTTTTTCCAGGCTCCCTGTGTGCTGTCTCTCCATCTGTCTCTGACCCCCTGTATCTCTCACTGTCCACTGGAATTCTGATCACCCGACACCCTCAAGCCTGTCTGCTCCCTCCTGTGTTTCTCCCCTTCTGCCTGCCTCTCTGTCCCTGTATTCACTTCTATTTTGATGGTAAAAAGAATTGTGTCTGCCTTAGGAACTTAGAACAACACA
Organism: Budorcas taxicolor; assembly: GCF_023091745.1. Taxonomy (NCBI): domain Eukaryota; kingdom Metazoa; phylum Chordata; class Mammalia; order Artiodactyla; family Bovidae; genus Budorcas; species Budorcas taxicolor. Next base: position 99,369,778 of record NC_068912.1, read on the forward strand.
AAATTATCCTCTGATGGCTCTGGAGTGAGAAGTCAGAAAAGGGTTTCCCTGGACACAACCAAGATGTTGACACGCCCCTCATCCAGGGACCTGGGACAGGATCCTGCTTTTTGTCATTTTTGCATCTAGAGCTTCAATCCTTGCATTCCTTGGCTCCTAGGCCTTCCTCCACATTCAAATCCAGCAGCATCTTCAAATGTCCCTCTGCTTCTGTCTTCACATAACTTTCTCTTTCATCAAGACTTTGTGCTTAGCTGGGCAACTCAGATCGAACAGGCTTATTCTGGGGTTCTGGGAACTAGGACAAGAACACCTGGGGAGCCATCACTGGACCTGTTAAATGCTGTGTGCCTCCCTTCGCCCTGGGCCACTGCTCTCTCCTGTGTGAGATGGGTCTACCCCCGTTTCACTCACATGGTTTCCTCTTTCCCCGTCTCTGGATAAAGTGCACAATATCATATGGAATGTGTGTGTCTTGTCTGAAAGGAGTTGGAAGAAGCAGAAGAGAGAGAAGGGGAGGGAATAACAGCAGGGAGGAGGAGGGGAGATAACACCTGCTCTGTGAGGCCGAGACCTAGCAGGGAGAGCTTGTCCAGCCCCCCTGCAGCTTCACACTCTGGAGTCACTCAAGCCCCACACCCTGCCTGGCGTCTGAGGCTCCCATGACAGCTGAGTCAGAAGAAAGGCCTCGTCACCTGAGGCTCAGAGGGAAGACGCTCACTCCAACACCTGTCAGGGAGGGAGCCTGCCTCTTCTCTGTGGTAGCTTCCTCACCACATCTGTAGAGGGGCCCAGCCAGCGCCCACCCTGTGCTGAGCAGGGAAGACTTACAGACTTGGCCAGGCACAAAGGTCTCCTTCACCCCAGAAGAGATTTGAGCAGAGCCCAGCCTGGCCAGGTCACCAGCCCCCTGGCAGCCGTTCCTCATGGGCAGGGCCTGCAGGCTCCTCAGATGCCACAAGGGGTGGGTGTGTGTGTGTGCAGGAGGGCCTGGAGGAACCAGCTGGGCACAAGTCTTGGATGCCACACAGGGAGAAGCCAGCCCCTCAGGACACTTGTAAATACTGAGCTTCTCCAGAGGGTAAGGCAGAAATGACAATGCCTCAGTTGGGAATGCAAACTAGTTTAGCCACCATGGAGAAGAGTGTAGAGATTCCTTAAAAAACTAGAAATAGAACTGCCATATGACCCAGCCATCCCACTTCAGGGCATACACACTGAGGAAACCAGAATTGAAAGAGACACGTGTAGCCCAGTGTTCATCACAGCACAGTTTACCATAGCCAGGACATGGAAGCAACCTAGATGTCCATCAGCAGATGAGTGGATAAGGAAGTTGTGGTACATATACACATCGGGATATTACTCAGCTGTAAAAAAAGAATGCATTTGAGTCCGTTCTAATGAGGTGGAGGAAACTGGAGCCTATTATATAGAGTGAAGTAAATCAGAAAGACCAATACAGTACATTACCGCATATATTTAGAATTTAGAAAGACGGTAATGACAACCCTATAAGGAAGACAGCAAAAGATACACAGATGTAAAGAACAGACTTTTGGACTATGTGAGAGAAGGCAAGGGTGGGGTGATATGAGAGAATAGCACTGAAACATGTGTATTAACATATGTAAAACAGATGACCGGTGCAAGCTCAATACATGAAGCAGGGCTCTCAAAGCTGGTGCTCTGGGACAACCCAGAGAGATGGCGGGTGGGGGGGGGGGGGAGGTTCAGGATGGGGGCACTCATGCACACCCGTGCTTGGTCGACGTTTGGGAACAACCACCACAATATTGTAAAGTAATTAGCCTCCAGTGAAAATAAATAAATAAATAAAAGGAATGGAGGTAGTGTGGAATAATTATTTAAAAAAATGATTGAATTTGTTTACAAAACAGAAATGATGCACAGTCATAGAAACATGCTTTTGCTTACCAAGGAAAATGGGAGAAAGGAATAAATTCAGAGTATGGGATTATTCGATAAACACTACTGTATATAAAGTAGATAAATATCAAGAATTTACTGTAAGCACAGGGAATCTTATTCAACCTATTTTGATAACCTATAATGGAGAAGCATCTAAAAAAGAATATGTATGCATATAGTGCATATATCTGAATCACTTTGCTGTACAACTAAACTAACACAGTATTGCAAATCAACTAAAAGTCAATCAAGTTAAAAAAAAAAATAGCACCATACATTGGCCTTTAATTTAGAGCATTTACACTCTCCTGGAGAACCTTACCTCAGACATGCCAGTTATTGCCACCTAGAAGTCCTGTATACCCACCCCTCATAATTTTTCTGGTTCTGGAATGCATAACTAGAACACATATATTCATCAGTTGGTAAAGAAGTAGCTAAATTTGGGGATTTCATATTTCCAGCTTCACTGGAATCTTCCCATATTTCCCCATTCCAATTTCAGGTTCCCATTACTTCCCAGTAAATGCTCACACTTGGGCAGAAGATTGGGCAATCAATTTGCATGCAATGCAGACACTGACAGGATGAGACTCTGGATTTAGTTTTCACAAATCTCAGCCCTGGCTGAGGCCCTGTGGCTACAGGAAACAAAGGTTTCTTTCAGGTCAGATATTGAAGCTTTCTGGTCAGTTATGTGTAGTTTGGCCTGGGAATTTGAATCCCCAACCTCATCCATTTCCTTCAGTGCTTTCACCAGTACAGCTAGGAATAACCAGCTGGTCTTAATAAATGCTTTAGTTCAACTGAAAAGTTCTAAGGTATTGAATATATGGTCATCAGAATCTTGCGTTTTATAAAACTTTAGTTAGTAACATCCAATGATGATGTTTTGTGTATCTTTATTTAAAATCCTCAAAGATAATGCTCTTAAAGGACTGCATTCAATATGTCAGCAAATTTGGAAAACTCAGCAGTGGCCACAGGACTGGCAAAGGTCAGTTTTCATTCCAATCCCCAAGAAGGGCAATGCTAAAGAATGTTCAAACTACCTACCATTGTGCTCACTTTACATGCTAGCGAGATTATGCTCTAAATCCTTCAAGCTAGGACTCAGCAGTATGTGAATCATGAATTTCGAGATGTGCAAGCTGGGTTTAAAAACATAGAGGGACCAGAGATCAAATTATCAACATTCACTGGATCATTGAGAAAGCAAAGGAATTCCAGAAAAACATCTACTTCTGCTTTATTGACTATGCTAAAGCCTTTGACTATGTGGATCACAATAAACTGTGGAAAATTCTGAAAGAGATGGGAATACCAGACCACCTCACCTGCCTCTTGAGAAATCTGTATGCACATCAGGAAGCAACAGTTAGAACCAGACATGGAACAACAGACTGGTTCCAAAGAGGAAAAGGAGTACGTCAAGGCTGTATATTGTCACCCTGCTGATTTAACTTATATGCAGAGTACATCATGAGAAATGCTGGGCTGGAAGAAGCCCAAGCTGGAATCAAGATTGCCGGGAGAAATATCAATAACCTCAGATATGCAGATGACACCACCCTTATGGCAGAAAGTGAAAAAGAACTAAAAAGCCTCTTGATGAAAGTGAAAGAGGAGAGTGAAAAAGTTGGCTTAAAGCTCAACATTCAGAAAATAAAGATCATGGCATCTGGTCCCATCACTTCATGGGAAATAGATGGGGAAACAGTGGAAACAGTGTCAGACTTTATTTTGGGGGGCTCTAAAATCACTGCTGATGGTGATTGCAGCCATGAAATTAAAAGACACTCCTTGGAAGGAAAGTTATGACCAACCTAGGTAGCATATTCAAAAGCAGAGACGTTACTTTGTCAACAAAGGTCCATCTAGTTGAAAGGTTGTTGTTGAATTAGGATGCCGGGATTCTTGGCCCCCGGAGGAGAAGAATTCAGTCCGGGGCCAAAGACGAGGCTTGATCACTCAGAGCTTTTGTGTAATAAAGTTTTATTAAAGTATAAAGGAGATAGAGAAAGCTTCTGACATAGGCATCAGAAGGGGGTAGAAAGAGTACCCCCCTGCTAGTCTTTAGCCGAATGTTATATAGTCACCAGCAGTCTGTTAATGAAAGAAAGGAATGTCTCAAAACTTAGAATGGCACCCGGCCCCTCACGCATAAGATGTATTTTGGGATAATCTTGGCTCCAAATGGTTTATCTTGGGCCATAAAATGATTAACTTGAATCTTGAAGAAGGGCAGATCACCATACAAATAGTTTTATTTACATAGATTAGAGGAACAATATCAGAGTATAACATACTGGTTTATCAAGTAGGTTCTGAGCCCAAAAGGCTGAACTGACTTGAAGACAGAGTTTGGGGTAAATGCATAGTACATTAGCATAGCTTAAGATAAACATTTCCATAAGAAAAAGGCATTGGTTAACTTCAGGTGAAACCAGGTATCATTATGACAACAGAATTTTAAGAGAAACTTCCTTTTAAATTTGTATAGAGAAGTTTGTTTCCTCCTGCCGCTTAAGAGAGATAAAATGTCTGACACTTGCAGGCTATTTCCTCCATTTGGAGACCCCTGGCCTTCCTGCCTGTTACCCTCTCATAGTCAAAGCTATGGTTTTTCCAATGGTCACGTATGGATGTGAGAGTTGGACTGTGAAGAAAGCTGAGTGCCGAAGAATTGATGCTTTTGAACTGTGGTGTTGGAGAAGACTCTTGAGAGTCCCTTGGACTGCAAGGGGATCCAACCAGTCCATTCTGAAGGAGATCAGTCCTGGGTGTTCTTTGGAAGAAATGATGCTAAAGCTGAAACTCCAATACTTCGGCCACCTCATGCAAAGAGTTGACTCATTGGAAAAGACTCTGATGCTGGGAGGGATTGGGGGCAGGAGGAGAAGGGGACAACAGAGGATGAGATGGCTGGATGGCATCACTGACTCGATGGGCATGAGTTTGAGTGAACTCCAGGATTTGGTGATGGACAGGGAGGCCTGGTGTGCTGTGATTCATGGGGTCGCAAAGAGTCGGACATGACTGAGCGACTGAATTCAACTGAAGAGGAACCAAAAGCCTCTTAATAAGAGTGAAATAAGTGAGTGAAAAAGCTGTATTGAAACTCAGGGTTCAATATACTAAGATCATGGCATCTGATTGCAACATTTCATGGCAAACAGAAGTGAAAAAATTGGAAGCAGTGACAGATTTTATTTTCTTGGGCTCCTAAATCACTGTGGATGGTGACTGCAGTCATGAAATTTGAGACACTTGATTGGAGAGATTGCCTAGAGGGTGGTGTATGCTCTAGGACTGAGAACATAGAAAGGATGATATAGAGACAGCAGCTGGCACCATGCCAGCACATAGCAAGCTGATACAAAATGAATGAGAGTCAGGAATTAGCAAAGCTGGAGTTACAAATTTAAGGTGATGGTCTTAATTCTGACACTGACTTGTTTTGGGTCTTGAAAAGTCCACTATCCCTGTTTTTTTGTCCGTAAAACAAGCTTAATAACCCACGGTAAATTGAGGAGTAGTTGTAACTGTTTTAGAAAGTATAAGCTCTATGTAAATATTGAGGAGATAGCTTTAAAACCTTTACTGCTTTTACTGCCAGCATTGTGCGGAGTACAGAAAAAGGATACTGCACTTTCTCAGAATCATTACTGTATCTAATTCCAGGCAGAAAGATGTGATATAGATTTGTTCTTGTTCAGTCCCTCAGTTGTGTTTGGCTCTTTGTGACTCCATGGACTGCAGCACGCCAGCCTTCCTTATCTTTCACCATCTCCTGGCCATTTGGTCAGTGATGCCATCCAATCATCTGGTCCTCTGCTATCCCCTTCTCCACCTGCCTTCAATCGTTCCCACCATCACAGTCTTTGTTAATGAGTCAACTCTTCCCATCAGGTGGCCAAAGTATTGGAACTCCAGCTTCAGCATCAGTCCTTCCAATGAATACTCAGGATTGATTTCCTTTAGAATTGACTGGTTTGAACTCTTTGCAGTCCACGGGACTCTCTAGAGTCTTCTCCAACACCACAGTTCAAAAGCATCAATTCTTTGACACTTAGCTGTCTTCATGGTCCAGTTCTCACACCCATACATGACTATTGGAAAAACCCTAGCTTTGACTTTATATACCCATGTCGGTAAAGTAATGTCTCTACTTTTTCATATATTGTCTAGGCTTGTCATGGTTTTTCTTCCAAGGAGCAAGCATCTTCTAATTTCATGGCTACAGTTAACATCCTCAGGGATTTCTGAACCCCAGAAAATGAAGTCGGTCACTATTTCCATTGTTTCTCCATATAATTGCCATGAAGTGATGAGACTGGATGCCATGATGTTAGTTTTTCGAATGTTGAGTTTTAAGCCAGCTTCAGCTGGAGTGATACATATTGACTCCAGGCTAAAACAAACAGAATTGTTGCATGACTTCCATTGCACAGGGAAAGCAAGCAAATATTTAAGCTTGAAAGACTTTTCCCGGAAATTGCTGTCTTTATATGAGCGTAAAAGTAAACAAGATATGATAAATTGCATCAGCATCAAACCCAACGTTCTCAAATGCAGAGAATAAGAAGTACCTCTTACCTCCCCACAGCAGTAATCACTACAAGCTGCTGCCTTGGGAACTGAGTACATTCCTTCTTCTGCCTTTCTGTTGCCTATAACCTGAGCCAGGAAGCATTCTGAAATAAAAATATTAATTTCTTTGTTAAATATGGCACTAAAAACTGACCCTGGTCTGTTGAAAAAAATGATTTAACTAGTCCAAGTTACACTTCCTCCCTCTTTCACTCATTTACCAAATCAGTAAGTATTTATTTCAAATCCTGAAAGATGATGCTGTGAAAGTGCTGCACTCAATATGCCAGCAAATTTGGAAAACTCAGCAGTGGCCACAGGACTGGAAAAGGTCAGTTTTCATTCCAGTCCCAAAGAAAGGCAATGCCAAAGAATGCTCAAACTACCACACAGTTACACTCATCTCACATTCTAGTAAAGTAATGCTCAAAATTCTCCAAGCCAGGCTTCAGCAATACGTGAACCATGAACTTCCAGATGTTCAGCTGGGATTTAGAAAAGGCAGAGGAACCAGAGATCAAATTGCCAACATCTGCTGGATCATTGAAAAAGCAAGGGAGTTCCAGGAAAACATCTATTTCTGCTTTATTGACTATGCCAAAGCCTTTGATTGTGTGGATCACAATAAACTGTGGAAAATTCTTCAAGAGATGGGAATACCAGACCACCTCACCTGCCTCTTGAGAAATCTGTATGCAGATCAGGAAGCAACAGTTAGAACTGGACATGGAACAACAGACTGGTTCCAAATTGGAAAAGGAGTACGTCAAGGCTGTATATTGTCACCCTACTTATTTAACTTCTATGCAGAGTACATCATGAGAAATGCTGGGCCAGAAGAACCACCATGAGAAATGCTGGAATCAAGATTGCTGGGAGAAATATCAATAACCTCAGATATGCAGATGACACCACCCTTATGGCAGAAAGTGAAGAGGAACTAAAAAGCCTCTTGATGAAAGTGAAAGAGGAGAGTGAAAAAGTTGGCTTAAAGCTCAACATTCAGAAAACGAAGATTTGGCATCTGGTCCCATGCCTTCATGGGCAATAGATGGGGAAACAGTGGAAACAGTGTCAGACTTTATTTTGGGGGGCTCCAAAATCACTGCAGATGGTGACTGCAGCCATGAAATTAAAAGACGCTTACTACTTGGAAGAAAAGTTATGACCAACCTTGATAGCATATTGAAAAGCAGAGACATTACTTTGCCAACAAAGGTCCATCTAGTCAAGGCTATGGTTTTTCCAGAAGTCACGTATGGATGTGAGAGTTGGACTGTGAAGAAAGCAGAGTGCTGAAGAATTGATGCTTTTGAACTGTGGTGTTGGAGAAGCCTCTTGAGAGTCCCTTGGACTGCACGAGATCCAACCAGCCCATTCTGAAGGAGATCAGTCCTGGGATTTCTTTGAAAGGAATGATGCTAAAGCTGAAACTCCAGTACTTTGGCCACCTCATGCGAAGAGTTGACTCATTGGAGAAGACTCTGACGCTGGGAGGGATTGAGGGCAGGAGGAGAAGGGGACGACAGAGGATGAGATGGCTAGATGGCATCACTGACTTGATGGCATGAATCTGAGTGAACTCCGAGAGTTGGTGATGGACAGGAAGGCCTGGCGTGCTGTGATTCATGGGGTCGCAAAGAGTCGGACATGACTGAGCGACTGAACTGACTGATTAGGTTAGGTGGGTACCAAATGAATGGGAAAAATATTTCCTGTTTAATAAATATTAGCTACAATAGACATAGAATTTTTAAAGAGTTTAGCTCATATTCTACAGTTGAATCGTCTCACTTTGTAATAAGCTCATTGAAAATTCTCCAGTAATATCATTTTCAGTGATTGCTACATCTAACCACAGAGATGACCCAACACTTCCTTACAAAGGCAGCCCTGAGTAGTGAAGCCTCACTACTTCATGTATACCAGTTCATGGAGCTGATAACCTACTACTTGGATCACTGGAAAACAGATCAAACATGAAACACCCTTGAAAAATTAGGCCACTTTCAAATTAGGGTTAGGGTTAGTAACCCTAACCAGCTCAACACACTCAACAGCAGCTCAACGCACTCATTATCTTTCATGCTCATGGTTAACAGCAAAGTCTCTGGAGCCAGACTGCCTGGGTTTGAATCCTGGTTCTACCTCTCACCAACAGTGACCTTGGGCAAGCAACTAGCCTCTTAGTGCCTTCATTTTCTTGTATAGACTATGGGGATTTTTAAAATCTGTCTTGTAGGATCCTTGTGGGAAAAATATATAATGTTCTATCCTTAGTGCCTAGAACATAGGAGGTGCTCACTAATGGTAGCTATTACCAAGCATTTTGAGCCCAGTATAGAAGAAGCCAAGAACTGAGGGAGGGAAAGGGTAACAAGCAGAATTCAAATCCCAGCTTCTCCCACTTCAGAGTTCTTTCCCTTACTGCCCCTATACTCTGGGAGAAAAGCTAGTGCTGAGTCAAGTGAGGGAAAGAAGTCAGGGTCCAAGAGTCCTTGTGTGGAGGCACAGAGGGGGATGGAAGGCAACCAAAGAACTAGGTGAAAGTGGAGAAAAATGAGTGTAAGTGGTTACATGCCCTGGAGTTTGCACAGAGCTCAGGATTTAGGGGAAAAAGAAAAGAACTCTGGCCTCACGGGTTGTTAATAAATCCCCTGTCAAGAGGATGGGCAAAGGAGGAGGGTGTTGGGAGTAAGAGGTTAAATAGTTCAAAGAGGACATCTGTAGGAAATGGGGCCCCATTGGGAAAGCTTTCCAAAGAATCCTTCCTGAAATGTATGGTGTTTTACTTTCTGTGTTATGGGCCTTGGATATGACCTTGAAGTAGATAATCATGGGAAAAGTGAGAGGTGTGTTGAGTTGAAGGTGATGTCCTCACCCCTTGCTTTTTCATGTATGACATCCATGGATTTGCCAATACTTGGAAAATTTTCCTAGCGTTTGCCAACTGGTATTCTCCTATCCATCCTCCAGACATCTTTATTTTTTAATTCTCACCTTCCCTGGGTGGCCCAAGCCTACTATTCATTCTTTCAGTGCATCCTTTATCATATTTTATGGAACTAACTCATTTTCTGTCTTAAGACACTAAACCATGAACTCAAAAGATATTAATTTTTGAGTGATTGAATGACTATAAAGGAATGAATAATTGTGTGAGGTATTCAGAGAAAGGATTACCATCCTACCTATATTAGTTTCACGGGAGAACTGTAGCAATTGACCAGAAACTTGGTGACTTAAACATTATAAATTTATTGTGCTATAATTCTAGGGGTCATAGATGAAATCAATATCACTGGGCCAAAATCAAGATATTGGCAGGGCCATACTCTCCCTGGCATCTCTAGGGTGAATTCATTCTCTGCCCTGCCCTGGGAGCTGCTCCTAATGTACCTATTGTAGGCATATTTAGAATTTGAAGCTCATCCTGACTTTAGGATGGAGTACAGAGCTAACTTGTTATTGGTAGATTAAATCATATCCTTAATTTTATATTAATTAATGGATGTGGTATGGGTAGAGGAATTCAACTTGTTAATCTATAGGCAAGCAATGAACTGATGCAATGATAAATTTTAATACAAAGGAAGCTCATGGGTATAATGATTCTTTAATAATTTTACAGCTTCAGCAATTAGTATTGATATTCCACAGAAGAGAATAAACTAGATCTTTTCTGAAGTTATACACACCCTATAACTTTTTATACCATTAATATTAGGAATGCTGTGGCTAGTTAAATAGGAATAGCTAGTCACAGGGCTTCCCAGGTGGTACAGTGGTAAAGAATCTGCCTGCCAGTCAGTGCAGGAGGTGGCAGGAGACAGGTTTGATCCATGAGTAGGAAAGATCCCTGAAGGAGGAAATGGCAACCCACTCCAGTATTCTTACCTGGAAAATCCCATGGACAGAGGAGCCTGGAGGGCTATAGTCCATGGGGTTGCAAAGAGGTGGTCACGACTGAGCGACTTGGCATGCTGGAGCACGCAAACAGCTAAAAACACATCATTACTAATGAACGTATTGTTAAGAAGAATTGCCACTCTGAATAGAAAGGTTTAAGTGTTACACAGTTACCAGGCTTTGCTACTTTAACAAACCCATTTTGGAGTAGAGCTAATGTTTATTGTTTTGGTTAAGATGATGTCACTTATTTAATATAAAAAACTTTCAAAAGATTGGCCCTACTTCTGTTTCCCTTTTTAGTATGTAGTAGCCTGTCAGGAATGGTTTGTCTGTTCATGTTAGATTTCCAATATTTAGCAAAGATACAAGCAGAGTTTTAAATGATTGTCCTATTTTTTGCAGATCTTGCTCATCATTTAAATTACAAATAATGGATACAAAGCATAAGACTAACCCACTGGAGTGGGTGGCCATTAGCTCCTCCAGTGGATCTTCTCGACCCAGGGATCAAGCCAGAATCTCCTGCATCTCCTACACCCTAGGATTTATTTATTTTATAAATGACAGTTGGAACCTTTTGACTCAATCCATTTTGCCTAACCCCTATTCCCCACTTCTGGCAACCTCCAATTTTTTCTCTGTAAGTCCAGTTGTTTTATTTTATTTTGGATTAGACATTTAAGTGAGATGATCTTTCTTGGTCTGACTTATTTTAGTTACCATATTGCCCTCAAGTTTCATCCATGTTGTCACAAATAGCCAGATTTCCTTCCTTTTTTATGTCTGAATTACATTCCAGTTATATATATATGTATGTATGTGCTCAGTCACTTCAGTTTTGTTTGACTCCTTATGACACTATAGACTGTAGCTTTCCAGGCTCTTCTGTCCATGGGTATTCTCCAGGCAAGAATACTGGAATGAGTTGCCCTACCCTCCTTTCTGGGATCTTCCCAACTCAGGGATTGAACCTGCGTCTCCTGTGGCTCCTGCATTGCAGGTGGATTCTTTACCACTGAGACACTGGGGAAGCCTCTCTCTGTCTCCCTCTCTCTCTCTCTCTCTCTCTCCCTCTCTCTCTCTCTCTCTCTCTCTCTCTCTCTCTGTGTGTGTGTGTGTGTATAATGTCTTATCCATTTATAAACATTTTGTTTATTCATTCATCCATCAACTAACACTTAGATTGTTTCTGTATCTTGGCTGTTATAAACAACATACAGTTTCCCATAGTGGTTTTACCAAGTTACATACCCAAACATGTTACAGTGTTCCCTGTAGGGTATGGAGTTAGAGAAGGTGAGATTCAGAAAAAGAACAAAACTGGCACTTTACAGGAACAGTTCAGTTCAGTCGCTCAGTCGTGTCCGACTCTTTGCGACCCAATGAATTGCAGCACGCCAGGCCTCCCTGTCCATCACTATCTCCCGGAGTTCACTCAGATTAACGTCCATCCAGTCAGTGATGCCATCCAGCTATCTCATCCTCTGTCGTCCCCTTCTCCTCCTGCCCTCAATCCCTCCCAGGGTCAGAGTCTTCTCTAATGAGTCAACTCTTCCCATGAGGTGGCCAAAGTACTAAAGTTTCAGCTTTAGCATCATTCCTTCCAAAGAAATCCCAGGGTTGATCTCCCTCAAAATGGGCTGGTTGGATCTCCTTGCAGTCCAAGGGACTCTCAAGAGTCTTCTCCAACACCACAGTTCAAAAGCATCAATTCTCCGGCACTCGGCCTTCTTCACAGTCCAACTCTCACATCCATACATGACCACAGGAAAAACCATAGCCTTGACTAGATGGTCCTTAGTCGACAAAGCAATGTTTCTGCTTTTGAATATACTATCTAGGTTGGTCATAACTTTTCTTCCAAGTAGTAAGCGTCTTTTAATTTCATGGCTGCAGTCACCATCTCCAGTGATTATGGAGCCCAAAAAAATAAAGTCTGACACTGTTTCTACTGTTTCCCCATCTATTTCCCAGGAAGGCATGGGACCAGATGCCATGATCTTTGTTTTCTGAATGTTGAGCTTTAAGCCAATTTTTTCACACTCCACGTTCACTTTCATCAAGAAGCTTTTTAGTTCCTCTTCACTTTCTGCCATAAGGGTGGTGTCATCTGCATATCTGAGGTTATTGATATTTCACCCGGCAATCTTGATTCCAGCTTGTGTTTCTTCCAGTCCAGCGTTTCTCATGATGTACTCTGCATAGAAATTAAATAAGCAGGGTGACAATATACAGCCTTGACGTACTCCTTTTCCTATTTGGAACCGGTCTCTTGTTCCATGTCGAGTTCTAACTGCTGTTTCCTGACCTGCATACAGATTTCTCAAGAGGCAGGTGAGGTGGTCTGGTATTCCCATCTCTTTCAGAATGTTCCACAGTTTATTGTGATCCACACAATCAAAGGCTTTGGCATAGTCAATAAAGCAGAAATAGATGTTTTTCTGGAACTCTCTTGCTTTTTCCATGATGCAGTGGATGTTGGCAATTTGATCTCTGGTTCCTCTGCCTTTTGTAAAACCAGCTTGAACATCTGGAAGTTCACGGTTCACGTATTGCTGAAGCCTGGCTTGGAGAATTTTGAGCATTACTTTACTAGCATGTGAGATGAGTGCAATTGTGTGGTAGTTTGAGCATTCTTTGGCATTGCCTTTCTTTGGGACTGGAATGAAAACTGACCTTTTCCAGTCCTGTGGCCACTGCTGAGTTTTCCAAATTTGCTGGCCTATTGAGTGCAGCACTTTCACAGCATCATCTTTCAGGATTTGAAATAGCTCAGTTGGAATTCCATCACCTCCACTAGCTTTGTTTGTAGCGATGCTTTCTAAGGCCCACTTCACTTCACATTCCAAGATGTCTGGCTCTAGATTAGTGATCACATCATCATGATTATCTGGGTTGTGAAAATCTTTTTTGTACAGTTCTTCCGTGTATTCTTGCCACCTCTTCTAAATATGTTCTGCTTCTGTTAGGTCCATACCATCTGTCCTTTATCGAGCCCACCTTTGCATGAAATGTTCCCTTGGTATCTCTAATTTTCTTGAAGAGATCTCTAGTCTTTCCCATTCTGTTCTTTTTCTCTATTTCTTTGCATTGATTGCTGAAGAAGGCTTTCTTATCTCTTCTTGCTGTTCTCTGGCACTCTGCATTCAGATGCTTGTATCTTTCCTTTTCTCCTTTGCTTTTCACTTCTCTTCTTTTCACAGCTATTTGTAAGGCCTCCCCAGACAGTCATTTTGCTTTTTTGCATTTCTTTTCCATGGGGATGGTCTTGATCCCTGTCTCCTGTACCATGTCACGAACCTCATTCCATAGTTCATCAGGCACTCTATCTATCAGCTCTAGGCCCTTAAATCTATTTCTCACTTCCACTGTATAATCATAAGGGATTTGATTTAGGTCATACCTGAATGGTCGAGTGGTTTTCCCTGCTTTCTTCAATTTGAGTCTGAATTTGGCAATAAGGAGTTCATGATCTGAGCCACAGTCAGCTGCTGGTCTTGTTTTTGTTGACTGTATGGAGCTTCTCCATCTTTGGCTGCAAAGAATATAATCAATCTGATTTCGGTGTTGACCATCTGGTGATGTCCATGTGTAGAGGCTTCTCTTGTGTTGTTGGAAGAGGGTGTTTGCTATGACCAGTGCATTTTCTTGGCAAAACTCTATTAGTCTTTGCCCTGCTTCATTCTGCATACCAAGGCCAAATTTTCCTGTTACTCCAGGTTTTTCTTGACTTCCTACTTTTGCATTCCAGTCCCCTATAATGAAAAGGACATCTTTTTTGGGTGTTAGTTCTAAAAGGTCTTGTAGGTCTTCATAGAACAGTTCAACTTCAGCTTCTTCAGCATTACTGGTTGGGACATAGACTTGGATTACTGTGATACTGAATGGTTTGCCTTGGAGATGAACAGAGATCATTCTGTCATTTTTGAGACTGCATCCAAGTACTGCATTTCGGACTCTTTTGTTGACCATGATGGCTACTCCATTTCTTCTGAGGGATTCCTGCCTGCAGTAGTAGATATAATGGTCATCTGAGTTAAATTCACCCATTCCAGTCCATTTTAGTTCGCTGACTCCTAGAATGTCGACGTTCACCCTTGCCATCTCTTGTTTGACCACTTCCAATTTGCCTTGATTCATGGACCTGACATTCCAGGTTCCTATGCAATATTGCTCTTTACAGCATCGGACCTTGCTTCTATCACCAGTCACATCCACAGCTGGGTATTGTTTTTGCTTTGACTTCATCCCTTCATTCTTTGGAGTTATTTCTCCACTGATCTCCAGTAGCATATTGGGCACCTAATGACCTGTGGAGTTCCTCTTTCAGTATCCTATCATATTGCCTTTTCCTACTGTTCATGGGGTTCTCAAGGCAAGAATACTGAAGTGATTTGCCATTCCCTTCTCCAGTGGACCACATTCTGTCAGACCGTGACTGGCCTGTCTTGGGTTGCCCCGTGGGCATGGCTTGGTTTCATTGAGTTAGACAAGGCTGTGGTCCTAGTATGATTAGATTGATTAGTTTTCTGTGAGTATGGTTTCAGTGCGTCTGCCCTCTGATGCCCTCTTGCAACACCTACCATCTTATTTGGGTTTCTCTTACCTTGGACGTGGGGTATCTCTTCACGGCTGCTCCAGCAAAGCACAGCCGCTGCTCCTTACCTTGGACAAGGGGTATCTCCTTACCGCTGCCATTCCAGACCTTCAACGTGGGATAGCTCCTCTAGGCCCTCCTGTGCCTGTGCAGCCACCACTCCTCCAGTTGCTCCTCCCGGCCGCCGCCCCTGACATCGGACGCGGGGTGTCTCCTCCCAGCCGCCACTGACCTTGGACTTGGATAGCTCCTCTCGGCTGTTCCTGCGCCGTCGCAGCCTGAACAGATCACCTTTAATGAGGCAAGAAAGAGCAGCAGTCAGATTAGTGAGCTGCTGCACTAACCCAAGAAAAGAGTAGGTATATATGAGCATACATGTGGAACTCTGCTCTCTTAAGGGGGCCTGTTCTTCCTCAAGGTTGTTTGGAGTCGTTATCTCTTAAACTGCTCTGGCAAGGAATTCTGGAGATTAGCCAGAGGCTGGACCTGCTTTGAGCTGAGCGTAATCTACCTTAATGTCCATTTTTTTTCCTCCGGTGTGAGAGTTATTTGATTTGCATAGAATGATGGGGAGGACCTGGAGGGGAGTTTTAACTCCAGGCTATTTTGAGCCATGTAACTTTCCTTCATTCCAGACCCTAAGGAATATATACAAAAAGAGAAAGAGAGGTGGGCACTGTTAATGTTCAGGGCTTCTTCGTGCTGATAAATGAGAGTCAGGGGTTTGTGGTCTGGGAGGAAGGAAGTCTGAGGCCCGTACTGTTGATTTTCTATTCTAGCCATCAGGGTCTCAAGCAAAAGAACAGTCTTGACTTGGTCTCAGGAAATGGCTCAGATTCGTTCTTGGAGGAATCCCTGGAAAAGATTAAACAAACAAGGCCCAAAGGTAAGTAGGAGGATGATAAAAATGAATGGTCCGAGAAGGGGTAAAATCCAAGGCATCCAGTTCCAATCTGTTAACCATGACTGCCAGTAGCTGCCTAATCTCTGGCGGATTCATGAGGCTCGATCTGTAAGGTTTTTTGCAGCTCCTTGGACATTACTGGACTAGTTGACATAGAAACAGCAGGATTCATCTAGAAAAAGGCACAGACCTCCCTTCTCTGCAGTGAGTAGATCCAATCCCCTTCTATTTTGTAATACTCTGGCCACCAAGGAATCGAGTTCATTTTGGATAGTTATTAGACCTTGAGCTGTTTCATGGAGGCTGTCTGATAGGTCTTTAGATAGTGTCTGGTATTTTGGGATGGAGGTGGTTAAGCTGGCAGTTTCTGTTCCAGTTCCAGCTGCTATTCCTAGTCCTACTAAGAGGGGAATGAAATGAATGGCTCATTTTATTGGCTTGTGGATGAGAGGAATGAGCAAGGGTTGATCATTGGGGGCTATTAAAATGTTTGGACTGGAGTATACCAGGGTGCAGGTTCCAGTCCAATTAGTAGGTAAACAGAGGTATGTAGACATCCCATACAGGAAAAATAGGCCAGGTGTCGTAATACAACAGCTGAAGTCGATGGCAAAGAGGAGTCGAGAGGGCGTTTTGATCATTCGTTTAAGGACGCTCAGAGAGGCCACTAAGGTGGCCCCTATGATAGAAGAAGTGGAGGAATATGCTGAGGGAAACCCTCTTGTAAAGGTTAAAGAGTGTCCGGTAGGACCAGAAACATTGTATGTAGCCTTTCCAGTGGCGAAGGGTCAGGTGGAGGCATGGTTGCACATGGAGTTAGGGGTTGTGCCCACCGGTTGGTCATACGAGCTGTTCCGGGAATTTCTGGATATGCAAAAAGGAGCTGGTTGTAACAGTGTGACTCTCTGGGCAATAGGGCCTCCTATTGAAGGTTTTTCATTGAAGGAGGGAGGTTCAGTGAGTAAAGATTTTAAGAGTATGTCTGAATTTCGGATTTGGTCACTAGTGTGAAGATATTTAAGACATGAGACAAATAAAGGCTCTCCACGTTAAGAGTGGTGTAGGGACATGGTACCTGTGGTCCAGTCAAGGATGGATGTGGAGTCGGGGAGCTGGATCTCCCAGAAGAGTTACAGATAAACATATCCAGCAGTCTTTAGCCAATTGTGGGTTAGAGGCATTGAGAAGGGTATGGGTTAAATTAAGAGTCCGGAATAGATAGTGGAGGTTAGAATTTTGAAGGGGTTCATAGGTCAGAGGAAGAAGAGAGGATAAGAAGATGTTAAACAACATTTTGGGAAGTGAGTGTAAGATAGAATACTATGGAAAAGAATTGGATTGCAAAGGGGTAAAAGTTATAAAAGGTTCCCTGTAGCCACAGGGTGGAGATGTAGTCTTCAACGTGTTCAAACGTGGATCCTTGAAGACCTGAGACCCAGATATCTGCCAGAAGTTGTTCCAGGAATAATTGCAGCTGTGAAACCGACAGGCTCATCCGTTGCCAGTTGGGGCCAGTGGAAGCCATGAGAACTTTAGAGTTGTAGGACCTGTGTGAGAAACTTAATAAGTATTAGTCTGGCAAGCATTTTCATCATTGGGCTGCATAAACTTTTTTAACCAAGTGATGTGTACCCAAGGGGTGATTTCTTTTAATTATGCAGTGGTAGGGGTCAGCAGAATTACTGTTAAGGGCCCTTGCCATTTTGGGGTTAGATCTGAGTGGGACTGAGTTGTCATATAAACTTTGTCTCCTATTTGAAGGGATGGGTATGGAAGATTGGGGTGTGGTCAAGGGAGTAAGTCATCCATATGTTGCCGAGGGGCATCTTGTATCTGGGCAAGTAAAGGAAAAGGAAGGTGGGACGGCAGTTTGGGACCATCCTGGGAGGGGGTAAGACCCAAAGGTATTATGGGCCTCCCATACATGGCCTCGAATAGACTGATATTTAAGGGGTTTTTGGTAAGGCCTAGACCTTCAAGAGGGCTAAAGGGAGGAGTTTAGTCCAACCTTGATGAAGTTTGATTGTTAATTTGGTCAGAGTTTCTTTTAGGATTCATTTGGCTCTCTCAACCTTACAGGAAGACCAGGGATGATAAGGAATGTGAAACCTCCAAGGAACTTGAAGGGCTCATGCAATATTTTGGGTGATTTGGGATGTGAACTCGGGCCCATTGTCAGACTGGAGGGAGGAAGGCATTCCAAACCTTGGGAGGATTTCATTAAGAATAAGCTGAACCACAGTAGGGGCTCATTTCTCAGTAGTTGGGAAAGCTTCAATCCATCCAGAAAATGTATCTACGAAGACTAGGAAAAATTAAACCCTTTTTATGGGTGGCATGTGGGTGCAATCTGCCTGCCAGTCTTGTGCAGGAAGATGTTCGTGAATTTGGTGGGTGGGGAAAGGAGAGGGGTGAACGTTAAAATTAGGATTTGTCCGCTGACAAATGGGGCACTTTGGGGTCAGATTATTTTAGTAAGTCACATAGTCCTTAGTTAACTCAATAAAGTTCTGAAGGAAAGTCTTAAGTACTTTTGCAGAGGGGTGGAAAAGAGAATGTAAATATGAAAGTAATGTGCAGATGTTAGGCTTGTCAATTTGGGCTATAGTAAAGACAGGACTCGGAGAAGGCAATGGCACCCCACTCCAGTACTCTTGCCTGGAAAATCCCATGGTTGGAGGAGCCTGGTGGGCTGCAGTCCGTGGGGTCGCTAAGAGTCGGACACGACTGAGCGACTTCACTTTCACTTTTCACTTTCATGCATCGGAGAAGGAAATGGCAACCCACTCCACTGTTCTTGTCTGGAGAATCCCAGGGACAGGGGAGCCTGGTAGGCTGCCATCTATGGGGTCTCACAGAGTCGGACACAACTGAAGCATCTTAGCAGCAGCAGCAGCAGCAAAGACAGGACTAACAGAGGCAGCCTGCAGCTTTGCTTCATGATCTGCTATATTGTTATAAAAGGAGATAGGACTATGTCACTGATGTCCCCGGCAATGTATTACAGCAGCTTGTTTTGGGAGCTGAGCCATATGGAGGAGTTCAGATATAAAAGAAGCGTTGAGAACAAGTGTGCCCTTCTGAGTGAGAAATCCTCTCTCCCTCCAGATTATGTTAGAATGTAATATGTTATAGACATATTTGGAGTCAGTGTAAAAATGTTTATCTTTTGGCCTTTGTCTAGGGTCAAAACTTGTGTAAGAGCTATCAGTTCAGCCTGTTGTGAGGACGTGTGAGCTGGGAATGTGGCTGACTTGATGAGGCGAGGGGGGATAACTTTGTCAGGCTGTCCCTGAACTATAGCATATCCAGCCCCAAATGGGGCTTACTTCTGGGCACTGCCATCTATGAACCAGGATGGGACTTAGGGGTCAGTAAGGGGCTGTCAGTTATATGTTCAAAGGGATTAAGTGTCATATCTAAGGTCTGAACACAGTCATGAGATAGGTGTTCTGCTTCTGGATCTGGTGTGGGGAGTAAGCTAGCAGGATTAACAGGTTTACAAGGCATTAAAAAAAGGGATGGGTCGAGGTGGTGAGAGTGGAGGATCTGTAGTTGAGCAGTGGGCAGAGAAAGGAAAGCCCGATGAGAGAGTAAATCTTTGAAGGAATGAGGTGAGCATACATTTAGAGGAGCATTTCAGGTTAGTTTTGGGGCTTCAGGTATTAAGAGGGTGATTGCAGCTAAGGCCTGGAGACAAGGTGGCCATCTGAGCATGATGAGATCAAGTTGTTTAGATAATTAAGCTAGAGGA
This sequence comes from Budorcas taxicolor, assembly GCF_023091745.1. NCBI lineage: Eukaryota > Metazoa > Chordata > Mammalia > Artiodactyla > Bovidae > Budorcas > Budorcas taxicolor. The sequence goes on from NC_068912.1 coordinate 99,389,470, forward strand.
CCCCATATGTCTCATTTTTATTGGCACAGAATTCCTAAGGCATGTCTTTGTCAAGAATGTACAAAAAGGAAAAAAGGCTTGATGTAATCAGGTAAGTAAAGAGAAGGGGCCTGTAGTAAATGTTTGCTAAGAGTCTGTATTGGGGTGGGGAGAGAGGTGGGGGCCAATAAGGGTTCATTCAAGTTTCTTCGAGTAGCTTGGTAGAGAGGTTTAGCATGGAAGGCAAAATTTGGGACCCATATGCGGAAGAAATTTAATAGACATAATAGGCAAAGAAGTTCCCTCTTGGTTTGGGGCCTGGGGGTCTGTGTCAAGGCTCGAAGTCTCTGAGCTGGGATTATTTTAGATGTGGGAGTGAGAAGTAATCCCATGTAACTGACAGTGGTGGAAGCTATTTGTGCTTTGGAGAGCGAGACTCTGTAGCGCCAGTTGCCTAGGGCATTTAATACCATCGCAGTGTGGACTCGGCAGTTGTGGCTAGAGGAACTGCATAACAGTAAACCATCTACATACTGGCGTAAGGTAGTAGAGCCTAGGTCTAAAGTTTGTAGGTCTCTTCAGAGAGCTTAACCGAAAAAATGAGGGCTATCTCTAAACTCTTGTGGTAAAACAGTCCAAGTTAATTGTTGAGATTGATATGTGTCTGGATCCGTCCAGGTGAAGGCAAATGGAGGCTGTGAGGAGTGCTGTAGAGATATAGTAAAGAAAGCATCTTTGAGGTCTAATACCGTGAAATAGAGTGTGTCGGGGGAATATGTGAGAGAAGGGTGTCGGGATTAGTGACCATGGGATATACAGGTATTATGGCTTCGTTGATCTTGTGAAGATCTTGGACTAGATGCCAGGAATGGGGTCCCTTTTTTACTGCCAGTATAGGAGTATTAAGAGGAGAACAGATAGGCCACAAAAGGCTGGCTCTGAGCAGTCGGGAGATTATTGGTTTAAGTCCTTGTCGGGATTCTGTGGTCAGGGTATGTTGAGTTTGTGTTATTACTTGAGACGGATTTTTAAGAAAGATCTGTATGAGGAAAGGTGTTGGGCTACCAATGGGGCTTCGGTGTCCCAGACCTGAGGATCTATCGGGGGAAGGTCAGGGGGCGGGTTTTGGAAGTGAGGGCTGGCCAGGGGTTTCGGGTGCCATTGGATGCAAAGAATTGATATGGGACCTAAGAATGGGAGGTTTATAGAAGTTTGTAGCTTAGTCAGAGATCACGTTAGTGTTGCCTTACCAAAGGAACAAAGGAGAGGAGGGGTTATTTGGGGATAAAAAGGGATGCCTGAGACCTCTTCGATGCCCACTTCTGAAGGTTGGAGAGGGCCCTGAAAGGAGGTTAAAAGTGAAAAGGCTGCTCCAGTGGCTATTAGGAACGAGATTTTGTGTCCAGCCACTGTGCCAATTACCTGAAGCTCCAGGTCCGTCTGTATGGGGCGGACTTGGGGTCTGGAGCTTGGGCTCCGTCACTGGAATAACTCAGCCACAACTGGATCATCTCTCACCTCATCTGAGAAACCATGGTCTGGGGTGCCAGGGCCCCCCCCCCCGAGTCTGGTTCCTGGCCCATTGTTGTTGGGCCTGGGGTGGACCCCGAGATTTGGTGAGTAGTGTCTGAGGACAATCTATTTTCCAGTGGCCCCATTGTTTGTAGTGGGGCAGGGTTGGTGGGTGGCTGGGGGTTTGAGCAGGACTTAGGCCAATGTCCTGTTTGGTTACATCTGAAGCAGGGGCCTGGAGGGTGAGGTCCCATACGAGTGGGCCAAGGTTGATGGGCCAAAGGGGTTGAATATTTTTCTTGGATAGCTGCAGCGAATAAAGCATATTTGGCCTTTCTTTCCTTTTCTTTTTTGTTTTTCCCTTCTTCCTCCATATTGTTGGAAACTTTAAAGGATATTTCTAGGAGATCTTGCTGAAGGGTTTTGGGGCCCTTCTCTAACTGGCATAGTTTTTGGTGAATATCGGGGGTGACTGGCTTATGAACTGGACAAGTAGGTACAGAAGTATGGCAGGGGTGGAAATATCTAGATTAATGTATTTTTGGACTGCCTCAGTAAGCCGTGAAAGAAAAAGGACAGGATTTTCATCTTTTTCTTGAACCACCTCCCTAATCTTTTCGTTCAGTTCAGTTCAGTTGCTCAGTCATATCCGACTCTTTGCAATCCCATGAATCACAGCACACCAGGCCTCCCTGTCCATCACCAACTCCCAGAGTTCACCCAAACTCATGTCCATCAAGTTGGTGATGCCATCCAGCCATCTCATCCTCTGCCGTCCCCTTCTCTTCCTGCCCCCAATCCCTCCCAGCATCAGAGTCTTTTCCAATGAGTCAACTCTTTGCATGAAGTGGCCCAAGTACTGGAGTTTCAGCTTCAGCATCATTTCTTCCAAAGAACACCCAGGACTGATCTCCTTCAGAATGGACTGGTTGGATCTCCTTGCAGTCCAAGGGACTCTCAAGAGTCTTCAACCCCACAGTTCAAAAGCATCAATTCTTCGGCACTCAGCTTTCTTCACAGTCCAACTCTCACATCCATACATGACCACAGGAAAAACCATAGCCTTGACTAGATGGACCTTTGTTGGCAAAGTAATATCTCTGCTTTTGAACATGCTATCTAGGTTGGTCATAACTTTCCTTCCAAGGAGTAAGCATCTTTTAATTTTATAGCTGCAATCACCATCTGCAGTGATTTTGGAGCCCCCCAAAATAAAGTCTGATACTGTTTCCCCACCTATTTCCCAGGAAGTGATAGGACCAGATGCCATGATCTTCGTTTTCTGAATGTTGAGCTTTAAGCCAATTTTTTCACTCTCCTCTTTCACTTTCATCAAGAGGCTTTTGAGTTCCTCTTCACTTTCTGCCATAAGGGTGGTGTCATCTGCATATCTGAGGTTATTGGTATTTCTCCCAGCAATCTTGATTCAAGCTTGTGCTTCCTCCAGCCCAGCGTTTCTCATGATGTACTCTGCAGAGAAGTTAAATAAGCAGGATGACAATATACAGCCTTGACATACTCCTTTTCCAATTTGAACCAGTCTGTTGTTCCATGTCCAGTTCTAACTGTTGCTTCCTGACCTGCATACAAATTTCTCAAGAGGCAGGTGAGGTGGTCTGGTATTCCCATCTCTTTCAGAATGTTCCACAGTTTATTGTGATCCACACAGTCAAAGGCTTTGGCATAGTCAATAAAGCAGAAATAGATGTTTTTCTGGAACTCTCTTGCTTTTTCCATGATCCAGCAGATGTTGGTGCTTGAACATCTGGAATTTCATGGTTCACGTATTGCTGAAGCCTGGCTTGGAGAATTTTGAGCATTACTTTACCAGCATGTGAGATGAGTGCAATTGTGTGGTAGTTTGAGCATTCTTTGGCATTGCCTTTCTTAGGGATTGGAATGAAAACTGACCTTTTCCAGTCCTGTGGCCACTGCTGAGTTTTCCAAATTTGCTGGCATATTGAGTGCAGCACTTTCACAGCATCATCTTTATGGGTTTGAAATAGCTCAACTGGAATTCCATCACCTCCACTAGCTTTGTTCATGTGAATCTCATCGTAGTTAACATGAATGTGAGAGCTTTTTAGCATTCCTTCTAGTAAACAGGTGATTATATCATGTAGGTACTGGATGTCACCATTACCAGCTTGATATGTCCATCATGGGTGAGTTAAAGGGACACTGCATCATCAGCCACTGGATTAGTCCTATCTTGGTTATGGAGCTGATCAGCATGAGTCCAGGCTGCCTGCCATATCTGTTCCTTTTCATGAGGGGTTAAAGTGGCATTTAAGCTGTAATAAAGATCATTTCAGGTTAAATGATACGCTTCTGTAAGGCGGAGGAATTCTTTTCTGTATCTAGTAGGATTTTCTGAAAAGGATCCTAATCTTCCTTCAATTTGGCTCATATCAGAAATTGAGAAAGGCACATGAACCCATGTAGGGCCCTCCGGTCCCACTACCTCTCTGAGAGGAAACGTGTTTGCTTCGGGTCCTGGCCGATGGAGGGAGGATGGAAATCTCTTTTGGGGTTCAGAGTCATCACTTCCTATTTTGGAGGAGGAAGAGCTAAAGGATGGGGTCTGGTCCCAGGAAGCCTTCTCTCTGGGGTGGTGTGGAGGAGGCTCATCTGTTGGATCGCAATCAGGGGCTGAGAGTTTAGGGGGCCTTTTACGGGCTTTAGATTTGGATTCTTTTGTAATGGAGGGGAAGAGAGAGCAGAGGAGGATTTGATAGCTAGAACGGTCCTTGCAAAGAGAAGGACAGCTTCTAAGGTCCCAGAAGGCTTGAATATAGGGGACCTCTGACCATTTGCCATTCCATTTGAGGAAGTTAGTGAGATCTGATAAAATATTGAAATCTAAAGTCCCGAACTCGCCAGCTGTTTTGGTTATCCAGTTTTTATTGAGGCCAAATTTGAGTGCAAAGTAACTCGAGTTTATGAACCTTGAGATCCGTCAAGAGTAGAGGTTTGAGGTTTTGTTTTATGCAGGGAGAGTCCTGTGGGACAGATTGGCTTGACCCCATAGCAAATGGCTAGTGACTGTCTGATCAAGAGAAAAGGTGGTCACCTAATCTTTTGACTAGGCAAAGAGAGAGAGAGACTCTAAAGGAGAGAGGGGCGCCCCCCAAGTATCTCCCCAAAGGGCCTTTTGGCCAGAGGGTTCTCTGGGAACCCAGAAAGGATGATAGCCTATGGCACCCTAGAGTACCGTCTGAGCTTACCTGGGCTGCTGGGTCAGGCGAGAATTCATGGTGGATGGAGGGAGGTCGAATGGCAAAAGGCCTCCGCCCTGGAGTTGGTCGGTCTCATGGAAAAGAAAGTGTAGAGGAAAAAGGAAGAGAGAGAGAGACCAATATTCCTCGGGTTACATGGAAAACCAATAAAGCCCTTACACAGGGCTTGTACTGCTCACGAAGGCATGGGGCGTCCTCTCGAGGAGGTCTTGAAAGCTCGGGCAGGAAAGTGAGCTCAGGAGGCTTCGACACTCCAAAGAGCTGGCCATGGAGAACAAGAAGGAATCTCAATCTCCCGGGTCCTGGCACCAAAAAGTGTAGGGTAAGGGAGTTAGAGAAAGCCAGGTTTGGAAAAAGAACGAGACTGGCACTTTACAGGAACAGATCACCTCTAATGAGGCGAGAAGGGGGCAGCAGTCACATTAGTGAGCTGCTGTGCTAACCCAAGAAAAGAGTAAGTATATATAGGCATATATGTGGAACTCCAGTGTCTTAAGGGGGCCTGTTCTTCTCCAAGGTTATTTGGAGTAGTTATCTCTTAAATGGCTGGGGCAAGGAATTTTGGAGATCAGCCAGGGGCTGGACCAGCTGGGAACTGAGCATAATCAACGTTAATGTCCTTTTTTTCCCCTTGGGTGAGAGAGTTCTTTGATTTGCATAGAATGATGGGGAGGACCGGGAGGGGAGTTTTAACTCCAAGCTATTTTGAGCCATGTAACTTTCCTTCATTCCCTTTTCTCAATATCCTTGCTAACACATTTCTTGTCTTTTTGGTTATAAGCATTTTAACAGTTGTGAGGTGATAACTCATTGTGGTTTGACTTGCATTTCCCCAATATTATTGATATTTAGCACCTTTTCATGTGCCTGTGGGCCATCTATATGTTTTCTTTTAAAAAATGCTTATCCATATCTTCTACTCATTTCTAATCAGATATATAAGTCTGCTATTAATTTTATGAGTTCTTTATACATTTTTGTATATCAACCTTTTATCAGATATATGAATGGCAAATATTTTCTCCCATCTGGTAGGTTGCCTCTTAATTTTGTTGATCACTTTCTTTGCTGTGCAGAAGCTTTTCAGTTTAACCTATGTGTTATATCCCACTTGGTTAGTTTTGCTTTTGGTGTCAAATTCAAAAAGTTATTGCCAAGACTGATGTCAAGGAGGTTATCACCTATGTTTTCTTCTAAGGAGTTTTAGGATCTTTTGAGCTTATGTTCATACCTCTAATCTATTTCCAGTTAAGTGTAAGATAGTGGTTCAACATCATTGTTTTGCATGTTACTGTCAAGTTTTCCTAACACCACTTGTTAAAGAGATTGTCTTTTTCCCATCCTATATTCTTGACTCTTTAGTTATGAATTAACCAACCACATATGTGTGGGATTATTTCTGGAATCTCTGTTCTATGTCAATGATCTATGTGTCTGTTTTTATGACAATACTGTATTGTTTTGATTACTACAGCTTTGTAGTCTAGGCTAAAGTCTGGGGGCATGATACCTCCAGATTTGTTCATTTTCTCAAGATTGCTTTGGGTATGTGGGGACTTTCATGCTTCCACCTTTTAAATTATTGTTGAATTCAGTTTGTTAATATTTTGTTGAAGATGCTTGTATCTATGTCCATTAGATATTAGCCTGAAATTTTCTTTTCTTGAGATATCATTATTTGGTTTTGTTACCAGGGTAATACTGGCTTTGTATAAAAGGTTTGGAAGTGTTCTCACCTATTTGGAGATAAGTTTGAAAAGGATCGGTATGAATTCTTCAAAGGTTTGGTAGAACTCACCAGTGAAACTGTCTGGTCCTAGACAACTTGTTTATTGAAGGTTTTTGATTACTGATTCAATCTCCTTACTAGTAATCAGTAAGTTCAGATTTTCTCTTTTATTCATGTTTCAGACTTGGTAGGTTGTACGCTTTTAGATATTTTTCCATTTCTTCTAGGTCATCAAATTTGTTGGCATGTAATTGTTCATAGTCTTCTCTTATGTACCTTGTGTTTCTGTGGTATCACTTGTAATATTTTTTTTTTCTTAGTGAGTCTAGCTAAAGTTTTCTCAGAAAAAAGCAACAAGTTTTAAAATACCATTTTTTCTCTTTAAGAACAGGTTGCAACAAACAGTGTATTAAAGGTTCCTAAGCAGAGTGTAAAATCATTGATTATATAATTGTTTTCTAACATAGTATAAAAGGGAATTTCTAGAACTACTCCTGCTATAACTGTAGTACTTCTGTGAAGTAGGACTGAAACTGGTGTTAGATCCTCTATGAATGATGGAAAGTGAGGGGTGTAGTCCAAAGTGAGCACATTTTCTGGTTGCAGCTCAAAGTAAACCTATTAGTAGGAAAATATCATAATTAACATCAAGGATAAAACTTCGCTAAAATTATCAGGTATTTGAATGGAGAAGTAATTATGTATTGATATTGCAGAACCAATCATTCCAATGTGATCACAGGGCTTCCCTGGAGGCTGAGACAATAAAGAATCTACTGCAATGCAGGAGACCCAGGTTTGATCCCTGGGTCAGGAGGATCATCTGGAAGAGGGCATAGCAACCCACTCCAGCATTCTTGCCTGGAAAATTCTATGGACAGAGAGGCCTAGTGGACTACAGTCCATGGGGTCTCAAAGACCCAGAAAAGCCTTGTGTGACTAACCAGTCATTGCAATGTGATTATAAAAATGTGCTTAAGGGTTGTGAATTAGCTACAGTCACAACCAGGAGGTCGGTAGGAGAGGGTAAGGCAGGGGACTGGGAGGGCCGGAATGGCTCGGGTTCTTAGAGTATGGTTATGGTCAACAAGTCCACAGGACAAAGTCTTGTTGTGTAACAATCATATGGTTCCTGGGGGAAAGCCAGCTAACCTCTCAGGTCTTGACCCCTGACCCAGTCCTGGGAGCTCACTCCTCTTCAGACCCTGTGGCTGGTAACCTTGGGTCTGTCAGACACCCCTTCCTTAGGGAGATCTCAGGCTGTCCTGGCAGCCCTGCCCTTAGGAGGCAACAGCTGCTCCTTCCTGAGTCTCCCTGTCCTCCAGGCTGAGCACCTTCAGCTGTTCTCACAGGCTTCTGGATGCTTCCCTGCCCATTTCTTAATCCCACCCTCCCTGCCTGGACCTGAGCCTGCCTTGGACACAGACATCAGTCTGATGGGTCAGCCCTGTGGGTCCACTGTGTGTGGAGACAACAGACAGGAATCTAAGAAGCTGTCATGTCAAGGAAAAGAGGCTTACCTGCTGTGTGGGGAGTTACGTCAGGAAGAGCAGGCCAACTGGCTTGATTTTGTGGAACACAGGACTTTGCTTAAAACTGACATTCCCAGACAGAATGATCAGCCTCAAGGATGGCGTCTAGCAAAGGGTGCTGATATTTGACTTGTGCCCTTAAACTGGGTCTGGTTATCTCTGGGCGTTGTTCCCTCATACAGTGTGCTGTGAGTTTCCTGGGGCTGAGGTATCATCCCCTCCCTGTACCCCTGAACTCAGCACAGAGACTGACCTGGAGGGATGCTCATCCCAGGTGTGTGGAGAGAGAGAGGAAGAGAGAAATGAGCTGCTTGCAGGCTGGGGAAGCGCAGCGTTTACCCACTGAATGAGCCAGTGCTCAGCCCTGTGGCGGGGCGAGGCTGGGGCGTAGAGGGGGTGGGGGCTCACTGTGGGGCCAGTCTTTTCAAGAGAAGAAGTCTCAGTCATTATCAGCAGAGTGGAGGTAAGAGGGGGACTGTTAGAATCAGCCACAGGGAGAAAACCAAAGCCCAGTTTGTTCACGGAAGTTGTTGTATTAGATTGCCAGATTATTTTGATTTTGAGAAATTGTGGTCTTTTTTGGGGGTGCAATTGTCTTTTTCTGAGCTAAGGGTTGACACATGGAACCGTTAAAATACTTTCACAGATCTTCCCATTTCACTGATGGCCGTTACATAGTATATAGAGTCAGCAGTAGATAATTTCTCTTATGTGAACTGTATTACTCATGCTCCCGGCCCCGGCTCTTCCGACACAGTAGGGAAGGTTGCCGGGAGCCAGCGTGAGGAATTCCGCCCATGGCAAAGGTCATGAGGAAGGAGGCTTCGGCATACGCAAAGGCGGGATCGAGCCTCAGGAAACCCCCTGTTCCCAAGCATCTACCCCCAAAACCAGAGTCTGTTTTATGCTCTCACCAACACCTCTGACTTTACAGGGGGCTCTCCCCCATCACCATTTCTCTCGGAGAAGGAGTTAACTTGCAGCTCCAGTTGATAAAAATTCCTGGGCGTGACAAGAGTGTTTCAACTTACAAACTCCTCTGAAGGTTCTCTAGCCTGCCTGAGCGGGTTTGTCCAGCCACATGTGATTGTTTGCAGCCTCCCAACCATGAGAGGCACGAGATGCTTTAAACTTTCTATATACAGATTCTTTTGAGAAGTTACAAAATTATTAGTATAGTATTAGTGGGTTGATTAGAAATTATATTGGTGAAGGGTTTTTCATTTGTTGAGCCAATATTTGCTGCTAAATCTCCATATTCCCTGCCCTTATAATGAATATAACTAGCATATAGGAGAAATAAGTATTAACCTTTAAGATTAATCATGTTAAACCTTAGGCTAAGTAAATTCCCTTCTTGATTGTAACCCACTACACCCTCACCCTATAGGGATGCAACTTTATTTGGAGGGTGGCGCCTAGTTTAAGAAAAAGTCACCCCTGGAAAAAAATAAGTTTTCTGGTTGACTGACCGTTATCAGAAAGGGCCATAAAATGTCAGCAGGCCTCATGGCCAGAAGATGATGTAAATCCCTTAAGACCTTTGTATACATTTATATGAAGGACCTGATTTTGATAAGGGTCAGGTCTGCTGACCCTGCATGACTCTGTATTCATCCCTATGTATAACAAAAAGTATATAAGCAAACCTGAAAAATAAAGACATGGGATCATTTTCTGGAAAGACTGATTCCTATGTATAACAAAAAGTATATAAGCAAACCTGAAAAATAAAGACATGGGATCATTTTCTGGAAAGACTGATTCCCCTGTGTCGTTCTTTCTTTCCCCTTCTGGCTGAATTCCCATCTGGAGCATGGATGCTATTCCACGTAAACCAAGTTATTCAGCCTCTTTTTCTCCACTAATTTTCCTACTGCACTATTCTTTTCTAATCTCTCTTTATATCTGTTATTAAGTAAGTTTTTTCCTAGGACGCTGATTCCGTCTCCCCTTTGAATTACCCTGGATCCACCAGGGCTGGACCCGGGCAAGCAGCCCCAGCAGAAGGTGCTATCTTAAGATCTTCAGGAAGAAGGAAATGCGGATCCTCAAGCTGGGCCTGGACGCGGCTGGCAAGACAATCATCCTGTAGAAGTTGAAGCTCAGCCAGTTGGTGACCACCATCCCCACTGTGGGTTTCAACGTGGAGACAGTGACTTACAAAAATGTCAAGTTCAACATATGGGATGTGGGCGGCCTGGACAAGATCCGGCCGCTCTGGCGGCGTTACTACACCGGGACCCAGGGTCTGATCTTCGTAGTGGACTGCGCCGACCGCGACCGCATCGAGGAGGCCCGCCAGGAGCTGCACTGCATTATCAATGACCGGGAGATGAGGGACGCCATAATCCTCATCTTTGCCAACAAGAAACCCCACGAGATCCAGGAGAAACTGGACCTGACCCGGATTCGGGACAGGAACTGGTATGTGCATCCCTCCTGTGCCACCTTGGGGGACGGACTCTAGGAAGGGCTCACATGATTAACCTCTAACTACAAATCCTAATGAGCATTCTCTACCCATCCCCGGAAAGGAGAGAAATCAAAAACACATTCATAGGATTATCGCCATCATCATCTCTTTCAATTGCCGCTTTCTCTTCTTTTGAATTTGAACTCTGAAGTTTGGGGGAGGGGGTTAGGGATTTTCTTTCTTTTTTTTCCTTTTTTTTTTTTTGCTTTGCATTAGGATGCTCTGATCTGACTTTTTGACATGAACACAAAGTGCTAGATGCTCTTGTTGACTTCCAGCAAATGGAATGGGGGAAATATAGCAGTTCTTGGTAAATTCCTTTATAATAATGGTTTGATTTTTTTGTCTCGAGAGAATCTTCTTTTCCATTGTATGCTTTTTTCCTTTTTGCCCAGTTTCCTTATCACTTGCTGTAGATGGCTTATTTTGCATTCATGCAGACTACATTGCAAGTCTGTTTCATCTAGTAAACTGAAAATTACTGCTTAATCAAACTGCCGTTTGTCTTTTACATTTAAGGCCTTTCCCTCCCCTTATGAGTTCTGACTTTAACTTGGTAAATTCAAATGTGACCTTTTATATCTAAGACCAGTATAGTAAACTTAGCCCACAGTGGCAAATAATGAGTAATATCCTTGTAATATGTTCCAGTTGCACATCAGTATGTTAAACAGGTAATGTAAGAAGTTCTTTGAAATTTCAGCTGTTAAGTTCTGAAACATACATCGTGCATGAGTAAGGATAAAACTCAAGTTTCCCATTGCAAAACTAACTTACACTGCATAAAACTATGAAAATATAACCTGTCAAGGACACAGATTTTTCTTCACTGCAAAGTTAGCAACTTTGCTGTGTTTTCCCACTTTGTTAACTTTAAAAACATACTCTTCCAGAAAATGGAGCAATAATGGGTGTATAACACAAAATCCAATGGATGGAGGAGCCTGGTAGGCTGCAGTCCATGGGGTCGCTAAGAGTCAGACACGACTGAGCGACTTCACTTTCACTTTTCACTTTCATGCATTGGAGAAGGAAATGGCAACCCACTCCAGTGTTCTTGCCTGGAGAATTCCAGGGGTGGTGGAGCCTGGTGGGCTGCCATCTATGGGGTCGCACAGAGTCAGACACTACTGAAGCGAATTAGCAGCAGCAGCAGCAGCAGCTTCCATAATGGCTCACATTATAAAGAATCTGCCTGCAATGCAGGAGACCTGGGTCTGATCCCTGAAATGGGAGGATCCCCTGGAGAGTGGTATAGCTACCACTCCATTATACTTTGGAGTATATTGGAGAATTGCAATACTTAGGAGAATTCTAGGAACAGAGGAGCTCGGCAGGCTGCAGTCTATGAAGTGGCAAAGAGTAGGACATGACTAAGCTACTAACACAAGCACATGGTACTTAATCATCTCTCAATTTCTTCTGGTCTAATAGAGCAATTGTAACCAAATATTTCTAGCTCTTATAATAGAGATTTTTTCAATACCTGTGTTATTGGCACAGTTAGAAATTAGAATGCCAACTTAATTGGGTTGAACAAAGGACATGCCCAGGAAGAAGGAGTTGCAGGCATCTGGCTTTCTTGGAGCCCAAGCAATCAGAGAAGACAACCAGGTGCTCTGGACCCACCAGAGGAGATCCAAGAAAACTAGCTAACATAGTTGGAGTGTTAAGAGGCTCTTAAAGGTCAGTGCCTGCACTGGATCAGTAGAACAAGGCAGACCAAATGATGGTCATGACTTTGGAGCACAGAGAAGCCCCCAGAATGCACTCAAGCAGGACATGTCTCAGGTTAGGGCAGGATTGTCAGCCCCTACTAGAATAGGAGCTCCATGAAGGCAAGGATTCTGTTGCTTGCTGCTGAATATCTTGCTCCTAGGATGGCAATTGATCCAAAGTAAGTCCTCAACATATAGGTATCAAATAAATGAATAACTCAGCTCATCTACCCACTCAATCTTTCATGTACTTGGCATCCACTGTGGTGGAAACATTATGGGATGTCTGCCCAGCTCATTTTCTTCTAGATCTCTTCCCTCACAAAAGGTGGGTCTTTGGAAGGCCTTCACCCCAGCCACAGTTGATTGTAACAGATGGATCACTTGGCTATGATATTAGAATCAGAGTCTTGGAACAGGATTCAGCAGGGCCCCTCAGGCTTAAGAGTGGCAGAATGGGGAAACGTGCCAACCCCAGAAGGGTAGACATTCCCTCCTCCACCTCCCAGACCCAGCTGTGCAAGGACAGGGACTGTGTCTGTTGATTCATGACTGTATCACCAACCCCTAGAAAACTGTCTGGTTCAAGGTAGAGCCTCCATAGACACTTGCAGAGGGATGACTGTGTGGATGTACAGAGAGAAGGAATGGGAGACGCAGCCTTAGAAGCCCTCCAGTCCCTGGTTCTCCCCTTCCACACCCTGGCTCCCCCTCCCCTTGAGCTCTGTGAGATGCCTCTGAGCCCCAGCTTTATTTTTGTGCTTCCTTCTTTCCTATATTAGCTCTGATTCTATCTGACACTTGCAAACAGAATTTAAAACTCACTCATCACTCCTACATGTGCTCATTCTTTCTTCATGAACTTATTGCTTCTTTGAAAAGTGAGGCTTAATCCCTATGAACATGCTCTACACTTGCTCTAAAAACAGGAATGATAGATATGAAAGACAAGCTTGTCAACATGATACTGAGCATTTAGAACATGGAATGGAAATGTGATAAGAGAGGCACCCAGGGAGTCTTGGGGATCCTGGGAAGGGACACCTTGTGGTCAGCAGCTTTGGGTTTAAATGATCTCACCTGGATATATACCCTTTACATGGGTTTCCTCATTCTTCAGTGAAACAAGATCAAGTAATATTCCCTACTCATACAGGTTTGCCTTAAGTTTTACATAAGCCTATGAAAATGTTTTGTACTCCATGGAGTTAATCCCTGAACATTTATCAAGCATTCACTGTGTTTAAAGTTCTAATGGCAGTTCTGAGTGAAAAACAAACAAGGAAACTAAATCAGATCTTAGGCCAAGTTCTGGAGAGATACTAGAAGTCTGGATCCGAGTCTGACTCAGCAGGTCTAGTCTTCGATCTCCGTGGATACCCTCAGAACCATGTCGCCATGCCTGTGCAAACATTTAGCCTTACCTCAAGCACTTGACCTTAAAACAGAGTTGCTGCTGTTTTTTATTTTTTGCTCTTGTTATAGTTCCAAAGGAACAGAATCAGCAACAACTTCTGAAAAAGACAGAGAAATTCCCATGTATTCGTCCTCAATTTCTATGGGTGAGCAAGGTTAGCCCTGTGACCTCTGACCCTAACAACATGAAGGTGGTCCTGCAAAGGACAGGTAGAATGAAACCCACATGCCAGCAGGAGCAAATCTTCCCTCTTGGGTACATGCCCTGGGTCTGTGAAATTCCAACAGAGACTGGCCCTTCATCATCAGTACGTGACTCTCTACCAGCCATCTTTGAAGCCTGAGAGAGTCAGGAATGGGAGGTAAGTTCATAGTGGGTGAGAAAGATTGATAGCTGAGAGTCATCAGGAAGGGAAGGCAGTTCATAGTATTATTATTATTAAAAATAATCTTGATAGTAGTAACTCTCTGTAGTGTTTTCTCAGATCTAAAGAATAAGAGATAACAAGTACTCTTATTAACATGAACTCTTCTTATTAAGCACCAGATGTGTTTCCCCACTCACCACAAATAGAAAAAGGCTGCACGTAGCAATGAAGACCCAGCACAACCAAACAGACTAAATTAATTTAAAAAAATTTTAATTAAAAAAAATAGCCCTATAAGCTGCACAATATTATTCTTCATATACCAGAAAGGAGGAGATTCTTTCATGACCTATCACTATGGATAAAACTTCTGAAATGTCTCAGTTTTCTTAATTTTTTCTGTACAATGAATAAGTAATAATGACTATCAAAGGAAAGACGTTTTTAAATGTTTTCAGAATGTGATTATACTTCAAACATTTATGAGTGTTTTATGCTGCTAAGTCACTTCAGTCGTGTCTGACTCTGGGCGACCCCATAGACGGCAGCCCACCAGGCTCCCATTCCTGGGATTCTCCAGGCAAGAATATGGAGTGGATTGCCATTTCCTTCTCCAGTGCATGAAAGTGAAAAGTGAAAGTGAAGTCGCTCAGTCATGTCTGACTCTTCACAACACCATGGACTGTAACCTACCAGGCTCCTGCGTCCATGGGATTTCCCAGGCAAGAGTACCAGATTGGGTTGCCATTGCCTTTTTTATAACTCATTTTAAAAAGCTTTTATTCCCATGTAGTTGATTTACCTTGTTCTGCAGTGTTAGGTGTACAGCAGAGGGATTCAGATTCCTTTCCCTTATAGGTTACTACAAAATATCGAGCATAGTTCCTTGTTTTATACCATAGGTCCTTGTTTTTCCTACTCTTTTTAAACCTTTGTCTCAAACTGTCACGTCTTAATGGAACAGCCATTTTGGAAATTCACTTTCCTGAATTGTACTGGCCTTCCTGACTTTTCCTGTCACATACCTCCTTCTGACAATCCTGGTTCCTCCTATGCAGTCCCCAGTCACCCCTCTGACCCAGTCTCCCTGACCCCCACACACACCCAACTGTGGCCCAGAGAATGGTTTTCTCCTGTTGGAGGGGCATATGTGGTTCCAGTGCCGGGGGATACTGACCTCAGTCTTCCACCATAACATCCTGAAGCCCTCCATGGGGCACATGGCCTACTCTGTCCAAATGATGGTGGTGAGTCCACCTCTCTTTCATCTGCACATATCACACCAAGCTCAATCCACAGTTCACTCTCAGATATATCTGTCAAACATCCATCAGACACAGCCCCACAGAATAAGGAACTCAATCCCAGAGACACACACATTACACACTAGAAGTGCACAAACACATTGTCACATGCTAAAACTCCCTTCTACAGCCAAGCCTGTTCCCTCTTGCAGACACATGGACACATTATACCCATCTTATGTGACACACACCTCAACACACATGTGCTACTGCCATATAGAGAAGAATTTGGGGCTATGGTGGGGCTGCATCTGGGCCCCCAGAGTCCTCAGCTCTGGCTGGGAACCACTGTTCTGGGACAGATTCAATTATCACGGGGAGAAAGTCTCACCTGCAGAAGGAGGGAAAGCTGGAGAAGGAGAGGAGAAGGAGGCCCTTGGACTTCCTGGACATCCTCCTCTTTGCCAGAGTAAGTGTAGACAAGAGAGGCCTGAGCCTTTGGGCAGAAGCACACAGGAAGGGCAGACCCTGCACACTGGCCCTGCCTCCACAGATGGAGAATGGAAGCAGCTTGTCTGACAAGGACCTCCGTGCCGAGGTGGACAAGGTCATGTTCAAGGGTCATGACACCACAGCCAGTGGCATCTCCTGGATCCTCTACTCTTTGGTCTCCCACCCTGTGCATCAGCAGAGGTGCCAGAAGAGATCCAGAGCCTCCTGGGGGATGGCGCCTCCATCACCTGGTTAGTGTCATGGAGATGGAAGAATCCTGTCCCACCTGAGGTAGAGAGAATCCCTGGTTGTCCAGTCCTGCCTGCCCTCAGGTGGGCTTCCTTTCAGGGACCATCTGGACCAGATACCCTATACCACCATGTGTATCAAGGAGGCACTGAGATTCTACCCACCAGTACCAGTTATTGGCAGAGAGCTCAGCAAGCCCATTACCTTCCCTGTTGGATACTCCTTATCTGCATGTATAAACTTCATCTCACCACTCAGCTAATCACTCTGTAGGGCCACGTGGTAGAACAGAAATCCACATGTGTTTTTCCAGTTGTGTGATGACATGACTATTGTATCCAACTTAAGGTAATTATTTGCTCTGCAAAGTCACTTGCTCCTTGGAAAAAAAGCTATGAGTAACCTAGACAGCATATTATACAGCAGAGCCATTACTTTGCCAACAAACATCCGTCTAATCAAAGCTATGGTTTACCAGTAGTCATGTATGGATGTGAGAGTTGGACCATACAGAAAGCTGAGCACTGAAGAATTAATGTTTTTGAACTGTGGTGTTGGAGAAGACTCTTGAGAGTCCCTTGGACTGCAAGGAGATCAAACCTGTCAATCCTAAAGGAAATCAGTCCTGAATATTCATTGGAATAGCTGATGTTGAAGCTGAAACGCCAATACTTTGGCCACCTGATGCAAAGAAATGACTCAATAGAAAAGACCCTGATGCTGGGAAAGATTGAAGGCAGAAGGAGAAGGGGACAACATGAGTTTGAGCAAGCTCTGGGAGTTGGTGAAGGACAGGGAAGCCTGGTATGCTGCAGTCCATGGGGTCACAAAGAGTCAGACACTACTGAGCACTGCACAACTGAACTGAGCTAGGATAAGGTGTGTGAAATGCATGACACAGAACACGAACACAGCGAAAGCTCAACAAACAAATGTTTGCTCCTGAATGTCATCTTCTACTAGGCCCTAAAATTCTAATTCCTTTAGATGTGAAGGCTTCAGAGAAGAGCAGACAGAAACCAGAGGAGGTGTGACTCTTCCATATGGGGTCTAAGTATAGGAAGGAGCTCAGGAAGTCCACTGTTATGGGTCAGATGGTCCAGTCTCTGAGGGGCCCTCTGATGGATGGCAGAGAACAGCCAATGATGAGGTCTGAGAGCCCTGCCATGGCTGGAGGCTACCCATTGGCTCACCTCTCAGTGAGTCTGAATCCCAGCCCTGCCACTTCCTAGTTCTGTGATCATAGACACATTCCTTACTCCTTGGAGGCTCAGGGACTTCATCTCATCACGGAGACAGGACTGCCTTCCTTGAGGGCTGTGTGAGGATTAAATGAGTTATTGCAAGTTCCCCAAGGGCCATGATGGCACTTGATAAATATAGGTTGTCACCTGAGTTGCTCCTAAATGTAACTTGTGAATTATTTTACTTCTCAATATGGGGCCATGGTCAGCTAGTCCTAATCTGTGCTCATGTGCTTTGTCATGCCCAGACTGCCTGTCTTGAAAGACCACCATTTATTTCAGAGTGATGGAGATACTGTTGCAGAAGTTGGTCTGTCAAGAAACCAAGCATCACATTCGGAAAGTTGGAAAATTCAGGTTTACTACGCTGGTGAGGCCAGAGGAGTTAACACTTCCAGTTCTGAGGCTTGAACAACCGAGTTACAGAGTTTTTATAGACACCAGACTTTAGTGAACATCTCTAACTCTTTATCAGTTCAGTTCACTTGCTCAGTCATGTCCAACTCTTTGTGACCCCATGAATCGCAGCACAGGCCTCCCTGTCCATCACCAACTCCCAGAGTTCACCCAAACTCATGTCCATTGAGTCGGAGATGCCATACAGCCATCTCATCCTCTGTTGTCCCCTTTTCCTCCTGCTCCCAATCCCTCCCAGCATTAGAGTCTTTTCCAATGATTCAACTCTTCACATGAGGAGGCCAAAGTATTGGAGTTTCAGCTTTAGCATCAGTGCTTCCAAAGAACACCCAGGACTGATCTCCTTTAGAATGGACTGGTTGGATCCCCTTGCCATCCAAGGGAATCACAAGAGTCTTCTCCAACACCACACTTCAAAAGCATCAATTCTTTGGCACTCAGTCTTCTTCACAGTCCAACTTTCACATCCATATATGACCACTGGAAAAACCATAGCCTTGACTAGACGGCCCTTGTTGGCAAAGTAATGTCTCTGCTTTTGAATATGCTATCTAGGTTGGTCATAACTTTGCTTCCAAGGAGTAAGCATCTTTTAATTTCATGGCTGCAATCACCATCTGCAGTGATTTTGGAGCCCAAAAAATAAAGTCTGACACTGTTTCCACTCTTCCCCCATCTATTTCCCAAGAAGGGATGGGACCAGATGCCATGATCTTCGTTTTCTGAATGTTGAGCTTTAAGCCAACTTTTTCACTCTCCTCTTTCACTTTCATCAAGCTTTTTAATTCCTCTTCACTTTCTGCCATAAGGGTGGTGTCATCTGCATATCTGAGGTTATTGATCTTTCTCCCGGCAATCTTGATTCAAGCTTGTGCTTCTTCCAGCCCAGCATTTCTCATGATGTACTCTGCATATAAGTTGAATAAGCAGGGTGACAATATACAGCCTTGATGTACCCCTTTTCCTATTTTGAAACAGTCTGTTGTTCCATGTCCAGTTCTAACTGTTGCTTCCTGACCTGCATACAGGTTTCTCAAGAGGCAGGTCAGGTGGTCTGGTATTCCCATCTCTTTCAGAATGTTCCACAGTTTATTGTGATCCACACAGTCAAAGGCTTTGGCATAGTCAATAAAGCAGAAATAGATGTTTTTCTGGAACTCTCTTGCTTTTTCGACGACCCAGCGGATGTTGGCCATTTGACCTCTGGTTCCTCTGCCTTTCCTAAAACCAGCTTGAACATCTGGAAGTTCACAATTCACGTATTGCTGAAGCCTGGCTTGGAGAATTTTGAGCATTATTTTACCAGCGTGTGAGATGAGTGCGATTGTGTGGTAGTTTGAGCATACTTTGGCATTGCCTTTCTTAGGGATTGGAATGAAAACTGGCCTTTTCCAGTCCTGTGGCCACTGGTGAGTTTTCCAAATTTGTTGGCATATTGAGTGCAGCACTTTCACAGCATCATCATTCAGAACTTGAAATAGCTCAACTGGAATTCCATCACCTCCACTAGCTTTGTTCATACTGATGCTTTCTAAGGCCCACTTGACTTCACATTCCAGGACTTCTGGCTCTAGGTGAGTGATCACACCATCGTGATTATCTGGGTGAAGATCATGTGAAGATCTTTTTTGGACAGTTCTTCTGTGTATTCTTGCCACCTCTTTTAATATCTTCTGCTTCTGTCAGGTCCATACCATTTCTATCCTTTATCGAGCCCATCTTTGCATGAAATGTTCCCTTGGTATCTCTAATTTTCTTGAAGAGATCTTTAATCTTTCCCATTCTGTTGTTTTCCTCTATTTCTTTGCATTGATCGCTGAGGAAGGCTTTCTTATCTCTCCTTGCTATTCTTTGGAACTCTGCCTTCAGATGTTTATATCTTTCCTTTTCTCCTTTGCTTTTCACTTCTTTTCACAGCTACTTGTAAGGCCTCCACAGACAGCCATTTTGTGTGTTTTTTTTCCTGTGTTAAGAAATTTATTTTTATTTTTTAAATATAATTTATTTATTTTAATTGGAGGTTAATTACTTTACAATATTGTATTGGTTTTGGATTTCTTTTCCATGGGGATGGTCTTGATCCCTGTCTCCTGTACAATGTCATGAACCTCCATCCATAGTTCATAGGCACTCTATCTATCAGATCTAGTCCCTTAAATCTATTTCTCATTCCCACTGTATAATCATAAGGAATTTGATTTAGGTCATACCTGAATGGTCTAGTGGTTTTCCCTACTTTCTGCAATTTAAGTCTGAATTTGGCAATAAGGAGTTCATGATCTGAGCCACAGTCAGCTCCCGGTCTTGTTTTTGTTGACTGTATAGAGCTTCTCCATCTTTGGCTGTAAAGAATATAATCAGTCTGATTTCAGTGTTGACCATCTGGTGATGTCCATGTGTAGAGTCTGGTTAGCTCAAACTAGGGGTCTCCTGCAGGCAGAAGCAGCAGTTAGGACACAGCAAGGGGGAATGCCTGACCTTTCCACAAACAAACATGGTTAAGCATGATTGCAGGGGCTGGGTAATTGACAAGGGTGAGGGAGGTTTCAGCTCCCAGCATTGTAAGTTTCTGTCTTTCTGAAAATATGTAACTTACATGACTTTGCAAGAGCTAGCTGAGTTGCAGAAGCAGAAAGAGCATGAGGTTATTTCCAGCCGGGTGCAAGGTTTTAAATTTTCCTCTTGGGAGGCCTGCTCTTGCTCTGGGATACTTTTCCCCTGGTGGATTGGTGGGAGCAGTTTGACCTCACCTGTCCTGGCCCTGGTACTCTCTCTTCAAGTGTTTGACTCATCCTAGTCTGCACCGGGTCCTGCTGGACACAACCATGCCTTCCCCTCCCCATCTCAGGAGGTTCCATGTGAGGCTTTTGTACTTGGGGAAGAGGTGTGACTCATTGCTACCCAATGTGTGTGACTGTCTACATTCATATGAAGTACACACAATTATGTTCTTGTATGCTGATGTGTTTGTTAAGAAGAAGGCATGGGTCTCCATGTACAAGAATTCCATCAGGGCCTGCCATGGAGATATTGACCTCCTGACATCCACAATGACTGGCCACATTTCCATGTCAGTAGCCTATCCAAATTATTCTTGGGTTTTCGTCACTTTAAGAGTATGACTTTTTAGTTTTAGAAGTTTTCATGAAAGTTGAACTTCAGATGTTTGTTTTCACAATTATCAGTCATCTTTAAAAGTGGTTTTCTCTCTTACCACATTCCTGGTCCAGCCCATTGCCTTTTCTGCTTAAATCACCAACTAGCCCCTCACTATATCTGTCCTGTTTGCATGAGTTTGGATTTCCAGCTGCCCTCCATGCCCTGAGGTTTCAAGTCATGTCTGTGATCAGTTACAGTTACCATTTGAAGAAAGTTACGCAGTCATGTGTGTGTTCTCTATTTCTGTAGTCCATCCCAGCAAAATTTTGGCTGCATATTCCTATAAACATTACACCTCTCCCACCTGCTAAGATTCTTTATGTGTTCAGTTCAGTTCAGTTGCTGAGTCATGTCCAACTCTGCAATCCCATGAATCACAGCACGCCAGGCCTCCCTGTCCATCACCAACTTCCGGAGTTCACTCAGACTCATGTCCATCGAGTCGGTGATGCCCTCCAGCCATCTCATCCTCTGTCGTCCCCTTCTCCTCCTGCCCCCAATCCCTCCCAGCATCAGGGTCTTTTCTAATGAGTCAACTCTTCACATGAGGTGGCCAAAATATTGGAGTTTCAGCCTCAGCATCAGTCCTTCCAATGAACACCCAGGACTGGTGTCCTTTAGGATGGACTGGTTGGATCTCCTTGCAGTCCAAGGGACTCTCAAGAGTCTTCTCCAACACCACAGTTCAAAAGCATCAGTTCTTTGGCACTCAGCTTTCTTCACAGTCCAACTCTCACTTCCATACATGACCACTGGAAAAACCATAGGACCTTTGTTGGCAAAGTAATCTCTCTGCTTTTGAATATACTGTCTAGGTTGGTCATAACTTTTCTTCCAAGGAGTAAGTGTCTTTTAATTTCATGGCTGCAATCTTTATGTGTAGGAGGGCTTATATTCCACAGTCCTAAAATCCAAACAGTCTAATATTGGCAAAAACCATTAAGCAGAAGACAGTCAAGTGCTTTGGACAGAACTATTTTGTATTTGACACTAGCATTTGAAAAGTCCCTTGCATGTAAAATATAAGGAACCCTTGAAATAGCTGTTGACCTGGATGATACACTTCCTAAATGTATGCTCTGAAAACCTCAATGGCTACAGATCCTCCACGGAAATAGTAACTTCCACAACTTTATAACTTCCTTAGCAGAAACATATTTTTTCCTGAATGTATAATTCTGTGAAATTTTCAGTTGGTCACTCAATGTTCACAGAATAGGTCTGAAGCAAAGAATCTTCCAGAATGTGTAAGACCAGACCCCGGGGCCATGATGGGCCGCCCCTTCTCTCCCCCACCGGCAGGGGAAGTCCCTAAGGGAAGGAGCCTCCCAGATCCCGGGGACCAATGACAGCACAATTCGCCAGCTAAAGTCGCCCCACCCCAGCCACATAGAAGGACCTATCAGCCCAGCCCGCGATGCCTCGGCCTGGCGACCTATCTGAACCCCCGTCCATTAACCTGACCATCCCTCGCAAAGAACGTATATAAGCCACCCCCAACATGGTCCGGGTGCGGACTTCCTCGACCTGCCTCGTTCAGGTCCAGGAACCCCACCCAGGAGTGCTTCACCATTAAAAAGCCTGTTAGACACTTTTTTGGTGTCCTGGTCATCTTTGCCTAACAGAATGTACTCTGGAATTTGGCTTCTGCCAGGATCCAGTCCTTTCTCGTAGACATGTCTGCACTTCATGGGGTTGCCACTAGAGGACAGAGGGGAGTAGGCAGCTCTATCTCTAGGTCAGAGTTAATGTTTACTATACTCATTTCAGTCTGGGTTGGTTTTTACCTTTTAATTAACACTGTTCAACTGTAAAACTATGTATTAAGCCTGTCACTATGTGCCCAGTCCTGTACTAGAAATTTGGAATATAAAAGTGAAAGAAACAAATATTGCTATTCAAGACAGACATGGGAGTGGGGGTGGGGGGGTGCTTCTCAGATGACTCAGTGGTAAAGAATCAGTCTGTCAATGCAGGTGATGAGGGTTCAATCTCGGATCCAGGAAGATCCATCCCTGATCCAGGAAGATCCCACATGCCACAGGGTAACTAAGCCCGTGCACCACAGCCTGTGCTCTAGAGCCTGGGATCCACCACTTCCGAGTCCCTGTGCTGCAGCTACTGAAGCCCACGAGCTCTGGAGACTGTGCTCTGCAGAAAGAGGGGCCAGTGCAATGGGAAGCTTGTACACCACAACTGGAGTGTAGGCCCTGTTCTCCACATCTAGGGAAAAGCCCACAGAGCAACAAAGACCCATCACAACCAAAACTAACTAAATAGATGAAATTACATGTTTATAAAGATGACAGACATGATGTCCTGTTGCCATTCTGACTTCCTTACTAATTCTGTCTTCTTGTGTCTGGGGATTCAGGTCCCCGTGTTTCCCCATAGAAGACAAGGACCAGAGGGTGTGGCCCCCTCACCTCCTATGGTGCCTGGCCTGGCCTGAAAGCAGAAACTGCCTGTGAACCAGTGAACAAAGTTCTACTTCACATTTCCTGACACATTTGACTTGACTCCGTGGCTTATAGTGCAGACGCTCCCCAACAGGATTTCCTGCTGAGGGCAGAATTAGGAGTTAGGAGCTAGTCCTTAGAGAGGTGGGCTTTGTCATAGGTCAGGGAGAAACTGTGGACCTGTTATGCTCCGAGCCCGTATCTCCAAACCGACCGAGAGAGCAAGTCTACCACAGTATTGCAAACGCAAGAAGGGAGTTTGTTTATTTCTAGCGCGCTAGGGCCCAAGTCTCATCCCACACAAGGGAATCCGACAAGAGCCCCGAACAAAGGAGTATGGTGGCTTATATACAGGCAGTTCTTTGTCTCAGTTACAGGAGTAGATGGCGTTACATGATTGGCCAGGCAGGATGAGCGCATATCCTGTCTCTTTCTGGTAAACATGACTCAGGTCCTAGAGACCATCGTTTGGTCCCTAACATTCCCCCCTGTCCTTAGATCATATAGAGGAATCTTTTTCTCGGTTTTGAGACACAGTTTGATATTGTTGTCGAAGCACAAACAGCTGTACTGTATTTATGTGTTTTTTTACAAAGGCTACAAGTCTATTGATAATACATGGGCCGAAGGTAAGCATTAGTGAAAGTGCTAGCAGGGGTCCTAGCAAGGTGGAGATTAAGGTAGTCAGCCAAGGGGATTGCTGAAACCAAGATTTAAACCATCTCTGTTGAGCCTCACGTTCTCGTTTACGTTGGGCTAGTCCTTCTCTCACTTTGGCCATAGATTCTCTAACTATTTCTGTATGATCCGCATAGAAACAGCACTCTTTTTTTAGGGCAGCACAGAGTCCCCCTTGTTGCAGAAAGAGCAGATCTAATCCCCTCCTGTTTTGCAGAACTACTTCAGATAGAGAAGTTAGAGATGATTTTAAATGACTAATAGATTGCTCTATATGGGTAATGTCTTTATCTATGGCCGCTCTCAGGGAGTTAAATCCTTGGCTTTGCAGGGACAGAGCTGTTATTCCGGTTCCAGCCCCGGCTATTTTAAGACCGAACATAGTTGCTATGGTTATGGTGGTAAGAGGTTTCCTCTTAACTTTATAAGTTTTTTTTGGAGGATTTAGAGTTAATTTTTGGGCCCAATAATCATATATTGCTTTTTCTGGTCAGTACAGAATCTTTGGCGTGACAGCCACCATAACACAGAATTTTTCTTTGGGGTCAAAGATTGAGCTATGCAGGCATGGAGTTAGCCCCGTGTGTGAACAGACCTACCATCTCCCCATTTGAGGTATTAACCATTTAGCTACAGGCAAATCATCAGGCTCGACGACATGCACACAAAGTGGAGACTTTGCTGGTAACACTGTGCCCATGCATAAGCCCTTTCCCCATACCTCTTTTATCGTCAGACCCACCTTTTGGTCCCCCCAATGACACTGAGGAGGATCGGTGCTGTTGGCCAAGTCATAAGAGGTGCTGAGGCCTACTGCTCCATAATAAGGGGGAATTAAGTTGTAACATAACCAACAAGATTTAGTTGCCTCAGGATGGGTCTGATTTAGGATGGCATAAGCTGTCCTAATCAGCTTCCATAGGGGATCTGTTTTAGCGAGCGCTTCTGCTTCGGGGCTCACTGCCGAAGATGTTGGCATGGAAGTCATTAGGCGGGGGGTTACAGCCAGCTTTTTTACTTTGTTGGGCCCGATACTGTGTACAAGAATTGGCTCTAAGACCTGGCTCACTACTATAATCTCTTTTTTATCAACCCCAAACCCTCTTGATTTCCTTGTCTGTAGCCCCCAAGATAGGCCAGAGATCTAGGTCTTTTTTGCTTTTTTCTGGATTGAACCTTATTCTGACTTGTGTATAATTGCAACTTTCACAGCTAAAAGTTGGACCTCCGAGGACCCTAGGGAGGGGCTTGGCAGATGAAAAATTAAGTAAATCTCGATTTTTTACTTTCCAGCGCCGAGGTCCATCATTAGAAGTAACACAATGTCAAGTTTTACAATAAGAGTCTTGTGCCCCCCCCACAGGTCTTCCAGTCATGTCTGGGTGCGCCTGGGCATGTCCAGAACCCTTGTTCTCGGAGATAACCCCTAGCCCAAGGCACATTTACCATCGGCTTAAGGTCAAAGTACAAGTCTGGCCACCATGTGTTTGGTGGATGTATTGCGGTAGTGGAGTTTAGCACCTCTCGTGTAAGTCCATTTTGCAGCTTTCAGGTGATTTTGATGGGTTGATGCGGGTTCACGCTGGCAACTCTGGAGCAGAGTAACTGGGTCATCCACAAGATGGCCCAGCCGAGTTGTCCTGGTCCTGTTGGCGCCTTCGAAGCTTTAGCCTCAAGGGGTTGGACGGGTGCAGAGATGCTTTCCATTCTTTTTTAGCGTCTTTCTGCTCTGCTGAAGCAGCTGGGCGTACGTGGTTGTAATGCACCCAAGGCCCGATACCGTCGACCTTTAGGGCAGTTGGGGTGGTAAGAAGAACAACATAAGGACCCTTTCATTTGGGTTTTAATGCCTTGGTTTGGTGCCTTTTGACCCATACCCAGTCTCCGGGGCCAATGTCATGTAAGGGAATAGTTCCCTTATTTTGACCCACATGTATTTCCCGGAGCAGTTTCCAGACACGAGAGTGCACCTTGCTTAAGGCCATCAAGGCCTCTTGGAATTGCCCCAACGTGGGAGGCGGTAGTTTCTTCCCTTTAAATATTGGACATACAGGGGGAGGTCTCCCATACAGAATTTCAAATGGGGTCAGATTAAGTTGATAAGGAGTATTATGCACACGGAAGAGGGTGAAGGGAAGGAGGGTCACCCAGTCCCCGCCAGTCTCTATAGCCAATTTAGTTAAAGTTTTTTTTAGAGTCCGATTCATTTTTTTTACTTGCCCTGAGCTCTGTGGACTGTATTTACAATGTAACTTCCATTTAGTCCCCAGGGCTAGGGCAAGGCTCTGAACTATTTGACTCACAAAAGCAGGTCTATTATCAGAGCCGATGGTCACTGGCAGGCCAAACCTGGGAACTATTTTTTTTAAATCTTTTTTGCCACTATCATCGTGGTTTCTCCCTTTGTAGGAAAAGCCTCCACCCACCCTGAGAAGGTATCTATCAACACTAACAAGTACCGGTAACCATACTTGCCTGGCCTTACCTCAGTGAAATCTATTTTCCAGTGTTGCCCTGGTCCTTCTCCCCGATACCTCAGTCCTGCATGTTGTCCTTTTCCTGGCCTCATCTGTTGACACGCCTTACAAGCATGCACTATGTTCTTTACAGTTGTCTGGTGCCGGGGAAATCGCAGGCACACAGTTTGAAAGAGCATCAGAGTCTTTTTTTTTTCCCAGATGAGTAGACAAGTGCAAATGCTCACATAGTTGCCGTCCTAACTGAGCAGGGAGTATCAAGTAGCCGTCTGAGTCTCGGTACCATCCATCTTTATCTTTTTGAAGGTTGGTGTGTTTTTGGATCCAAGCAAAGTCTGTGGAGGAATACTCAGGGGTTGGGGGCAGAGTTCCCGTACCTGGAGGTGGAAGTCCGATCGCCAACACAGGGGTGATGAAATCTTTATCAGCTACTTTTTGAGCTGCCAGGTCTGCAGCATGATTCCCTCGTGCCGTGGGGCTGTCACCCTTCTGATGTCCAGGTACGTGTACTGTTGACACAGCCCGAGGCATCTGTACAGCCTCTAAAAGTCTACGGACTTCAAGCAAGTTAATTTTTTTTTCTTCAGCTGTCAAAAACCCCCGTTCCCGATATATCGGGCCCTGGATGTGTACCGTGCCAAAAGCATAGCGACTGTCAGTGAAAATAGTTATTTTTTTTCCTTTGGCTCTCTCTAATGCTTGAATCAGGGCAATTAACTCTGCCTTTTGTGCTGAGGTATCCGGGGGAAGGGCCTCTGCCCATATCGTCTGTCCAGAGTCATCTACTCCTGCGGCTCCCGCCCGTCTCTGTCCATCTTTTACACGACTGCTGCCATCTGTGAACCATTTTAGCTCACTGTTATCCAGTGGAGTATCGGTTAAGTCCTTTCGCATTGCTGTTACCCCAGCCAGTATCTCATCACAATCATGGAGGGGGCTATTTTCCCCCGGATTGGGCAAAAGAGTGGCCGGATTTAGAGTGCAGGGAATTTGGAAATGAATCCGTGGAGTGTCAAGTAGCAAGGCCTGGTAGTGCATCAAGCGGGCATTAGAAATCCATTTATCTGGGGGTTGCTTTAAAACTCTCTCTATGGCATGAGGAGTGTAGACCAAGAGTCTCTGTCCATAAATCAGTTTATCAGCATCGTGGACTAAGAGCACGGTGGCCGCGATGATACGGAGGCAAGGTGGCCATCCGGCTGCCACTGGGTCCAGTCTCTTGGAAAGGTAAGCTACAGGTCACTTTCATGGTCCCCATCTCTGTGTTAGTACCCCTTTTTCTATCCCCCGCTTTTCATTTACAAATAATTGGAAAGGCTTAGATGGATCAGGGAGGGCAGGAGCTTCTAGCAAGGCTCGCCTGAGCTCTTGGAAGGCCTCTTTTATTGGCTCAGTCCATTTTTAGTCCTTGTTTTTTTTGGTCCCTTCATATAGGGGCCTGGCCTTTTCTGCACACCCCAAGATCTATAACCGGCAATATCCCACCATTCCCAGAAATTTTCTCACTTGTCTAGGGTTAGCCGGCTCAGGGATCTGGAGGATGGTTTCTTTCATAGCCTGTGTTAGCCACCTCTGGCCCTGTTTTATCTTATAATCGAGGTATGTAACCTCTTGCTTGGCAATCTGGGCCTTTTTGGCACTAGCCCTGTAACCTAAAGTCCCCAAGGTTTGGAGAGGGTCACCTGTTGCCTCTTGGCACTCTTTCTCTGTAGCCGCTGCCAGCATAAGGTCATCAACATATTGTAATAAAACAATGGTAGGGTGTTCAACCCGATACTCATGGAGGTCTTCGTCCAGGGCCTCATTAAATAACGTGGGCGAGTTTTTGAAACCCTGTGGTAAGCGAGTCCATGTCAGCTGTGCAGGGGTCTGACCACCGTCTTCCTGCCATTCGAAGGCAAAGATCTCTTGGCTTGCGGGGTCAAGAGGCAAACTGAAAAAGGCATCTTTAAAATCTAAAACAGTGTACCAAATGTAGTTTGGAGGCAAGTTGCTTAGCAATGTATAAGGGTTAGGAACCATAGGATGAATATCATTCACCCGTTTGTTGACTTCTTGTAGATCTTGAACCGGTCTAAAATCAGTTCCCCCAGGCTTTTTTACAGGCAACAGGGGAGTG
The DNA here is from genome assembly GCF_023091745.1 of Budorcas taxicolor. Lineage (NCBI taxonomy): Eukaryota > Metazoa > Chordata > Mammalia > Artiodactyla > Bovidae > Budorcas > Budorcas taxicolor. The sequence continues at coordinate 99,417,977 of NC_068912.1, forward strand.
TTCCATGGGGACCGGCACATTTTCAGGACCCCAGCGTCTATGAGGCGTTGTATATGAGGAGTAATTTCTTGTCGAGCCTCTTGACTCATGGGATACTGTCGTACCCTCACTGGGGAAGCACTGGCTTTCAGTTCTACAATGATAGGGGGCCTTTGTTTGGCTAGTCCCATTCCTGCAGTTTCAGCCCAGGCCTGAGGGTATCTTTGAACCCACGGTTGTACTTCAGGGCTTATTGTCGCTGGGGCCTCTGGCAAGTAGAGTCTGTATTTATCTTTTAATGCCAGAGACAAGACCTGAAGAGGATGCCCGGTCCATCTAAAACTGACACTTGTCCGTGGTCGAAATGAATTTGGGCATTTACTTTAGACTGTAAATCTCTTCTCAACAAGGGCGCTGGACACTCAGGTATCACCAGAAAAGAATGAGTAACCTGGTGGGCCCCCAAGTTCACATGCCATTTTGTAGTCCATCCATATCGTTTAGTCCCGGTTGTTCCCTGCACCCAGGTACTTTTTTTAGACATGGGTCCATCTTTTTGGTTTAAGACTGAGTATTGGGCTCCCGTGTCCACCATGAAGCCAACAGGTTTTCCCTCCACATTTATAGTTACCCAGGACTCAGGGAGGGGCTTCGAGCCCTGACCCCCCTAGTCGCTATCCTCACCCGTGTAGAGGATATGACTGTCTGGAGAGGGAGTCTCGTTCTTGGGGTTCTTGGGCCCCTCTTTTAGATTTTTCTTGGGGCATTTATCTTTTTAATGTCCAAACTCTTTACAAAACGCACATTGGTTTTTTTCAAGCTTACGCCTTGTCGTTTTTTCTTCAGTTTTTGAGTCCAGTTTTTTTCCTTTCTGGAACCTGTTTTTGTTTTCAACCCCAGCAAAAAATATCTGGGCCAGCTCTTTTTTATTTTTACGGTTTTTTTCAGCTCTAAATTTTCTTTCTTCTCTTTTAATGCGGTCCTCTCTCTCTTCTGGGGTCTCTCTATGATTAAAAACTCTCTCAGCTGCCCTCACTAGATCTTGCAAGGATTGTTCATTTAACCTCTCTATCTTTTGTAACTTTTTTTTAATATCGGGGGCTGCTTGATTTACAAATGCTAACATAACTGCCGCTCGTGACTCATCTGCCTGTGGGTCCATAGGGGTATACTGTCTAAAAGCTTCCATTATCCTTTTAAGGAAGGCTGCTGGGCTCTCATTTGGTTCCTGCCTCACTGAATTTATTTTGGCCAAATTAGTTGGCTTCCTGGGGGCCACTCTAAGGCCGGCCATAAGAGTCTGACAGTACACCCGGAGATGCTCCCTACCTTCAGCGCGTTCGAAGTCCCAGTTGGGTCGCACCAAGGGGAATCCCTCCTCAATGAGGTTAGGCTGTATTGTGGGCCTCCCATCCACCCCTGGCACATTTTTCCGAGCTTCTGACAGGATCCGCTCGTGCTCCTCTGTAGTGAAAAGCACCTGTAACAGTTGCTGACAATCATCCCAAGTGGGATTGTGAGTAAAAAGGATAGACTCTAAAAGATCAATAAGACCCTGCGGTTTTTCAGAGAAGGAGGGAGTCTGGGTTTTCCAATTGTACAAATCACTAGTGGAAAAGGGCCAATACTGATATGTCCGCTCTCCACCCTCTCTGGCTAGTCCTGCCCAGACCGGAAACGCGTGAACAGTGGAGGAGGGGACTTCTGGGTCTTCTTCCGCTACGCTGGCCATTTTTCTTGTTTTTTCCCGAGTTCCCTGGGCGGGGCCCCCTTCTCTGGGATGAGCTGAAGGCTCGGTTCTCCTCCTGGCTTCTCCCGATGAAACCTGTGGAACCTGTGGAAGCAAGGGCGGATGTGGATCCGCATACGGGGATGGGAACAATTCGGTCTCCAGATCTATCAGATTAGGATACAGAGAAGATTCCTGGAAGACCAGCTTTGGTCGATTCTCGTCCTTTTTTTCTTCTTTTTCTTCGGAAGCCTTCATGACTAGCGCCTGTGGGCTTGGCGAGGTTGGAGTTGGGGAAGAGGGACGGGGAGGTTTAGGAGGAGTGAGAACAAAGGGTTTAAGCCATTCCGACAGGTTTTTCACTAGATCCTGCCAGACCAGAACGTAGGGAGTCTGATCTGGGTGCCCGGCAGGACTAGGAGTAAGCACCCTCTCTTTAACTGCCTGGATAATTTGGGGATTGAAGGTTCTCTCTTGTGGCCATCCGACGTCAAAGGTGGGCCACTCGGCGGAACAGAAAGTCACCAGTTTGCTCTTCTTTACCAGTAACGAAAGAGTCTGAGCTCTAGACTTGAAATCAGAGAAGTGGTTAATCATAAGAGATAAAGGAGTAGAAGTTGTTTGTCCCATGATCACAGAAAAGTACACTGGGAGTCAACAGAGCACAAAAAGAGCAGCACAGACACCACAAATAGACAAACAGATAACAAACGCAAGGTGGCCACCGACAATGCACTCAATCTTACCTGCAGGATGTTCACAGAGCCAGCCGCCTCCCCAGCATGAAACTGGGCCCCGGCCTTACGATGGACTTAATCTAGTAACCAGAGCCAGCTGCCTCCCCAGCACGAAACCAGGCCCCGGCCTTACGCTGGACTTAATCCAGTAACCAGAGCCAGCTGCCTCCCCAGCACGAAACCAGGCCCCGGCCTTACGCTGACTTGCCTCTGCACTTTTCAGCCAGATGCCTCCCCAGTATGATACCGGGCCCCGGACTTAATCTGGGCTTCTGCAACGTTAGCACCGGTGCTCAGAGCTCTTATCTCCTAATGAGGTTACTCCCTTCTACCAGGAGAGTTGTCCTCCCCGGCGGGACGGAGATCCCAGATGAGCCCCCAGATGTTATGCTCCGAGCCCGTATCTCCGAACCGACCGAGAGAGCAAGTCCACCACAGTATTGCAAACGCAAGAAGGGAGTTTGTTTATTCCTAACGTGCTAGGGCCCAAGTCTCATCCCACACAAGGGAATCCGACAAGAGCCCCGAACAAAGGAGTATGGAGACTTATATACAGGCAGTTCTTTGTCTCAGTTACAGGAGTAGCTGGCGTTACATGATTGGCCAGGCAGGATGAGCGCATATCCTGTCTCTTTCTGGTAAACATGACTCAGGTCCTAGAGACCATCGTTTGGTCCCTAACAGACCAAGGCTTGTGTGGCGAGTTCAGTGTGGCATGTAAGGAAGGGATCAGGGCTGGGCCATGTGGAGGACAGCCCTGAATCCCTGTGCTCAGCAAGGGTTAGAAGCCTCTGCTCTCTTCCTTTTTATCTCCCAACCCAGGAACTGCATTGGGAAGCAGTTTGCCATGAATGAGTTGAAGGTGGCCGTGGCCCTGATCCTGTTTCACTTTGAGCTTTCACCAGATCCCTCCAGGAGCCCTGTGCCCCTTCCAGTCATTGTGCTGAGATCCAAAAATGGGATCCACTTACAGCTCAGGAAGCTCCTCTGACAAGGACAAGGATAAGCTCTGAGGGCTCCTGCCTGCCATCCTGTCTTGCTGTTACTCACTCCTGTCCTTGCCTCTTTGCCCACTTCCTGCTTCAATCTGCTCACCTGCTAGCCTGCCTTATCTCCTGCCTCCTGCCCAGCAGACTTCCCTCCTCCACTCTGTCTAATATCTCCCTTTGTTCCTCCCCTTCTGCTTGCCTGTCTTTCCCTATATTCACTTCTTTTTGCTGCTAAAATAATTAACCACAGCATTAGAAACTAAGAGGCCTTCCCAGGTGATGCTAGTGGTAAAGAATCTGCCTGTAACGCAGGAGACATGAGTTCAATCCCTGGTAGGAAAGATCCCCTGAAGGAGAGCAGGGCAACCCACTCCAGTATTCTAGCCTAGAGAATCCCATGGACAGAGGAGCCTGGCAGGTTACAATCCGTAGGGTCCCAAAGAGTCAGACATGACTGAAGTGGCTTAGCATGCTCATGCATGTAGGGACTTAGAACAGCAGCTATTCTCTGACAGCTATGGAGTCAGAAATCTGAAATGGGTTTCCCTGGACACAACCAAAATGTTGGTGGGCCCCACTCCAAGGATCTAGGACAGCATCCCTGCTCTTTGCCTTTTCTGCATCTAGAGCTGCAATCCTTGCATTCCTTGGCTCTGCGCCCTCCTTCCTATATGAATCCAGCAGCATCTTCAAACATCCCTCTGCTTCTGTCTTCACATCAACTTCTCTTAAAGTTTCTTCCAATAAAATTTCTCTAAACATTAACTATACAACCCCAAAGCTTTTTTATTTTAAACTAAGACTGCCATATTTCAGTAGTGGCCATCTTTCATTGTATTTCAAATTTATATTCTCTCATTTCTTAAGATGGAAAATAGAGGCATTCACACAGACAAGTCACTGAAAATTTAAAAAATACACGATCATCCTTAATCTCAGTATGCATTAACCTACTGTAGGGTTAAAAAAAAGGAGGGAGTCTGTGAAATTTTCAGTTGCATTGGATAAATGAAAATGTGGTCAAGTGGGGTACTTCAAGGTTATTTGATACTACAGAATTAAACGCTGGTTCTGTGCAATATCACACTGCTAAATAAGGTAACCCAGGGATAAGTTATCCAAGGAAGCTATATTTTTTTATCTGCATGGTTTTATTTTATTTTATTTGTTTACTCTTTGTATTTTCTATTGAAAAGAAAGTGTTAGTCACTCAGTCGAGTACAACTCTTTGCCATGCTGTGGACTGGAATATGCCAGGCTCCTCTGTCCATGGAATTTTCCAGGCAGGAATACTGCTACTGCTGCTGCTGCTGTTAAGTGGGTTGCTATTCCCTTCTTTAGGGGATCTTCCTGACCCAGGGGTCGAACCTGGGTCTCCTCAATTTGCAGGCAGACTCTTTACCCTTTGAGCACCAGCCCAATTTTGTATTGGCGTACAGTCAATTAACAATGTGTGTTAGTTTCAGGTGAACAGCTAAGGGACTCAGCCATCAGGAATCTTTAAAAAACATTTACTTTTCTGTTTCATTTAAAACTGTCTAAAGGTTTAAAAAATGTAAGCATGTGATAGGTTGCAGGATTCTGGAACAAGGCAAATTCCTAGTTCAAGTTATAAATACTATCTTCTCTTTATAATACTTACATTTTGTAACAAAAGAGAGATTGGTTTAAGAAAACAAATACAAAAACAGCAACAAACCTGGAAGCCCAGGTCTGAGTTCTGCCTTCACCTTCACCCTCCCCCAGGTGGGCGGGGACATCCTCCCAGATCAGGCTGGGTGCTCAAGGGAGGTCAGGCACAGTCAGGGACAGTCAGTGATCCATCCAGAAGCCACTGCACCATGAGTGTCTCTGTACTGAGCCCCTCCAGAGCCCTGGGCGGGGTCTCTGGGCTCCTGCCAGTGGTCTCGCTGCTCGGCTTGGTTCTGCTTCTGCTCAAGGCGGCACAGCTCTACCTGCACAGACAGTGGCTGCTCAAAGCCCTTCATCACTTCCCGTCTCCTCCTTCCCACTGGTTCTATGGACACAAGCGGGAGGTAGGATGGAGCTGGATGGGGGAGTGGGAGGGTCGGGAGGGCCGGAGATCTAGAGCATGGTCACACTCAGCAAGTTCACACCTGGCCCTGTGCTTGCCTGAGAGCACAGACGTGCAGTCTGATGGGTCAGCCCCGTGGGTTCACTGTGTGTGGGGACAACAGACAGGAATCTAAGAAGGTGTCAAGTCACAGGAAAAGAGGCTTACCTGCGGGGTTGGGTTACGTCAGGTGTGGAGACAAACCGGCTTGGTTCATTCAGACTAAGGGATTTTCTAGTCCCATAAGGTCAGTGCCAGAAACCCACACCAGAGGCCACACACAGTAGTGAAGTTTCCAGGATGGGGCCAGGTGAGGAGAACTGCCTGCTTGGTGTTCTCTCTCTGAACTATGAGCTCTTGGAACTGAGCCTGTAATCCTCCTCACCCTCAGCCCCCAAAACAGAGCCTGCACAGAGTGGTGTCAGTCCATTGTGTGGAGGGACAGGCAGGAGGGAGAGGAGCAGCTTGCAGGTTGGGAGGGGCAGCACCTGCCCACCCAGCACCGGCACCAAAGCCTGGGGGTGGGGGAGCTCAGAGCAAAGTCAGGGCCCACATGGAAATGGGTCAGCAAGGGTCTGTGGCTTAAAGAAGTTTTAGGAGATAATCACAGGTTGCAGAGAGCTGAGGTCTCTCTCAGCAGCACGATTAGAGCAGAGTGGAGCCAAAGACGAGAACTAGAAGCAGCCCAAGCCCCATGCAGGCTGGCCCAGTACCTCTCTCCCCTCTCCTTCCTGATCTCCTGCACCCCAGGTCACTCAAGGTCCTCCCCCACTGCCTGTGCACACCAGCCTCTGGGACTTGGCTCCCATGTGTCCTCTCCCCAGAATGATCTCATCCCTCCTATGACTGTTTCATAAGCCCCAGGCCCAAGTCATTTTCATCCTGGGTTTCCCAGGAGAGGAGAGGACTTTCTTTTTCCCTTGGATGTCCTTCTCACAAGTCAGTGGTAACTGGATGCAGCTATTTCTCTCTGCAAGATTGTAGTATGAACTTCTTCTGGGAAACCTTGCCTCTGGCTCATGTTTCTATCCTGAAAGCATCTTAGTAAATTATGAATCAAAGAATGACCAAGTGCAGGACAAAGAGCTTTCTAACATCCGGGTCTTTGTTAGGCTCCTTTCCCCAAAGCTTCCCCATGGACTTTGTCTTCCCTCCATCACACATTCATGACGGCCTCCTGTTATGGCCAGTTGATCTCTCAGTCACCTCTACGCCCCTGCAGGGTCCAAACAGCATCCTAGAGCAGCATCCTAGTTCAGTGCCTTAAATCCATGTCTGGCACAGAGTAAATGCTCAGTAAACACAAGCTCAGTGAAGGAATGAAACCCAGAGTAGACAAGTTGCCTCAGAGCTGGTGAGTCCTGATGGTAGAAGGATGCAGGCAGAGATTAGATATCAAAGTACAGAGGGTTGATCTGAGTCACACAGAAGTCACTGAAATAAAGATTTGACTACTTGGAACATTTGTTTAATCAACTGTTGATGAGAAATCCAGAGGTGACAAAACAAACTGAGTCTCCAGAGTTGAGGAGAAACAGTTGCTTTTTGCAGTTGTGGCAAAGATGCCAGGCCACCAGGTGGAGGGAAGAATGTGCGTAAAGACCTGGAAGAGGAGCAGGTGGAGCCAGTGCAGGGAGCGCTGGCGGCAGCAGCATCCTGGGGGCAGAGCGATGGGTCCTGTGGAATCGCCAGCCTGTCAGGACAAGCATAGAGAGAGGGTAGTCAGAAAGGAAAGGCCTTTGTGGTCCACACTCAGGAGTTTGCAAAGTTTCCACTATAAGATGGGAAGTGTACAAAAGTTCCTGACAATTAGTCAATGAAAATGAGATTAAAACTCCACATATCAAAATCTTATTGCAGTATTATTTACATATGTGTACACTCAGAATTTGTCCTACAACAGTGCACACACACAATATGGAAAATAATAATATATACACACAATGTGGTATTTAATTTTTCCACCTAGCCATATACATTCCAAAGACTTTTTCATACTAAGAAACATTAACGTGTATGCTGGGATGATATTAAACATATATAATGATCATCATGGCAAAATGAAATTAATATATAAATTCAATTCCTAAAATACCTATTTACTCTCTAAATAAACCAAGTTATATGACAAAACTGCTTACCAAATGATTCAAATTGTCATAAATTGCTCAAGCAGTTATGTCACTATGTACAAGTTATTTCCAAAAATTTCATAAACCAAGGAGTTATCCTTGACATAAGTTTCTGTAGGCCCATAACTCTACCCAACATAGGACAAATCCAATCTTAGGATGGGTGGTGGACAGCCTGCAAGTTTGGATGAGATTCCAGGTCAGAAGAAATAGTTCAAAACTTAGTTCTGCTGATGGATCCAGAGTGATCACCTGGTACCCTTCAGACCTTAACCCCCACACCAGCTCCAGTACTAAAAGAAAGACATTACTGACTTGTGTTTCCCTTGGTGACAGTTCCAACAGGAGAGTGAGCTGCCACTCTTACTGAAAAGGGTAGAGAAATACCCAAGGGCCTGTGTTCACTGGCTGTGGGGCACAAGGGCCTTCGTATTGGTCTATGACCCTGACTACATGAAGATGGTCCTGGGGAGATCAGGTGAGAGGGAAACCCTCAGCAGGAGACAATCTTCCATTTGAGTACATGCCCCTAGGTGTGAAATTCCACGACACTGGCATATCAGACAGCAAGGCCTAAGCTCCTCCAAACACCCTCCAGAACCACAAGCCAGACTAAAACATGCTTAAACACCTGGGTCTGGTTTCTCTTTTGCATCTTCCTTTTTTTCATTTTACAACCAAACTGAGTTGATCTCAGCTCTGGAAGACAATTCTTTATCCGATGTAAGTTTCTGTAGGCAGTTTACAGTTTTGGCCCATAACTCTACCCAACATAGGACAGAATCTGATCTTAGGATGATGGTGGACAGCCTGCAAGTTTGGATGAGATTCCAGGTCAGAAGAAATAGTTCTAAACTCTTAGTTCTTCAGGTGGATCCAGAGTGATCCTGGTAGGGCACTGATCTAGGTTGGGCACCTCTTCACTACTGCCTGTCCTGGGTCATGAGATGGCCAGACCACCACAGATTGTTGAAGAAATACAGCTTCTGTCTTATTCTCTGGCACTGAACAGAGTTTATGTTTCAGGGCAATTCACCACCTTAGTACTGTGGGTGTTCTGCTCTGGAACACCGAGTCTGATTTCCTGGGACCACAGTGACTGTCAGGACAGAGAGAGAGTTAGAGATGGGTGGCAAGGGTGTGGTGGCTTCAGACAGACCACCATCTGGCAAGCACCAGGAAGGGAAGGGACCACATCATCTAAATATCAGTTGCTCTGGAGGCTGTACACTGTGTTTCACCCCATCCGTGTTCCCTCCTTACTTTCCAGACCCAAAGGCTCATATTGCCTACAGATACCTGAAGCCCTGGATTGGTAAGTACATTTAAATACAACTGCTGACCACACACCATTTAGGTTAACCAAGAGCAGACTCTGTGTAAATGAAAAACAACAGGTGCCAGGCACCCTCATCTCTCAAACCTCATTTCTCTTCTTCTAATAAAACCATCAGTCTATGTAATGGTGCTATAGCCCTCCTGAAGTTCAGCCTCTTCTTCATCACTACTTAGTCATTTCTAATGTTCCCAGCATGACTTTTCAATGAGTCCTTCAATTACCTGCCCCCCATTTCTAGACCTCTGTCTCACTGCTGTCATAATCACATGCTATAGACAGACATATTGGAAATTCACATCCCTAATATGTTCTGGCCTCACTGACCCTTGCCCATGATGAGACTTCTCCTGACACCCTTGGTTCCTCCCAAGATGGCCCTAGTCTCCCTGATGCCCATACACACCCATCTGTGGTCCAGGGACAGTTTTACTGCTGTTGGAGGGGCAGACATGGTTCCAGCACCGGCAGATGCTGACCCCAGCCTTCCCCTATGACATCCTGAAGCCCTGTGTGGGACTCATGGCCGACTCTGTCCAAGTGATGCTGGTAAGTCCATCGCTTGTCACCATATCATTAGAATCCAGCACAGCTGACAAAGTCCACTATCAGACACTTATGTCCCTCACACACCCATTGAATAGAGCCCCACAGAATGATGCATTCTCGACTTAGTGTGAGACAGCATTCATTAAAGCTAGGTGGGACAGAGGAACATCTAGGCACCAGCTTGGATCCATAATTTTCTCCTCACCGAGAGAAATCAGGGCCATGGTGTATTCAGGGTCCACTCTTCTCCCATCTCCATGTTTGATCACAGGGGAGTAGATCAAGGAGGTCAGTGCAAATTGGCCCTGGCTGGCCTGGGCAATGGCAGCTTTGGTGGCAGAGTGGACATACCAGGATGTCACACAGGTGGGCTCTGGCCTGGGTTCCATGGATTCTGCACATCACTGAGCCACTCATGGGAGGAAATGAGCCCAGGTCTATACTCACAGAACTGGGCCTTCACAAACATCACCTCTGATCTGGCAGAAGTACCACCAGGTATTAGGCAACATTAAATGAATGAAAGGGATTGAGTAGATCATGTCCCTTATAGGAGCCCTATTAGAGCCACTTTAGCTTGCCTTGAAATATTTGCTTGCTCATGCTGGACATCACCTGTCCAGTTCTGATCTCAGGACACAAAAGATTCTCCCTTTTCCCCTGAGAAACTATGCTTTCTGCTCTGCCCCATTTGAGGTATTATTAAACATTACTCTTAAAATTCAGAATTAATTAAGCTATTAAAAGAGAATATAACTGTTGTATAGTAAAGGTTCAAAGAAATAGGCATCACATTATTTATGTGTCTTACAGCACTAAATTGCTAAAACATATCTGCTTAGAAAATGAGGAAATCTCATCTGAAGATGTAGAGATGGAGAGAAAGCCTGGCCTTGGCAGCACAGGTCTTCTAGGGGAGCAGAGCAGGGCCAGTGCCTCCTCCCTCCACAGGACAAGTGGGAGGAGCTTGTCATCCAGGACTCACATCTGGAGATCTTTGGACATGTCTCCTCGATGACCCTGGACACCATCATGAAGTGCGCCTTCAGCCACCAGGGAAGTGTCCAGACAGACAGGTCAATGACATCTCTTCCAGGTCAGGGTCCTGTTCTCACCAGCAGGGAAGGAACTGAGAGGCAATAGAGACAGATAGAATGTTTCTCAGCACAAAACGTTCTGCAGAGAGACATGTACCACGGTCAGATTCCACCTAGACCGTCCTTGACTCAGTCACAGGTCCCTGATTCCTACACAAAGAGAAGCCTGTACCCTCAGCACACCTGTAAAGGACTCCAGGAGGAGGGGCTCCAGGACAATGAGGCAGAAATGACAATGCCTCCATGCTGCCTGTCCCCTCTGACTGAAGAATCATCCACCCAGAGCCCCACTCCCTCTCCAAGTCAGAAAGTGAAGGCTGCCCCGTTGTGTCTGACTCTTTGCGACCTCAAGGACTATACAGTCCATGGAATTCTCCAGGCCAGAATACTGGAGTGGGTAGTCTTTCCCTTCTCCAGAGGATCTTCTCAAACCATGGTTGAACCTAGGCCTCTTGCATTGCAGGCAGATTCTTTACCATCTGAGCTATCAAGGAAGCCTGACTGATCGACTTCACTTTCTTGGGCTTCCCTGGTGGCTCCGATGGTAAAGAGTCTGCCTCCAATGCAGGAAACCTGGGTTCGATCCCCGGGTCAGGAAGAACCCCTGGAGAAGAAATGGCAACCCACTCCAATACTCTTGCCTGGAAAGTTCCATGGACAGAGGATCCTGGTAAACTACAGTCCATGGGGTCACAACTGAGTGACTTCTCCAGGTCAGAGGCTCCCTCAACTCCAATCTCTTCTGTGTCCTCTCCCTTCAGGAATTTTCAGTCCTACATCCAGGCCATCAGGGACCTCGGTCATCTGATTTTTTCCCAACTGAAGAATGCTCTCCACCAGAACGACCTCATCTACAGGCTGACCCCTGAAGGCCGATGGGACCACCAGGCCTGCCAGCTCGCCCATCAACACATAGGTTCCCCTCCTCATAGGCTGCTCCTTCATCAGGCTCATGTGAAAGTGGCTGGTCTTGACCGTTCAGGCACAGCCCAGACTCCTGCTTTCTCTTCAGGAGCTGGCTCACACCCTCCTGCTGCAGGGACTGGGAACCCAGAGGTCAGCATGTCAGGTGTTGAATAGGGAATTACAGGAGTCACCAGGTTGGCGATGACTGAGTGAGACCCCTCCCAGCAGCATTCAGGCAGAGCCTCCGTGGGCTGTGTTACTTCAGGGATTGCCGCCTGGAGTAGATGTCGCTGGAGCTCTCAGTCCTGACATGCTCACCCAGTGCCACCCACCTTATCCACCTGGCACCCAGACTGGGCCTGAGGGGGCAGATGGGGCTATGGTGGGTGCTGCATATGGGTGCCCAGAGTCCTCAGCTCTGGCTGGGAACCACTGTTCTGGGACAGACGCAGTGATCAAGGAAAGGAAGGCTTGCCTGAAGAAGGAGGGAGAGCTGGAGAAGGTGAGGAGCAGGAGGCACTTGGACTTCCTGGACATCCTCCTCTTTGCCAGAGTGAGTGTGGGCAGGAGAGGCCTGAGCCTTTGTGCAGAAGCACACAGGAAGGGCAGACCTGCAGTCTAGCCCTGCCTCCACAGATGGAGAATGGGAGCAGCTTGTCTGACAAGGACCTCCATGCCGAAGTGGACACATTCATGTTCAAGGATCACGACACCACAGCCAGTGGCATCTCCTCTATGCTCTAGCCTCCCACCCTGTGCATCAGCAGAGGTGCCAGGAAGAGATCCTGAGCCTCCTGGGGGATGGCGCCTCCATCACCTGGTGAATGTCCAGGAGATAGAAGAACCCTGTCCCATCTGAGCTAGAGAGAATCCCTGGTTGTCCAGTCCTGCCTGCCCTCAGGTGGGCTTCCTTTTGGGGACCATCTGGACCAGATGCCCTACACCACCATGTGCATCAAGGAGGCACTGAGACTCTATCCACCAGTACCAGTCATTGGCAGAGAGCTGAGCAAGCCCATCACCTTCCCTGATGGACGCTCCTTACCTGCAGGTATGAACTTCACCTCACCACTCAGCTAAGCACTCTGTAGGACACGTGGTAGACCAGTAATCCACCTGTGCATTCCCAGTTCCAGGAGGCTCTAGCTTTTCTCTGCCTGAAGATAATATTTACTGTGTAGTTTGAATGAGTTTTGAAAAACACTTTTCCTTAAAAACCTACAAATAATACTACCATATATCCAACCATCCACTACTGGGAATATGACCAGAGAAAACCAGAATTCAAAAAGGACATGTACCCCAATGTCCATTGCAGCATTATTTACAACAGCCAGGACATGGAAGCAACCTAGATGTCCATTGGCAGGCGAATGGGTAATGACGATGTGTTCCATATACACAATGGAATATTACTGTCATAAAACAGAATGAAACTGATTCATTTGCAGTGAGGTGGATGAACCTACAGCCTGTTACACAGAGTGAGGTAACTCAGAAAGAGAAAAACAAATATTGAAACACACACACATACAGATATATAGAATCTAGAGAAATAGTTTTGATTAACCTATTTGCAGAGAAGGAATGAAGATGCAGACATAGAGAATGGACTTGTGGACACACGTGGAAAGGAGAGGGTAGGACAGACTGAGAAAGTAGTGTTGATATATACACCACTGTGTGTAAAATATTAATATGTAGCTAGTGGAAAGCTGCTTTATAACAGAAGCCCAGCCTGTTGCTCTGAGATGATCTAGAGGGGTGGAATGCGAAAGTGGAGTGAGGTTCAAGATAGAGGGGATATGTATATAGTTGTTTAGTTGCTGGGTTGTGTCTGACTCTTTTGCAACCCCATAGACTGTAGCCCACAAGGCTCTACTGTCCACAGCATTTCCCAGGCAAGAATACTGGAGTGAGTTGCCATTTTCTTCCCCATATACATACATACACACACACACACACACACATATATATATATATATACCTATACATATGTATGTATGTCCAGTTCAGTTCAGTTCAGTTGCTTGGTCATGTCTGACTCTTTGCATCCCCATGGACTGCAGCACACCAGGTATCCCTGTCCGTCACCACCTCCTGGAGTTTACTTAGACTCATGCCTATTGAGTCGGTGATGCCATCTAGCCATCTCATCCTCTGCCGTCCCCTTCTCTTCCTGCCTTCAAACTTTCCCAACATCAGGGTCTTTTCTAATGAGTCAGTTCTTCGAATCAGGTGGCCAAAGTATTGGAGTTTCAGCTTCAGCATCAGTCCTTCCAATGAATATTCAGGACTGATTTCCTTTAGGATGGACTGGTTGGATCTCCTTGCAGTCCAAGGGACTTTCAAGAGTCTTCTCCAGCACCACAGTTCAAAAGCATCAATTCTTCTGCACTCAGCATTCTTTATAGTCCAACTCTCACATCCATACATGACTACTGGAAAAACCATAGCTTTGATTAGATGGACCTTTGTTGGCAAAGTAATGCCTCTGCTTTTAATATGCTGTCTAGGTTAGTCATAACTTTTCTTCCCAGGAGTAAGCGTCTTTTAATTTCATGGCTGCAATCACCATCTGCAGTGATTTTGGAGCCCCCCGAAATAAAGTCTGTCACTGTTTCCCCATCTATTTGCCGTGAAGTGTGTATGTAATTGTGCATTCTTTTCATTGTTGTACATCAGAAATCAACACAACACTGTAAGTCAATTAACCTCCAATTGAAAAAAAAATGATTGACACAGAGCTTGAATGCAATAAAAGCTCAGTAAACAAATGTTGACCCTTCTGTATGGTGGTATGATGGAGCTTAAAATTCTAATTCCTTGAAACATGAAGGCTTAAGAGAAAAGCAGACAAAGGGGGAGGCATGGTTCTTTCATATGGAGTGTAAGTAAAGGAGGGAGCTCAAGGACTGCACGTCGTGGATCAGTTGGTTTGGTCTCTCAGGTGCCCCCTAGTAGATGGCAGAGAGCAGCTGATCATGTATCTGGGAGCCCTGCCGTGGCTGGAGGCCACCCACTAACTCACCTCCCAGTGGGTCTGAATCCCAGCCCTACTCCCTCCTAGCTGTGGGATCATAGACCCAACCCTTAACCCCTCTGAGGCTCAAGTGCTTCATCTGCTCATAGATACAGGAGTGCTTGCCTTGAGGGCTGTGTGAGGATTAAGCGAGTTACTACATATTCCCCAGAGTCATAATGACACTTGATAAATGTGAATTGTCACTCGACTGCTCCTAAGTGTAAACTTGCAGCTCTTTTACTTCATAATCCTCAGCCCTGGTCACCTTCTCCTAATCAGTGCTCATGTGCTTTGTCATGCCCCACCCACCTGTCTTCAAGAGCATCACTTTATTCTGAGTGAAGGAGGGTACTCCCATGGTGGCTCCCAGGACGTTTGTCCTGGGAAGACGCACATCCCCTGCACCATGGGACCATCAGGCTCCTCTCTCTCCTCTCTGCCCCACAGGAATCATCCTCCCCTCTCTTTTTGTGGGCTTCATCACAACCCAAAGGTGTGGCCAAACCCAGGGGTACAATGGTGGTGGGAGGAGGGCATGGGATGCTCTCTCCACAACAACCTGTCCTGCTCCTGCTCTGAGATTCTTGTCCCCTGGTAGGTTGATGCTAGGAGTTTGACCCCACATCTCCTGGCCCCATCTGCACATCTCTCTGCAGGTGTTTGACCCATCTTGGTTCACATCAGGTTCTACTCGACACAGCCATGCCTTCCTGCCCTTCTCAGGAGGATCCAGGCGAGGCCTCTGTACTTGGGGAAGCAGGTGTCACTGGTTGCTACCTGCTGTGTGTGACTGTCTACATTCATATGTGGAGCACGAAGTTCTGTTTTTGTATGTTGATGTGCTGAGAAGGAGGCCTGGGTCTCCATGTATAAGAAAGCCTGCAGGGCCCTCCACAATGGCATTGACCTCCTGATGTCCACAAGGACTGACCTTATTTCCATGTCAGTGGCTGATCCAAAGTATCCAGAGTTTTCCTCACTTTAGGAGTATAACTTTTTAGCACTCTAAGTTTTCATGAACGTTAAACTACATGTTTGGTTAGCACAATTTCAGTCACCTTAAAAGATGATTTTCTCTGTTCCCACATTCCTGGTTGGCACACTGCCTTTCTGTTTAATCCATCAATTCCCCCTCACAGTATCTGTCATGTTTGCACGGGTTTGGAACTTCAGCTACCTTCCATGTATAGGATCAGTTACAGTTGTCATTTGAAGAAAGTTTCACGGTCATGAGTGTGTTCTCTATTTCTGCAGTAGCTCTGATAGTTTTGACTGTGTATTAATATAACCATGACATATTTTCCTGTCACCAAAGTTCTTTGTATAATAGCAGAGGTTATATACCATAGTCCCAGATTCTACAGAGTCTAATGTTAGTAAGAAAAAGCATGAAGTGGAGGACAGTCAAGTCTGTCTTGGGGAGTGTAATGCTGATTCTGCTCATGGTGCCAACTATCTTGCTGTTCACACTGTACACATTGTTTCTGAACCCAGGGTAGTTAAGGCATGGACTAAGAGGTTGAAAGAAGACTGGAGGAGCCATGGGAACTGCAGACACGTTTATTCTCTCCTGGCTGGCAAGGCCGCCATAACACTGCCTGTCTCCTACCTGACGCAGCAGCTGGAGCAGCAGTCATAATACAACCATAAGGGAGCCAGAACATGACTTCATATAACATAACCATGACGTCGCTCCAGTGTAGCCCCAGCGCAGCAGGAGCCAGGGTTTTCTTGGTGAAACTCATTAAGGTGTACCACACACCACCCCTGGGGCCTTTCCAGGTGGAGTTTATATAACAAAAGTAGCCCCAGTCCAAGCGAGTACCATGTGAAGTGTGAATGCATGCTATACGTGATCTCATGTTACATAATCATTGTTTACAAACCGTGGGGCAAGAGCAAGAGGCCTCAGGGCGAGAGAGCCTGACCATGTCATTTTGGTTAATTTGCTCTTTCCTTACAGGGGGAAAACTTCTTTGTATTTGACAGATGTATTTGAAAAATCCCTTGCATGTAAAGTATAAGCACCCTTGAAATAGCTGTTAACCTGGATGATACACTCCTAAATGATTGCTGTGACAATCGTAAAGGCTATAGAAAGTTAGGCTTCCCTGGTAGGTCAGTTGGTAAAGAGTCTGCCTGCCATGCAGGAGACCTGGGTTTGATCCCTGGGTTGGGAACATCCCCTGGAGAAGGAAATGGAACCCACTCCAGTATTCTTGCCTGGAGAATCCCATGGACTGGTGGGCTACATACAGTCCATGGGATCGTAATTTCAGTGACTTTGAAACTTAGTAGAAACAAGTTTTTTCTGACTCTACAGCCCTAGGAAATTTTCAGTTGGTGAATCAACCTTTGCAGAACAGGTTTGAAGTAAATTGTCTTCTAAATTGGTTCTAGGATTTGGTTTATACCTGGGTCCAGTCCTTCCTTGTAGACATGGCTGCATGTCATGCAGCTGCCACTAGAGGGCAGGAGGGACTAGGCGATTTGATTCCTAGGTCAGACTGAATATTCTCACTCCATTTGGGATGTTTTCAATTCAATTAATTTTGTTTAAATATGAAGGTATGTATTAAGTGTGTCTCCGTGTGCCAAGACCTGTGCTAGGAGATGGGAACATAGGAATGATAACGCTGTCCTCCCCCAGGGCTCACTGTCAACAACACATCTACTCAAGACAGACATCATTCACCCATCCACTCTTTCACTCATTCATTCTTTGAGCAGACTGTGGGGGGATCCATGATCTGGCACTGTGCTGGGCACTGGATGTGATGTGTCCTTGAGTTAACACCCATGGTGCCTTGAGGGTCCCGAGTGGGAAGAGGTGCAGCCAGCAGAGGGGGTGAGGGTGGTGGTCACTGGATTGAGCCTTGAGCATGAGGATGGCAGAGGCGAGGGGAGGGGACCTCACCGTCACTGAGTCAGGAAGAGGAGAGGGACAGACCCCAGGTGAGTGAGGAGGAATCCAGAGAGGGCTGTGATGCCGCTAAGGCACTGCGACGTGTCCTCCCTGTGGTGGGGAATATAGCAGGCCTGGAGCGACTGTGGCTTTAGAGGGAGGGAAGGAGTGGAAGCTGAAAAGACCAGATGAGAAGCCCAAGGGATGGTTAGGAGGGTCATTTCTGGATTAGAATGGGAAGGTTCCAAAGGTAAATTGACTGAGGAGCTGAAGGGAGACAAGAAGTCAGACCATTAATTGGGAGGCAAATGGTCAGCAGGTTCAGGGTCATTAACCCTTGTCCTCTCTAGGAAGCCTCCTTGTTGCCACTCTGATTCCTTGCACAACCCTGTCTTGTCATCTCTTGGGACTGAACAGCCTGTTTTTCCACCATAGGTGGTAAGGTCCCGAGAGGGTGTCTCAGGACCCCTCCCCCTACAGTGCCCTGGGCTGACCTGAAACCAGGAATTGCCTATGGATGAGTAAATAAAGTACTAGTTCACATTTTGATCCACTTCACTTGACTCTGTGGCTTAGAGCACTGATGCCTCCTTACAGGTTTCCTGCTGAGAGCAGAAGTAGGAGGTTGGAGACAGTCCTTGGAGATGTGGGCTTTGTCTTAGGTCAGGGGGAGAGTTTGGCCCAAAGCTTTGCTGGCAAATTCATTGTGATGAGTAAGGAAGGGATCAGGGCTGGGCCATGTGGAGGACAGCTCTGAATCCCTGTGCTCAGCAGGGGTTAGAAGCCTCTGCTCTCTTCCTTTTCCCCTCCTTACCCGGGAACTGCATCGGGAAGAAGTTTGCCATGAATGAGCTGAAGGTGGCCGTGGCCCTGATCTTGCTTCGCTTTGAGCTGTCACCGGATCCCTTCAAGGTCCCTGTGCCCACTCCAGTCATGGTGCAGAGATCCAAAAATGGGATCCACCTGCAGCTCAGGAAGCTGTCTGATCCAGGTGGGGACAAGGACAAGCTCTGAGGGCCCTTGCCTGCCATTCTGTCTTGCTGTCACTCTCCCTGTCCTTGCCTCTTTGCCCACTTCCTGCTTTGATCTGCCCACCTGCCAGCTTGCCTCAACTCCTGCCTCCTGCCCAGCAGCAGACTTTCCACCCTTCTCTTCTCACCTTTCTCCAGGCTCCCTATCTGCTTATCTCTCCATCTCTGACTCCCTGTATCTCTCACTGTCCACCTAATCCTGATTGCCTGCTCTCTTCCAGCATGTCTGTTCTCCTCTGTGTTTTTTCCCTTCTGCCTGCCTGTGTATCCCTGTATTCACTTCTATTTTGATGCTAAAATAATTGCCTCTGCCTTAGGGACTTAGAACAACACAAAGTTATCCTCTGATGGTTCTGGAGTGAGACGTCAGAAATGGGTTTCCCTGGACACAACCAAGATGTTGGAAGGTCCCCTATCCAGAGACTTAGGTTAGGATTGCACTTTTTGCCGTTTTCACATCTGGAGCTGCAATCCTTGCATTCCTTGACTCCTGGGCCCTCCTCCACATTCAAGTCCAGTGGCATCTTCAAATGTCCCTCTGCTTCTGTCTTCACATAACCTTCTCTTTTATCAGGACTTGTGATTTACCTGGGTAATTCAGATAAAACAGGCTTGTTGTGGGGTTTTGGGAACTAGGACGAGGACACCTAGGGAGCCATCACAGGGCCTGCTAAGTCCTGTGTGACTTCTTTGCCCTGTGGCTCAGCTCTCTCCCGTGTGTGAGATGGGTCTACCCCTGTTTCACTCACACGGCATCCTCTTTCCCCATCTCTGGATAAAGTTCACAATATCATATGGAGTGTGTATGTCTTTTCTGAAAGGAATTGGGTGAAACAGAAGAGAGAGAAGTGGAGGGAAGACAGTGGAGAGGAGGAGGGGAGATGACACCTGCTCTCCACCTGCTCTGTGGGGCTGGAACCCCAGCAGGGAGAGCATGTCCAGCCCCCTTGCAACCTCACACTCCAGGGTCCCTCATGCCCCACACCCTGCCTGGCATCTGAGGCCCCTGTGACAGCTGAGGCAGGAGAAAGGGCTTGTCTCCAAAGGCTCAGAGGGAAGATGCTCACACCAGCACCTGTCAGGGAAGGAGCCTCCTGCTCTTCTCTGGTAGCTTCCTCACCATGTATGTAGAGGGGCCCAGCCAGCACCCATCTTGTGCTAGCAGGGAAGACTTTACAGACTTGTCCAGATGCAAGGGTCTCTACCCCAGAAAAGATTTAAGCAGAGCCCAGCCTGGCCATGTCACCAGCCTCCTGGCAGCCCTTCTTCACAGGCAAGGCCTCAGGCTCCTCAGAGGCCAAGAGTGGACGCCTGTTGCTGGAGGACCTGAGAGGAATTAGCTGGGCACAAGCCTTGGCTGTTGGGGGGGATGTCAGACTCGAATCCAGGACAGCTGGTGTCACCTCTCCCACAGGACAGCACCTTGGAATCCCTGGCATGTGGACTGGCCACTGTGTGTGAGGACAGGCTTCTTCAGCCCTGCCATTCCTGTAGATCATGTTGGGGCCTGTCCTCCTGACCCTGGACACTGACCAGAACCAGGCCCCTGGCACTCCACCTCTAGTCTTTCTGCACCCAGCCCTGCTATCTTATGGTTCTGCACACAAGTCCTCTTCCTCCCACCCCTGCCCTTCCTAGCCCAGGGCGCTGGTGCCAGAGGAGACGTCCCTTCAGCCCTGTGCTGTGCTGTGATTGCGCCATGTGCCTCCTGAAGGGACATCTCCCCAGCCAGTGCCTGAAGCTGGGACCTTGAGACCAGTCCTCCTGCAACTGGTTCCTAGGTCACTAGGCTAGTTCATTATGCTCCACGAAGGGGCCAGATGGACACTCTGTGTTTGACTGGAGGTGGGGAGGAAAGTTAGTTTGGAGTATTCTGGGCAGGAAACTTGGCAGGTCCCCCAGGGTCAGGGAGTCAGAAAGGCACAGACCGGTCACTCTGAGAGGATGAGATTATGGTCCTTCACTCTCTTCACTATTCTTAGCACTGAACCACATTGCTGAACCAATAAAGGAAAGTCTCATTGTTCAGACTCTTAGGGGAAGGGAAGGCAGAGATCTGAGAGGAACCCAACAAGGGTGTAAGTTGGGCTGGGAGTTGGTTGAGTGTAGGTGGTTACCCACCCTTGACCTTAACTTGGACAAATGTCCAACATGTGGCCCCATCTGTTGTGTGTGAACTACCCTCCATTATGAGTTCAGACAAAGGAACATGGTGTTGGGATCCCAGTTAAGCTGGTGAGGGAGCAGTTTGGAGGAAAGCCTCAGAGTTGGAAAACCAACCTATGGTTACCAAATGGAAAAATTAGGGGCAAGGTAAATTAGGGGCTTGGTGTTAACATATCCACACTACTATATTTTAAGAGATAGTTAGCAAGGACCTACTGCATAGCAGGGAAATCTACTCAGTATTCTGTATATAACATATATGGAAAAAGAACCTGAAAAATGGATATATGTACATGTATAACTAAATCACTTGGCTGTACACCTAACACATTGCAAATCAACTAGATACCAATATAAATTAAAATTTTAGTTTAAAACAGCAACAGAAAACTGAACCTAAACACCATGAAACATCAATTGAAATCCAGAACATTGCAGAGAAAATTATACAAAGAACTGACATATGTTAAAAGCATAAGATGACTGCACTTATTGGTATTAACCATACTTGCTGCAGTGCCTCGTTAAACATTTATTTGCAACCCAGAAGAGCACATTATACATATGTATTATTTTGCTTTGACATTTCAGAAAGACTCATCTCACAATTAGTCCTTCTCTCAAACTGTAAGCCACATACAGAAATCTCCCTTGAAGCTTGAAGACAAAATAATGTAGAAGCTATTACAAGAAGGTTAAAGAACAGATGGGTAATAGATTTCACTGAACACTAAAGCATAACAAACTTACTAGAAAGGAAAATGTTGCCCAAGCATGGTTCAAATGCAATATACTGAATGAAATTTCTGTGTCAGGTATTTTTTTCTTTGAAGTTTTATTTGAGAACAATAGGAGACTAAAAAGCCTGTCTCACAATTTTTTAAAATTTATTTTTTATTGAAGGATAATTGCTTTACAGAATTTTGTTGTTTTCTGTCAAACCTCAACATGAATCAGCCATAGGTATACATATATCTCCTCCTTTTTGAACCTCCCCATCCCACCCCTCTAGGTTGATACAGAGTCCCTGTTTGAGTTTCCTGAGTCATACAGCAAATTCCCGTTGGCTATCTGTTTTACATATGGTAATGTAAGTTTCCATGTTACTCTTTCCATGCATTTCACCTTCTCCCTTCTTCCCATGTCCATAAGTCTATTCTCTATGTCTGTTTCTCCATTGCTGCCATGTAAATAAATTCTTCAGAACCATTTTTCTAGATTCTGTATATGTGTGTTATAATATGATATTTATCTTTCTCTTTCTGACTCATTTCAGTCTGTATAATAGGTTCTAGGTTCATCCACCTCATCAGAACTGACTCAAATGTGTTCTTTTTTATGGCTGAGTAATATTCTCTCATGTATATGTACCACAACTTCTTAATCTATTCATCTGTCGATGGGTATCTAAGTTGCTCCCAATGTTCTAGTTATTTTAATAGTGCTGCAATGAACAATGGGATACATGTGTCTTTTTCAACTGTGGTTTCCTCAGGGTATATGCCTAGGAGTGAAATTGCTGGGTCATATGATGGTTTTATTCCTAGTTTTTTTAAGGAATCTCCATATTGTCTTCCATAATGGCTACATCAACTTACATTCCCACCAACAGTGCAAGAGAGTTCCCTTATCTCCACATCCTCTCCAGCATTTATTGTTTGTAGACTCTTTGATGATGGCCATACTGAGTGGTGTGAGGTGATATTTCATTGTGGTTTTGATTTGCACTTCTCTAATAATGAAAAGCAGAAACATTACTTTGCCAACAAAGGTCCATCTAGTGAAGGCTATGGTTTTTCCAGTGGTCATGTATGGATGTGAGAGTTGGACTGTGAAGAAAGCTGAGCACCGAAGAATTGATGCTTTTGAACTGTGGTGTTGGAGAAGACTCTTGACAGTCTCTTGGACTGCAAGGACATCCAACCAGTCCATTCTAAAGGAGATCAGCCCTGGGATTTCTTTGGAAGGAATGATGCTAAAGCTGAAACTCCAGTACTTTGGCCACCTCACGTGAAGAGTTGACTCATTGGAAAAGACTCTGATGCTGGGAGGGATTGGGGGCAGGAGGAGAAGGGAACAACAGAGGATGAGATGGCTGGATGGCATCACCGACTCGATGGACGTGAGTTTGAGTGAACTCACGTGATAGACAGGGAGGCCTGACGTGCTGTGATTCATGGGGATGCAGAGAGTCAGACACAACTGAGCAACTGAACTGAACTGAACTGAATAATGAACTATGTTGAACATCTTTTCATGTATTTATTAGCTATCAGTATGGCTACTTTGGAGAAATGTCTGTTTAGGTCTTTTCCCCACTCTTTGATTGGGTTGTTTGTTTTCCTGGTATTGAGTTGTATGAGCTGCTTGTATATTTTGGAAATTAATCCTTTGTCAGTTGTTTCATTTGCTATTATTTTCTACCATTCTGAGGGCTGTCTTTTCACCTTGCTTATAGTTTCCTTTGCTGTGCAAAACCTTTTAAGTTTAATCAGGTCCCACTGTTATGCCCAAGTCGCGAAGTCTCCCAATGACCACCAGGGAGCCAACATCCGATGCAAAAGCAAGAGAGTTTTTATTACCAAGCTCAGGCTGGGACTCCCACTGTTACCAACGCAGTGGCTAAGGAGAGGAGCCCTGAGCTCTGGGTTACATTGCTTATATAGGGTATTCTCATGTGAAAAATTTGAAAAATGGGAGTTTCCGGGTTGGGAGACATCTAATTGGTTACCTTCTGTGGAAGGGTTAGGTGTTGGGTTCTGATTGGTTCCCATTTCCCAGGCTGGCCACGAGTTCTGATTGGTTATTTTATTTCCACAGTAAATCATTACTTCCAAGGTAAATCACAAATGTAACTCATTACTTCCAAGGTAAATCAAAAATTCTTGAACTTAAAGTCAGGAGGTTTAACCTAAGGGCTGACTGGCAAGTTTAGGCAATATTCAAAGTCTAAATCTGTTTGCCTGGTACCTTTGCAAAATGGAGCTCTTTTACAAGATGGAGTAGCTTAGGCTCTTCACCACTTGTTTATTTTTGTTTTTCTTTCTGTTACTCTAAGAGGTGGGTCATAGAGGATCTTGCTTTGATTTATGTCATTGAGTGTTCTGCTTAAGTTTTCCTCTAAGAGTTTTATAGTTTCTGGTCTTACATTAACATTTTGAATTTATCTTTGTGTATGGTGTTAGGAAGTCTTCTAATTTCATTCTTTTACATGTAGCTATCCAGTTTCCCAAACACCATTTATTGAAGAGGCTATCTTTGCCCCATTGTATATTCTTGCCTCCTTTGTAAAGAATAAGGTGCCTCTAGGTGTATGAGTTTATTTCTGGGCTTTCTATCTTGTTCCATTGGTCTATGTTTCTGGTTTTGTGCCACTACCATACTGTTTTGATGACTGTAGCTTTGTAGAATAATCTGAAGTTGGGAAGGTTGATTCCTCCAGCTCCATCCTTCTTTCTCAAGACTGCTTTGGCTATTCAGGGTCTTTTGTGTTTCCATATGAATTGTGAATTTTTGTTCTAGTTGTGTGAAAAATGCCATTGGTAATTTGATAGGGATTGCACTGAATCTGTAGATTGCATTTGGAAGTATCGTCATTTTCACAATATTGATTCTTCCTACTCAGGAACATGGAATATCTCTCCATCTGTTTATGTCGTCTTTGATTTCTTTCATTAGTATCTTATAATTTTCTGTGTACAGTTCTTTTGTCTCCTTAGGTAAGTTTATTCCAAGATATTTAATTCTTTTTATTGCAGTGGTGAATGAGATTGACTCCTTAATTTTGCTTTCTGATTTTTCATTGTTAGTATATAGAAATGCAAGTGATTTCTGTGTATTGATTTTGTATCCTGCAACTTTGCTAAATTCATTGATTAGCCCTAGTAATTTTCTGATATTATCTTTAGGGTTTTCTATGTACAGTATCATGTCATCTGCAAACAATGTGAGCTTTACTTCATCTTCTCCGATCTGGATTCCTTTTATTTATTTTTCTTCTCTGATTGCTGTAGCTAGGACTTCCAGAACCTTATTGAATAATAGTGGTGAAAGTGGACACTTTGTCTTGTTCCTGACCTTAGATTAGAGGGAATGCTTTCAGTTTCTCACCATTGAGAATAATGTTTGCTGTAGGCTTATCATATATGGCCTTTACTATGTTAAGGTAGGCTCCTTCTGTACCCACTTCTTAAAGAGTTTTAATCATAAATGGATGCTGAATTTTGTCAAAGGCTTTTGCTGCATCTATTGAGATTATCATGGCTTTTATCTTTCAATTTGTTAACATGGTGTATCACATTGATTGATTTGTGTATATTGAAGAATCCTTGAATTCCTGGAATAAACCCAACTTGATCATGCTGTATGAGCTTTTTGATGTGTTGCTGAATTCTGTTTGCTAAAATTTTGTTGAGGATTTTTGAATCTATGTTTTTCAGTGATATTGACCTGTTGTTTTCTTTTTTTGTTTTGGTTTTGGTATCAGGGTGATGGTGGCCTCATAAAATGAGTTTGAAAGTGTCCCTTCCTCTGTAATTTTTTGAAGGAGTTTTAGAAGGATAAGCATTAGCTCTTCTCTAAATGTTGGTTCCCATCACTTCATGTCAAATAGATGGGGAAACAGTGGAAACAGTGTCAGACTTTATTTTTTTGGGCTCCAAAATCACTGCAGATGGTGATTGCAGCCATGAAATTAAAAGACGCTTACTCCTTGGAAGGAAAGTTATGACCAACCTAGATACCATATTGAAAAGCAGAGACATTACTTTGCCAACAAAGATCCTTCTAGTCAAGGCTATGGTTTTTCCAGTGGTCATGTATGGATGTGAGAGTTGGACTGTGAAGAAAGCTGAGCACCGAAGAATGGATGCTTTTGAACTGTGGTGTTAGAGAATAGTCTTAAGAGTCCCTTGGACTGCAAGGAGATCCAACCTGTCCATTCTAAAGGAGACCAGTCCTGGGTGTTTGTTGGAAGGACTGATGCTGAAGCTGAAACTCCAATGCTTTGGCCACCTCATGCAAAGAGTTGACTCGTTGGAAATGACTCTGATGCTGGGAGGGATTGGGGGCAGGAGGAGAAGGGGACGACAGAGGATAAGATGGCTGGATGGCATCAGCAACTCAATGGACATGGGTTTGGGCAGACTCCAGGGCTTGGTGATGGACAGGGAGGCCTGGCATGCTGTGGTTCATGGGGTTACAAAGAGTTGGACATGACTGAGAGACTGATCTGAACTGAAATGTTTGATGGAATTCTCCTGTGAAGCCACCTGGTCCTAGGCTTTTGTTTTTGGAGAGATTTTGATCACAACCTCAATTTCAGTGCTTATAATTGCAGGTGAGGTGAAGTCGCTCCGTCGTGTCCGACTCTTTGTGACCCCATGGACTGTAGCCTACAAGGCTCCTCTGTCCAGGGTATTCTTCAGGCAAGAATACTGGAGTGGGGAGCCATTTCCTTCTCCAGGGGATCTTCCCGACCCAGGGATCGAACCCATGTCTCCCGCATTGGAGGCAGATGCTTTAACCTCTGAGCCACCAGGGAAGCCCTGCTTATAATTGGGTTGTTCATAATTTCTGTTTCTTCTTGGTTCAGGCTTGGAAGATTGAACTTTTCTAAGAATCTGTCCATTTCTTCTAGGTTGTCCATTTTCTTGCCGTATAGTTTTTTGTGATATTCTCTTATAATCCTTTATATTTCTGCACTGTCTGTTGTAACCTCTCTTTTTTCATTTCTAACTTTGTTGATTTGATTCTTCTCTTTTTTTTTTTTTTTCTTCTTGATGAGTCTGGCTAAACATTTGTCAGTTTTGTTTATCTTCTCAAAGTTCCAGCTTTTAGTTTTATTAATCTTTACTATTATTTCTTTCATTTCTTTTTCATTTATTTCTGCTTGGACCTTTATGGTTTCTTTCCTTCTACTAATTTTGGGGATTTTTTTCTTCTTTTTCCAGTTGTTTTAGGTGTGAAGTTAGGCTATCCGATGCTTTTCTTGTTTATTGAGGTAGGATTGTATTGCTATAAACTTCCCTCTTAGGACTGCTTTTGCTGCATCCCATATGTTTTGAGTTGTCGTGTTTTCATTGTCACTGGTTTCTAGAAATGTTTTGATTTCCCTTTTGATTTCTTCAGTAACCTGTTGGTTATTTAGAAATGTATTGTTTAATCTCCATGTGTTTGTGTTTCTTACAGATTTTTTCTTGTAATTGATATCTAGTCTCGTAGGGTTGTTGTTGGAGAAGATGCCTGATATGATTTCAGTTATCTCAAATTTACTGAGGTTTGATTTGTGCCCCAAGATGTGGTCTATCCTGGAGAATGTTCCATGGGCACTTGAGAAGAAGGTGTATTCTTCAGCATTTGGATGGAATGTCCTGAAGATATCAATGAGATCCATCTCATCTAATATATCATTTAAGACTTGGGTTTCCTTATTAATTTTCTGTTTTGATTATCTCTCCATTGATGTGAGTGGGGTGTTAAAGTCTCCTACTATTATCGTGTTACTGTCAATTTCTCCTTTTATGTCTGTTAGTGTTTGTCTTATATATTGAGGTGCTCCTATGTTGGGTGCACAGATATTTACAATTGTTATGTCTACCTCTTGGACTGATCCCTTGATCATTATGTAATGTCCTTCCTTATCTCTTGTAATTTTATTTATTTTAAGGTCTATTTTGTCTGATATGAGGACTGCTATTCCAGCTTTCTTTTGCTTCCCATTTGCATGGAATATATTTTTCCATCTTCTCACTTTCAGTCTATATGTGTCTTGAGGTCTAAAGTGGGTTTCTTGTAGACAGCATATACATGGGTTGTGTTTTTGTATCCATTCAGCCAATCTGTGTCTTTTCATTGGAGCATTTAATCCATTTACATTTAAAGTAATTACTGATACATATGTTCCTATTGCCATTTTCTTAATTTTGGAGGGGTTGATTTTGTAGAGCCTTTTTCTTTTCTTGTATTTCTTGACTATATAAGTCCGTTTAACATTTGTTGTTAAGCTGGTTTGGTGGTACTGAATTCTCTTAACTTTTGATTGTCTGAAAAGCTTTGATTTCTCCATCAATTTTGAATGAGATCCTTGCCAGGTACAGTAGTCTTGGTTGTAGATTTTTCCCTTTCAGTACTTTAAATATATCCTGCCAACCCCTTCTGGCCTGCAGAGTTTCTGTTGAAAGATCAGCTGTTAAGCATATGGGGTTTCCCTTGTATGTTACTTGTTGCTTTTAATATTCTTTGTGTTTTGTCTTTGTTAGTTTGATTAGTATGTGTCTTGACATGTTTCTCCTTAGGTTTATCCTGTATGGGACTCTTTGTGCCTCATGGACTTGGTTGACTATTTCCTTTTCCATGTTGGGGAAATTTTCAATTATAATCTCTTCAAAAATCTTCTCATATACTTTCTTTTTCTCTTCTTCTTCTGGGACCCCTATTATTTGAATGTTGGTTCATTTGATATTGTCCCAGATGTCTCTGAGACTATCCTCAGTTCTTTTCATTCTTTTTACTTTGTTCTGCTCTTCAGAAGTTATTTCCACCATTTTATCTTCCAGCTCACTGGTTCATTCTGCTTCAGATATTCTGCTATTGATTCCTTCTAGAGTATTTTAAATTTCAGTAATTGTGTTGTTTGTCTTTGCATGTTTATTCTTTAATTATTCTAGGTCTTTGTTAATTGATTCTTGCATTTCCTCCATTTTGCTTTCAAGGTTTTTGATCATCTTTACTATCATTATTCTGAATTTGTTTTCAGGTAGTTTGCCTATTTCCTCTTGATTTATTTGGACTTCTGTGTTTCTGGTTCATTCCTTCATTTGTGTAGTATTTCTCAGCCTTTTCATTATTTTTTTAACTTATTATGTTTGAGGTCTCCTTTTCCCACGCTTCAAGGTTGAATTCGTTCTTCCTTTTGGTTTCTGCCCTCTAAGGTTGGTCCAGTGGTTTGTGTAAGCTTCTTATAGGGTGAGATCTGTGCTGAGTTTTTGTTTGTTTGCTAGTTTGTTTTTCCTCTGATAGGCAAGGCTGCGGAGGTGGTAATCCTGTCTGCTGATGATTGGGTTTGTATTTTTGTTTTGTTTGTTGTTTATTTTTTAATTAATTTTTTGTAATTGGAGGCTAATTACTTTGCAATATTGTAGTGGTTTTTCCCATACATTGACATGAATCAGCCATGGGTTTACATGTATTCCTCATCTTGAACCCCCCTCCCACCTCCTTCCCCATCCCATCCTTCTGGGTCATCCCAGTGCACCAGCCCTGAGCACCCTGTCTCATGCATTGAACCTGGACTGGTGATCTGTTTCACATATGATAATATACATGTTTTAGTGCTATTCTCTCAGATCATCCCATCCTCGCCTTCTCCCACAGAGTCCAAAAGACTTCTATACATCTGTGTCTCTTTTGCTGTCTCACATATAGGGTTATCATTACCATCTTTCTAAATTTCATATATATGAGTTAGTAAACTGTATTGGTGTTTTTCTTTCAGGCTTATTTCACTCTGTATAATAGTCTCCAGTTTCATCCACCTCACTAGAACTGATTCAAATGTATTCTTTTTAATGGTTGAGTAATATTCCATTGTGTATATGTACCACAGCTTACTTATCCATTCATCTGATGGACATCTAGGTTGCTCCCATGTCCTGGCTATTATAAACAGTGCTGCAATGAACATTGGGGTACATGCATCTGTTTCAATTCTGGTTTCCTTGGTGTGTATGCCCAGCAGTGGAATTGCTGGGTCATATGGCAGTTCTATTTCTAATTTTTTAAGGAATCTCTACACTGTTCTCCATAGTGGCTGTACTAGTTTGCATTCCCACCAACAGTGTAAGAGGATGCCCTTTTCTCCACACCCTCTCCAGCATTTATTGTTTGTAGACTTGGATAGCAGCCATTCTGACTGGCGTGAGATGGTACCTCATTGTGGTTTTGATTTCTCTGATAATGAGTGATATTGAGCATCTTTTCATGTGTTTTTTAGCCATCTGTATGTCTTCTTTGGAGAAATGCCTGTTTAGTTCTTTGGCCCATTTTTTGATTGGGTCATTTATTTTTCTGGAATTGAGCTGCAGGCACTGCTTGTATATTTTTGAGATTAATTCTTTGTCAGTTGTTCTGTTTACTATTATTTTCTTCCATTCTGAATGCTGTCTTTTCACCTTGCTTATAGTTTTATTCGTTGTGCAAAAGCTTTTAAGTTTAATTAGGTCCCATTTGTTTATTTTTGCTTTTATTTCCATTACCCTGGGAGGTGGGTCACAGAGAGTCCTGCTGTGATTTATGTCAGAGAGTGTTTTGCCTAAGTTTTCCTCTAGGAGTTTTATAGTTTCTGGTATTACATTTAGATCTTTAATCCACTTTGAGTTTATTTTTGTCTATGGTGTTAGAAAGTGTTCTAGCTTCATTCTTTTACAAGTGGTTGACCAGCTTTCCCAGTACCACTTGCTAAAGAGATTGTCTTTTCTCCATTGTATATTCTTGCCTCCTTTGTCAAAGATAAGGTATCCATAGGTGCATGGATTTGTCTCTGGGCTTTCTATTTTGTTCCATTGATCTATATTTCTCTCTTTGTGCCAGTACCATACTCTCTTGATGACTGTAGCTTTGTGGTATAATCTGAAGTCAGGCAGATTGATTCCTCCAGTTCCATTCTTCTTTCTCAATATTGCTCTGGCTATTCAAGGTTTTTTGTATTTCCTTACAAATTGTGAAATTATTTGTTCTAGTTCTCTGAAAAATACCGTTGGTAGCTTGAGGGATTGCATTGAATCTATAGATTGCTTTGGGTAGTAAACTCATTTTCACTATATTGTTTCTTCTAATCCATGAACATGGTACATTTCTCCATCTATTTGTGTCTTTGATTTCTTTCACCAGTGTTTTATAGTTTTCTATATATAGGTCTTTTGTTTCTTTAGGTATATATATTCCTAAGTATTTTATTCTTTTCTTTGCAATGGTGAAAGGAATTGTTTCCTTAGTTTCTCTTTCTGTCTTCTCATTGTTAGTGTATAGGAATGCAAGGGATTTCTGTGTGTTAATTTTATATCCTGCAACTTTACTATATTCATTGATTAGCTCTAGTAATTTTCTGGTAGAGTCTTTCAGTTCAGTTCAGTTCAGTCACTCAGTTGTGTCCGACTCTTTGCGACCCCATGAAGCACAGCATGCCAGGCCTCCCTGTCCATCACTATCTCCTGGAGTTCACTCAAACTCACATCCATCGAGTTGGTGATGCCATCCAGCCATCTCATCCTCTGTCGTCTCCTTTTCCTCCTGTCCCCAATCCCTCCCAGCATCAGAGTCTTTTCCAATGTGTCAACTCTTCACATGAGGTGGCCAAAGTACTGGAGTTTCAGCTTTAGCATCATTCCTTCCAAAGAAATCCCAGGGCTGATCTCCTTTAGAATGGACTGGTTGGATGTCCTTGCAGTCCAAGAGACTGTCAAGAGTCTTCTCCAACACCACAGTTTAAAAGCATCAATTCTTCGGGGCTCAGCTTTCTTCACAGTCCAGCTCTCACATCCATACGTGACCACTGGAAAAACCATAGCCTTGACTAGATGGATCTTTGTTGGCAAAGTAATGTCTCTGCTTTTCAATATTCTATCTAGATTGGTCATAACTTTCCTTCCAAGGAGTAAGCGTCTTTTAATTTCATGGCTGCAATCACTATCTGCAGTGATTTTGGAGCCCCCCAAAAATAAAGTCTGATACTGTTTCCACTGTTTTCCCACCTATTTCCCATGAAGTAATGGGACCGGATGCCATGATTTTCATTTTCTGAATGTTGTGCTTTAAGTCAACTTTTTCACTCTCCTCTTTCACTTTCATCAAGAGGTTTTTAGTTCCTCTTCACTTTCTGCCTTAAGGGTGGTGTCATCTGCATATCTGAGGTTATTGATATTTCACCTGGCAGTCTTGATTCCAGCTTGTGCTTCTTCCAGCCCAGCGTTTCTCATGATGTACTCTGCATAGAAGTTAAATAAGCAAGGTGACAATGTACAGCCTTGACGTACTCCTTTTCCTACTTGGAACCAGTCTGTTGTTCCATCTCCAGTTTTAACTGTTGCTTTCTGACCTGCAGATAGGTTTCTCAAGAGGCAGGTGAGGTGGTCTGCTATTCCCATCTCTTGAAGAATATTCCACAGTTTATTGTGATCCACACAGTCAAAGGCTTTGGCATAGTCAATAAAGCAGAAATAGATGTTTTTCTGGAACTCTCTTGCTTTTTCCATGATCCAGCAGATGTTGGCATTAGGTTTTCTATGTAGAAGATCATGTCATTTGCAAACAGTGACAGTTTTGCTACTTCTTTTCCAATCTGGATTCCTTTTCTTTTTTTTGCTCTGACTGCTGCGGCCAAAACTTCCAAAACTATGTTGAATAGTAGTGGTGAGAGTGGGCACCCTTGCCTTGTTCCTGTTTTTAGGGAAAATGCTTTCAATTTTTCACCATTGAGAATAATGTTTGCTGTGGGTTTGTCATATATAGCTTTTATTATGTTGAGGTATGTTCCTTCTATGCCTGCTCTCTGGAGGGTTTTTATTATAAATGGATGTTGAATTTTGTCAAAGGCTTTCTCTGCATCTATTGAGATAATCATACTGTTTTTATCTTTCAATTTGTTAATGTGATGTATTACATTGATTGATTTGTGGATATTAAAGAATCCTTTCATTCCTGAGATAAAGCCCACTTGGTCATGATGTATGATCTTTCTAATATGTTGTTGGATTCTGTTTGCTAGAATTTTGTTAAGGATTTTTGCATCTATGTTCATCAGTGATATTGGCCTGTTTGTTTGTTGTTTAGATGAGGCATCCTGCACAGGGTGCTATTGGTGGTTAGGTGATGCTAGGTCTTGTACTCAAGTGGTTTCCTTTGTGTGAGTTCTCACTATATGATACCCCCTAGGTTTAGTTCTCTGGTAGTCTAGTCTCTTTTAGTCAGTGCTCCCACTCCAAAGGCTCAGGGCTTGATCTGTGGTCAAGAACAATGATTCCACAAGTGGTTTGTTATGGCATTAAGTGAGATTAAAACAAATATCCAAAAACGAGAAACAAAAGATGACTGCCAGACAAATGGCAGTTTCAAAATCAGGCAAATAATAATTAAAATAATGGAGTATACACATATACATATACATCCATGAGCAAAGTCAAAAAGCCCAACAAAAATAAAGTACAATAGATTCATCTGGAAAACAAAGAAAATAAAAAATTATATTTATAACTTAAGAACAAAACTAAGTAAAGCACAATCTGGAAAACAAAACTAAAGCAAGGTGCCAAGCAGGGAATAAAGCAATGAAAACAAAACTAACAAATATGTTGAGAGGAAAGGTAAGAAAGAAAGAATAGATATGCAAAGTTAAATAGAGGTAGTTGAATAAGATTCATATATATTAAAGATTAACTGCAAGGGGAAAGGAACAGTAGAGAAGGCAAACAAAGGAATAAATGTAAAACATATATATATAAAATAGGTTTTTTAAAATTAAAAGTTAAAAATTTTTTTCTCATTCTTCCTTTTTTCAAAATTTTTATTTATTTATTATTATTTTTTTACTTTACAATACTGTATTGGTTTTGCCATACATCAACATGAATCCACCACGGGTGTACATAAGTTCCCACTCTTAAAAAAGATTTAAAGAAAAAACCAAAGAAGAAAGAAAAAAGGAAAAAAAAAAAGGAAAACTCCACAGAACTACAAAATCCCAACATAGATGCAGAGGTTTATAACAACAATAAAAGGTATGACTGAATATACACATATATACATACACCCATAAGCAAAATCAAAACAGTCCAACAAAAATAAAGTACAATAGATTGACCCAGCAAACAACGGAAACCTAAAATTATTCCTACCAGAACAAAACTAACTAAAGCACAAAGAGGAAAACAAGACTAATGCAAGGTGTCAATTGGGGTATAAAGCAATAAAAATAAAACTAACAAATATGTTGAGACTAAAGGAAAGAAAAGACAGAAAGAATAGACATGCAAAGTTAAATAGAGGTAGATAAAGAAGATTTATATATATTAAAGGTTAACTGCAAGAGGAAAAGAACAGAAGAAAATGCAAACAAAGGAATAAACGTAGAAAAAATAATAATACGTTTAAAAATTAAAATTAAAAATAGAGAGGGGAAAAAAACCTCCTCAGAACTGCAAAAGCCCAGTATAGAGGCAGAGGTTTATAACAACAATAAAATATGTGACTGAGGGAAAAAAAGCTCAAAAGCTTAGTTAGATTTTATAGTGCCAATAAAATCAACAGCTACAACAGTGGTCGGGGGTGGGGGAGGAAAAAAAAGAAAAAAATCCTAAAGAATCTACAGGACAAGTCAAAACATAAGAATAATAAATGTTTTTCTTGAGTCACTGCTGTCAGTGTCCTCAGGTTGCTCATGAGGCTGCCCTGGAGGACCTGGGTCTGCCCCTATGAGGGCCAGTTGTGGAGGTGGTGCAGCTGCTTGGGTTTCAGGGATTCTGGCAGCACCAGGTACTCAAGGGAGTTGGCGGCTAGGGCAGCAGGAAGTATAGTGCTTTAGAAGGGTATGGCATCCAGTATTGGCCAATACGCTCCAGTGTCTTGCCTGGAGAAACCCCCTCCCTGAAAGACAAGCCTGGCAGGCCACAGTCCACAGAGCTGCAAAGAGGCACACACTACGAAAGCAACCCTGCATGCATAGGTGCAAGACATTTTTTTGCCTGTGGCAGCTCTGCACCAGTGAGAGTTGAGCATAAAGGTAGCACAGCTGATTGGCTCACAGGGACCCAGGCGAAGCCAAGTGTGAGGGACACAGACTACCTCTGCTGCAAGAGTTATGGCCCTATCAGAGTCTTTTCTCAAGCCTCTTGTAGCTGGCAATCAGAAGGCTTCTTTGGCCAGTCTTTCTCCGCAGCTCGACCCATTTAGGCTCTTAGAGGCCTTCCTTGCCTGGGGTCCCACTCTGTAGATCGGTGCATCAGGCACTTAAAGGGGCACCCTGGGTGCAGTCCAACTCTAGTTCAGTGCATCAGGCATTTGATGGGCCAGCCTCTCTACTGTTCACTTGCCAATGCTGGTGTGTTGGGGGAAAGAGGCTATGATGATGATTCCACCCCCTGCACATGACTCAGTAGCATCGCCTTACTTCCATGGCTGCCCAGCTCTCCTCCACAGGTATTTCCCACCACAGTCTCTCCCCTCACATCCCCTCGATCTGTCTCTGTGCAGTCAAGAGCAGCCCTCGCCCTGGAATTGCTACACAATCCCTAAACTCCAGCTCCCAGCCACTGCGCTGTCTAGTGCTGGGGTCCAGCCTCAGCAGAGTCCAGGGATATCCTCAGGATGGATGACGTCGGCGAATGAAGAAAGATAGAGAAAGAGATAAGGAAAGAGACACAGGGTGACCAGGCTTCAGTGAGCGAGGCCCATTTTACTTTATTTTCCTCGGGGCTTTTATACCCTGAGTTGTACATACAGCAAGGTGAAAAATGTAGAGTCAACTCAACATTTTATCAGTAATAACTTATCGATATCAGGTTTCTTCTTGTAAGAGTCTTTGCTGGGAGCCAGCATGAGGAATTCCACCCATGACAAGGTCATGTGGCAGAGCTCTGATGGCAAGGCTAATCAGACCTCAGGTTTCCCCCCTGGAATTTCCTGAGCATCCACCCCCCCAAAAATAAGAATCTGCCTGCTTTTCCACTCTTCTGATATTCTCTGGAAAAAGTCAAATCAGGGCTTTAGTCTTCTGCATTTGAAAGGGATGTTTCAGCTTAAAACCCCTCTGATAGCTCTCTAGCTTGCCTAACAGGTTCCCCTGGACCTCTTACAGCTTGTGAATTGCTTACAGCCCCCCAACAGTGAGAGGAACAGAGCTTAAAGCATCTTAAGATACAGAGCCTTTTCTAAGAGCTAAAAATCATATCGGTGATGGCTTTTCACTGTTGACTCAATGATTGCTGCCAGGCCTCCATATTCTTTATCTTTTAGGCACCTGGGAGGATGTTAATCAATGTAAATGGGATATGGGAAAAGATATATAGTAGTTTTGATATTAGCAACACTAGACTTTTGAGTTAATTACTTTTCTTTGTTATATATCACTGCACTCCTCTTGTGTCCTTGCTATGTAAGAATGTAACTTTATTTAGTGCTTTCTGAGAGTGGCACCAGACTTTGGGAAGATCAACAAAAATAAGTCTTCTGGTTGACAAACCCTTATCAGAAAAAAGGCTGTAAAATGTTAATCAGCCTTTTTGGCCAGAAGATGATGTAAATCACCTAAGAATTGTGTATACAATTAGGTATGCAGAGAGAAAAGCCTGGTTTTGATAAGAGTCTGGGCTGCTAACACTGCATAACTTTGTGTTACCCATTGATCTCCATGTTTTATCAAAAGTATAAAAGGCCTTCTGAACAATAGAGGACGGGGCCAGTCGCTGGACTGGTTTTCCCCGTGTCTCCTCTCTAATTTCTGGCTGAATTCCTATCTGGGGCGTGGAGGCTCACCATGTATACTTACTTGTCCTGGCTTTTAAGATCCACGCGAGGGGGAGCCCAAGGCGGGGCACCTCCCAATGTTCAAGAAGACGCCGGTGGCCTAACATAGATGGTGCAAGCTCCTTGTCTGGAACTTTATTGGCTTCCCATGTAAACCAAGTTATTCAGCCTTCTTTCTCCACTTAATTTTCCTACTACACTATTTCTCTCTAATCTAATCTTATATTTCTTATATTAATAAATAAATAAGTTTTCCTCGCCAGTGCTGTCCCTGCTTCTAATTCCCTGGATCCACTGGGGCTGGACCCTGGAAAGTCTTATTTTTTGTACATCATCTTCTGTTCTGGAGGCCTGTTGATATTCCATGACCTCTTTTTGATAAAGGTTGGTCAGCCAGAACAATAATTTCCCCTTAAAGTGTTTCTTCTTAAATTCTTAGCCTGGGTCACCCTTAAAGTACAGAGTTACATTTTTATGGAGCAAAGATTCAGCAGGTTACAGCAAAGAAAGAACTTATTAACTCAAAGTCTAATGTTGCTAATGTTAAAGCTGCTGCTTATTATTTCTATATCTTAACTATATGCACTCCCAGGAACACAGTGGATAAGGGATGTGAGAACTTGGCAGCAAGCATAGGCTCAAGAATGTTGCAAGAGTCTGGATAAACCTGCCAAGTAAGCTAGAGTGCTAACAGAGGGTTTGAAACACTTCTTTCATGCCCAGGAGATTTATCAACTAGAGCCCTAAGTTAACTCTTTTGGTCAGGGACAGCCCCCTGCTAATGTCAGAAGAGCTGGTGAAAGACATAAAATAATAAGACAGACAGATTCTGGTTTGGGGGTAGATGCTCGAGCAGGTCCAGGGGGTCCATCGAGTCCTGAGGCCTTGCTTAGCAGGACTCTTCCACATGATCTTGTCATGGGTCGGATGGCCCAGGGAGTCCCTTGAGTCCTGCATGACCTTGTCATGGGTGGGATCTTCCGTGCTGGCTCCCGACAGTCTAGGTTATGTCTGGCTGTGGCAAGGACTGTCTGTTTCTCATTCCATTTAGGCTGCCACAGATCAGCTGTTTCCCTCTCATCCTTAAATGTTTCTCCTCTGGCTCAGACAATTGCCCTGATGTGGGGATAGGACCCCAGCTTCAGTTCCCCCAGCCACCAAGGGAAGATCCAGTCCTACAAACACTCCCATTTCCCCCCCTTGTTCCTTTGTCCTGCCAAGTTTTACATGGGTCTATATATTCTTTTCTGCTGGTCAGGTACTCCTGTCCACTCTCAGCTGGTGTTCTGCATGCACTTCTGTGTCTGAAGGTGTAATCCTGATGTATCCGTGGAGAGAGACATATTCCACGTTCACCTACTCCTCCACCATCTCGTTCCTCCCCTGTCTCACAATTTTATGTCTCATTGTTTTCATGTGCAACGTGTTCCCACTATAGGCTGCATGGACATTTATAATTGGGAGTTACATGCAGTCACTGAGGCTGTAAAAATTCTGGAGTAATTAGTATTGTTTGAATGCAATGATATCTGTGTTCTCATGGTTCTTAAGACATGTCAGGCCAATAAGATGTATATGAAAAAGTATGAGAAGCATTGCAAATGCTCTTCTGAAAGGTCGCACACTTTAAAGAAAAACTAAGGCAATAACATGTCATCTTCTTTTTATAAGCAGTATATTCAAGATTCAGTTCAGTTCAGTTCAGTCACTCAGTTGTGTCTGACTTGGTGATCCATTGGACTGCAGCACACCAGGCTTCCCTGTCCAACACAAATTCCAGGAGCTTGCTCAAACTCATTTTCATTGAGTCGGTGATGCCATTCAACCCTCTCATCCTCTGTTGTCCCCTTCTCCTCCTGCCTTCAATCTTTCCCTGCATCAGGGTCTTTTCCAATGAGTCAGTCCTTCGCATCAGGTAGCCAAAAGATTGGAGTTTCAGCTTCAGCATCTGTCCTTCCAATGAACGTGCAGGACTGTTTTAATCTTAAATCTTTAATATTTAAGATTAAAAGATCTAAAAAGATCTTTTTAGTCATTCATTCTCTTTTTATAATCATAAGAAACTTACTCAGGATATAGGAATGCAGTATAAAAAAAAATCTGCAGCATGTGTGGCTCTTTTTAAAGTTTTCTTAACACAAGTGATTTTCTGCACTGGTAATATATGTTTCAGAGACTACCAAGGAGAATGCTTTCAATGAACAATGCAAAGAAGTAGAGGAAAACAATAGAATGGGAAATACTAGAGACCTCTTCAGGAAAATTGGAGCTATCAAGGGTGCATTTCATGCAAGGATGGGCACAAAAATGGATAGACATGGTAAGGATCTAACAGAGGAAGAAGATATTAAGAAGACTTGGTAAGAATACACAGAAGAACTATACAAAAAATGTCTTAATGACCAGGGTAACCACGATGGTATGGTCACTCACCTTGAACCAGATATCCTGGAGTATGAAGTCAAGTGACCCTTAGGAAGCATTGCTACAAACAAAGCTAGTGAAAGTGATGGAATTGCAGTTGAGCTATTTAATATTCCTTAAAGATAATGTTGCTAAAGTGCTGCACTAAATATGTCAGCAAATTTGAAAAACTCAGCAGTGGCCACAGGACTGGAAAAGGTCAATTTTCATTCCAATCCCAAGAAGGGCAATGCCAAAGAATGTTCAAACTACTGATAGCTTATGGTGTTCAGTGAATGGTGTCTCTGGATTTGTGGTCTCTGAAGGAAAAAATTTAACTCCAGGGCCAAAGACAGACTCAGTCACTCAGAGCTTTGTGTAACAAGGTTTTATTAGAGTGAAAAGGGTAGAGAAAGCCTCCAGCAAAAGGCACTGGAAGCAGGTAGAAGAGTATCCACCCTCACTAGTTAAAACAGTGATTATATACTTATCAACTGGCTGCTGAGGATAAAAAGGATACCTCAAGTATTGTAAACGTTCCACCACATCCTTTCCCAAGGCATACATCCTGAGATAACTTCAATACAAAATTAGCCAATAGGAACAAGTTTCAGGCAACGTCTCTGGGCAAAATACTCTGTACTGTGTAATCAGGAATATGTCTTAAGAATAAGGTTCCCAGGCAAGATTTGTCACAATTGTAATAATTAACACAGACCCTAAGGAAAGCATAATGGGGTCTTCAGTTCAGTCCAGTTCAGTCGACTCTTTGCAACCCCATGAACTGCAGCACGCCAGGCCTCCCTGTCCATCACCAACTCCCGGAGTCTATCCAAACTCATGTCCATTGAGTCGGTGATGCCATCCAGCCATCTCATCCTCTGTCATTCCCTTCTCCTCCTGCCCCCAATCCCTCCCAGCATCAGGGTCGTTTCCAATGAGTCAACTCTTTGCATGAGGTGGCCAAAGTATTGGAGTTTCAGCTTGAGCATCATTCCTCCCAATGAACACCCAGGACTGATCTCCTTTAGGATGGACTGGTTGGATCTCCTTGCAATCTAAGGGACTCGCAAGAGTCTTCTCCAACACCACAGTTCAAAAGCATCAATCCTTTGGTGCTCAGCTTTCTTCACAGTCCAACTCTCACATCCATACATGACCACAGGAAAAACCAAAGCCTTCACTAGATGGACCTATGTTGGCAAAGTAATATCTCTGCTTTTGAATATGCTATCTAGGTTGGTCATGACTTACCTTCCAAGGAGTAAGCGTCTTTTAATTTCATGGCTGCAGTCACCATCTGCATTGATTTTGGAGCCCCAAAAAATAAAGTCTGACACTGTTTCCACTGTTTCCCCATCTATTTCCCAGGAAGTGATAGGAACGGATGCCATGATCTTCGTTTTCTGAATGTTGAGCTTTAAGCCAACTTTTTCACTCTCCTCTTTCACTTTCATCAAGAGGCTTTTTAGCTCCTCTTCACTTTCTGCCATAAGGGTGGTGTCATCTGCATATCTGAGATTATTGATATTTCTCCCTGCAATCTTGATTCCAGCTTGTGCTTTCTCCAGGCCAGCGTTTCTCATGATATACTCTGCATAGAAGTTAAATAAGCAGGGTGACAATATACAGCCTTGACGTACTCCTTTTCCTATTTGGAACCAGTCTGTTGCTCCATGTCCAGTTCTAACTGTTGCTTCCTGACCTGCATATAGGTTTCTCAAGAGGCAGGTCTGGTGGTCTGGTATTCCCATCTCTTGAAGAATTTTCCACAGTTTATTGTGATCCACACAGTCAAAGGCTTTGGCATAGTCAATAAAGCAGAAATAGATGTTTTTCTGGAACTCTCTTTCTTTTTCCATGATCCAGCGGATGTTGGCAATTTGATCTCTGGTTCCTCTGCCTTTTCTAAAACCAGCTTGAACATCAGGAAGTTCACGATTCACGTATTGCTGAAGCCTGGCTTGGAGAATTTTGAGCATTACTTTACTAGTGTGTGAGTGAATAGGGTCTTGAGAAAGCATTTTCCCCAGGTAATATGTATTACTGCTGTGTAGCCAGTTCACTTCGTCAAGATGTATTGTTGCAATACCAGTTCAGGGCTAAAAGAAACAAATGCTACAGTGACTAAGGCAAAAAAAAAAAATGTATGAAAGAATGCCTCCTCCTCCTTTAAGGGCCTTGGACTACCTGACTAAGATTTAACTCTCTCACTTCCAGACAAGTGTGGTTTTCCTCAAAATACTTCAGCTAAGCTTCAGTAGTACGTGAATCGAGAACTTCCAGATGTACAAGCTAGGTTTAGAAAAGGCAGAGGAAGAAGAGATCTAATTGCCAACATTTGCTGGATCATAGAGAGAGCAAGGGGATTTCACAAAAATACCTACAGCTTCATTGATTACCCTACAGCCTTTGACTATGTGGATCACAAAAAACTATGGAAAATTCTTAAAGAATAGAAAGTACCAGACCACCTTACTTGTCTCCTGAGAAACCTCAGTGTGGGTCAAGAAGCAACAGTTAGAACCTCACATTTAACAATGGACTGATCCAACCTGGAAAAGGAGTAAGACAAGGCTGTATATTGTTACCTTGTTTCTTCAACTTCTAGGCAGGGTACCTCATGTGAAATGCAGGACTAGATGAATCACAAGCTGGAATCAAGATTACCTGGAGAAATATCAGCAACCTGAGATATGCAGATGATACCACTCTAATGGCAGAAAGTGACGAGGAACTAAAGAGCCTCTTGATGTGGGTGAAAGAGGAGAGTGAAAAAGCTGGCTTGAAACTCAACACTTAAAAAACCAAGATCATGGCATCTGGCCTCATCACTTCATGTCATTTAGAAAGAGAAAAGTAGAAGCAGTTACAGGTATTTTCTTGAACTCCAAAATCACTGTGAACTGTGACTGCAGCCATGAAATTAAAAGACGTTTGCTTCTTAGATGGAAAGCGATGACAAACCTAGAAAGCATATTAAAAAGCAGAGACATCACTTTGCTGAAAAAAGTCTATATAGTCAAAGCTATGGTTTTTCCAGTAGTCATGTATTGATGTAAGAGTTGGACCATAAGGAAGTCTGAGCGCCAAAGAACTGATACTTTCAAATTGTGGTCCCGGAGAAGACTCTTAGAGTCCCTTGTACTGCAAGGAGATCAAACCAGTCAGTCCTTAAGGAAACCAACCCTGAATATTCATTGGAAGGAATGATGATGAAGCTGAAGCTCCAATACTTTGTCCACCTGCGGCAAGGAGCCGACTCATTGAAAAAGACACCGATGCTGGGAAAGAATGAAGGCAAAAGGAGGAGAGGACAGCAGAGGATGACCTGGTTAGACAGCATCACCGACTCAATGAACATGAATTTGAGCAAACTCCACGAGATAGTGAAGGACAGGGAAGCCTGGCATGCTGCAGTTCATGGAGTAGCAGAGTCAGACCCAACCTAGTAACTGAACAATAACAGCAATACATGGTCCTGTTCCTGGAAGTAACACAGTAGGGAGCACATCTTACATTGCTTCATTTATCTGCAATTTAATTTTAAAACCGTTTCTCTTAGTACTTGACATAAAAGAGCTTAAAATGTGTTATTACATGCTTTAGAATTACGTTTGTGCCGGGGTCCAGCCCCGGTGGATCCAGGGTAATTTGAAGCAGGGACAGTTTGGAGATATATATATAGATTTAGAGATATAAAGAGAGATTAGGAAAGAATAGTGTAGTGGGAAATTTAGAGGAGGAAAGAGGCTGTATTCCTTGGTTTACATAGAAAACCAATAAAGCCCCGAGACAAGGGACTTGAACCATCTACGTAGAGCCACAGGCACCCACTTGAATAGCGGAGGGTGCCACGCCTTGGGCTCCCTCTTGCGTGGGTCTTAGAAGCCCAGGCAAATAAGTATACATGGCTAGCCTCTATGCCCCAGACGGGAATCATCCAGAAAATAGAGTAAGAAAGAAAAGAAGACACAGGGGAACCAGTCTTTCCGGGAACTGGCCCATCCTTTATTGTCCAGAAAAACTTTTATACTTTTAGTTGTACATAGAGATAACGGTAAAAAGCAAAGTCATGCAGGGTCAGCAGCTCTGACCCAGGCTTTCTTTCTGCATACCCATCTGTATACCCAAGTCTTAGGTGA
The DNA here is from genome assembly GCF_023091745.1 of Budorcas taxicolor. Classification (NCBI taxonomy): domain Eukaryota; kingdom Metazoa; phylum Chordata; class Mammalia; order Artiodactyla; family Bovidae; genus Budorcas; species Budorcas taxicolor. Next base: position 99,460,693 of record NC_068912.1, read on the forward strand.
TTTACATCATCTTCTGGCCAGGAGGCCTATTAGCATTTATGGCCCGTTTCTGATAAGGGTCCATCAACCAGAAAACTTATTTGCCTTAAAAGTGTTCTTACTAAAGTCTGGTGCCACTCTCAGAAAGCACTGATTAAGGTTACATTCTTACATAGCAAGGACACAACAATTTATAACAAGGAAAGAGGAGTACAGTGATTTATAACAAAGAGAAAGTTCATTAACTCAAAAGTCTAGCATTGCTAACATCAAAACTACTATATTCCTTTTTCTATATCCCAATTACATTGATTAATATCCTCCAGGTGCCTAAAAGATAAAGAATATGGAGGCCTGGCTGCAGTCATTGACTCAACAGTGAAACCCATCACCAATATAATTTTTAGCTTTTTAGAAAAGGCTCTATATCTTTAAGATGTTTTAAGCTGCATGCCTCTCACGGTTGAGGGGCTGTAAACAATCACAAGTTGTAAAAATCTCTAACTGTCAGGCAAGTTAGAGAGCCATCAGAGGGATCTGAGCTGAGACACTCCTTTTATATGCAGGAGACTGTTAACTGGAGCTCTAAGTTAACTCTTTCCAGAGAAAGGTGGTCGGGGATAGCCCCCTGTTATGTCAGAAGAATGGAAAGCACAGTACAATAAGCCAGGCAGACTCTGGTTTTGGGGGGTAGATGCTCAGGAAAATCCAGGGGGGGACCCCTGAAGCCAGATCACGCCTTTGTGTATGTCAGGCTTCCTTCCTCATGACCTTTGCCATGGGCGGGATTCCTCACACTGGCTCCCGGCACGTTTGCATTTCTTTGAGAATACTGTCACACTGATTGCATGGAAAAGCCTTTATTTTAGAACACCTGAATGCTTTTGCTGAGTGGTGCCTATTGCTGAGTGCCATCTTTCTAGGCTGAAGAGTATGTTGGAGTACGTGCTCACTCCCAGAAAGACATTAGTTATCATTAACAGAAGCACTGACCCCAAATCTAAGTGCCTCTCCAAGTGGCATCTTCTTTCCTCACATTGTCACTGCTGATAAGGACTTTTTTAATGGAAATTTAATTTGTTCCCTTTTCTTTGGCCGTTTTTCTTTTTCTTACCAAAAAAAACCACTGTATTCAGGATGAGTTTCATATACAGCAAAATAACCTGCACCTATAACATAGCTAACAATATAAAGATTACAAGATTCTTGGCTAACTACTTTATCTGTCCCAGCAGAAAAACATAGATGAAGCAAATGATTAATAAACCACAGGATGAAAACAATAACTCAGAAAGGAAACTTGCTTTAAGAAACTGAAGGCTACAAAAGACAACTAAAGCAAGAGATTTGAATAAAATTTCCTAAACCTTAATTACACGATCCCAAATTTAAAAATCAAAACAAAAAACTAAGACTCTCATATTTCAGTAGTGGTTGTCTTTCATTGTATTTCAAATTTATATTCTCTCATCTCTTAAGATGGAAAATAGGGATATTCACACAGACAAGTCACTGCAAACTTAAGAAAATACATAAGCATCCATAGCCTCAGCATGTATTAACCTATTGGAGAGTTTAAATAAAAGAAGAGGTAGAATTTTCAGTTCCACTGGACAAATGAAAATGAGCCATGTTGTCTTGTAAGGTACTCCACAGCTAGATGTTACTACAGACTTCAACTCCAGTTCTGTGCAACATCACAATGTTAAATAAGATAACACAGGCATCAGATATTTGAGAAAGGTTTATTTTTAAATAAATATATACATTTTATTGAAGTATAGTTGACTTACAATGTTTCAGGTGCACAGCAAGGTGATTCAGTTATACAAATACATATATATATTTTTGAAATTATTTCCCGTCATAGGTTAGTACAAGATATTGACTACAGTTCCCTATGTTATACAGTAAACATTTGTTACTTGTTGTATATCTATTTTTTTAAATTAGAAATATAGCCTTCTATTCATACTAAGTCAAATAAGTGGAATAAAAATGTCATGCATTTTTTAGTTAGGCAAAATTTCATGTTTTCTAAAATATATATATTATGCATATTTACATAGGTATGTATACAAAATCTTTTCTGCTACACTTGATAAAGGCTTGAGAAAGAACATAAAAAAAGAAGAGATGGAGAAATTGGAGAACATAAACAAAATGAAATGGGAGCACTGAATATGAAATAGAAAAAGTGAAACAAATGAGATAAAAGTAAAAGATCATCATATAGTCCAGTTGTTTTTAAACGTGACTGCTCATTAGAAACATATCTGGAGCTCTGGGGAAAAAAATGAAATGTCTGAGAATTTTTTATCTGCATTTTTTAAACCTTTTTATTTTATATTGAAAAGGAAGTATTAGTCTCTCGTGTCTGACTCTTTGCAACCCCAAATTGCAAATCTGTTTTGGGATAGAAAATAGTACTGTATTACACACTTAAAATTTTAAGAGGATAGATGTCTATAGACATCAATAGATGTCTAGATATCAGGCTCCTCTGACAGCCTATCCTCTTAGACATCTATCTATAGATATCTATAGGTAGGCTGTCAGGCTCCTCTGTCCATGGAACTCTCCAGTCAAGAATAGTGGAGTTAGTTGCCATTCTCTTCTTCAGGGAATCTTCCCTACACATGGATTGAACCCTAGGTCTCCTGCATTGCAGGGAGATTCTTTACCATTTGAACTACCAGCCCAATTTTGTACTGGAACATAGTTAACAATGTATGATAGTTTCAGGGGAACATCGAGGGAACTCAGCCATCAGGAAGGGAAACTTCAAAAAACATTTACTTTTCTGTTTTATTTCAAATTGTCTAATTATTTCAAAAAAATATAAACATGTGATAGTTTGATAGTTTGCAGGATCCTGGAACAACCCAAACTCCCCCTTCAAGTTATAAATACTATCTTCTCTTTTTGATTCTTTACATTTTGTAACATAAGAGAGGTTACATTTAATAAAACCAAATGCTAACACACAAAAAAACTCTGGAGGCCCAGATGTGAGATCTGCCTTCACCTTCACCCTCCCCCATGTGGGCGGGGAGATCCTCTCAGACCAAGCTAGGTGCTCCAGGAAGGTCAGCCACAGTCAGGGGCAGTCAATGATCCAGAAACCACTGCACCATGAGTGTCTCTGTGCTGAGTCCCACCAGAGCCCTGGGCGGGGTCTCTGGGCTCCTGCAGGTGGTCTCCCTGCTCGGCCTGGTTCTGCTTTTGCTCAAGGTGGCACAGCTCTACCTGTACAGACAGTGGCTGCTCAAAGCCCTTCATCAGTTCCCGTCTCCTCCTTCCCACTGGTTCTACGGACACAAGAAAGAGGTAGGATGGAGCAGGATGGGGGAGTGGGAGGTTAGGGAGGGCTGGAGCAAGGGATGGTCATGGTCAGTTAGTCCATGAGACAAAGCCTTTTTGTGTGACCAGCACATGGCCCCACGAAGTAACACAGCTCATCTCTTAGATCTAGGCTCCTCACCCAGTCCTAGGGGCTCACTCCTCCCAGGCCCTGTGCTGGTGTCCTCGAGTCTGTCAGACACCCCTTCCTCAGGGAGATCTCAGGCTGTCCTGGAAACCCTGCTCTTTGAAGACAATGGCTGTTCCTTATTGACGCTCCCTGCTCTCCAGGCAGAGCAGCTTCAACTGTCCTCACAGAACAGGCTTCTAGATGTTTCCCTGCTCATCACTCAATTGCATGCTCCCTGCCTGGCCCCAAGCTTGCCTGGGAGCACAGACATCAGTCTGATGGATCAGCCCTGTGGGTTCACTGTGTGTGGAGACAACACACAGGAATCTAAGACAGTGCAGGTCACAGGAAAAGAGGCTCACCTCCTGGGTCGTGTTATTTCAGGTATTAGAAAAAACTGGCTTGGTTTCTTAGGACTGAGGGATTTTTCCTGGCATGTAATAGTGCTTAATTCCTGATAAGATGCTGTCACTCAGGAAGTTTCCCGGGATGGGGTTAGGTGAGGAGAACTGCCTGTTTGGTGTCCTCTCTCCGAACTATGAGCTCTTGGAACTGAGCCTGTAATCCCCCTCACCCTCAGCACCCAGCCCAGAGCCTGCACAGAGTGGTGTCAGTCCATTATGTGGAGGGAGAGGCAAGAGGGAAAGGAGCAGCTTGCAGGCTGGGAGGGACAGCACTTGCCTAGAGGTGAGGGGAGCTCAGAGCAAAGTCAGGGGCCATGTGGAAATGGCTCACCAAGGGTTTGTGGCTTAAACAATTGTTAGGAGACAATCACAGGTTGAACAGATCTGAGGCCTCTTTCTCTGCAGCATGATTAGAGAAGAGCAGAGACAAAGAGAAAAGCTAGAAGCAGCCCAAGCCCCATGCGGGCTGGCCCAGCACCTCTCTCCCCTCTCCTTCCTAATCTCCTGCACCTTGGGTCTCTCAAGGTCCTCTTCACCTGCCTGTGCATTCTAGCTTCTGGGACTTGGCTCCCCATGTGTCCTCTCCCTGGAATGATCTCATCCCTCACATGACTTTCTCACAAGCCCCAGGCCCAAGTCATTTTCATTCTGGGTCTCCCAGGAGTGGAGAGGACAACTCTTTTTCTCTGGGTGTCCTTCTCACAAGTCAGTGGTAACTGGATTCAGCTATTTCTCTCTGCAAGATCATAGCTATCAGCTTCTTCTGGAAAGCCTGCCTCTGGTTCATTTTTCTATCTTGAAATCATCTTGGTAAATTATGAATCAAATAATAGCAAGTGCAGGAATAAGACTTTCCTAACATCCAGTTCTGAGTTACACCCTATTCCCCAAAGCTTCCCCATAGGCTTTGTCTTCCCTCCATCACACTTTCGTGAGCTGCTCCTGTTTTGGCCACCTAATCTCTCAGTCTCCTCCACTAGCCTGTTGGGTCCAAACAGATAAGCATCTAGAGCTGCATCCTAATTTGGTACTTTAAATCCGTGTCTGGCATGAAGTAAATGCTCAGTAAACACAGGCTCAGTGAAGGAACGTGACTCACAGTACAAGCTGCCTCAAAGCTGGGGAGCTCTGATGGCAGAAGAATGTAGGCAGAGATCAGATAGCAAAGGGGCAGAGGGTTGCTCTGAGTTACACAGAGTCATTGAAATGAAGACAATTTGACTACGTGAAACACACCTGGGACCAATTGTTGATGAGAAATCTGGAGGTGACAAAACAAACTGAGTCTCCAAAGTTGAGGAAAGGCAGTTGCTCTGTGGCACAGAGAACAGGCCACCAGGTAGAGGGAAGAATGTGGGCAAAGACCTGGAAGATGAGCAGGTGGAGCCAGTGCAAGAAGCACTGGAAGCAGTATCTTGAAGGCAGAGCAATGCATCTGTGGAATCGCCACCTCATTAGGCCAAGAGTAGAGACAGTAGAGACAGAAAGGAAACGCCTTGGTGGTCCATAATCAGGAGTTTACAAAGATTCCTCTAAGCAGTGGTAAGTGTACAAAAGTTTCTGACAGTCAATGAAAATGAGATTAAAAATCCACATATCAAAATCTTATTTCAATACCATTCTCATATGTGTACACTCAGAATCTGTCCTACAACTGTGCATACACTCGATATGAAAAAGAATAATATATACACACAATGTGGTATTTAATTTTTTCCACTTAGCCATATACATTCCAAACAATCTTTCTTATTAAGAAGCATTAACATGTATGCTGGGATAATATTAAATGTGTGTAGTGACTGGTATGACAAAATGAAATTAATATATAAATTTAATTTTTAAGATATAATCTATTCATTCTTTAAATAAATCTAATCATATGGCATCTGGTCCCATCACTTCATGGCAAATAAATGGGGAAACAGTGGAAATACTAGCTGACTTTATTTTTCTGGGCTCCAAAATCACTGCAGATGGTGACTGCAGCCATGAAATTAAAAGATGCTTACTCCTTGGAAGGAAAGTTATGACCAACCTAGACAGCATATTAAAAAGCAGAGACATTACTTTGCCAACAAAGATCCGTCTAGTCAAGGCTATGGTTTTTCCAGTGGTCATGTATGGATGTGAGAGTTGGACTATAAAGAAAGCTGAGCGCTGAAGAATTGATGCTTTTGAACTGTGGTGTTGGAGAAGACTCTTGCAAGTCCCTTGGACTGCAAGGAGATCCAACCAGTCCATCCTAAAGGAGATCAGTCCTGGGTGTTCTTTGGAAGGACTAATACTGAAGCTGAAACTCCAGTACTTTGGCCACCTCATGCGAAGACTTGACTCACTTGAAAAGACCCTGATGCTAGGAAAGATTGAGGGCAGGAGGAGAAGGGGACAACAGAGAATGAGATGGTTGGATGGCATTATCAACTCAATAGACATGGGTTTGGGTCGACTCCCAGAGTTGGTGATGGACAGGGAGGCCTGGCATGCTGTGGTTCATGGGGTCACAAAGAGTCAGACACGACTGAGCAGCTGAACTGAACTGAACTGAATCATATGACAACACTGCTTACCAAGTGATAGAAGTTATCATCAGTTGCTCAAGCAACAAATGATTTCCAAAATTTTCATAAACCAAGTAATTATCTTTGATGTAAGTTTCTGTAGGCAGTTTGTAGTGTTGGCCCATACCTCTACCTGACATGGGATGGAATCCAATCTTAGGACAGTGATGGACAGCCTGCAAGGTTGGATGAGATTCCAGGTCAGAAGAAATAGTTCTAAACTCTTAGTTCTGCTGATGAATCCAGAATGATAATCTGGTACCCTTCCAGCCCTTCACCCTGACGTCAGCTCCAGAACTAAAAGAAAGGCATTATTGACTTATCTTTCCCTTGGTGACAGTTCCAACAGGAGAGTGAGCTGCCACTGCTACTGAAAAGGGTAGAGAAATACCCAAAGGCCTGTGCTCGCTGGCTGTGGGGCACAAGTGCCTTAGTATCGGTCTACGACCCTGACTACATGAAGATGGTCCTGGGGAGATCAGGTGAGAGGGAAACCCTCAGCTAGAGACAATCTTTCATTTGAGTACATGTCCCTGGGTGTGAAATTCCACAAGAGACTGACACTTCAGACATCAAGGCCTGAACTCCTCCAAATACCCTCCCAACCACAAGCGAGACTAGGGTTTCTCTTTTAGGTCTTACTTTTTACAAATGAATTGAGATGATCCCAGAACTGGAAGATGATTCCCTGTCCACACTGATCTAGATTGGGCACCTCTCATTGTTGTCTCTTCTGTGTCATGAGATGGCCAGATGACCACACGCTGTAGAAAAATCACAGGTTCTTTCTTATCCTCTGGCAGTGAACTGAGTTTATGTTTCAGGGCAATTCACCATCTTAGTCCTGTGAGTGTTCTGCTCTGGAGCACCAAGCCTCCCTTCCTGGGACCACAATGACTATCAGGGCAGAGAGAGTCAGGGATGGGAGGCAAGAGTGCTGTGGTTTCAGAAAGATTGTCATCTGATAAGAACCAAGCAAGGAAGGGAGTCCATGGTCTAGACCTCAGCTGCTCTGGAGGCTCCTTGCAGAGTTTGTTGCCATCCACATTCCTTCTTTACCTTTCAGACCCAAAGCCTCATAGAACCTACAAATACTTGAATTCCTGGATTGGTAAGTACATTTAAATACAACTGCAGACCACCCACCATTTAGGTTAAACAAGAGTGGTCTCTTTGTGTAAATGGAGAACAACAGGTGCCAGGCACACTCATCTCTCAATCAAACCTCATTTCTCTTCTGCTAATAAAACCCTCAGCCTTTGTAATGGTGCTGTAGCCCTCCTTTTACCTAAGCTTCTTCTTCATAACTTCTCAGTCATTACTAATGTTTCCAGTCTAGCTTTTCGATAAGTCCTTTGATCACCTATCCACCTACTCTTTTTCAACCTCTATCTCACTGCTCTTATAATCACATCCTATGGACAGACATACTGGAAATTCACATCCCTATAATGTACTGGCTTTTCCCAGCCCTGCCCATGATGAGACTTCTCCTGACACCCTTGGTTCCTCCCAAGTTGGCCCCACTCTCCCCAGTGCCCATACACATCCATCCGTGGTTCAGGGACAGGTTTGCTGCTGTTGGAGGGGCAAAAATGGTTCCAGCACCGGCGGATGCTGACCCCAGCCTTCCACTATGACATCCTGAAGGCCTACGTGGGATTCATGGCCAGCTCTGTCCGAGTGATGCTGGTGAGTCCACCCCTTGTCACCATACGCACTAGAATCCAGCACAGCTGACAAAGTCGACTATCAGACACTTACGTCCCTCAGACACCCACTGAATAGAGCCCCATGGAATGACGCACTCATGACTTAGTACGAGAGAGCACTCATTAAAGCTAGGTTGGACAGAGGAACATCTAGACTCCAGCTTGGATCCATAATTTTCTCCTCACCAAGAGAAATCAGGGCCATGGTGTATTCAGGGTCCACTCTTCTCCCATCTCCATGTTTGAACACAGGGGAGTAGATCAAGGAGGTCAGTGCAAATTGGCCCTGGCTGGCCTGGGCAATGGCAGCTTCGGTGGCAGAGTGGACATACCAGGATGTCACACAGGTGGGCTCTGGCCTGGGTTCCATGGATTCTGCACATCACTGAGCCACTCATGGGAGGAAATGAGTCCAGATCTACACTCACAGAGCTGGGCCTTCACAAACATCACCTCTGATCTGTACTGGGTATCACCTGGTCTTAGGTAACATTAAATGAATGAAAGGAATTGAGTAGTTCATGCCCCTTCTAAGAGCCCCATTAAAGTAACTTTAGCTTTTCCTTGCCTTGAAATATTTGCTTTGTAGTGTTGATAACACTTGTCCAGATCTGACCTCAGGACAAATATTCTCCCCCGACTATGCTTTCTGCTCAGCCACAAGCTGGTTAATATCATAAATTATTCCTAAAATTCATAATTAATTAGGATATTAGAAGAGAATACAACTATTATATAGTAACGGTTCAAAGAAATAGGCATTACATTATACACGTGTGTTACAGCTCTAAGTTGCTAAAACAAGTCTGCTTAGAAAATGAGGAAATTTCATCTGAAGTTGTAGAGACAGAGAGAAAACCAGGATTTCTGGGGAAGCAGAGTAGGGTCAATCCCCATCCCTCCACAGGACAAGTGGGAGGAGCTTGTCAGCCAGGACTCACATCTGGAGATCTTTGGACATGTCTCCTTGATGACCCTGGACACCATCGTGAAGTGTGCCTTCAGTCACCAGGGCAGCATCCAGACGGACAGGTCAGTGACAGCTCTTCAACAGCAGAGTCCTTTTCTCACCATCTGGGAATGACTTATCTGAGAGGCAGTAAGGGCAGTGTTAAGGTTTCTCAGCGCAAAAAGTAAGTTCTGCAGAGAGACATGGACCACAGCCAAATTCTACCCAGACTATTCTTGACTCAATCACTAGTTCCAGTTTCCTACACAGGGAGAAGCCTGGATCCTCAGGCCACTTGTAAATACTGAGGGGCTCCTCGGGCTAAGACAGAAACGGCAATACCTCAGTGCTGCCTGTCTCCACTGACTGAGGAATACTTGACCCAGAGCCCCAATTCCTCTCTAGGTCAGAGGTTCCCTCAACTCCAGTCTCTTCTGCACCCTCTCCCTTCAGGAACTCCCAGTCCTACATCCAGGCCATCAGGGATCTCAGTCATCTGATTTTTTCCCGACTGCGGAATGCTTTCCACCAGAACGACCTCATCTACAGGCTGACCCCTGAAGGCCGCCGGAACCACCAGGCCTGCCAGATCGCCCATCAACACACAGTTTCCCCTACTTCTCATGGGCCACTCTACACACCTTCATCAGACACATATGGGAGGGCCTGGCCTTGATTCTTCAGGCAGAGCCCAGACTCCTGCTTCCTCTTTAGGAGCTGACACACACCCACCTGCTGCAGGGACTGGGAACCCAGAGGTCAGGGTGTCAGGTGTTGTGTAGGGAATTACAGGAGTCACCAGGTTGGTGATGACTGAGTGAGACCCCTTCCAGCAGCATTCAGGCAGAGCCTCCATGGGCTGTGTTACTTCACGGATTGCCACCTGGAGTAGATGTCGCTGGAGCTCTCAGTCCTGACATGCTCACCCAGTGCCACCCACCTCACCCACCTGGCACCCAGACTGGGACTGAAGGGCAGATGGGGCTATGGTGGGTGCTGCATGTGGGCCCCCAGAGTCCTCAGCTCTGGCTGGGAACCACTGTTCTGGGACAGATGCAGTGATCAAGGAGAGGAAGTCTCACCTGCAGAAGGAGGGAGAGCTGGAGAAGGAGAGGAGAAGGAGGACCTTGGACTTCCTAGACATCCTCCTCTTTGCCAGAGTAAGTGTAGACAAGAGAGGCCTGAGCCTTTGTGCAGAAGCACACAGGAAGGGCAGACCCTGCACTCTGGCCCTGCCTCCACAGATGGAGAATGGAAGCATCTTGTCTGACAAGGACCTCCGTGCCGAAGTGGACACATTCATGTTTGAGGGCCATGACACCACAGCCAGTGGCATCTCCTGGATCCTGTATGCTCTAGCCTCCCACCCTGAGCATCAGCAGAGATGCAGGGAAGAGATCCTGAGCCTCCTGTGGGATGGCACCTCCATTACCTGGTAAGCGTCCAGGAGATGAAAGAACCCTGTCCCACCTGAGCTAGAGAGAATCCCTGCTTGTCCTGTCCTGCTTGCTCTCAGATGGGCTTCCTTGCAGGGATCACCTGGACCAGATGCCCTACACCACCATGTGCATCAAGGAGGCACTGAGACTCTATCCACCAATACCAGTCATTGGCAGAGAGCTGAGCAAGCCCATCACCTTCCCTGATGGACGCTCCTTACCTGCAGGTATGAACTTCACCTCACCACTCAGCTAAGTACTCTGTAGGACCACATGGTAAACCAGAAATCCACATGTGCTTTCCCCGTTGCAGTATGCTCTGATTTTTTTCTACCAGAAGATAATATTTACCCACTAGTTTAAGTGAGTTTTGAAAAATGTTTTTCTTTAAAAATGTAGGAATAATCCTACCATATATCCAACAATCCTGCTACTGGGAATATAACCTGAGACCCTGGAAATAAAAAAGAATGTGTACCACAGTGTTCATTGCAGCATTATTTACAATAGCCAGGACATGGAAGCAAACTAGATGTCCATCAACAAATGAATGGATTATGAAGATATGGTCCATAAACTCAAGGGAATATTACTCAGTCATAAAACAGTATGAAACTGAGTCTGTTGCAGTGAGGTGGATGAACCTGCAGCCTGTTATACAGAGTGAAATAACTCAGAAACAGAAAAACAAATATCATATATTAACACATATAAATAGAATCTAGAAAACTAGTACTGATGAACCATTTGCAGGGAAGGAATGTAGGTTTAGACATCAGTTCAGTTCAGTCACTCAGTTGTGTCTGACTATTTGCAACCCCATGGACTGCAACACGCCAGGCTTCCCAGTCCATCACCAACTCCAAGAGATTACTTAAACTCATGTCCATCGAGTCAGTGATGCCATCCAACCTTCATCCCCTTTTCCTTCTGCTGTCTGTCTTTCCCAGAAGAAGGGTCTTTTCCAATGAATCAGGTCTTTGCATGAGGTGGACAAAGTACTGGAGTTTCAGCTTCAGCATCAGTCCTTTCAATGAATATTCAGGACTGATTTCCTTTAGTATTGACTGGTTGGATCTCCTCACAGTCCAAGGGACTCTCAAGAGTCTTCTCCAACACTACAGTTCAAAAGCATTAATTCTTCAGTGCTCAGCTTTCTTTATGGTCTAACCCTCACATCCATACATGACTATCGGAAAAACCATAGCTTTGACGAAGGGACATTTATCTCAAAGTGATTTCTTGGCTTTTTAATATGCTGTCTTGATTGGTATTAGCGTTTATTCCAAAGAGCAAGCATCTTTTAATTTCATCGCTGCAATCACCATCTGCAGTGATTTTGGAGTCCAAGAAAATAAAGTCTGTCACTGTTTCTATTGTTTCCCCATCTATTTGCCATGAAGTGATGTGACCAGATCCCATGATCTTAGTTTTCTGAATGTTGAGTTTTAAGCCACTATTTCACTCTCCTCTTTCACTTTCATCACGAGGCTCTTCAGTTCCTCTTTGTTTTCTGCCATAAGGGTGGTGTCATCTGCATATCTGAGGTTATTGATCTTTCTCCCGGCAATCTTGATTCCAGCTTGGGCTTCTTTTAGCCCAGCGTTTCTCATGATGTACTCTGCATATAAGTTGAATAAGCAGGGTGACAATATACAGCCTTGACATACTCCTTTTCCTATTTGGAACCAGTATGTTGTTCCATGTCCAGTTCTAACTGTTGCTTCCTGATCTGCATACAGATTTCTCAAGAGGCAGGTCAGGTGGTCTGGTATTCCCATCTCTTTCAGAATTTTCCACAATTTATTGTGATCCACACAGTCAAAGGCTTTGGCATAGTCAATAAAGCAGAAATAGATGTTTTTCTAGAACTCTCTTGCTTTTTTGATGATCCAGCAGATGTTGGCAATTTGATCTCTGGTTCCTCTAGCTTTTCTAAATCCAGCTGGAACATCTGGAAGTTCACGGTTCACATACTGTTGAAGACTCGCTTGGAGAATTTTGAGGATTACTTTGCTAGTGTGTGAGATGAGTACAATTGTGTGGTAGTTTGAACATTCTTTGGCATTGCATTTCTTTGGGATTGGAATGAAAACTGACCTTTTCCAGTCCTGTGGCCACTGCTGAGTTTTCCAAATTTGCTGGCATATTGAGTGTAGCACTTTCACAGCATCATCTTTCAGGATTTGAAATAGCTCAACTGGAATTCCATCATCTCCACTAGCTTTATTCATAGTGATGCTTTCTAAGGCCCACTTGACTTCACACTCCAGGATGTCTGGCTCTAGGTAGGTGATCACACTATCATGGTTATCTGGGTCATTAAGATCTTTTTTGTATAGTTATTTTGTGTATCCTTGCCACCTTTTCTCAATATCTTCTGCTTCTCTTAGGTCCACACCACTTCTGTCCTTTATTATGCCTATCATTGCATGAAACATTCCCTTGATATCTTTAATTTTCTTGAAGAGATCTCTAGTCTTTCCCATTCTATTGTTTGCTCTATTTCTTTGCATTGATCACTGAGGAAGGCTTTCTTATCTCTCCTTGCTATTCTTTGGAACTCTGCATTCAGATGGGTATATCTTTTCTTTTCTTCTTTGCCGTTTGCTTCTCTTCTCTCAGCAATTTGTAAGGCCTCCTCAGACAACCATTTTACCTTTTTGCCTTTCTTTTTCTTGGGGTTGTTATAGGTCACTGCCTCCTGTACATGTCACAAACCTTTGCCACACTTCTTCAGGCACTCTTCTATTAGATTTAATCCCTTAAATCTATTTGTCACTTCCACTGTATAATATTAAAAAGCTGAGACATTACTTTGCTGAAAAATGTCCATCTAGTAAAAGCTATGGTTGTTCCAGTAGTCATGTATGGATGTTAGAGCTGGACCAAAAAGAAGACTGAGAGCTGAAGAATAGATGCTGTTGTACTGTGGTATTGGAGAAGACTCTTGAGAGTCCCTTGGACTACAAAGAGATCACACCAGTCATTCCTAAAGGAAATCATTCCTGAATCCTCATTGGAAGGACCAATGCTGAAGCTGAAGCTCCAGTACTTCGGCCACCTGATGCGAAGAGCTGATGCATTAGGAAAGACTCTGATGCTGGGAAAGATTGAAGGCAGGAGGAGAGGGGGAAAACAGACGATACGATGGTTGAATGGAATCACTGACTCAATGGACATGAGTTTGAGCAAGCTCCGAGAGATGGTGTAGAACAGGAAAGCCTGGTGTGCTACAGTTCTAGGGGTGGCAAAGGGTTGAACCTGACTGAGTGACTGAACAACAACACTAAAATAATTACCTAAAATTCGGGGAGTAAGCAGAGTGATGTGATAAGTGGAAGTGCATATATGCACATGTTTTCATCCACCCAGCCAGTCTATGTCTTTTGGTTGGTGCATTTAATCCATTTACATTTAAGGTAATTATTGATATGTATGATTCTATTCAGTTCAGTTCCTTTCAATCACTCAGTCATGTCTGACTCTTTAGACCCCATGAACCGCAGCATGCCAGGCTTCCCTATCCATCATCAACTCCCAGAGTCCACTCAAACTCATGTCCATTGAGTTGGTGATGCCATCCAACCATCTCATCCTCTGTCATCCCCTTCTCCTCCTGCCCTCAATCCTTCCCAGCATCAGGGTCTTTTCAAATGAGTCAACTCTTCACATTAGGTGGCCAAAGTATTGGAGTTTCAGCTTCAGCATCAGTTCTTCCAATGAACACCCAGGACTGATCTCCTGTAGGATGGACTGGTTGGATCTCCTTGCAGTCCAAGGGACTCTCAAAAGTCTTCTCCAATACCACAGTTTAAAAGCATCAATTCTTCAGTGCTCAGCTTTCTTTATAGTCCAACTCTGACATCCATACATGACCACTGGAAAACCATAGCCTTGACTAGATGGACCTTTGTTGGCAAAGTAATCTGTCTGCTTTTTAATATGCTATCTAGGTTGGTCATAACTTTTCTTCCAAGGAATAAGTGTCTTTTAATTTCATGGCTGCAATTACCATCTGCAGTGATTTTGGAGCCCAAAAAAATAAAGTCTGACATTGTTTCCACTGTTTCCCCATCTATTTCCCATGAAGTGATGGGTACGGATACCATGATCTTTGTTTTCTGAATGTTGAGCTTTAAGCCAACTTTTTCACTCTCCTCTTTCACTTTCATCAAGAGGCTTTTGAGTTCCTCTTCACTTTCTGCCATAAGGGTGGTGTCATCTGCATATCTGAGGTTATTGATCTTTCTCCCGGCAATCTTGATTCCAGCTTGGGCTTCCTCTAGCCCAGCATTTCTCATGATGCACTCTGCATATAAGTTAAATAAGCAGGGTGACATTATACAGCCTCGACATACTCCTTTTCCTATTTGGAACCAGTCTGTTGTTCTATGTCCAGTTCTAACTGTTGCTTCCTGACCTGCATATAGGTTTCTCAAGAGGCAGGTGAGGTGGTCTGGTATTCCCATCTCTTTCAGAATTTTCCACAATTTATTGTGATCCACACAGTCAAAGGCTTTGGCATAGTCAATAAAGCAGAAATAGATGTTTTTCTGGAACTCCCTTGCTTTTTGTTGATCCAGCAGATGTTGGCAATTTGATCTCTGGTTCCTCTGCCTTTTCTGAAACCAGCTTGTACATCAGGAGGTTCATGGTTCACGTACTGCTGAAGCCTGGCTTGGAGAATTTTGAACATTACTTTACTAGCGTGTGAGATGAGTGCAATTGTGCAGTAGTTTGAGCATTCTTTGGCATTGCCTTTCTTTGGGATCGGAATGAAAACTGACCTTTTCCAGTCCTGTGGCCACTGCTGAGTTTTCCAAATTTGCTGGCCTATTGAGTACAGCACTTTCACAGCATCATCTTTCAGGATTTGAAATAGCTCAACTGGAATTCCATCACCTCCACTAGCTTTGTCTGTAGTGGTGCTTCCTAAGGCCCACTTAATGTCACATTCCAGGATGTCTGGCTCTAGGTGAGTGATCACACCTTCGTGATTATCTTGGTCGTGATGATCTTTTTTATATAGTTCTTTCTGTGTATTCTTGCCACCTCTTCTTAATATCTTCTGCTTCTGTTAGGTCCCTACCATTTCTGTCCTTTATTGAGCCCATATGATTCTATTACCATTTTCCTAATGTTTTGGATTTATTTTCTGCAGGTCTTTTCCTTCTCTTGTTTTTCCTACCTAGAGAAATTCCTTTAGCATTTGTTTTAAAGCTGGTTTCGTGGTGCTGAATTCTCTTAACTTTTGCTTGTCTGGTCTGGAAAGCTTTTTTTTCCTCCCTGAAATCTGAAGAAGAGTCATTTTGGGTGGAGTATTCTTGGTTGTATCTTCTTCCCTTTCATCACTTTAAATACATGCTGTTCCATTCTGGCTTGTAGAGTTTCTGTTGAGAAATCAGCTGATAGCCTGGTGGGAGTTCTCTTGTATGTTATTTGTTGTTTTCCCCTTGTTGTTTTTAATATTTTATCTCTGTCTTTAATTTTTGTTAGTTTGATTACTATATGTTTCCATGTGTTCCTCCTTGAGTTTATCCTTTCTGGGACTCTCTGTGCTTCCTGGACTTGGTTGACTATTTCCTTTCCCATGTTCTGGAAGATTTCAGCTATTATCTCTCCAAATATTTTCTGTGGTCCTTTCTCTCTCTCTTCTCATTTTGAGACCCCTACATTGCAGATATTTAGGCTGTCTTCATTTCTTGTCATTCTTTTTTCTATAGTCTGTTCTACAGCAGTGATTCCCACAATTCTGTCCTCCAGATTATTTTTCCATTTTTCTGCTTCAGTTATTCTGCTACTGATTCCTTCTAGTGTATTATTTATCTCTGTTTGTTTATTCTTTAGTTGTTCTGGGTCTTTGGTCAACAGTTCATTTCATCTTCTCAATCTTTGCTTCTATTCTTTTCATGAAATCCTGGATCATCTTCACTTTCACTATTCTGAATTCTTTTTCTGGAAGGTTGCCTATCTCCACTTCATTTAGTTGTTTTTCTGGAATTTATCTTGTCCCTTCATCTGGGACATAACTTTCTGTTTTTTCATCGTGGTTAACTGTCTGTAATATGGTTTTTGTTTTAGTCACTGCGAGACTGTGCTTATTCTTGCTTCTTCTGTCTGCCTTCTGTTGAATGAGGCTAAGAGACTTGTGTAAGCTTCTTGATGGGACTGGTGATGGAAAAACTGGGCCTTACTCTGTTGTACAGGGCCCTGCTCAGTTACGCTTTAATCTAATTATCTGCTGATGAGTGGGGTTGCACTCCCTCTGTGGTAGTTATTTGGTCTGAGGCAATGCAGCTCTGGGGTCTACAGGCTGTATGGTAGGGTGACTGGTGAATTCCAAGAGGGTTTATGCCAAGGGGGACCTTCCAGTTCCCCTGTCCCTGTGGTAAGCCCCTGCAGAGCCATGCCTCCACAGGAGGCCCTCCAACACTAGTAGGTAGTTTTTGTTAGTCTCCTGTGGGGTCAGTTCTCTTCTCCTTTGGGTCTTGGTGCATGCAAACTTTTGTTTAAGCTCTCCAAGTGTGGAGTCTGTTTCCCTCAGTCCTCTGGAAGGCCAGTAATCATATCCTGTGGGCCCTCAAGTTTCTCTCTCCAGAGAGATTCCCAGTCCCTTTGTCAGATGCCCATGCTGAGGAGCCTGACTTGGGGTTCAGAACCTTCACAATAATGCAAGAACTTCTTCAGTATAATTGTTCTCCAGTCTGTGGGTCACCCACTTGGCAGGATTTGGGATGTGATTTGATCATGATTGCACCCCTCCTACTGTCTTGCTGCAGCCTCTTCTTTGTCTTTGGTCGCGGGTTATCATTTTTTGTTGGGTTCCAGCATCCTCCTGTTGATGGTTGTTCAACAGCTAGTTCCAATTTTGGTGCTCACGCAGAAGGAGATGCGTGCACATTCTTCTACTCTGCTGTCTTGAACCAGAAACTAGAGTTGTTTAGCCACGAAGTCAGGCCCTACTCTTTTGTGACCCTAGCTCTGCTGGTAAAGAATCTGCCTGCAATGAAGGAGACCCCGGTTCTATTCCTGGGTCAGGAAGGTCCCCTGGAGGAGGGCATGGCAACCCACTACAGTATTCTTGCCTGGAGAATCTCCATGCACAGAGGAGCCTGGCGAGCTACAGTCCATGGTGTCACAAAGAATCAGACATGACTGAACAACTAAGCACAGACTTAGCCCTCCAGCCTCCACTCTCCATGAGATTTCCCAGGCAAGAATACTGTACTGGGTTGTTATTTCCTTTTACATATATATATATGTGTGTGTGTGTTTGTATATATATATACATATATATGTGTATATAATATATATGTATATACATATATATATAAAACATTGAACAACTCAGTTCAGTCCAGTCACTCAGTCGTGTCCAACTCTTTGCAACCCCATGAATGGCAGCAGGCCAGGCCTCCCTGTCCATCACCAACTCCCGGAGTCTACCCAAACTCATGTGCATCAAGTCAGTGATGCCATCCAGCCATCTCATCCTCTGTCATCCCCTTCTCCTCCTGCCCTCAATCCCTCCCAGCATCAGGGTCTTTTCCAATGAGTCAACTCTTCACATGAGGTGGCCAAAGTATTGGAGTTTCAGCTTGAGCATCATTCCTTCCAATGAACACCCAGGACTGATCTCCTTTAAGATGGACTGGTTGGATCTCCTTGCAGTCCAAGGGACTCTCAAGAGTCTTCTCCAATACCACAGTTCAAAAGCATAAATTATTTGGTGCTCAGCTTTCTTCACAGTCCAACTCTGACATCCATACATGACCACTGGAAAAACCATAGGCTTGACTAGACGGACCTTTGTTAGCAAAGTAATGTCTCTGCTTTTGAATAGGTTGGTCATAGCTTTAATTCCAAGGAGTAAGGGTCTTTTAATTTCATGGCTGCAGTCAACATCTGCAGTGATTTTAGAGCCCCCCAAAATAAAGTCTGACTCTGTTTCCACTGTTTCTCCATCTATTTCCCATGAAGTGATGGGACTGGATGCCATGATCTTCGTTTTCTGAATGTTGAGCTTTAAGCCAACTTTTCACTCTCCTCTTTCACTTTGATCAAGAGGCTCTTTAGTTCCTCTTCACTTTCTGCCATAAGGGTGGTGTCATCTGAATATCTGAGGTTATTGACCTTTCTCCCTGCAATCTTGATTCCAGCTTGTGCTTCTTCCAGCCCAGTGTTTCTCATGATGTACTCTGCATAGAAGTTAAATAAGTAGGGTGACAATATACAGCCTTGACGTACTCCTTTTCCTATTTGGAACCAGTCTGCTGTTCCATGTCCAGTTCTAACTGCTGCTTCCTGACCTGCATACAGGTTTCTCAAAAGGCAGGTCAGGTGGTCTGGTATTCCCATCTATTGAAGAATTTTCCACAGTTTATTGTGATCCACACAGTCAAAGGCTTTGGCATAGTCAATAAAGCAGAAATAGATGTTTTTCTGGAACTCTCTTGCTCTTTCCATGATCCAGCAGATGTTGGCAATTTGATCTCTGGTTCCTCTGCCTTTTCTAAAACCAGCTTGAACATCAGGGAGTTCACGGTTCATGTATTGCTGAAGCCTGGCTTGGAGAATTTTGAGCATTACTTTACTAGCGTGTGAGATGAGTGCAATTGTGCGGTAGTTTGAGCATTCTTTGGCATTGCCTTTCTTTGGGATTGGAATGAAAACTGACCTTTTCTAATCCTGTGGCCACTGCTGAGTTTTCCAAATTTGCTGGCCTATTGAGTGCAGCACTTTCACAGCACCATCTTTCAGGATTTGAAATAGCTCAACTGGAATTCCATCACCTCCACTAGCTTTGTTCGTGGTGATGCTTCCTAAGGCCCACTTTGACTTCACATTCCAGGATACCTGACTCTAGGTGAGTGATCACACCATCGTGATTATCTGGGTTGTGAAGATATTTTTTGTACAGTTCTTCTGTGTATCCTTGCCACCTCTTCTTAATATCTCCTGCTTCTGTTAGGTCCATACCATCTCTGTCCTTTATCGAGCCCATCTTTGCATGAAATGTTCCCTTTTTATCTCTAATGTTCTTGAAGAGATCTCTAGTCTTTCCCATTCTGTTGTCTTCCTCTATTTCTTTGCATTGATCACTGAGGAAGATTTTCTTTTTATCTCTCCTTTCTATTCTTTGGAACTCTGCATTCAAATGGGAATAGCTTTCCTTTTCTCCTTTGCTTTTCACTTCTCTTCCTTTCATAGCTATTTGTAAGGCCTCCTCAGTCAGCCATTTTGGGGTTTTTTTTTTTGCATTTCTTTTTCCATGGGGTTAGCTTTGATCCCTGTCTCCCGTACAATGTCACGAACCTCCATCCATAGTTCATCAGGTACTCTATCAGATCTAGTCCTAGTAACATACAATTTAAGAATTGAGTGGGTTGCTATTTCGCTCTCTCTCTATGTGTGTATACACACACACACACACACACACACACACAAGATTTACAGCTAGCAACACCCAATTAAAAACATGATTGACACATAACTTGAATGCAACAAAAGCTCAATAAGCAAATGTTAACCCTTGAATGTGGTCTTATAATGGAAACTAAAACTCTAATTCCTTGAAACATAAAGACTTAATAGAAAAGCAGACAAAAGCAGGGGGAAGCATGCTTCTTCCACACGGATCTAAGTAAAGAAGGGAGCTTAGGGACTCCACTGTCATGGGTCGGATAGTCCAGTCTCTGAGGATTCCTCTGGTGGGTGGCAGAGAGCAGCTGATGATGAAGTCTGAGAGCCCTGCCATGGCTGGAGGCCACCCACTGATTCACCTCACAGTGGGTCTGAATCCCAGCCCTTCCCCATTTTGGCTGTGCGATCATAGACCCATCCCTTAATCTTTCTGAGGCTCAAATGCTTCATCGGTTCATGGGGATAGAACTGCCTTCCTTGAGGGCTGTGTGAGGATTAAATGAGTTATTGCACATTCCCCAGGGTCATGATGGCACTTGATAAATGTGAGTTGTCACCTGAGTTGCTCCTAAATGTAAGCCTCCAATTCTCTTACTTCTCAATCCTGGGTCCTGGTCACCTACTCCTAACAGAGCTCAAGTGCTTTTTCACGCCCAGCCCACCTGTCTTGCAAGAACATCATTTCATTCAGAGTGATGGAGGGTGCTCCCATGGTGGTTCCCAGGACTTTTGTGAAGACATACTCCCCCTGCTTCATGGGGACCATCAGGCTTCTTTCTCTCCTCTCTGCCCCACAGGAATCTTAGTCTCCCTCTCCTTTTATGGACTTCATCACAACCCAACCGTGTGGCCGAACCCGGAGGCAAGTTGGTGGTGTGAGGAGGGGATGGGATGCTCTCTCCACACCAGCCGCTCCTGCTCCTGCTCTGTGGATTGATGTGAGAAGTTTGACCCCCACTGTCCTAGCCCCATTGTTCTCTCTGCAGGTGTTTGACCCATCCCGGTTTGCACCAGGTTCTACTCGACACAGCCATGCCTTCCTGCCCTTCTCAGGAGGGTCCAGGTGAGGCCTCTGTACTGCGGGAAGTGGGTGTCACTGGTTGCTCCCTGCTGTGTGTGACTGTCTACATTCATATGCGGTGCATGCAGTTCTGTCCTTATGTGTTGATGTATTGAGAAGGAGGCATGGGTCTCCATGTACAAGAAGGTCTTTAGGGCCCACCCACAATGACGTTGACCTCCTGATGTCCACAAGGACTGACATCATTTCCATCTCAGTGACTGATCCAAAGTATCCAGGGTTTTCCTCACTTTAGGAGTATGACATTTTAACATTAGAAGTCTTCTTGAAAGTTAAACTACACATGTTTGGTTTGGGCAATTTCAGTCACCTTAAAAGGTGGTTTCCTCTATTCCCACATTACTAATCAGCCTACTGCCTTTCTACTTAATTCACCAGTCCACCTCTCACTGTATCTATTGTGTTTGCCTGGGTTTGGAATATCAGTTGCCTTCCACGTCCTGAGGCTTCAAGTCATGTCTGTGATCAGTCACAGTTGTTGTTTGAATAAGTTTCACAGTCATGAGTGTGTTCTCTAGTTCTACAGTACAGCTGACATAATTTTATATTAATATAACCATGACATATTTTCCTGTTGCCAAAATTCTTTATATAATAGCAGAAGTTATATATCATAGTCTCAGAGTCTACAGAGTCTAATGTTAGCAAGATAAAGAGTAAAGTGCAGGACAATCAAGTCAGCTTTTGGGAGAAAACTATTCTTTGTTTGACAAGCATTTGTAAAGTCCCTTGTATGTAAAGTATAAAGCACCCTTGGAATAGCTATTAACCTGGATGATACATTCATAAATGACTAAAGATCTTAAAGGCTACAGAACCTCCCCTAAAATAATAACTTCAGTGACTTTGTAACTTAGTAAAAACAAGCTTTTTCTGACTCTACAGTTCTAGGAAATTTTCAACTGTGAATCAACATACACGAAACAGCTTTGAAGCAAATTGTCTTCCTGAATTGCTTCCAGGATTTGGTTTACACCAGGGTCCAGTCCTTCCTGGTAGACATGGCTGCACGTCATGCAGCTGCCACTAGAGGAAATGGGAGAGTAGGCAGCTTGATTTTAGGTCAGAATAAATATTTGTTATACTGTCAGTCCATTTGAGTTGTTTTCTATTCAATTAATATTGTTTAAACATGAAAGCATGTCTCCATGTGCCAAGACCTGTGCTAGGAGATGGGAACACAGAGATGATAACGCTGTCCTCCCCCAGGGCTCACTGTCAACAAATCAACATGTCTACTCAAGACAGATGTCATTCACACATCCACTCTTTCACTCATTCATTCATTGGGCAGACTGTAGAAGGATCCATGATCCAGCACTATGCTGGGCACTGGATGTGATGTATCCTTGAGTTAACACTCATGGGAGCCTTGAGGGTCCTGAGTGGGAAGAGGAGGTGAGAGTGGTGAGAGTGCAGAGGGGGTGAGGGTGGTGGGTGGTGGTCACTGGATTGAGCCTTCAGCATGAGGATGGCAAAGGCGAGGGGAGGGGACCTCAACAGTTGATGAGTCAGAAAAAAGAGCTGGACAGACCCTAGGTGAGTAAGGAATAATCCAGAGAGGGCAGTGATGCAGCTAAGGCATTGGGACGTGTCCTCCCTGTGGTACAGAACATAGCAGGCCTGGAGCTACTGTGGGTTTAGAGAGAAGGGCAGAATGGAGGCTGAAAAGGCCAGATGAGGAGCCCAAGGGATGGTTAGGAGGGTCATGTCTAGATTAGAATGGAATGTTCCAAAGTTAGATTGACTGAGGGGCTGAGGGGGACAGGAAGCCAGACCATTAATTGGGAGGCAAATGGTCAGCTGGTTAGGGTTGTTAACCCATGTCCCACCAGGAAGCCTCCCTGTTGCCATTCTGATTCCTTACACAACCCTGTCTTGTCCTCTCTGGGAACTGGGCAGCCTGTCTGTCCACCGTAGGTGGTAAGGTCCTGAGAGGGTGTCCACCCTGCCCCCATACAGTGCCCTGGCCTGACCAGAAACCAGGAACTGCCCATGGATGAGTGAATAAAGTACTAGTTCACAGTTCTCGATCCACTTGACTTGACTCTGTGACTTAGAGCACTGATGCTCCCCAACAGGATTTCCTGCTGAGAGCAGAAGTAGGAGGTTGGAGACAGTCCTTAGAGAGGTGGGCTCTGTCATAGGTCAGGGGGAGAGTTTGGCCCAAGGCTTGGCTGTCAAGTTCAGTGTGATGAGTAAGGAAGGGATCAGGGCTGGGCCATGTGGAGGACAGCCCTGAATCCCTGTGCTCAGCAGGGTTTAGAAGCCTCTGCTCTCTTCCTTTTTATCTCCCAACCCAGGAACTGCATCGGGAAGCAGTTTGCCATGAATGAGTTGAAGGTGGCCGTGGCCCTGACCTTGCTTCGCTTTGAGCTGTCACCGGATCCCTCCAGGGTCCCTGTGCCCACTCCAGTCATGGTGCTGAGATCCACAAATGGGATCCACTTCCAACTCAGGAAGCTGTCTGATCCAGGTGGAGACAAGGACAAGCTCTGAGGGAGCCTACCCGCCATCCTGTCTTGCTGTCACTCTCCCTGTCCTTGCCTTTTTGCCCATTTCCTACTTCTGTCTGCCCCCTACCAGCTTGCCTCATCTTCTGCCTCCTGCCCAGCAGCAGACTTTCTGCCCTTCTCATCTCACCTTTCTCCAGGCTCCCTATTTGCTGTCTCTCCATCTGTCTCTGACCCCCTGTATCTCTCACTGTCCACAGGAATCCTGATCACCCGACACCCTCCAGTCTGTCTGTTCTCTCCTGTGTTTCTCCCCTTCTGCCTGCCTGTCTGACCCTGAATTCACATATATTTGCTTCTAAAATAATTTGCCATTAGCTTAGGGACTTGGGGCTTCTCTGATGGCTCACAGGGTATAGAACCCACCTGGTACCCAGGAGCCACCAGAGACTCAAGTTCAATATCTGGGTCAGGAAGATCCCCTGGAGAAGGAAATGGCAACCCACTCCAGTATTCTTGCCTGGGAAGTCCCATGCACAGAGGAGCCTGGTAGATTGCAGTTCACAGGATGGCAAAGAGTTGGACTTGACTGAGCACAGGGCAGAATGTCTTAGAGACTTAGAACAATACAAAGTTATTCTCTGAAGGCTCTGGAGTGAGAAATCTGAAGTGGGTTTCCCTGGGAAAAGGAAGATGTCGGTGGGCTCCCCCTCCAAGGATCTAGGACAGGGTCCCACTCTGTGCCTTTTCTGCATCTAGCGCTGCAATCCTTGCATTCTTTGGCTCCTGGGCCCTCCTCCCTATGTGAATCGAGCAGCATCTTAAATGTCCCTCTGCTTCTGTCTTCACATCACTTTCTCCTTCACCAAGACTTTGTAATTAGAGGAACAACTCAGATAAGACAGACTTGTTCTCCTATCTGGTGATTAGGATGAGGACACCTGGGCAGGCATTGCTGGACGTGTTAAGTCTTGTGTGAGCACCGTCAGCCTGTCTCCGGCTCTGTCCAATGGGTGATGGGCCTACCCATGTGTCAGTCATGTGGCTTCCCCTCTCTTGCTCTCCCTTAATAAAGTTCACAGCATCATATGGAGTGTACTTGTCTTCTCTGAAAGGAGCTGGATGAAAAAAAAAGAAAGAAGTGGAGGGAAGACAGTAGAGAGGAGGAGGGGAGATGACACCTGCTCTGTGGGGCTGGAACCCCAGCAGGGAAAGTGTGTCTGGCCCCACTGCAGCCTCACACGCTGGGGTCCCTCATGCCCCACACACTGCCTGGCTCCTGAAGCCCCCATGACAGCTGAGGCAGGAGAAAGGGCTCATCTCCAAAGGCTCAGAGGGAAGATGCTCACACCAGCACCTGTCGGGGAAGGAGCCCCCTGCTCTTCCATGGTGGCTTCCTCACCACATCTGTAGAGGGGCCCAGCCAGCACCCACCCTGTGGTAGCAGGGAAAACGTTACAGACTTGGCCAGACACACAGGGCTTCTTCACCCCAAATGAGATTTGAGCAGAGTCCAGGCTGGCCTTCTCTCCAGTCCCTTGGCAGCCCTTCCTCTCAGGCAGGGCCTCAGGCTCCTCAGAAGCCTAGAGTGGGCAGCTGTGCTGGAGGGTCTGGGAGGAGCCAACTGGGCACAAGGCTTGGCTACTGGCAACAGGTGTCAGACCCAAATCCAGGACAGCTGGTGGCACCTCCCCCTCAGGATAGCACCTTGGAGTCCCTGGCATATGTGCCCAGCCACTCTGAATGAGGATGGACTTCTTCAGCCCTGCCATTCCTGGAGACCATGTTGGGGCCTGTCCTCCTGACCCTGGGCACTGACCAGAATCAGGTCCTTTGCACTCCTCCTCTAGCCTCTCTGCACTCAGCCCTGCTCTCTCTGGTTCTACACAGGTTCCCTTCCTTCCCACCCCTGCCCTTCCTAGCCTAGGGCCCTGGTGCCACAGGAGACCTCCCGGCAGCCCACATGCCTAGTAAAAGGGCATCTCCCTCAGCTCCTGCCTGCAGCCGAGACCTTTGCACCAGTCTTCACACACGCCCTGATTCCCAAGTCACTTAGCTAGTTCATTCTGCTCCAGAAAGGGCCCAGATGGTATTCAGTGCTAGACCAGCGATAGGGCAGGAGGGTTAGTTGGGAGTGTCCTGGACAGGAAATTTGGCAGATCTGCTAGAGTCAGGTGTTGCAGAAGAGCTCAGACTGATCATTCTAAAAGCATGGGATGGTGGTTCCTCACTCTCTTTACTATTCCTAGTGCTAAACCACATTTCTGAACCAATAAAGGAAAGTCTCTTTGTTCAGAGTCTACGTGGAAGGGGAAGAAGAGATCTGAGAGGAACCCAAGACTGGGGAAGGTTGGGCTGGGAGGATGCTGAGTGTAGGTGGTTACCCACCCCTGACCTTTAATATGGACAGGTGACCCCATTGGTTGTGTGTGAACTACCTATCATCATGAGGCCAGACAAATGAGGATGGTGTTGGGACTGGAGTTAAGCTGGTGAGGGAGCTGTTCAGGAGAAAGAGGCTCCTGAGAGAGCCAGCTTCCAAGTAATTCTTTATGGAAATCTTTGGTGTTTTGCTTTTTTGAATCATGGGCATTAGATTTGATCTTCGAAGGGAGAATGATGACGTCATGATGTAAGAGACTAAAGATGAAGGTTTTCCATCCCTTGTTTTTTGACTTATGATCTCCATGACTTTCTCAGTGTACAACCCTCTAGAAGCACTCTTTACCTGTTAGACTCCTATTCACCCTTCACAACCCCATTTTTTTTAGTTTTCTCCTTTCCTTCTTATCCCAGTCAGTATTCAGTCCTCCACCACAAGCTTTATCATTTGTATTGCACTAGTGTAGCTTTCTGTTTTAACATAGCCTGTGAGCTCAAGAAATATTTGCTGAGTGAATGATTGACTGAATGAGCATTCCTAGGAGATACCTAGGAAATGAATTATTATCGCACCTTTCAAAGGAGACTGAAGCTTAGAGAGTACAAGTCACTGGCGCCATATATAGTGAAACTGCCCTAGGTCAGGCCTCCTGAATCCAAGGCGAGTGCTCCACCCACTAACACAGTCACCCAGCACTCACTGCAGAGCTGATGGGACAAGACTCCAGGAACATTTCAGAGGACATGGGGCTGGCAGCAAGAAGGTCCAACGGAGAAGGATTTCACATCAGCGGGGACTCTCAGAGGCTGTTTTTCTCTGTCCACATCACTTTTCCTCTCTGAAATTAGTTCTCCTCTCTAAAACGGGAATGATAAGAAAACCAACCATGACAAGTGAATGAACTAGACTGTGACTGTCTTGACGTCAAGCAAGTTTCCACTCTGCTTTGCTTTCAGCCGTGTCTCAGCACCGAGCAGATTGCCTGCCACATTGTAAGTGCACATTAAATACATGATGATAATATGAAGAAGGAAAAGTAGGGGTGCACTCAGCCATTTTCACCGTCAGCGAGAAACTCTTTCCCCCACTTTTCCCCAAAGTGTATCCTCTGCAGTTAATTGACTCTGGAGGCCCAGTTCTGGATTCTGCCCTCATCTTCACCCTCTCCTAGGTGAAATAACTTTCCATTGTATTTTCCACATAAAATTCCATATACAATGGAATATTACCCAGCCCTAAAAAAAACAATGAAATAATGCCATTTTCAGGAACATGGATGGACCTAGAGATTATCATACTAAGTGAAATAAGTCAAAGATAAATATCATATGATATCACTTAATATATGAAATTTAAAAGGTGGTACAAATAACTTATTTATGAAACAGAGACAGACTCATAGAATTCAAAAACAAATTTACCATTACTAAAGGGGAAAGGTGAGGTTGGAGGGACAAATTAATACTTTGGGATTAACATATACGTCCTATGATGTATCAAAGAAATAATCAAAAATCCCTACTGTATAGCACAGGGAAATCTACTCAATATTCTGTAATAACTTTTATAGGAAAAGAATCTGAAAAAGAATGGATATATGTATATATGTGAATGTGAAGTCACTCAGTCGTGTCCGACTCTTTGCGACCTCGTGGACTGTAGCCTACCAGGCTCCTCTGTCCATGGGATTTTCCAGGCAATAGTACTGGAGTGGATTGTCATTTCCTTCTCCAATATGTGTGTGTGTGTGTGTGTGTGTGTGTGTGTGTGTGTATGAATCACTTTGCTATATATCTGAAACTAACACTTTGTAAATAAACTATATACCAGTATAAAATCAGACTTAAACAATTTTTTAAACCAAAGAAACCCTTCACCTAAACACCATGAATTATCAGTTGAAATCCAGAATGTTATAGACAGAATTACACGAATAAAAGAACTAACCTGTGTTATAAGTGTAACATGACTGCACTTACCGACATTGAGACTAACCATACTTGCTACAGCTTCTCATTAAACATTCATTTACACCCCAAAGAGCATATCATACATATGTGTTATTTTACACTGGCACTTCAGAAAGACTCATCTCACAATTAGTCCTCCTCTCAAACTGTAAGCCACATAGAGACATTTCCCTTGAAGGTAGATGACAAAATAATAAGGAAGATTGTACAAGATGGATAATAGATTTCACTGAACACTAAAGCATGGCACATTTACTTTAGAAAGGAAAATGTTGCCCAGTACAGTTCAGTTCAGCTCAGTCACTCAGTCGTGTCCGACTCTTTGTGACCCCATGAATCGCAGCACGCCAGGCCTCCCTGTCTATCACCAACTCCCGGAGTTCACTCAGACTCACATCCATCGAGTCCGTGATGCCATCCAGCCATCTCATCCTCGGTCGTCCCCTTCTCCTCCTGCCCTCAATCCCTCCCAGCATCAGAGTCTTTTCCAATGAGTCAGCTCTTCGCATGAGGTGGCCAAAGTACTGGAGTTTCAGCTTTAGCATTATTCCTTCCAAAGAACACCCAGGGCTGATCTCCTTCCGAATGGACTGGTTGGATCTCATGCAGTCCAAGGGACTCACAAGAGTGCTCCAACACCACAGTTCAAACACATCAATTCTTCAGCGCTCAGCTGTCCAACTCTCACATCCATACATGACCAAGTCATAGCCTTGACTAGACGGACCTTAGTCGGCAAAATAGTGTCTCTGATTTTGAATATGCTATCTAGGTTGGTCATAACTTTTCTTCCAAGGAGTAAGCGTCTTTTAATTTCATGGCTGCAGTCACCATCTGCAGTGATTTTGGAGCCATCTTTGGCTGCAAAGAATATAATCAATCTGATTTCAGTGTTGACCATCTGGTGATGTCCCTGTGTAGAGTCTTCTCTTGTGTTATTGGAAGAGGGTGTTTGCTATGACCAGTGCATTTTCTTAGCTCTGCTTCATTCCACATTCCAAGGCCAAATTTTCCTGTTACTCCAGGTGTTTCTTGACTTCTTACTTTTGCATTCCAGTCCCCTATAATGAAAAGGACATCTTTTTTGGGTGTTAGTTCTAAAAGGTCTTGTAGGTCTTCATAGAACCATTCAATTTCAGCTTCTTCAGCATTACTGGTTGGGGCATAAACTGGATTACCATGATATTGAATGGTTTGCCTTGGAAACGAACAGAGATCATTCTGTCCTTTTTGAGATTGCATCCAAGTACTGCATTTCCAACTCTTTTGTTGACCATGATGGCTACTCCATTTCTTCTGAGGGATTCCTGCCTGCAGTAGTAGATATAATGGTCATCTGAGTTAAATTCACCCATTCCAGTCCATTTTAGTTCACTGATTCCTAGAATGTCGACGTTAACTCTTGCCATCTCTTGTTTGACCACTTCCCATTTGCCTTGATTCATGGATCTGACATTCCAGGTTCCTATGCAATATTGCTCTTTACAGCATCAGACCTTGCTTCTATCACCAGTCACACCCACAGCTGGGTATTGTTTTTGCTTTGGCACCATCCCTTCATTCTTTCTGGAGTTATTTCTCCACTGATCCCTGGTAGCATATTGGGCATCTACTGACCTGGGGTGTTCCTCTTTCAGTATCCTATCATTTTGCCTTTTCATACTGTTCATGGGGTTCTCAAGGCAAGAATACTGAAGTGGTTTGCCATCCCTTCTCCAGTGGACCACATTCTGTCAGACCTCTCCACCATGACCCACCCGTCTTGGGTTGCCCCGGGGGCATGGCTTAGTTTCATTGAGATAGACAAGGCTGTGGTCCTAGTCCCAAGATGGCAAATATTATCCCTGGAAGCCCAATTGCCCTTGAAGGAATGCCAGCAACAGATGGACTTCTAGCAAGCATTGTGTGCCTGCCACCCACCCTAGCAGGTTCACTGAGAGATGCTATTGTTGCACATGTTGTGAGAAATATGGAAGATGAAGGCCTGAATATATAGAGGGATTGGATATTATATAGTATTTACCTCTCATGGGCCAGCTATTTTCTGGTTATCCCTCCAGAAGATTGTAAAGGCACCAAGGCACAGACTGAGCTCAGGAAAACAGCATGAAGCAAGAGTGAAGGGGGCAGTGCACAACTGTTGAGAAAATGACATAGCCCAAGGGCATAACATAAACCCATTAAAGTCAAATGGGTCCATGTTGGCAGACAGGTCAAATTCAACTAAACCTTGATCCTCAGTCTGCAAACTAAATGACACACCTAAAAGCTCCATGACAGTTCCAAAGCACTGTCAAAAGATCAAGAAGTGTGTGGTTCCCCAATTGTTGGAATGATCCTCCCACTTATCAGCATATGAAATCACCCAGCCCATAAAAACTAACCACACATTTCATGGCCACTGCACTTGCCCTCTGCTATGGCCCACTCTGTGGAGTGTGCTTCTCTCTGAATCTGAACAAATCTACCTCTTACCTATCACTGTGTCTCTCACTGAATTTTTGAGAGACACAATGAGACATCAATGAGACATCAAGAGCCTGAACTTCATTAGGTCCTAAAACCAGGCACCATGGGTTTTGGCTGGGCTCAAGTCCCATTCGAATACAACTGAGTGACTAAGGGTAGCACAGAGTCCCTGCCACATGGGTTTGAGTCCCAATCTTAGGTAATCAGCTTCAAACACAACTTTCAGAAATGGAAAGATGATGACCTGCCCAATACTTTGGAAGCAGTGGCATAGATGAAGAAAGGAGCTGTAGGACGGGAGGAAAAAGCAGTGGGAAAACATGCCAAGGAATCCCTTTCATAACCTGCCAGAAAATCTGCTAAATACCTGACCTGTGCTCACAGTTTTCATTGGCCTGATCCTTGGCACAAAGAAGATTAAGGACAGAAGAACCCGCACCTGCTTGGACAACAGTTACTACAGAGCCCCAGCCAGAGTCCCTCAGTTGCACCTACTGAAGCTCGCCTGTCCACAGGGCATTTGAGGAAACAAGAAACAAGAGACTGTAAAGGAATTAAGATTTTGTTAGCCGTGTGTCCTTCCAGCCATAGGAGTCAGGACCTTCTAACTTAACTGGAGATCTCCTGGAATCTGAGACTGACCACGTGAGATTTCTACCGAGTTTGTTTTTGATGTCCCAGTTTTCAGCATGCTGGACTTCTTGGCACTTCCACTGCATTGTGTTTTCTATTTTTTTTATTAATTTATTTATTTTACTTGAAGGCTAATTACTTTACAATATTGTAGTGGTTTTTGCCATACATTCACATGAATCAGTCATGGGTGTACATGTGTCCCCCATCCTGAACCGCCCTCCCACCTCCCTCTCCATCCCATTCCTCAGGGTCATCCCAGTGCACCAGCCCTGAGTGCCCTGTCTCATGCATCAAACCTGGACTGGCGATCCGTTTCAAATATGTTAATATACATGTTTCAATGCTATTCTCTCAAATCATCCCACCCTCACCTTCTCCCACAGAGTCCAAAAGTCTGTTCTTTACATCTGTGTCTCTTGCTATCTCACATATAGGGTCATCATTACCATCTTTCTAAATTCCATATATATGTGTTAATATACTATATTGGTGTTTTTCTTTCTGGCTTACTTCACTCTGTATAATAGGCCCCAGTTTCATCCACCTCATTAGAACAGATTCTTTTCAATAGCTGAGTAACATTCCATTGTGTATATATACCACAGCTGTCCTATCCTTCACCTGCCAATGGACATCGAGGTTGCTTCCATGTCCTAGCTATTGTAAACAGTGGTGAGATGAACATTGGGGTACATATGTCTGTTTCAGTTCTGGTTTCCTTTGTGTGTATGTCCAGCAGTGGCATTGCTGGGTCATATGGCAGTTCTAGTTCCAGTTTTTTTAAGGAATCTCCATACTTTTCTCCATAGTGGCTGTACTAGTTTGTATTCCCAGCAACAGTGTAAGAGGATGCCCGTTTCTCCACACCGTCACCAGCACTTATTGTTTGTAGCCAATGGCACCCCACTCCAGTACTTTCGCCTGGAAAATCCCATGGATGGAGGAGCCTGGTGGGCTACAGTCCATGGGGTCGCTAAGAGTCAGACACGACTGAGCGACTTCACTTTCACTTTTCACTTTCATGCATTGGAGAAGGAAATGGCAACCCATTCCAGTGTTCTTGCCTGGAGAATCCCAGGGACGGAGGAGCCTGGTGGGCTGCCATCTAAGGGGTCGCACAGAGTCAGACACGACTAAAGCGACTTAGCAGCAGCAGCAGCAGCAGCAGACTTTAATAGCAGCCATCCTACCGGCGTGAGATGGTACCTCACTGTGGTTTTAATTTGCATTTCTCTGATAATGATATTGAATGGTTTGCCTTGGAGACGAACAGAGATCATTCTGTCATTTTTGAGACTGCATCCAAGTACTGCATTTCCAACTCTTTTGTTGACCATGATGGCTACTCAAATTCTTCTGAGGGATTCCTGCCTGCAGTAGTAGATATAATGGTCATCTGAGTTAAAGTCACCCATTCCAGTCCATTTTAGTTCGCTGATTCCTAGAATGTTGACATTAACTCTTGCCATCTCTTGTTTGACCACTTCCCATTTGCCTTGATTCATGGATCTGACATTTCAGGTTCCTATGCAATATTGCTCTTTACAGCATCAGACCTTGCTTCTATCACCAGTCACACCCACAGCTGGGTATTGTTTTTGCTTTGGCACCATCCCTTCACTCTTTCTAGAGTTATTTCTCTACCAATCCCCAGTAGCATGTTGGGCATCTACTGACCTGGGGTGTTCCTCTTTCAGTATCCTATCATTTTGCCTTTTCATACTGTTCATGGGGTTCTCAAGGCAAGAATACTGAAGTGGTTTGCCATTCCCTTCTCCAGTGGACCACATTCTGTCAGACCTCTCCACCATGACCCACCCGTCTTGGGTTGCCCTACAGGCATGGCTTAGTTTCATTCAGTTAGACAAAACTGTGGTCCTAGTGTGATTAGATTGACTAGTTTTCTGTGAGTATGGTTTCAGTGTGTCTGCCCTCTGATGCCCTCTTGCAACACCTACCATCTTACTTGGGTTTCTCTTACCTTGGACGTGGGGTATCTCTTCACGGCTGCTCCAGCAAAGCGCAGCCGCTGCACCTTACCTTAGACGAAGGGTATCTCCTCATCACCACCCTTCCTGACCTTCAACGTGGGATAACTCCTCTAGGCCCTCCTGCGCCTGTGCAGCCACCACTCCTTGGACGTGGGATTGCTCCTCCCAGCCAGCTCTGCTGACCTCAGATGTGGGGTGGCTCCTCGCCGCCACCCCTGACCTCAGACACGGGGTAGCTCCTCTCAGCCGTTCCTGTGTAGGCACAGCCTGGCACTTTCGGCCACTGCCCCTGACCTCGGACGTGGGGTAACTCCTCTTGGCCACCGCCCTTCGGGCATGGGGTTCTCCCAGCTTCTGCCCCTGACCTCAGACATGGGGTAGCTCCTCTTGGCTGCGTGTAATGTGCCGGTGGCAGCCGCCCACGCTTAGTGCACCTGTCTCAGCCACAGACAAACCATTCAATATCACAGTAATCCAAGTCTATGCCCAACAAGTAACGCTGAAGAAGCTGAAGTTGAACAGTTCTATGAAGACCTACAAGACCTTTTAGAACTAACACCCAAAAAAGATGTCCTTTTCATTATAGGGGACTGGAATGCAAAAGTAGAAAGTCAAGAAACACCTGGAGTAACAGGCAAATTTGGCCTTGGTATGCAGAATGAAGCAGGGCAAAGACTAATAGAGTTTTGCCAAGAAAATGCACTGGTCATAGCAAACACCCTCTTCCAACAACACAAGAGAAGACTCTACACATGGACATCACCAGACGATCAACACCGATATCAGATTGATTATATTCTTTGCAGCCAAAGATGGAGAAGCTCTATACAGTCAACAAAAATAAGACCAGCAGCTGACTGGCTCAGATCATGAACTCCTTATTACCAAATTCAGACTTAAATTGAAGAAAGTAGGGAAAACCGCTAGACCATTCAGGTATGACCTAAATCAAATCCCTTATGATTATACAGTGGAAGTGAATAATAGATTTAAGGGCCTAGATCTGATAGATAGAGTGCCTGATGAACTATGGAATGAGGTTCTTGACATTGCACAGGAGACAGGGATCAAGACCATCCCCATGGAAAAGAAATGCAAAAAAGCAAAATGGCTGTCTGGGGAGGCCTTACAAATAGCTGTGAAAAGAAGAGAGGCGAAAAGCATAGGAGAAAAGGAAAGATATAAGCATCTGAATGCAGAGTTCCAAAGAATAGCAAGAAGAGATAAGAAAGCCTTCTTTAGCGATCAATGCAAAGAAATAGAGGAAAACAACAGAATGGGAAAGACCAGAGATCTCTTCAAGAAAATTAGAGATACCAAGGGAACATTTCATGCAAAGATGGGCTCGATAAAGGACAGAAATGGTATGGACCTAACAGAAGCAGAAGGTATTAAGAAGAGGTGGCAAGAATACAGAGAAGAACTGTACAAAAAAGATCTACACAATCCAGATAATCACAATGGTGTGATCACTCACCTAGAGCCAGAGATCTTGGAATGTGAAGTCAAGTGGGCCTTGGAAAGCATCACTATGAACAAAGCTAGTGGAGGTGATGGAATTCCAGTTGAGCTATTTCAAATCCTGAAAGATGATGCTGTGAAAGTGCTGCACTCAATATGCCAGCAAATTTGGAAAACTCAGCAGTGGCCACAGGACTAGAAAAGGTCAGTTTTCATCCCAGTCCCAAAGAAAGGCAATGCCAAAGAATGCTCGAGGTACCGCACAATTGCACTCATCTCACATGCTAGTAAAGTAATGCTCAAAATTCTCCAAGCCAGGCTTCAGCAATATGTAAACCGTGAACTTCCTGATGTTCAAGCTGGTTTTAGGAAAGGCAGAGGAACCAGAGATCAAATTGCCAACATCCACTGGATCATGGAAAAAGCAAGGGAGTTCCAGGAAAACATCTGTTTCTGCTTTATTGACTATGCCAACGCCTTTGAGTGTGTGGATCACAATACACTGTGGAAAATTCTTCAAGAGATGGGAATACCAGACCACCTCACCTGCCTCTTGAGAAATCTGCATACAGGTGAGAAAGTAACAGTTAGAACTGGACATGGAACAACAGACTGGTTCCAAATAGGAAAAGGAGTACATCAAGGCTGTATACTGTCACCCTGCTTATTTAACTTCTATGCATAGTACATCATGAGAAACGCTGGGCTGGAAGAAACACATGCTGGAATCAAGATTGCCAGAAGAAATATCAATAACCTCAGATATGCAGATGACACCACCCTTATGACAGAGAGTGAAGAGGAACTATAAAGCCTCTTGATGAAAGTGAAAGAGGAGAGTGAAAAAGTTGGCTTAAAGCTCAACATTCAGAAAACAAGGATCATGGCATCCGGTCCCATCACTTCATGGGAAATAGATGGGGAAACAGTGGAAACAGTGTCAGACTTTATTTTGGGGGGCTCCAAAATCACTGCAGATGTTGACTGCAGCCATGAAATTAAAAGACGCTTACTCCTTGGAAGAAAAGTTATGACCACCCTAGATAGCATAATCAAAAGCAGAGACACTTTGCTGACTAAGGTCCGTCTAGTCAAGGCTATGGTTTTTCCAGTAGTCATGTATGGATGTGAGAGTTGGACTGTGAAGAAGGCTGAGCACCAAAGAATTGATGCTTTTGAACTGTGGTGTTGGAGAAGACTCTTGAGAGTCCCTTGGAGTGCAAGGAGATCCAACCAGTCCATTGTGAAGGAGATCAGCCCAGGGATTTCTTTGGGAGGAATGATGCTAAATCTGAAACTCCAATACTTTGGCCACCTCATGTGAAGAGTTGACTCATTGGGAAAGACTCTGATGTTGGGAGAGATTGTGGGCAGGAAGAGAAGGAGATGACAAAGGATGAGATGGCTGGATGGCATCACGGACTTGACGGACGTGAGTCTGAGTGAACTCTGGGAGTTGGTTATGGACAGGGAGGCCAGGAGTGCTGCAATTCATGGGGTCACAAAGAGTCGGACACGACTGAGCGACTGAAATGAACTGAACTGAACTGAACTGATAATGAGTGATGTTGAGCATCTTTTCATGTGTTTGTTAGCCATCTTTATGTCTTTCTGGAGAACTGTCTGTTTAGTTCTTTGGCCCATTTTTTGATTGTGTCTTTTATTTTTCTGGAATTGAGCTGCAAGCACTGCTTGTATATTTTTGAGATTAATTCTTTGTCAGTTGTTCTGTTTACTATTATTTTCTCCCATTCTGAACGCTGTCTTTTCACCTTGCTTATAGTTTCCTTCGTTGTGGAAAAGCTTTTAAGTTTAATTAGGACCCATTTGTTCACTTTTGCCTTTATTTCCATTACTCTGGGAGGTGGGTCATAGAGGATCCTGTTGTGATTTCTGTCAGAGAGCGTTTTGACTATGTTTTCCTCTAGAAGTTTTATAGTTTCTGGTCTTACATTTAGATCTTTAATCCATTTTGAGTTGATTTTTGTGTATGGTGTTAGAAAGTGTTCTAGCTTCATTCTCTTACAAGTGGTTGACCAGCTTTCCCAGTACCACTTGTTAAAGAGATTATCTTTTCTCCATTGTATATTCTTGCCTCCTTTGTCAAAGATAAGTTATCCATAGGTGTGTAGATTTATCTCTGGGCTTTCTATTTTGTTCCATTGATCTATATTTCTGTTTTTGTGCCAGTACTATACTGTCTTGATGACTGTAGCTTTGTGGTATAATCTGAAGTCAGGCAGATTGATTCCTCCTGTTCCATTCTTCTTTCGCAAGATTGCTTTGGCTATTCGAAGTTTTTTGTATTTTCAAACAAATTGTGAAATTATTTGTACTAGCTCTCTGAAAAACAACATTGGTAGCTTGATAGGAATTGCATTGAATCTATAGATTGCTTTGAGTTGTATACTCATAGTATATAGTTTTCTATATATAGGTCTTTTGTTCCTTTATGTAGATTTATTTCTAAGTATTTTACTCTTTTTGTTGCAATGGTGAATGGAATTGTTTCCTTAATTTCTCTTTCTGTTTCTCATTGTTACTGTATAGGAATGCAACGGATTTGATATCTCTGTGTTAATTTTATATCCTGCAACTTTACTATATTCATTGATTAGCTCTAGTAATTTTCTGGTAGTGTTTTTAGGGTTTTCTATGTAGAGGATCATGTCATCTGCAAACAATGAGAGTTTTACTTCTTCTTTTCCAATTTGGATTCCTTTTATTTCTTTTCTTTTTTTTTTTCTTTTCTGATTGCTGTGGCTAAAACTTCCAAAACTATGTTGAATAGTAGTGGTGAGAGTGGGCACCCTTGTCTTGTTCCTGACTTTATGGAAAATGCTTTCAATTTTTCACCATTGAGGATAATGTGTTAGCTGTGGGTTTATCATATATGGTTTTTATTATGTTGAGGTATGGACTGGAAGAAACACAAGCTGGAATCAAGATTGCCGGGAGAAATATCAATAACCTCAGATATGCAGATGACACCACCCTTATGGCAGAAAGTGAAGAGGAACTCAAAAGCCTCTTGATGAAAGTGAAAGAGGAGAGTGAAAAAGTTGGCTTAAAGCTCAACATTCAGAAAACGAAGATCATGGCATCCAGTCCCATCACTTCATGGGAAATAGATGGGGAAACAGTGGAAACAGTGCCAGACTTTATTTTGGGAGGCTCCAAAATCACTGGAGATGGTGATTGCAGCCATGAAATTAAAAGACGCTTACTCCTTGGAAGAAAAGTTATGACCAACATACATAGCACATTCAAAAGTAGAGACATTACTTTGCCGACTAAGGTCCATCTAGTCAAGGCTATGGTTTTTCCAGTAGTCATGTATGGATGTGAGAGTTGGACTATAAAGAAAGCTGAGCACTGAAGAATTGATGCTTTTGAACTGTGGTGTTGGAGAAGACTCTTGAGAGTCCTTTGGACTGCAAGGAAATCCAACCAGTCCATTGTGAAGGAGATCAGCCCTGGGATTTCTTTGGAAGGAATAATGCTAAAGCTGAAACTCCAGTACTTTGGCCACCTCATGTGAAGAGTTGACTCACTGGAAAAGACTCTGATGCTGGGAGGGATTGGGGGCAGGAGGAGAAGGGGACGACTGAGGATAAGATGGCTGGATGGCATCACTGACTTGATGGATGCGAGTCTGGGTGAACTCCGGGAGTTGGTGATGTACAGGGAGGCCTGGCGTGCTGCGATTCATGGGGTCACAAAGAGTCGGACATGACTGAGTGACTGGAATGAACTGAACTGAACTGAACTGATGTTCCTTCTATACCTGCTTTCTGGAGGGTTTTTATCATAAATGGACATTGAATTTTGTCAAAGGCTTTCTCGGCATCTGTTGAGATAATCTTGTTTTTTATCTTTCAATTTGTTAATGTGGTGTATCACATTGATTGATTTGTGAATACTGAAGAATCCTTGCATCCCTGGGATAAAGCCCACTTGGTCATGATGTGTGATCTTTTAAATATGTTGTTGGATTCTGTTTGCTATAATTTTGTTGAGGATTTTTGCATCTATGTTCATCAGTGATATTGGCCTGTAGTTTTCTTTTTTTGTGGTGTCTTTGTCAGGTTCTGGTATTAGGGTGATGGTAGCCTCATAGAATGAGTTTGGCAGTTTACCTTCCTCTGCAATTTTCTGGAAGAGTTTGAGTAGGATTGGTGTTAGCTCTTCTCTAAATTTTTGGCAGAATTCACCTGTGAAGCCATCTGGTCCTGGGCTTCTGTTTGTTGGAAGATTTTTGATTACAGCTTCTATTTCCATTCTTGTGATGGGTCTGTTAAGATTTTCTATTTCTTCCTGGTTCAGTTTTGGTTATACTTTTCTAAGAATTCATCCATTTCTTCCAAGTTGTCCATTTTATTGGCATATAGTTGCTGATAGTAGTGTCTTATGATCCTTTGTATTTCTGTGTTGTCTGTTGTGATTTCTCTATTTTCATTTCTAATTTTGTTGATTTGATTCTTCTCCCTTTTTTTCTTGATGAGTCCGGCTAATATTTTGTCTATTTTATTTATCTTCTCAAAGAACTAGCTTTTAGTTTTGTTGATTTTTGCTATAGTCTCCTTTGTTTCTTTTTCATTTGTTTCTGCCCTAATTATTATGATTTATTTCCTTCTACTAATCCTGGGGTTCTTCATTTCTTCTTTTTCTAGTTGCCTTAGGTGTAAAGTTAGGGTATTTATTTGATTTTTATCTTGTTTCTTGAGGTAAGCTTGTATTGCTATGAACCTTCCCCTTAGCACTGCTTTTACTGAATCCCATAGGTTTGGGGTTGTGTTTTCATTTGTTTCTATGCATATTTTGATTTCTTTTTTGATTTTTCTCTGTGATTTGTTGGTTATTCAGAAACATGTTGTTTAGCCTCCATATGTTTGTATTTTTAATGATTTTCCCCCCTGTAGTTGACATCTAATCTTACTGCATTGCGATCAGAAAAAAATGCTTGAAACGATTTCAATTTTTTTTTTAATTTACCAAGGCTAGATTTATGGCCCAGGATGTGATCTATCCTGGAGAATGTTCTATGTGCACTTGAGAAAAAGGTGACATTCATTGTTTTGGGGTGAAATGTCCTATAGATATCAATTAGGTCTAACTGGTCCATTGTATCATTTAAAGTTTGTGTTTCCTTGCTAATTTTCTGTTTAGTTGATCTATTCATAGGTGTGAGTGGGGTATTAAAGTCTGTCACTATTATTGTGTTCCTGTTAATTTCCCCTTTCATACTTGTTAGCATTTGCCTTACATATTGTGATGCTCCTATATTGGGTGCATATATATTTATAATTGTTATATCTTCTTCTTGGATTGATCCTTTGATCATTATGTAGTGTCCTTCTTTGTCTCTTTTCAGGGCCTTTATTTCAAAGTCTAGTTTATCTGATATGAGTATTGCTACTCCTGCTTTCTTTTCGTCTCCATTTGCATGAAATATCTTTTTCCAGCCCTTCACTTTCAGTCTGAATGTGTCCCTTGTTTTGAGGTGGGTCTCTTGTAGAGAGCATACATAGGGGTCTTGTTTTTGTGTCCATTCAGCTAGTCTTTGTCTTTTGGTTGGGGCATTCAACCCATTTACATTTAGGGTAATTATTGATAAGTATGATCCTGTTGCCATTTACTTTGTTGTTTTGGGTTCAAGTTTATAAACCTTTTCTGTGTTTCCTGTCTAGAGAAGATACTTTAGCATTTGTTGAAGAGCTGGTTTGGTGGTGCTTAATTCTCTCAGCTTTTGCTTGTCTGTAAAGCTTTTGATTCCTCCTTCATGGCACTGGGTTTTCTTCATGTTCAGTTTCCACCATGGGAGCTTGCACTGAGTTGGACTTATGCTGTGCTTGACCTTCATCTTGCGGGAGCCAAGCTGAGGTTGTTTCAGTTCAGTTCAGTTCAGTTCAGTTGCTCAGTCATGTCCGACTCTTTGCGTAAATTTGGAAAGCTCAGCAGTGGCCACAGGACTGGCAAAGGTCAGTTTTCATTCCAATTCCAAAGAAAGGCAATGCCAAAGAATGCTCAAGGTACCGCACTCCTTGCACTCATCTCACATGCTAGTAAAGTAATGCTCAAAATTCTCCAAGCCAGGCTTCAGCAATACATGAACCATGAACTTCCTGATGTTCAAGCTGGTTTTAGAAAAGGCAGAGGAACCAGAGATCAAATTGCCAACATCTGCTGGATCATGGAAAAAGCAAGAGAGTTCCAGAGAAACATCTATTTCTGCTTTATTGACTATGCCAAAGCCTTTGACTGTGTGGATCACAATACACTGTGGAAAATTCTTCAAGAGATGGGAATACCAGACCACCTGACCTGCCTCTTGAGAAACCTGTATGCAGGTCAGGAAGCAGCAGTTAGAACTGGACATGGAACAACAGACTGGTTCCAAATAGGCTGTATATTGTATATATGTCAAGGCTGTATATTGTCACCCTGCTTATTTAACATCTATGCAGAGTGCATCATGTAAAACGCTGGACTGGAAGAAACACAAGCTGGAATCAAGATTGCCGGGAGAAATACCAATAACCTCAGATATGCAGATGACACTACCCTTATGGCAGAAAACAAAGAGGAACTGAAGAGCCTCGTGATGAAAGTGAAAGTGGAGAGTGAAAAAGTTGGCCTAAAGCTCAACATTCAGAAAACGAAGATCATGGCATCTGGTCCTATCACTTCATGGGAAATAGATGGGTAAACAATGGAAACAGTGTCAGACTTTATTTTTTTGGGCTCCAAGATCACTGCAGATGGTGACTGCAGCCATGACATTAAAAGACGCTTACTCCTTGGAAGAAAAGTTATGACCAACCTAGATAGTATTCAAAAGCAGAGACATTACTTTGCCAACCAGGTTAAATCCAAGAAATGGCACCATAGATGTCGG
Source organism: Budorcas taxicolor (assembly GCF_023091745.1). Taxonomy (NCBI): domain Eukaryota; kingdom Metazoa; phylum Chordata; class Mammalia; order Artiodactyla; family Bovidae; genus Budorcas; species Budorcas taxicolor. The sequence goes on from NC_068912.1 coordinate 99,501,977, forward strand.
GGGAATGTGTAATTTCCACTGTTCTGTCTTGCTGCAGCAAAAATTTTAAATGATGGATGGATCGGTGTTACAGCTCAGTTTTATTTGGCAAGCAAAGGAAAATACATCCTCAGGGAGTGAGGGCAGACCGACCCAAAAGACACGAAGAGAAGAGAAGCCAGAGGCTCAGTTTTGGCTCCTCTTTTTATATGTTTTTTTCTCCTCCCCTTGAGCTTGCCCTATGTAAACTAGGCTAGCCAGGAGGGCTGTTTACTTCACCTGAGGTTCTCACTCCAGTCCTTGGACCTTCCTTTGTTCTATTTTCACGGGCTTTTTCCTTTCTTTGTCTTTTAGCCACTGCTATTTTGGACTCCTTTTTCCTATTCTAACTACTTAACACTTACATTTTGTGACAAAAAAGAGATAGTTTAAATTAAAAAAAAAAAGCCAATAACGACTCTGGATGCCCAGGTCTGAGCTCTGCCTTCACCTTCATCATCCCGTATGTGGGTGGGGAGATCCTCCCAGACCAAGCTAGGTGCTCCAGGAAGGTCAGCCACAGTCAGGGACAGTCAGCGATCCAGAAACCACTGCATCATGAGTGTCTCTGAGCTGAGCCCGACCAGAGCCCTGGGCAGTGTCTCTGGGCTTCTGCAGGTGGTCTCCCTGCTCGGCCTGGTTCTGCTTCTGCTCAAGGTGGCACAGCTCTACCTGCGCAGACAGTGGCTGCTCAAAACCCTTCATCAGTTCCCATCTCCTCCTCCCAACTGGCTCTGTGGGTACAAGCAGGAGGTAGGATGGAACTGGACTAGGGACTGGAAGGGCTGGGAGGGGCGGGGATGTACAGCATTATCATGGTCAGTGAATTCATACCTTGTCCTGTGCTTGTCTGGAAGCACTGACATCGATCTGATGAATCAGCCCTATGGGTTCACTGCCCAGGAGACAACAGAGAGAAATCTAAGACAGTGTTAGGTCACAGGAAAAGAGGCTCACCTGCTGAGTAGCCATAAGACAAACCTACTTGCCTTGATCAGACTGAGGGATTTTGCAACTCATGATTTCAGTTGTTGGCACACAGGAGTGAGGTTTCCAGGATGGGGCCAGCTAAACAGAACTGACATTCGAGTTGCACAATCAACAGGGTGAGTTTGCCTGCCTGGTGTCCTCTCTCTGGACTATGGACTCTTGGAACTGAGCCTGTAATCCTCCTTACCCCCAGCACCCAGCACAGAGCCTGCACAGAGTGGTGTCAGACCATTGTGTGGAGGGACAGAAGGAGGAAAATGAACAGCTTTCAGGCTTGGAGGGGCAGCATTGCCACACTCATCAATGGCAGCACTAGCCTGTGAGGTGGGGGATCTCTGAGCAAAGTCAGATGGAGAGGGGTCACCAAGGGTCTATGGCTTAAACAAGTGTCAGGAGACAATCACAGGTTGCAGAGAGCTAAGGCCTCTCTTTCTTGAATGCACAATTAGTGCAGAGTGGATACAAAGACAAGAACTGGAAACAGCCAAGTCCCATGCAGGCTGGCCCAGTATCTCTCTCTCCCTCCTAATTTCCTGCACCCCAGGTTACTCAGGGTCCACCCCACCTGCCTGTGCTTTCCAGCCTCTGGGAGTTGGCTCCCATGGGCCCTCTCCCTGGAATGACCTTGCCCCTCATTTCTATGGACCAAGGCCCAACCCCAAGCCATCTCCTCTCAGGTATTTTCCTTGGTCACCCATGAGTGAAGAGGAAAACTCTTTGTCCTTTGCAGATCCTTCTCATAAGGCAGAGCTGACTAGATTCAGCTATTTCTATCTGCAATGTCATAGCTATGAGCTCCTTCTGAGAGAGCCCACCTCTGGTTCATCTTTGTAACCCAAAAGCATCTTGGTAAATGATGATTTGATTAATGAGCAAGTTCAGGACAAAGAGCTTTCTAACATCCGGGTCTGAGTTAGGCACCCTTCCCAAAGCTTCCCCTGAGGCTTCGTCTTCCCTCCATCACACATTCATGATGCTCTCCTGTTATGGCCACTTGATCTCTCAGTCTGCTCCACTCCCCTCCAGGCTCCAAACAGACAAGCATGTAGAGCTGCATCCTAGTTCAGTGCCTTAAATCTGTGCCTGGCACATAGTAAATGCTCAGTAAACAAAAGCTTAGTGAAGGAACATGACCCACAGTAGACAAATTGCCTCAGAGCTCCTGAGTCCTGATGGGAGAAGGGTGCAGGCAGAGATCAGATACAAAAGTGCAAAGGGTTGCTCTGAGTTACACAGAAGTCAATGAAATAAAGACAATTTGACTATGGAACATGCTGGGGACCAACCGTTGATGAGAAATCCAGGGATAACAAAACAAAGCTGAGTCTCCAAAGTTGAGGAGAAGCAGTTGCTCTGTGGCAAAAAGGATGGGCCACCAGGTAGAGGGAAGAACATAGGCAAAGACCTTGAGAGTGAGCCGGTGAGCCAGTGCAAGGAGCGCTGGCAGCAGCATCTTGGGGGCAGAGCAATGGGTCCTGTGGAATGGCCAGCCCTACAAGGGCAACAATAGAGACAATAAAACATAAAGGAAAGGGCTTTGTGGTCCACACTCAGGAGTTTACAAAGATTCCTCTAGGCAATGGGAAGTGCACAAATGTTTCTGAATATTAGTAAATGATATGAGATTAAAAATCCAACTATTTTCACAATCTTATTTCAAAACCTGCTGAGGTCCAGCCCCGGTGGATCCAGGGTGATTCAAAGGTGGGGACAGCATCAGCGTCCTTGGAAAAGTACATATTTAATTACAGATATATACAGAGATTAGAAACGAATAGTGTAGTAGGAAAATTAGTGGAGAAAAAGAGGGTGAATAACTTGGTTTACATGGAATAGCATCCATGCTCCAGATGGGAATTCAGCTAGAAAAACGGGGAGCAAGAAAGAAACGACATGGGGGAATCAGTCTTTCCAGAAACTGATCCGATTTCTTTATTTTTGGGTTTGCTTATATACCTTTTGTTACACATAGGAATGAATACAGAGTCACGTGGGGGTCAGCAGTCCTGACCTTTATCAAAATCAGGTGCTTCACATAAAAGGTCTTAGGGGTTTTACATCATCTTCTGGCCATGAGACCTGCTGACATTTTATGATCCTTTCTTTCTGATAACCAAAAAACTTGTTTCCTCCAATGGTGTTTTTTCTTAAACCAGGCACCACCCTCCAAATAAAGTTGCATTCCTATAGGGTGAGGGTGTAGTGAGTTACAATCAAGAAAGGAATTTATTTAACCCAAGGTTAACATGATTAATCTTAAAGGTTAATACTTATTTCTCCTATATGCTTAAAGGTTAATACTTATTTCTCCTATATGCTAGTTATATTCATTATAAGGGCAGGGAACATGGAGATTTAGCAGCAAACATCAACCCAACAAATGAAAATCCTTTCACCAATGTTCCCCTTAAGATCTATTTAGTCTTAAGATAGTGATAAAGTTACATTTTTACATAGCAAGGACACAGTGATCTATAACAAAGTACAGTGATCTATTACAAAAGAGAAAATCCATTAACTCAAAAAGTCTAGTACTGCTAACCTTAAAACTACTATATTTCCTTTTCTATATTCCAAATACATTGATTAATATATTCCCAGGTGCCTAAGGATATGGAGACCTGGTGGCAATCATTGACTCAACAATGAGAAAAGCCCTATGCTAATTAAGACTCTCAAAATACTCCAAAACTCTCTGTGCTGTTTATGGTTGAGAGGTAGTAAACAATCATGTGTGTAGTGGCAGGAGTATGGATAATCCTGTCACACAAGCTAGTCTGTCAGCAGACAGGTTTAACCTGAAACACCCTTGTCACACCCAGGGCAGGGAATTAGCAGTAATTATTGGCACAACAAATGAAAAAAACCTTTCACCAATATAATTCCTAACCAACCCACTATACTAATAATTTCCAACTCCCCAAAAGAATTTGCCTTTAGTAAGTCTAAAACATCTTGTGCCTCTCAGGTTGGGAGGCTGTAAACAATCACATGTGGCCGGACAAACCTATACAAGCGGGCTAGATAACCTTCAGAGCAGTCCGTAAGCTGAAACACTCTTGTCACGCCCAGGAATTTTTATTGCCTTGGAGCTGCACGCTTACTCCTTCTCCGAGAGAAACGGTTATGGGGGAGAGCCCCCCGTAAAGTCAGAGGTGTAGGTGAGAGCATAAAGCAGACTCTGGTTTTGGGGTAGATGCTCGGGAACAGGGGGTTTCCTGAGGCTTGATCACGCCTTTGCGTATGCCAAGCCTCCTTCCTCATGACCTTTGCCATGGGCGGAGTTCCTCACACTGGCTCCCAGCAAAAACCATTTTCATATATACATCCAGAATTTGTCCCCCAACTGTGCACACACTCAATATGTAAAATAACATTATACACACATAGTTTAATTTTTTCATTTAGCCATATATATTCTAAATACCCTTTTATATTAACATTTACATGTATGCTGTGACAGTATTGAAGATATATAACAGTCAGTATGGCAAAATGAAATTAAATCATAGCTTAATTTTTAAAATATAGTCTATTTTTTCTTCTTCAAATAAACAAAATAAGACAAAACTGTTTACCAAGTGTTATGAATTATCACTAACTGCTCATGCAAATTTTATCCAAATGACCTCCAAAAGTTTTGTGCACCATGGAGTCAACCCCTGATGTAGGTGTCTGTAAGCACTTTGTAGTGGTGGCCTAAGTCTACCCAACAATGGGACAGAATCTGGTCTAAGCATCAAAGGTGGACAGCCAGCAAGGTCTGGATCAGAGCTCAAGTCATAAGAAACAGTTCTGAACTCTTAGTTCTGCTGATGGATCCAGAGTAACCTCCTGATACCCCAACCTACCCTTGACACGACTCCAGCCCTGGCACTGAAAGAAGGGTTTTATTGATTAGTCTTTTCTTTGCTTACAATTCCAAGATGACAGTGAGCTGCAAGCCCTACTGGAAAGGGTAGAGACATACCCGAGTGCACATGTTCGCTGGCTGTAGGGGACAATGGCCATAGTTCTGATCTACGACTCGGACTGTATGAACGTGGTCCTGGGGAGGTCAGGTGAAAGGGAAACCCTCAGCAGGAGAAAATCTTCCCTTGAATACATGTCCCTGGGTGTGAAATTCCAGAAGAGACTGGCCCTTCAGACATCAAGGCCTGAACTCTTTCAAACATACCTCAACACACCGGCCAGACTAAAGACAACATTATTTACTCTTTCTAAATGCTTAAACACCTGGGTGAGGCTGGCTTCTCTTTTATTTCTTACTTTTCTTCTTATTACAGCCAAACTGAAATGATCCCAGATCTGGAAGACAATTCCCTATCCACACTGATCAAGGTTGACCACCTCTCACAGTTGCCTCTCCTTGGTCATGGGATGGCCAAACCACCACCAATTATAGTACACCCACAGGTTCTGTCTTATTCTAAGGCACTGAACAGAGCTAACGTTTCATGGCAATTCACCATTCTTGGTCCTGTGGATGTTCTGTTCCCAGAACACTGAGTCTGCCTTCCTGGGCTCACAGTGACTATCTGGACAGGGAGAGTCAGTGTTGGGAGGCAAGTGGCAGGTATATTGAGACAGACTGCCATCTGACAAGCACCAGAAAGGGGAGCACCATGGCCTGGACCTCAGCTGCTCTGGGGGCTCCCTGACTTTTTTGGTCCCCTCAACTTTTCTTCCTTACTTTCCAGGCCCAAAGTCTCTTAGTATCTACAGATTCCTGATTCCCTGTATTGGTAAGTACATTTAAATACAACAGTGTTCCACCTACTAGTTAGGTTAAAAAGAGCTTCCACTTTGCATAATGGAGAACTGCTGCCAGGCACCCGGTCACCACCTCCATCTCTGAATCAAGCCTTATTTCTCTTCTTCCAATACAACATTCATCCTTTGTAATAGTGCTGAGAGCCCTCCTGAAGCTGAGCCTCTACTTCATCTCTTCTCTGTCCTTTCCAATGTTCTCAGCCTGACTTTTAGGTAAATCCTTCATTCACCTGCTCGCCCCCCCCCCCCCGCCCCCACTACTGTTTATCCACTTCTATCTCACTGCTGTCATAATCATGTCCTAGGGACAGACATACTGGAAATTCACTTCCTTGAGATGTACTGCCTTTCCAACTCTTGCTCTTCATGAGCCTTCTCCTGACATACTCCATTCCTCCCAAGTTGGCCCCAGTCTCCCTGATGCCCATACACACCCATCTGTGGTCCAGGGACAGGCTTGCTGCTGTTGGAGGGGCAGACGTTGTTCCAGCACTGGTGGATGCTGACCCCAGCCTTCCACTATGACATCCTGAAGCCCTACATGGGACTCATGGCCCACTCTGTCCAAAGGATGCTGGTGAGTTCAACCCTTGTTGCCAGTACCCACTCCCACTCACTGCAATTGACAAAGTCCACTCTCAGATGCTTGTGTCCCTCAGACATCCATCAGATACAGTCCCCAGAATGATGAATTTAGAACTTCATAAGAGACAGTGCTCACCAAAACTGAATGGGACAGAGGAACATGCAGGCACCAGCTTGGATCCACAGTTTGTTCCTCAACAAAGGAAAGGAAGTTATTCAGGATGCACATTCGTCTCATCTCAAGTCTTTGACACAGAAGACTAGAAGAAGGACAGCAGCACAAATTGGCCATGACTGGCTTGAGCAATGGCAGCTTCAGTGGAAGAGTGGACATCCCAGAATGTTACTCAAGTGGGCTCTACCTGGGTCCAGGGCTTCTGTGTGGCACTGAGCCACTCATGGGAGCAAATGAAACCAGGTCTACACTCAAAGAGTTCAGTTCAGTTCAGTTCAGTCGCTGTTGTGTCCTACTCTTTGTGACCCCATGAATCGCAGCACGCCAGGCCTCCCTGTCCATCACTGTCTCCCAGAGTTCACTCAAACTCACATCCATCGAGTCAGTGGGTCTTCACAAACATCATCCCTGATCCAGACCAGGTACCACCTGGGCTCAGCTAATATTGGACAAATGAAAGGAACTGAAGTAAGTCAAGCCCCTTCCTAGGAGCCCTAATAGAGCTTCTTAGGCTTTTCCTTGCCTTTAAATATTTGCTTACTTGTGTTGGACATCACCTGACCTACTGTCGATTTTGATTCTCCCTTTGTCCCCAAGAAACTATGCTTTTTGCTCTGCCACAGGATGTTTATCATCATAAATTATTGCTAAAATTCAGAATTAACTCAAATATTATGAGAGACCATGTCAATTTATATAATAAAATATTCATAGGAAACTGGCATCATATTACATACATATGTTTAGCCTCAGTTGCTAAAACACATCTGCTTAGAGAGTGAGGAAATCTCATGCAAATAGGTAGAGACAGAGAGGGCCTGGCCTTGTCAGCACAGGCCTTCTGGAAGAGCAGAGAAGAGTCAATCTGCCTCTCCACAAGACAAGTAGGAGGAGCTCATCAGCCAGGACTCACATGTAGAGATCTTCAGACATGTCTCCTTGATGACCCTGGACACCATCATGAAGTGCACCTTCAGCTTCCAGTGCAGCATCCAGACTGACAGGTCAGTGAAGGCACTTCAAGGGCAGAGTCCTGTTGTCACCAGCTGGGGAGGACTTATCTGAGAGCCAGTAAGGGCAGCAGGGATGTTTCTCAGCACAAAAATTAATGTTCTGCAGAGAAACTTGGACCATGGTCAAATACCACCCAGACTATTCTTGACTCAGTCACAGGTCCCTGATTCCTATACAGGGAAAAGCCCGGCTCCTTAGGACACTTGTAAATAATGAGGGTTTTCAGAGTGTTAGACAGAAATGACAATGCCTAGATGTTGCCTGTCCCTACTGACTGAGGAATCCTCGACCCAGAGCCCTAATCCCTCTCCAGGTCAGAGGCTCCCTCAACTCCAGTCTCTTCTGCATCCTCTCCCTTCAGGAACTCCAAGTCCTACATCCAGGCTGTCAGGGATCTCAACAGTCTGATATTTTGATATATTTTGATATATATTGATCTCAACAATTCTGATATTTCTTGAATGAAAAATATATTCCACCAGAAAGACCTCATCTACAGGCTGACACCTGAAGGCCACTGGAACCACTGGGCCTGCCAGCTCGCCCATCAACACACAGGTTCTCCTCCTTCTTTTGGGCTGCTCCACACACCTACATCAGGCACATGTGAAAGGGCTTGGCCTTGACCCCCAGGCAGAGCCCAGACTCCTGCTTCCTCTTCAGGATCTGACACACACCTGCATGCTGCAGGGACTGGGAACCCAGAGGTCAGGGTGTCGGGTGTTGAATAAGGAGTTACAGGAGTCACCATGTTGGTGATGACTAAGTGAGACCCCCTCCCAACAGCATTCAGACAGAGCCTCCATGTGCTGTGTTACTGCAGGGATTGCTACCTGGAGTAGATGACACTGGAGTTCTCAGTCCTGACATGCTCACCCAGTCCCACTCTCACCCACATCCACCTGGCACCCAGACTGGGCCTGAGAGGCAGATGGGTCTATGGTGGGTGCTGCATATGGGTCCCCAGAGTCCTCAGCTCTGGCTGGGAACCACTGTTCTGGGACAGATGCAGTGATCAAGGAGAGGAAGGCTCACCTGCAGAAGGAGGAAGAGCTGGAGAAGGTGAGGAGCAGGAGGCACTTGGACTTCCTGGACATCCTCCTCTTTGCCAGAGTGAGTGTGAGCAAGAGAGGCCTGAGTCTTTGGGCAAAAGTGCATAGGAAGGGCAGACCCTACACTCTGGCCCTGCCTCCACAGATGCAGAAGGGGAGCAGCTTCTCTGATGAGGACCTCCATGCCGAAGTGGACACATTCATGTTTAAGGGTCATGACACCACAGCCAGTGGCATCTCCCAGATCCTCTATACACTGGCTTCCCACCCTGTGCATCAGCAGAGGTGCCAGGAAGAGATCCAGAGCCTCCTGGTGGATGGTGCTTCCATCATCTGGTGAGTGTCCAGGAGACAGAAGAACCCTGCCCCATCTGTGCTAGAGAGAATCCCTGCTTGTCCTGTCCTGCCCACCCTTAGATGCATTTCTTTTCAAGGACCACCTAGACCAGATGCCCTATACCACCATGTGCATCAAGGAGGCACTGAGACTCTATCTCCCAGTGCCCAGGAAGCCAGAGAGTAGAGCAAGCCCATCACCTTCCATGAGGGACGCTCCTTACCTGCAAGTATGAACTTCACCTCACCACTCACCTAAGTCCACTCCAAGACCACACAGGACCTCAGAGCCCCACACGGGCTCTTCCAGTTCTGGAATGGCATGACTATTGTTTCTGCCTCAAGATAGTTAATATTTGCTTTGAAGTATATCCAACCAGTCCATTCTGAAGGAGATCAGCCCTGGGATTTCTTTGGAAAGAATGATGCTAAAGCTGAAACTCCAGTACTTTGGCCACCTCATGCGAAGAGTTGACTCATTGGAAGAGACTCTGATGCTGGAAGGGATTGGGGGCAGGAGGAGAAGGGGACGACAGAGGATGAGATGGCTGGATGGCATCACGGACTCGATGAACATGAGTCTGAGTGAACTCCGGGAGATGGTGATGGACAGGGAGGCCTGGTGTGCTGTGATTCATGGGATCGCAAAGAGTCGGACATGACTGAGTGACTGAACTGAACTGATGGACAACTTCTGAAGAGTGCTTGATGCAGAATCTGAAGCAGCAAACACTCATAAGCAACTGCTGGGCTTTGAATGGGGTCTTGTATTGTAGTCCTAGAGTTCTTAATTCCTTCAGTTGTAAAGGCTTGAAGCAAAAGCAGAGAGAAACAGGTAGAGATTGTTTTTTCCATATGGGCTCTAAGGAGGGAGCTCTGTGAAATCACCGCCAGGGGTCACACGGACTTCTTTTTGAGGCCTTCCTGTGAATGGCAGAGAGCATCTGATGACCTACCATGGCTGGAGGCCAACCATCAGCCCCCCTTCCAGTGGGCCTGAATCCAAGCCCTGCCACTTCCTAACTATAAGATCATAGACACATCCATTAACCTCTCAAGGCTCAGGTGCTTCCTCTCCACCTGGGGATATGACTGCCTTCCTTGAGGGCTGTGTGAGTACTAAATGAGCTACTGCACATTTCCAAAGGGCCATGATGGTACTTGATAAATGTGACTTGTCATCTGAGTTGCTCCTATATGTAAGCCTCCAATTCTTTAACTTCTCAGTCCTGGGCCCTGGTTACCTACTCCTAAACAGTGATCATGTGATTTGTCACACCCAGCCCACCAGTCTCGCAAGGGCATCATTTCATTCAGAGTGATGGAGAGTGATCCAAGACACTTTGTGCCAGCACATGCCCACTGCTGCATGGGAACCATCAGGCTTCTCTCTCTCCTCCCTTCCCCATAGGAATCATCCTCCCCTATCCTTTTATGGGCTTTATCACAACCCAAAGGTGTGGCCAAACCTGGAGGTAAGATGGTGGTGGGAGGAGGGGATGGGATGCTCTCTCCACACCAACCCCTTCTCCTGCTCCTCCTCTGGGATTCTTGTCCCCTGATAGATTGACGCAAGAAGTTTGACCCCATCTGTCCTGGCCCTGGTGCTCTCTCTGCAGGTGTTTGACCCATCCCGGTTTGCACCAGGTTCTACTCGACACAGCCATGCCTTCCTGCCCTTCTCAGGAGGATTCAGGTGAGGCCTCTGTACTTGGGGAAGCAGGTGTCACTGGTTGCTATCCGGTATGTGTGATTGTCTGCATTCAGATGTGGTACATGCAGTTTTGTCCTTGTATGTTGATGTGTTGAGAAGCGGAGGTGGGTCTCCAGGTATAAGAAGGCTTTCAGGACCCACAATGACTTTGATCTCCTGACTTCTGCAATAACTGGCCACATTTCCATGTCAGTGGCTGTTTCAAAGTATTCTGGGGATTTCCTCACTTTAGGAGTATGACTTTAGCATCAGAAGTTTTCATGATAGTTAATCTTCAGATGCTTAGTTCTTTGCAATTATCAGTTATCTTAAAAGGCAGATGACTCTTCTCTCTTCCCACATTCTTAGTCAGAGCACTACCTTTTCTGCTTAAATCACCAATCAGCCTCTCATTGTATATATTATGTTTCCATGGATTTGGACTCCCAGCTGTCTTCCTTCTTCCCAGCTGTCCTGGAGGTTCAAGTCATATTAGTGAGCAGTTACAATTGCCCTTTGAAGAAAGTTACACAGTCAGTGTGTTCTCTATTTCTCTGGGGGACTCTCACAAATCTTTAACTAAATATTCATATAAATGTGATACCTTTTCAAGTTGCCCAAATTCTTTATATGTATGGTGGGTTATTTTAAAGGAAAACTGGAGAAGAAAATGGCAACCCACTCTAGTGTTCTTGCCTGGAGAATCCCAGGGACAGGGGAGCCTGGTGGGCTGCCGTCTGTGGGGTCGCACAGAGTCGGACACGACTGAAGCGACTTAGTAGTAGTATGGTGGGTTATATACCACACTCCCAAATTCTACAGTGTCTAACGTGGGCAAAAAGCATAAAGTGGAGGACAATCAAGCAATTGTGAGAGAAAAATCCATTATTTTGTATTTAACACAAGCCTTTGAAAAGTTCCTTGCATGTAAATATAAAGCACACTTTAAATGATGATTAAGGTGGATGACACATCCAGAATGACTATGGTGAAAATTGTAAGATCATCCCCTGAGACAGTAACTTTCATAACTGCAACTTCTTAGTAAGAACCAGTTGTTGTTGTTGTTGTTTCCTGAATCTACAGTTCTGTGAAATTTTCAGTTAGTGAATCAACCTTCACAGAATAGGTTTGAAGCCAATTGTCTTCCTGAATTGGTTCTAGGATTTAATTTGCACTAGGGTCCAGTCCTTCCTTGTAGACATGGCTGCATGTCATGCAGCTGCCACTAGAGGACAAGAGGGACTCAGAAGCTTGATTCCTAGGTCAGAATTAATATATATCATACTGTCATTCCATTTAGGTTGTTTTCAGTTCGGTTCAGTTCAGTCCCTCAGTCGTGTCCGACTCATCGAGACCCCATGAACCACAGCACGCCAGGCCTCCCTGTCCATCACCAACTCCCAGAGCTTATCCAAACTCATCTCCATTGAGTCTGTGATACCATCCAACCATCTCATCCTCTGTTGTCCCCTTCTCCTCCTGCCTTCAATCTTTCCCAACATCAGGTTCTTTTCAAATGAGTCAGCTCTTCTCATCAGGTGGCCAAAGGATTGGAGTTTCAGCTTCAGCATCAGTCCTTCCAATGAACACCCAGGACTGATTTCCTTTAAATTTTGTTTAAATATGAGAGCATATATTAAGCATGTCTTCATGTGCCAAGGCCTATACTAGGAGATGGAAACACAGAGAGGATAACGCCATCCTCCCTCAGAGCTCACTATCAACAAATCAACATGTCTACTCAAGACAGACACCATTCACACACCCACATTTTCACTCACTCATTCATTGAGCAGACTGTGGAAGGTTAGAAGATCTTGGCGCTGTGCTAGACACTGGATGTGATATGTCCTTGAGCTAACACTAATGGTGCCTTGAGGTGCCTTGAGGAGGGGAGAGGTGCAGCGAGCAGAGGTGGTGAAGGTGGTGGTCACTGGATTGAGCTTTGGGCATGTGGTCTGTGGAGGTGGGGGAAGGGACAACAAGAGAAGCTGAGTTGAGGAAGAAGAGCTTACAGTAAACTGTATTGAATTCATGATCTCTGAGGGAGAGAATTTCACTTTGGGACCAGACAGGTGGTTTCAGTCACTCAGAGCTTTGTGTGGCAAAAGTTTTATTACAGTCAAAAGGGGCAGAGAAAGCATCTTACATAGACATCAGAAGGAGGCAGAGAGTGTTGCTAGTTTTAACAAGGGAAATCCCTTGCATTCCTATACACTAACAATGAGAAAACAGAAAGAGAAATTAAGGAAACAATTCCATTCACCACTGCAACAAAAAGAATAAAATACCTTGGAATATATCTACCTAAAGAAACAAAAGACCTATATATAGAGAGAGAAAACGATAAAACACTGATGAAAGAAATCAAAGAGAACACAAATAGATGGAGAAATATACCATGTTCATGTATTGGAAGAATCAATATAGTGAAAACGAGTATACTACCCAAAGCAATCTATAGATTCAATGCAATCCCTATCAAGCTACCAACAGTATTTTTCACAGAACTAGAACAAATAATTTCACAATTTGTATGGAAATACAAAAAAAACCTCCAATAGCCAAAGCAATCTTGAGAAAGAAGAACAGAACAGGAAGAATCAACCTGCCTGACTTCAGGCTCTACTACAAGGCTACAGTCATCAAGACAGTATGGTACTGGCACAAAGACAGAAATATAGATCAATGGAACAAAATAGAAAGCCCAGAGATAAATCCACACACCTATGGACACCTTATCTTTGACAAAGGAGGCAAGAATATACAATGGAGAAAAGACAATCTCTTTAACAAGTGCTGCTGGGAAAACTGGTCAACCACTTGTAGAAGATTTATATACTTTTTCAAAAGAATGTCTCAAGGTTGTAGAGGTCTTATCAGACCCACTCCCACAACATACATCTTAAGATAATAGGATTAGTCAGAAGTTTCCTGTTAAGAAGGAGAAACATGTCCTGGATCAAGATACATTGCTGTTATACAATCATTAGTACAAGCTTAAGGAAAAACATACCCTTGAGTAAGATATGTTTTGTTTTGTTTTGTTTTCTGTAACCATCAGCTCTGGGCTTAAAGAAAGTTAGTCTTAGGCAATTTAGATTGTTACCATAACAACTCAGAGCTTAAGAAAAAGATGTCTTATGTGACTAAGATGAAGGAATGTAAGGGGAAAAAATGGGTTTGTCCCTTTCTCCTCCTTGAAGGCCCTGGTATCCTTATCAACCTACGTAACAAGAAGCTCTCTCAGCTGGACAGGACCCAGATGAGTAAGGAACAATCCAGAGAGAGCTGTGATACAGTTGTAGCACTGGGTGATGTCCTCCTTGTGATGGGGAACAGAACAGGCCTGGAGCTGCCATGGCTTCAATAGAGAGAGGAGATGCAGGGAGGCTGAAAAGGTCAGGTAAGGAGACCAAAGGATGGTTAGTTAGGGGGTCACTTCTAGAGTAGAATAGGAAGATTTAGAGAAGATTGACTGAAGGGCTGAGGGGATACAGGAGACCAATCCATTAATTAACTGGGAGGCAAATGGTCCAGCAGGTTCAGGGTCACTAATTCGTGTCCCAACAAGGAAGTTGTTTGTTGCCATTCTGATTCCTTGCACAACCCTCTCTTGTCCTCTCTGGAAATGGGGACCCCTATTTGTCTGCCATAGAAAGTGAGGGCCTGAGTGTGAAGCCCACCCTGTCCCATAGAGTGTCCTGGCCTGGCCTAAAACCAGAAACTGCCTGTGAACCAGTGAACAAAGTTCTCATTCACATTTCCTGATTTGCTTGACTTGATTCTGTGCTTAGAGTTCAGGTGCTCCCCAACAGGATTTCTTGCTGAGAGCATAAGTGGGAGTTAGGGGCTAGTTTTTAGAGAGGTGGGCTTTGTCAAAAGACAGGGGGAGAGTGTGGACCAAGGCCTGGGTGGCAAGTTCAGTGTGACTTATAGGGAAGGGATCATGGCTTGGTCATGTGGAGGACAGCCCTGAACCCCTGTCTCCAGCAGGTGTCAGAAGCCTCTGCTCACTTCCTTTTCCCATCCTGACCCAGGAACTTCATCGGGAAGCAGTTTTCCATGAATGAGTTGAAGGTGGCTGTGGCCCTGAACTTGCTTCGATTTGAACTGGCACCAGATCCCTCAAGAGTCCCAGTGCCCATTTGAAAACTTGTGTTGAAGTCTAAAAATGGGATCTACTTGTGGCTCAGGAAGATCCTCTGATCCTTTTGTGGACAGCACAAGCTCTGAGGGCCCCTGTCTGTCAACCTGCCTTGCTGTATCTCTCTCCTGTCCATGCCTCTTTGCCCACTTCCTGCTTCCATCTGCCCACCTACCAGCCTGCCTCATCTCCTGCTTCTTGCCCAGCAAACTTTCTGTCCTCCTCATCTCACTTGTCTATAAGATCCTATCTGCTTCTCTCTCCATCTGTCTCTGACCCCTTATGTCTCTCATTGCCCACCTGAATCCCAATCATCAGCCCTCCTCCATTCTGTCTACTCTCTCCCTGTGTTTCTCCCCTTCTGCCTGCCTGTCTGTCCCTGTATTCACTTCCTTTTGCTGATAAAATAATGTATCACTGCCTTAGGGAATAGGCTCTGACAGCTCTGGAGTGAGAAATCTGAAATTGGTTGCCCTTGAATAACCAAGATGTTGGCGGGCCCCCTCTCCAGGGATCTAGGACAGGGTCCCAGTCTTTGCCTTTTCTGCATCGAGAGCTGCAATCCTTGCATTCCTTGGCTCCTGGGCCGTCCTCCACATTCAAATCCAACAGCATCTTCAAATGAACCTCTTCTTCTGTCTTCACATCACCTTCTCTTTCATGATGACTTTGTGATTAGATGAACAACTCAGATAAGACAGGCTTGTTCTCCTGATCTAGGGTTGAGGACAAGGACACCTGGGCAGCTGTTGCTGGACCTGCGAAGTCCTGTGTGACTACCATTGGCCTGGGCTCCCGATCTCTCCCATGCGTGATGAGTCTTCCCATGTGTCACTCATACGGCTTCCTCTCTCTTGCCCTCCCTGGATAAAGTTCACAGTGTCATATGGAGTGTGTGTGTCTTTGAAAGGAGCTGGGAAGGGAGAGGGAAAGGAGAAGGAAGGGGAGGGAAAACAGTGGAGAGGACAAGGGGAAATAACACCTGCTCTGTGGGGCTGGAACCCCAGCAGGGAGAGCATGTCCAGTTCCCTTGCAGCCTCACACTCTGGGGTCCCTCATTCCCCACACCCTGCCTGGCATCTGAGGCCCCCATGACAGCAGAGTCAGGAGAAAATTCTCATCTCCAAGGGCTCAGAGGGAAGACGCTCACACCAGCACCTGTCAGGGAAGGAGCCTCCCTGATCTTCTGTGGTAGCTTCCTCACCACATCTTTAGAGGGGCCCAGCCAACGCCCACCCTGTGCTAGCAGGAAAGACTTTACAGACTGGCCAGGCACATGGGTCTCCTTCATCCTAGAAGAGATTTGAAAAGAACCCAGCCTGGACATGTCACCAGCCCCCTGACAGTTCTACCTCACAAGCAGAACCTTAGGCTCCTCAGAGGCCACAAGTGGTGGGGGCATGTGTGTACTGGAGGGCCTGGGAGGAACCAGCTGGGCACAAGTATTGGCTGCTGGGAGAAGATGTCAGATCCAAATCCAGGACAGCTGGTGGTACCTCCCACATAGGACAACACCGTGGAGTCTCTGGTCTTTCTCCTCAGCCACCGTGATGAAGGAGCTTCTTCAGCCCAGGTATTTCCAGAGACTGGGAGGGATGTAGTCCTCCTGACACAGGCACTGACCAGAACAAGGCCCTTGCACTCCTCCAGCCTCTCTGCACCCAACCCTGCTGTCTTCTGGCTCTGCACACAGGTCCTCCTCCCACTCACCCCTGCTCTTCCAAGCCCAGGGCCCTGGTGCCAGAGGAGACTTCCCTGCAGCCCTGGGGCTGTGCTGGTATGGTGCCATGTGCCTCTTGAAGGGACATCTCCCCAGCCGGTGCCTGAAGCTGGAATCTTCAGACCAGTTCCCCTTTTTCCCCACTCGCCCCAGGCCCTAGGCCTCAGGGCTAGTTCATCTGCTACAAGAATGGGCCAGATGGACACTCTGGGCTAGATGGAGCAAAGGGCAGGAGAGTTGACTGGGAGGGTCCTAGACAAGAAGCTTCTCAGGTCCCCTGGTGTCAGGAGGTACAGAAGGGCTTCAGTTGGTCACTCTGAGAGCACATGACAATGGACTCCCTCTCCTTTCTGTTCTTAGGGCTGAATCAAGATGCCGAACCAATAAAGGAAAATCTAGTCACTCAGTGTGGGGAGGAAGAGCTGCAGAGCCCTGAGAGGAACCCAGGACAAGGAGGGGATGGATGGGCTGAAAGGGGGTTGAGTGTAAGTGGTTACCCGCCCCTGACCTTTAGTTTGGACCAGCCCCCCAAATGTGGCTCCATAGATTGTGCATGAACCACATATTAGGAGATCAGGCATTCAAGGAGAGTGTTGGGGTCAGAGTTACATAGGGTGGAAGAGCAGGTCAAGAGGAATCTTAAGGCTCCTGAGAGAGCTGGCTTCCAAATGGAAGATTTCATGGAAATCTTTGGTGTTTTACTTGGAATTGTAAGCATTGGATTTGATCTTAAGGGAGAGAATTA
Source organism: Budorcas taxicolor (assembly GCF_023091745.1). Taxonomy (NCBI): domain Eukaryota; kingdom Metazoa; phylum Chordata; class Mammalia; order Artiodactyla; family Bovidae; genus Budorcas; species Budorcas taxicolor. The sequence continues at coordinate 99,519,228 of NC_068912.1, forward strand.
TGAAATAGTGATTTAAGTCACTAAAGATGAAACTTCACCCCTTCCTCTTTTGCATATGATCTCCATCTCTTTTCAGTACCCACCACTCTAAAAGCACTCTCTACCTGTTGAACTCTTATTCACCCTTCAATGCCCCATTCTTTTTTTTTTTTTGGTCAGGGGGAGCAGGTCAGTGTCTATTCCTGGGTCACAAGAATGATTTTTATTGTACTAGGGTAAGTTTCTACCTTTAATACAGCCTGTGAGCTCAAGAAATATTTGATGAGTGAATGAATGACTGAAATACCATTCCTGGGAGGTATGTAGGAAATAAATTATTATCCCACATTTCAAATTAGAGGCTGAGGCTCAGAGAGGACAAGTCACTAGCTGCATAAGTAGTAAAATCACTCTGGGGCTGGGCCTCCTGGATCCAAGGCCAGTGCTCCATCCACTGGCACAGTCATCCAGGACACACTCCATAGTGGATGGGACAAGCCCTGGGGAACTATTAAGAGGAGCTGAGGCAGGCAGTTCTGAAGTTCAACAGAGAAGGATTTCAATTTCACCAGGGTCTCTCAGAGTCTGTTTTCTGTTGACAACATCACTTTTCCTCTCTGAAGCTAGTTTTACTCTCTGAAGTGGGGATGATGATAAAACAAACCACATCTACTGAAAGTCTGCTGAACTTAACTGTGACTGACTAGTTTCAAGTCAGCTCTACTTGCAGATGTGTCTCTGCACCAGACAACATGGCACATTGCAGTTTCTCATTAAATATTTGGTGAGAAAATTGGAGAAGGAAAAGTGGGGGTATGCCTGGCCGTTGTCACTGTCAGCTAAGAAAGATTTTCTCCCACTCTTCCCCAAGTGTATCCTGCACAATCAACTCTGGAGTCCCAGGTCTGAGCTCTGCCTCCATGTTCACCCTCCCCCAGGTGGGCAGGGAGATCCTCCAGACTGGGTGCTCAGGGAAAGTCAACCACAGTCAGGGACAGTCAGCGATCCAGAAGCCACTGCACCATGAGTGTCTCTGCACTGAGCCCCTCCAGAGCCCTGGGTGGGGTCTCTGGGCTCCTGCAGGTGGTCTCCCTGCTCGGCCTGGTTCTGCTGCTCAAGGTGGCACAGCTCTACCTGCGTAAACAGTGGCTGCTCAAAGCCCTTCATCAGTCCCCGTCTCCTGCTTCCCACTGGCTCTATGGACACAAGCAGGAGATAGGGCGGAGCTGGACCAGGGATTGGGAGGGCCGGGAAGGGAGGGGCTCTAGGGCATGATCATGGTCAGTTAATCCATGGGACAAAGGCTTGCTGTGTGACCAGCACATGGCCCCATGAAGTAACCCAGCTAACCTCTCAGGTCATGGCTCTTCACCCTGTCCAGGGAGCTCACTCCTCCCAGGCCTTGTGCTGGTGTCCTCGGGTCTGTCAGACACTCTTCCTTAAGGAGATCTCAGGCTGTCCTGGCAGCCCTGCCCTTTGAGGACAACAACTGTTCCTTCCTGAATCTCCCCAGTCTCCAGACTGAGCACCTTCAGCTGTTCTCACAGGCTTCCAGATGCTTCCCTGCCCCATCCCTCAATCCCACCCTCCCTGCCTGGCCCTGAGCTCGCCTCGGAGCACAGATGTCATTCTGATGGATCAGCCTTGTGGGTTCACTGTGTGTGGAGACAACAGACAGGAATCTAAGACAGTGTCACATCACAGGAAAAGAGGCTCACTTGCTGGGTGGGGACTTAAATCAGCTGTAGAGAAAAACCAGGTCAGTTTGTTCAGACTGAGGAGATTATATGGTCTCATGGTTCAGTTCAGCTCAGTTCAATCGCTCAGTCGTATCTGACTCATTGTGACCCCATGAATCACAGCATGCCAGGCCTCCGTGTCCATCACGAAATCCCGGAGTTCACTCAAACTCATCTCCGTCGAGTCGGTGATGCCATCCAGCCATCTCATTCTCTGTCATCCCCTTCTCCTCCTGCCCTCAATCTTTCCCAGCATCAAGGTCTTTTCCAAAGAGTCAACACTTCTCATGACATGGCCAAAGTATTAGAGTTTCAGCTTCAACATCAGTCCTTTCAATGAACACCCAGGACTGATCTTCTTCAGGATGGACTGGTTGGATCTCCTTGCAGTCCAAGGGACTCTCAAGAGTCTTCTCCAACACCACAGTTCAAAAGCATCAATTCTTCAGCGCTCAGCCTTCTTCACAGTCCAACTCTCACATCCATACATGACTACTGGAAAAACCATAGCCTTGACTAGACGGACCTTTGTTGGCAAAGTAATGTCTCTGCTTTTGAATATGCTATCTAGGTTGGTCATAACTTTCCTTCCAAGGAGTAACCGTCTTTTAATTTCATGGCTGCAATCACCATCTGAAGTGATTTTGGAGCACCAAAAATAAAGCCTGACTCTGTTTCCACTGTTTCCCCATCTATTTCCCATGAAGTGATAGGACTGGATGCCATGATCTTCGTTTTCTGAATGTTGAGCTTTAAGCCAATTTTTTCACTCTCCTCTTTCACTTTCATCAAGAGGCTCTTTAGTTCCTCTTCACTTTCTGCCATAAGGGTGGTGTCATCTGCATATCTGAGGTTATTGATATTTCTCCCAGCAATCTTGATTCCAGCTTGTGCTTCCTCCAGCCCAGCGTTTCTCATGATGTACTCTGCATAGAAGTTAAATAAGCAATGTGACAATATACAGCCTTGATGTACTCCTTTTCCTATTTGGAACCAGTCTGTTGTTCCATGTACAGTTCTAACTGTTTCTTCCTCACCTGCCTATAGGCTTCTCAAGAGGCAGGTCAGGTAGTCTGGTATTCCCATCTCTTGAAGAATTTTCCATAGTTTATTGTGATCCACACAGTCAAAGGCTTTGGCATAGTCAATAAAGCAGAAACAGATGTTTTTCTGGAACTCTCTTGCTTTTTCCATGATCCAGCAGATGTTGGCAATTTGATCTCTGGTTCCTCTGCTTTTTCTAAAACCAGCGTGAACATCTGGAAGCTCACAGTTCACGTATTGCTGAAGCCTGGCTTGGAGAATTTTGAGCATGACTTTACTGGCATGTGAGATGAGTGCAATTGTGCGGTACCTCGAGCATTCTTTGGCATTGCCTTTCTTTGGGATTGGAATGAAAACTGACCTTTTCCAGTCCTGTGGCCACTGCTGAGTTTTCCAAACTTGCTGGCATATTGAGTGCAGCACTTTCACATGATCATCTTTCAGGATTTGAAACAGCTCAACTGGAATTCCATCACCTCTACTAGCTTTGCTCATAGTGATGCTTTCTAAGGCCCACTTGACTTCACATTCCAGGATGTCTGGCTCCAGGTGAGTGTGAGTGATCACACCATTGTGATTATCTGGATTGTGTAAATCTTTTTTGTACAGTTCTTCTGTGTATTCTTGCCACCTCTTCTTAATATCTTCTGCTTCTATTAGGTCCAGACCATTTCTGTCCTTTATCGAGCCCATCTTTGCATGAAATGTTCCCTTGGTATCTCTAATTTTCTTGAAGAGATCTCTAGTCTTTCCCATTCTGTTGTTTTCCTCTATTTCTTTGCATTGATCGCTAAAGAAGGCTTTCTTATCTCTTCTTGCTATTCTTTGGAACTCTGCATTCAGATGCTTATATCTTTCCTTTTCTCCTTTGCTTTTCACTTCTCTTCTTTTCACAGCTATTTGTAAGTCCTCCCCAGACAGCCATTTTGCTTTTTTTGCATTTCTTTTCCATGGGGATGCTCTTGATCCCTGTCTCCTGTACAATGTCATGAACCTCCGTTCATAGTTCATCAGGCACTCTGTCTCTCAGATCTAGTCCCTTAAATCTATTTCTCACTTCCACTGCATAATCATAAAGGATTTTATTTAGGTCATACCTGAATGGTCTAGTGGTTTTCCCTACTTTCTTTAAGTTAACTCTGAATTTGGCAATAAGGAGTTCATGATCTGAGCCACAGTCAGCTGCTGGTCTTGTTTTTCTTGACTGTATAGAGCTTCTCCATCTTTGGCTGCAAAGAATATAATCAGTCTGATTTCAGTGTTGACCATCTGGTGATGTCCATGTGTAGAGTCTTCTCTTGTGTTGTTGGAAGAGAGTGTTTGTTATGACCAGTGCGTTTTCTTGGGAAAACTCTATTAGTCTTTGCCCTGCTTCATCCTGCACTCCAAGACCAAATTTGCCTGTTACTCCAGGTGTTTCTTGACTTCCTACTTTTGCATTCCAGTCCCCTATAATGAAAAGGACATCTTTTGGGGGTGTTAGTTTTAAGAGGTCTTGTAGGTCTTCATAGAACCGTTCAACTTCAGCTTCTTAAGTGTTACTGGTTGGGACATAGGTTTGGATTACCATGATACTGAATGGTTTGCCTTGGAAATGAACAGAGATCATTCTGTCGTTTTTGAGATTGCATCCAAGTACTGCATTTCGGACTCTTTTGTTGACCATGATGGCTACTCCATTTCTTCTAAGGGATTCCTGCCCACAGTAGTAGATATAATGGTCATCTGAGCTAAATTCACCCATTCCAGTCCATTTTAGTTCGCTGATTCCTGGAATGTCAATGTTCAGTCTTGCCATCTCTTGTTTGACCACTTCCAATTTGCCTTGATTCATGGACCTAACATTCTAGGTTCCTATGCAATATTGCTCTTTACAGCATCAGACCTTCCTTCTACCACCAGTCACATCCACAACTGGGTTCGTTTTTGCTTTGCCTCCATCCCTTCATTCTTTCTGGAGTTATTTCTCCACTGATCTCCTGTAGCATATTGTGCACCTACCGACCTGGAGAGTTCTTTCAGTATCCTATCATTTTGCCTTTTCATACTGTTCATAGGGTTCTCAAGGCAAGAATACTGAAGTGATTTGAACCCTGACACGTTCTTTGCACAGAAAAGTGAAGCTTCCCAGGTTGGGGCCAGGTGAGAAGAACTGAAATTTGAGTTGCCAGCCTGGTGTCTTGTCACTGGACCATGAGCTCTTGGCACTGAGCCTATAATCCCCCTCACCCTGAACACCAGCACAGAGCCTGCACAGAGGGTTGTCAGTCCATTGTGTGGAGGGACCGGAAAGAGGGAAAAGAGCAGCTTACAGGCTGGGAGGGGCAAGCAGCTCCCTGCCCAGCACTGACAGCATTAGTCTGGGGGTTGGGAAGCTCAGAGCAAACACAGGAGCCACCTGTGGAGAGGGGTCACCAAGGGTTTGTGGCTCAAACAACTGTTAGGAGACAGTCAGGGGTTGCAGAGAGCTGAGACCTCTCTTTCTCTGCAGCATGATTAGAGCAGAGTGGAGCCAGAGACAGGAGCCTGAACCCCATGTGGGCTGGCCCGGTACCTCTCTCCTCTCTCCTTCCTAATCTCTGGCACCCTATGTTACTCAAGGTTCTCCCCACCTGCCTATGCATTCCAGCTTCTGGGACTCTGCTCTCATGGGCCCTCTCCCTGGAATGCTGTTGTCCCTCATGTCCATCTACCAAGGCCCAACCCCAAGCCATCTCCTCCAAGATGGGTCACTCACAAATGGAGAGGACAACTCTTTTTTCCCCTTGCACGTCCCTCCGCTTAGTCAGCGATAACCAGATTTAGGTATTTTAGTCTTCAGTCTTCTAAAGACTATTTTAGTCTTTAGTCTTCAGTCTTCAATACTATGAGCTCCTTCTGGGAGAGCCCGGGTCTAGATAAACTTTGAAACCCAAAAGCCTCTTGGTAAATGATGAGTCAAACAATGAGCAAGTGGAGGAAAAAGCTTTCTAATGTCCAAGTCTGAGTTAGGCCCTCTTCCCCAAAGCTTCCCCATAGGCTCTGTCTTCCCTCCATCACACATTCATGAGCCCCCTTCTGTTATGACTACTTAATTTCTCAGTCTCCTCCTCTAGTCTGCAGACTCCAAACAGATCAGCCACATCCTAATTCTGTGCCTTAAATCAGAGTCTGGCACAGAGTAAATGCTCAGTAAGCACAGGCTGAGTGAAGGAACATGACCCACAGTAGACAAATTGCCTCAGAGCTCCTGAGTCCTGATGGGAGAAGGATGCAGGCAGAGATGAGATACCAAAGTGCAGAGGGTTGCTCTGAGTTACACAGAAGTCATTGAAATAAAGATGATGTGGCTACATGGAACATGCCTGGGACCAAATGTTGGTGAGAAATCCAGAGTTGACCAAATAAAGCTGAGTCTCCAAAGTTGAGGAGAGGCAGTTGCTCTCTGGCAAAGAGGGACAGGCCACCAGGTAGAGGGAAGAATATGAACAAAGACCTGGAAGATGAGCAGGTGGAGCCAGTGCAAGGAGCACTGGCAGCAGCATCTTGGGGGCAGAGCAGTGGGTCCTGTGGAATCGCCAGCCCATCAGGGCAAGAATAGAGAGAGTAAAATCAGAAAGGAAAGGGCTTGGTGGTCAACACTCAGGGATGTACAAAGATTCCACTACAAGATGGGAAGTGCACGTAAGTTTCTGGATATGAGTAAATTAAAATGAGGCAAAAAGTTCACATATCAAAATCTTAGTTCAATACAATTTTCATACGTGTACATCCAGAAACTGTCCTGCAACTGTGTACATACTCAATTAGTAAAATAATATTGTATAGACACAATTTAGTACTTAATTTTTTTAATGTAGCCATATACATTCTTTCATATTAACAAATGTTTACATACATGCTAGGATAATATTGAAGATACATAACAATCAATATGGTAAAATGAATTTAAATCATAAGTTTAATTTTGCCATTTCTTCCTCCAGGGAATCATCCCAACCCAGGGATAGAATCCATATCTCCTGTGTCTCCTACATTGCAGGCAGATTCATTACCTACTGAATCATCAGGGAAGCCCTTTAAAATATAACCTATTTTATAATCTAAATAAAATTATATGACAAAACTGCTGACCAAGTGATATGTTTTATCATAAATTGCTTATGCAAATGTTGTAGAAATAACTTCCAAAAGTCTTGTACACCAGGAGTTTTCCTGGTGTAAGTTTCTGTAGGTAATTTGTAGTGCTGGCCCATAAGTCAACCAGGCAGTGGGACAGAATCTGGTCTGAGGACAAGGATTTCAGGTCAGAAGAAATAGTTCTAAACTCTTAGTTCTGCTGGTGCATCCACAGTGACTATCTAGTACCCATCCTACCTTTCACCCCCAGTTCTGGCAGTGAAATAAGGGTTTTATTGACTTGCCTTTCCCTTAGTGACAGTTCCAAGAGGAAATCAAGCTGCAACCCCTACTCTTACTGCAGAGGGTAAAGAAATACCTGAAAGCCTGTGCTCACTGGATGTGGGGAAATAACGCCCTGACTAAATGAAAGTGGCCCTGGGGGATCAGGTGAGATGGAAACCCACATCCAAATAGGAGAAAATCTCCCTTCTTGGGTACAAGCCACTGGGTATGAAATTCCACAAGAAACTGGCACTTGAGACATCAAGGTCTGAACTCTTCTTTAATCAGCTATGTGTAAAGCCTCCTCAGACAACCACTTTGCCTTCTTGCATTTCTTTTTCTTCGGGATGGCATTAGGCACTGCCTCTTGTACAATATTACAAACCTCCACCCATAGTTCTTCAGACACTCTATCAGAGTGTCTAATCCTTTGAATCTATTTGTCACTTCCACTGTTTAAGGGATTTGATTTAGGTCATATCTGAATGGCCTAGTGGTCTTCCCTACTTTCTTCAATTTAAGCTGAATTTGGCAATAAGGAACTAATGATCTGAGCCACAGTCAGCTCCAGGTCTTGTTTTTCCTGACTGTATAGAGCCTCTCCATCTTCGACTGCAAAGGATATAATCAATCTGATTTAGGTATGGCCATTTAGTGATGTCCATGTGTAGAGTTGTCTCTTGTGCTGTTGAAAAAGGCTGTTTTCAATGACCAGCAGGTTCTCTTGACAAAACTCTGTTAACTTTTTCCCTGCTTCATTTGTACCCTAAGGCCAAACTTGCCTGTTACTCCAGTATCTGCTGACTTCCTACTTTTTCATTCCAGTACACTATGATGAAAAGGACATTTGTGTGTGTGCGTGTGTGTGTGTGTTAATTCTGGAAGGTCGTGTAGCTCTTCATAGAATTGGTCAACTTCAGCTTCTTTGGCATTAGTGGTTGGGCCATAGACTTGGTGGTGTTGAATGGTTTGCCTTGGAACAAGCCAAGATCACTCTCATTTTTGAGACTGTACCCAAGTACTGCATTTTGGCCTTGTTTGTTGATTATGAGGGCTGCTCCATTTCTTCTAAAGGATTTTTTCCCACAGTAATAGATATAATGGTCATCTTATTTAAATTCACCTATTCCCATCAATTATAGTTCACTGATTCCTAAGATGTCAAAGTTCACTTATGCCAGCTCCTGCTTGACTACATCCAACTTACCTTGATTCATGGACCTAACATTTCAGGTTCCTATGCAATATTGTTCTTTACAGCATTGTACTTAACTTTCACCACCAGATATATCCACAACTGAGTGTCATTTTTGCTTTGGCCCAACCACTTGATTCTTTCTGGACCTATTGCCCTCCACTCTTTTCCAGTAGCATATTGGACATCTTCCTACCCGGGGGGCTCATCTTCAGGTGTCATATCTTTTTGTGTTATCATACTGTTCATGGGGTTCTTGCAGCAAAAATACTGGAATGGCTTTTGTCAGAACTCTCCACTATAACTCATCCATCTTGGGTGACCCTGCATGGCATGACTCATAGCTTCATTGATTATAAAGGCCCCTTCAACACAACAAGGCTGTTATCCATGAAGGGAAGATACCTGCTGCTGCTGCTGCTGCTGCTACTAAGTTGCTTCAGTCGTGTCCGACTCTGTGTGACCCCACAGACGGCAGCCCACTAAACTCCTCTGTCCCTGGGATTCTCCAGGCAAGAATACTGGAGTGGGTTGCCATTTCCTTCTCCAATGCATGAAAGTGAAAAGTGAAAGTGAAGTCCCTCAGTCATGCCCAACTCTTAGCGACCCCATGGACTGCAACCTACCAGGCTCCTTTGTCCATGGGATTTTCCAGGCAGGAGTACTGGAGTGGGTTGCCATTGCCTTCTCCAGATACCTGCTATGTACTGCCAAATAAAATTCAAGATTATCAACTTATATGAGAGATCTGAGAACAAGGAAAGTCTTACCTGCCGGGAGCCAGAATGAGGAACTCCACCCATGGCAAAGGTCATGAGGAAGGAGGCTCAGCATAACACAAAGGCGGGATCGAGCCTCAGGAGACCCCCTGTTCCCGAGCATCTACCCCCAAAACCAGAGTCTGCCTACTTTACTGTTTTATGCTCTCACCAATACCTCTGACTTTATGGGGGCCTGCCCCCCACCACCTCTCTCAGAGAAGGAGTTAACTTGCAGCTCCAGTCAATAAAAATTCCTGGGCTTGACAAGAGTGTTTCAACTTACAAACTCCTCTGAAGTTTCTCTAGCCTGCCTGAGCAGGTTCGTCCGGCCACATGTGATTGTTTACAGCCTCCCAACTGTGAGAGGCATGAGAGGCTTTAAACTTTCTATATACAGATTCTTTTGAGAAGTTACAAAATTATTAGTATAGTATAGTGGGTTGATTAGAAATTATATTGGTGAAGGGTTTTTCATTTGTTGAGCCAATATTTGCTGCTAAATCTCCATATTCCCTGCCCTTATAATGAATATAACTAGCATATAGGAGAAATAAGTATTAACCTTTAAGATTAATCATGTTAAACCTTAGGCTAAGTAAATTCCTTTCTTGATTGTAACCCACTACACCCTCACCCTATAGGGATGCAACTTTATTTGGAGTGTGGCACCTGGTTTAAGAAAAAATCACCCCTGGAAAAAATAAGTTTTCTGGTTGACTGACCATTATCAGAAAGGGCCATAAAATGTCAGCAGGCCTCATGGCCAGAAGATGATGTAAAACCCCTAAGACCTTTGTATAATTTTATATGAAGCACCTGATTTTGACAAGGGTCAGGTCTGCTGACCCCGCGTGACTCTGTATTCATCCCTATGTACAACAAAAAGTGTATAAGCAAATGTGAAAATAAAGAAAACGGATCAGTTTCTGGAAAGACTGATTCCCCTGTGTCATTTCTTTCTTGTTTTCCGTTTTTCTGGCTGAATTCCCATCTGGAGCGTGGGTACTCACCAAGCCTGCTAATTTTGCCTGGGCTTCTAAGATCTGACCACGGAGGCCTCAGTGCCTCCTCTCCTTTGGGAGAATGGAAAGACGCCTGTGGCCTACATAGGTGGTGCAAATTCCTTTTCTTGGAGTTTTATTGGTATTCCACATAGACCAAGTTATTCAGCCTCTTTTTCTCCACTAATTTTCCTACTACACTATTCTTTTCTAATCACTCTTTATATCTGTAATTAAATAAGTTTTTCCTAAGACGCCGATTCTGTCTCCCCTTTGAATTACCCTGGATCCACTGGGGCTGGACCCCAGCACTTACCAAATTCGTTTGGACTCTCCAAGGAGTGAGACAGGCACAAGAAGCCTCTGCTGATCCCTTGGCTCCAGTTCCTCATAGCTTTCAGGCAAAGGAGAGAAGTCTACTCTGGGTCCCTTTGTGGTCCATAAAACTGTCAACTTAAAAAAGTGCACAACATAAATCTGCGAGTTAAGTTTTGTCTGGATCAAAATGAGGACTGCAGCACAGGAGACAGCACCTCAGATAGCTCTGAGAAAGTGCTCCAGGGAAGCATGAAGCTATATATATATATAGCAGAAGGTTTCTGCTAGTTACAAGGAGCAGTTATCACCCTGCAGGGTTTTAGTGCTTTTCTAAATATGAGGAGACACAACAATTGGGCTAATAAAATAAGCTTCCGAAAACATATAACTGTCAGATGATCTGTTCTACCAGTTTTTCTCCAAGTACAGAATTCCTCATTTCTTCTGTCTACCCGGAACTATTTTCAGGGGATATTGAAGATCAGCAGCTGTGGGAGCACATGATTTAACCCCTGTAGAGGAAGATGGCAAGTGCCAATGGCACAGGCCAATTTGCCGTTGACAATATAAATACATATATGACACCTTTTCTAGTTGTCATAATTTTTTTAAATTAAAAAAAAAAAATTAGGCTGTAATGAGCTGACTGCAGGATTTTAGTTTCCCACCAGGGATGGATCTAATTGAGTGCCTGAAGAACTGTGGATAGAGGTTTGTAACATTGTACAGGAAGTGGTGATCAAAACCATCCCCAAGAAAAAGAAAGGCAGAAAGGCAAATTGATTGTCTGAGGAGGCCTCACAAATAGCTGAGAAAAGAAGAGAAGTGAAAGGCAAAGGAGAAAAGGGAAGATATACCCATCTGAATGCAGAGTTCCAAAGAATAGCAAGAAGAGATAAGAAAGCCTTTTTCAGTGATCAGTGCAAAGAAATAGAGGGAAAGAACAGAATGGAAAAGACTAGAGATCTCTTCAAGAAAATTAGAGATGCCAAGGGAACATTTCACACAAAGATGGGCAAATAAAGGACAGAAACAGTGTGGACGTAACAGAAGCAGAAGATATTAAGAAGAGGTGGAAAGAATACACAGAAGAATTAAACAAAAGAGATCTTCATGACCCAGATAACCATAATGGTGTGATGGCTCACCCAGAGCCAGACATCCTGGAGTACGAAGTCAAGTGGGCCTTAGGAAGCACCACTATGAACAAGAGTTAGTGGAGATGATGGAATTCCAACTGAGCTATTTCAAGTCCTAAAAGATGGTACTGTTAAAGTGCTATACTCAATATGCTAGCAAATTTGGAAAACTCAGCAGTAGCCACAGGACTGGAAAAGTCAGTTTTCATTCCAATCCCAAAGAAATGCATGCCAAAGAATGTTCAAACTACTGTACAATTGCTCTCATTTCACACGCTAGCAAAGTAATGCTCAAAATTCTCCAAGCAAGGCTTCAATAGTATGTGAACTGAGAATGTCCAGATGTTCAAGTTGGATATAGAAAAGGCAGAGGAACCAGAGATCAAATTGCCAACATCCATTTGATCATAGAAAAAGCAAGAGATTTCCAGAGAAACATCCACTTCTGCTTTATTGACTACACTAAAGCCTTTGACTGTGTGGATCACGACAAACTGTGGAAAATTCTTCAAAAATGGGAATACCATATCACCTTACCTGCCTCCTGAGAAACATGTATGAAAGTCAAGAATCAACAGTTAGAACCAGACACAGAACAATTGACTGGTTCCAAACTGGGAAAGGAGTATGTCAAGGCTGTATATTGTCACCCTGCTTATTTAACTTATATGCAGAGTACAACATGTGAAATGCCAGACTAGACAAAGCACAACCTGGAAATAAGATTGCCAAGAGAAATATCAATAAACTCAGATACACAGATGACACCACCCATATGTCAGAAAGCGAAGAGGAACTAAAGAGCCTCTTGATGAAAGTGAAAGAGGAGAGTGAAAAAGCTGGCTTAAAACTCAGTATTCAAAAAACAAAGATCATGGCATCTGGTCCCATCACTTCATGGCAACCAGAAGGGGCAACAATGGAAATAGTGAAAGACTTTATTTTGGGGAACTCCAAAATCACTGCTAGAGAAGGAAATGGCAACCCACTCCAGCATTCTTGCCTGGAGAATCCCAGGGACAGAGCCTGGTGGGCTGCTGTCTATGGGGTCACACAGAGTCGGACACAACTGACGCGACTTAGCGGCAGCAGCAGCAGCAAAATCACTGCAGATGGTAACTGCAGCAACAAAATTGAAAGATGCCTGATCCTTGGAAGAAAAGCTATGATCAACCTAGACAGCATATTAAAAAGCAGAGACATTACTTTACCAACAAAGATCTGTCTAGTCAAAGCTATGGTTTTTCCAGTAGTCATGTATAGATGTGAGAGTTGGACCATAAACAAGGCTGAGTATCAAAGAATTGATGCTTTTGAACTGTGTTGTTCAGGAGTCCCTTGGACTGCAAGGAGATCAAACCAGTCAATCCTAAAGGAGATCAGTCCTGAATATTCAGTGGGAGGACTGATGCTGAAGCTGAAACAATCCTTTGGCCACCTAATGAGAAGAACTGACACATTGGAAAAGACCCTGATGCTGGGAAAGATTGAAGGCAGAAGGAGAAGGGGATGACAGAGGATGAGATGGTTGGATGGCATCACTGACTCAATGGACATGAGTTTGAGCAAGCTCCAGGAGATGGTGAAGGGTAGGGAAGCTTGGCGTACTGCAGTCCACGGGGTCACAAAGAGTGGGACACAACTGAGTGACTGAACAACAGCAGCAAGAGTTCGAGCTTGTGCCCCTTGCATTGGGAGCACAGACTCAACCACTGAGCCACCTGGGAAATCCCATGTCATAATCCAGGATCTAGAGTCTAGTCTTAGCAGAAAAAGAATAAAATGGAGGGATACCAAGAGCTTTAGAGAGACTATTTTGTATTTGACACGTGTATTTGAAAAGTTAGTGGCATGTAAAATATAAAAAAGCACACTTTAAATAGTGCCGAGTGATACACTCCAAAATGACTGCTGTGAAAATCTTCAAGAGCTACAGATACTCCCCTGAAACAGTCATTTCCATAACTTTGTAACTACTTAGTAAAACAAGCTTTTATGAGTCTATAATTTGGTGAAATTTTCCATTGGTGAATCAACCTTCACAGAACAAGGTTAAAGCAGTTTCCCAGAATTTGCTTTAGGATTTGGTTTCTGCCAAGGTTGTGTTCTCACTTGTAGACACTGGCTGCAAATCAGGCAGCTGCCACTCGAGGACAAGGGGTATTACACAACTCAGTTCCTAGGGCACAATTAATATTTAATTTTTTTCAATTCATTTTGTTCAAATATAAAGCTACTTGTTAAGCCTGTTTCTGTGTACCAAGTCCTTTCTTAGGAGATGGGGGGGAAAAGAGATGAAAGGCGTTTTCCCTGCTTTGAAGAGCTCACAATCAAGAGACAATACTGCTATCTAAGACAGATAAGCAGCGTTTTCCTATTGCAGAGCTTCTACTTTATAAGACAGAAATCATACATTCATGAATTCTTTACTTTTTCATTCACTAAGAAGGTTGTAGAAGGTTCCATGTTTCTGGCACCGTCCTAGACACTGCATGGTGACGTGGCCTCGAGTTAACACTAGTGGTGTTTGGGGTCCAGGAAGGAAGAGGTACAGCCAACAGAGGGGATGGGAGTGGGTGGTCACTGGCTTGGGCTTTGTGCATATATGGCTGGCAGAGGTCAGGGAAGGGGACCTTAACAGCAGTTGAGTCAGGAAGAGGAGCTGGACAGACCCCAGGTGAATGAGGAACAATCCAGACAAGGCTGTGATGCAGCTGAGGCACTGGGATGTGTCCTCCCTGTGATGGAGGGCATGGGAGGCCTGGAGCCAATATGGCTTCAGCAGAAGGTAGTGAGGCAAGGAGACTGAAAAAGACAGATGAGGAGACCGAGGGATGGTTAGGGGGTCATTTCTGGAATAGAATAGGAAGACTCCAGAGGCAGGTTGACTGAGGAGGCCAGACCATTAATTGGGAGGCAAGTGGTCCAGCAGGTTCAAGGTCACTAACCCGTGTCCTCTCCAGAAAGCCTCCCTGTTGCCATTCTGATTCCTTACACAGCCCCCTCTTGTTCTCTCAGGGGACTGGGAACCCTGTTTGTCTGCCACAGATGGTGACAACCTGAAAATGTGGCGCTCCTTACCCCCTACACTGCCCTGCCTGGCCTGAAACCAGAAACTGCCTGTGGACCAGTGAACACAGCTCTAATTCACATTTCCTGATCCACTCGACTTGACTCTGTGACTCAGTGTGCCGATCCTCCCCAGGAGGATTCCCTGCTGCTGAGACCAGAAGTAGGAGTTAGGAGTCCTTAGAGACGTAGGTTTTGTCAAAGGTCCCAGGGAGAGTGTGGACCAAGGCTTGAGTGGCAAGTTCAGTGTAACCAACAAGAAAGGGATCAGGGCTGGGCCACGCAGAGGGCAGCCCCGAGTGTCGTTTCTGGTCAATGGCCAATGCCTACCTAGCTCAGAACAGGGTTTGAGACCACTTCTCATTTCATTTACCTCACTGGCCCAGGAACTGCTTCGGAAAGCGGTTTGCCATGAATGAGATGAAGGTGGCCGTGGCCCTAACCTTGCTTCGCTTTGAGCTGTCACCAGATCCCTCCAGGGCCCATGTTCATTAAACGGGGTCTACTAGCAGCTCAGGAAGCTCCTCTAATCCCTGCGGGAACAAGGACAAGCTCTGAGGGCCCCGGCCTGCCACCCTGCCTTGCTGTCACTCTCTCTTGTCCTTGTCTCTCTGCCAAATTCCTGCTTTGACCTGCCCGCCACCAGCCTGCCTCATCTTCTGCCTCCTGCCCAGCTGACTTTCTGCCCTTCTCCTCTCACCTTTCTCCAGGCTCCCTGTCTGCTTTTCTCTCCATCTGTCTCTGACCCCCTGTATCTCTCACTGTCCACTGGAATCCTGATCACCCGACACCCTCCAGTCTGTCTGCTCTCTCCTGTGTTTCTCCACTTCTGCCTGCCTGTCTGTCTGTCCCTGTATTCACTTCCGTTTTGATGGTAAAATAATTTGCCACTGCATTAGGGACTTAGCACAACCCAAAGTTATCCTCTGGTGGCTCTGGAGTGAGAAGTCTGAAAGGGGTTTCCCTGGACAAAATGAGATGTTGGTGGGGCCTCTCTCCAGGGATCTAGGACAGGATACAGCTCTTTGCCTTTTCTGCATCTAAAGCTACAATTCTTGCATTCCTTGACTCCTGGGCCCTCCTCCCTATATGAATCCAGCAACATCTTCAAATGTCCCTCTGCTTCTGTCTTCACATCGCTTTCTCTTTCATCAGGACCTTTATGATTAGATGAACAACTCAGATAAGACAGGCTTCTTCTGATCTGGGGATGAGGATGAAGACACCTGGGCAGCCATTGCTGGACCTGTTAAGTCCTGTGTGACTACCATCAGCCTGTCCCCCGCTCTCTCGCATGTGCGATGGGTCTTCCTGTGTATCAGTCATGTGGCTTCCCCTCTCTCGCCCTCCCTGATATAGACTGTGTGTGTCTTCTCTGAAAGGAGCTGGATGAAACAGAAGAGAGAGGAGGGGAGGGAAGACAGTGGAGAGGAGGAGGGGAGATGACATCTGCTCTGTGGGGCTGGGACCCCAGCAGGGAGAGCATGTCTGGCCCCCCTGCAGCCTCACACTCTGGGGTCCCTCAATGCCCACACCCTGCCTGGCATCTGAGGCCCCCATAACAGCTGAGTCAGGAGAAAGGGCTCTTCTCCAAAGGCTCAGAAGGAAGACGCTCACATCAGTACCTGTCGGGGAAGGAGCCTCCTTGTTGTTCCGTGGTAGCTTCCTCACCACATCTGTAGAGGGGCCCAGCCAGCACCCACCCTGTGCTGAGCAGGAAGACTTACAGACTTGGCCAGGCACAAAGGTCTCCTTCACCCCAGAAGAGACTTGAGCAGAGCCCAGCCTGGCCAGGTCACCAGTCCCTTCCTCACAGGCAGGGCCTCAGATTCCTTTGAGGACAAGAGTAGGTGGCTAAATTGGAAGGCCTGGGAGGAACCGGCTGGGCACAAGGCTTGGCTGTTGGGAGCAGATGTCAGACCCGAATCCAGGACAGCTGGTGGCACTTTTCCACACAGGAGAGCATCTTGGAGTCCCTGGCATGCAGCCTGGCCACTCTGAGTGAGGACCAGCTTCTTCAACTCTGCCATTCCTGGAGACCATGTTGGGGCCTGTCCTCCTGACCCTTGGCACTGACCAGAACCAGGCCCTTTGCACTCTTCCTCCAGCCTTTCTGCACCCAGCCCTGCTCTCTTCTGGTTCTGCACACAGGTCCTCCTCCCTCCCACCCCTGCCCTTCCTAGACCAGTGTCCTGGTGCCAGAGGAGACCTCCCGGCAGCCCTGTGCTGTGCTGTGATGTTGCCATGTGCCTCCTGATGGGGCCTCTCCTCAGCCAGTGCCTGTGGCCAGGACCTTCAGACCAGTAATCCTCTCTCCATCTCCAGGTTCCTAGGTCACCGGGCTAGTTCATTCTGCTTCTAGAAGTGACCAGGGGAAGGCTTTCTTCTGCAACAGGGGTGGGTCGCACTCTCACTTGCTCTCTTTCTATGGCCATCTTAGTTCTGCACTCCCCATATAAAATACCTGGTGAAGCCACAGAAAAATCCCTGCCCTAGAGCAGAAGTTGCCACAGTCCCAGACTGAGACAAGGTCTGGAACAGAAACCAGAACTTGAGGAACAGGATTCTACGCAAGCAACCACAAAAGCCCAGCTGGCAGCAGCAGCTGGAACTGATGAAGAACCAGTCAGGAAAGCAAAACAGAGCTGGAGTGAAAAGAAGGCACGGAAGGCTATGTCCAAACTAGGTCTTCACCAGGTTACAGAGGTTACTAGAGTGACTATTCAGACATCTAAGAATATCCTTTTTGTCATCAAGAAACCAGATGTGTACAAGAGCCCAGCTTCAAATACCTAGATAGTTTCGAGGGAAGCCAAGATCAAGGGCTTAGCAAGCACAATTAGCAGCTGCTGAGAAATTCAGCATTCAAAGTGAAGCTGTTTCCAAAATTCAGGAAAACACACAGATTCCAACTGTACAAGAGGAGAGTGAAGAGGAAGAGGTTGATGAAACAGGTGTGGAAGTTAAGGACATAGAATTGGTCATGTCACAAGCAAATGTGTCAAGAACAAAGGCAGTCCGAGCCCTGAAGAGCAACAGTAATAATATTGTAAGTGCTATTATGACATTAACAATAACTATCTGACAAAAGGACCTTTTTTGGTGCTTCAAAAGAGTAACTGCAGCTGACTTCGAAGTTTGTACTGTTTCTAACATTAATAAAGTTAAAGCTTCTTGTTGGATTAAAAAAAAAAAAAAAGTGGCCAGGTAGACACTGTTTGACCAGGAATGCAGCAGTAGAGTTAGCTGGGTGTGTCCTAGGCAGAAAGTTTGACGAGTCCCCTGGAGTGAAGTGGCACAGAAAGGGTCAGTCTAGTCACTCTCAGAGTATGGGGCGACAGGAACTTTTTCTTCTATGTGGCCAGCCATGAACATGAGTTGTAATCACAGGATTTTACAGGCGCTGAAGAGAATGACTAAGAAGAGACCCGGCTTGTTCCAGGCAGTAGGAAAGACGCCAGTTGCATCCATACTCCTACATGCATCTGCCAGAAGTATGGATACAACTGGGGTTGTACATATCATATACATGTATCAACTGGGGTTGTACATAGACAGACATCCCTGTGCAACCTCAACTATATGTGCCCCTTACACAGTCCACACTCTGCTCACACACATGCGCACAAACCCTGGATCCTATGAGGCAGCAGGATCTCTTTGGAGAGCTGGTAGGATGAAGTGGAATTCAGCTTTGGTGCCCACTGGTCCCCCAGCTCCCCTCTCACAGGGACCTTCCCCATTCCTTCTGACTCCAGAGCTCTCACAGGCATGTGCCCTCAGAGAGAGATGCAATTCTACCCATGAAGTCTTAGTCAAAAGAGGGCAGAGTCAGGTTCCTTCCTTTAGTGTTTAAGCAGGATAACAGCTTCTTCCAGTCCTGCCTCACTAGCCTCCTGACAATCCAGGGATCAGAGGAGTAGTCAACTCTTAGACTTGAGTTCCACCCATGGGTCAGAGATGGATGGTACGCTGAGCTCTGCTCCCCAGGGATGCCTACTGAAACCATGTCTTCACTCGTGCAGAGAAAGTTCTGTCCCGGACAGAGGGGAAAGTGGGTGGCATGGGAGACACTCTGGTGAGGCCTCAGCATCCCAGCCTCAGGTGAGCAAGGAGATCTGAGTCTTGACAAGGCTTTGTAGGAGTGAGCTTGAGGCCCATGGCCCGACTCCCAAGGCTATGACCTTCTTCTCAGAGGGCACGCATCAGCAGCAGGAAGGATGTGTCTCCAGGTGGTCTGTCCCCAAGGCAATATAAAGACATCCCCAAGTCCCAGGGCTAGAATTCCCCCTCTTTTGCCTCTCCCCTGGAGCCCAGTTCCCTTCCTTCCACGCCTGTCCAGTTCCTGGATTGAAGCCCACTAATGGCTTTAGACTTGAACCCTAGAGGTGTATATGCCCCCAGCCATTAGGCAGGGACTACTTTGGGAAGAGCACTAATTCCCCACACGGCCCCAGCCTGAGTCCTTCTCCAAAAGTCCCTCTTTGCACCCTCATACCTCACCCTGCCTTAAAGCCTGATTCAAGCACCATCTCTTCCAGGGAGCCACCCTTTAATGTCACTCTGCCACCTTCCCCAGCCACAACTCACATGCCCAGGGCACCAGGTAACTGATACAGATGCCG
Source organism: Budorcas taxicolor (assembly GCF_023091745.1). Taxonomy (NCBI): domain Eukaryota; kingdom Metazoa; phylum Chordata; class Mammalia; order Artiodactyla; family Bovidae; genus Budorcas; species Budorcas taxicolor. The sequence goes on from NC_068912.1 coordinate 99,538,481, forward strand.
ATGATGGCAGGAGTGCCCCCAGAGACCCATCTCAGAAGGGGCAGAATTTATACCCATGAAACCATAGTCCATATTCCTCAACCTCAACAGTGGTTACCAAGGAGTTTTCTCTAAAAATTCATTCTTATGTGTTTTTGATTTAAGCAGTTTTTCCTTATGTCTGTTATATTCCAGAAACATATATACAAAGTTAAACAAAGAAACAGATCTTGGTGGAGGGTGCAAGCCCCGAAAGCCATCTGTATATTGTGTGGAGTGGATGAGTGTCTGGTCCTAACCACCAGTCCCAAGGCACAGATTCCATGTGAATGCTATGTAAATTTCAGAAAGATGGACAATTACGGGAGATCAATAAAGAATCTAGAAGCAAGTAGTTATTCGGCATGTTTGTTAAATGAATGAGTGAGCTCTGGAACACATGTGCAGTAAGCATTTATAGACATACATGTTTACATGGCATTGCCTATTCTGCTTCTAGTCCATAAGCCTACAGAAGACAGGGGAACACAGCTACTCTACAGCCCAGCTTGGAGAGGGCAGCGTCCAGGAAGAGGCCACAGGTTGGGCTGTCTGGGGCTCTCATCTCAGCAGAGCTACTTCTCAGAGCCCTGCCCCACCGGCTTCAGATGGAGGTGGATGCCATTCTTGGAGCGCAGGACCAGCTGGGGCATCTGGATGGGTAGCTTTGAGGGATCCGGGGAAAACTCAAAACGGAGCAAGCAGAGGGCTGTGACCACTTTTACCTCGTTCATAGCAAACTGCTGGCCAATGCAGTTCCTGCAATGAGCAGCACAAAATGACATCAGGCTATGAGATGTCCAGAGTGATAAAAACTAGCGCTCTAAGTGTCCAACAGAAATCAGTCACTATGCATGGATGAGTCGTTGACTGATTGATTGGCCTGGGCTTCAGAAACAGATCTCGGGGGCATAGTGAGGGTCCCAGACTAGGTAGGTTCACACTGTGGGTTGTGACTTAGGGGTCTCTCTTGGAATGACTCACCTGCCAAAGACAAGAGTATGCTAATGGCAGGAAGAGGGTCCCTCGAACTTCCCTCACATCAGGGTCACCGCACACCCAGCATGGCCCTCCTCATCCCAGAGTTCCCCCAAAGGATGTTCCATGACATCCTCCATCCTCACCTCTGGACAGGGACGTCGGGCTCTCCTTACCTGGGCCCAGCAGAGAAGGGAATGAAGGCAAAGCTGTGGCGTCCGGCCACATTCTCAGGAGAAAAGCGCAAGGGGTCGAAGACCTGATGGGACAGGGCTTGCTTGAATATCTGCCAGGTCCCAGGGCAGGCTGACCCCACAGAAGCCCACCCCTTCTGAACTCCAAGCCCAGGGATGGCATACCTCGGGGTCAGTCCACACTGTACTATTCCTATGGAGGGCATAGATGTGCAGAGAAATCAGGCTGCCTGTGGGCAGAGCAGAAAACTGATGAGCAGACAGTCCTGGGACAGCCAGGCCCACCTCCTCACAGGGTCAGAATCCCCTAAGTGGTGCCCGTAACTGAGCACCAGTCCCTCCCTGAGCACTGCCAGGGACAGAAAGTCCATACCCACCCTCAGCACATCAAAGTGTGTTGGTCAACAGCACACCTACTCCCCACAGCCCCAGCACCAGCTGTAGCACCTGACACAGACATGTGTAGAATGGAAAAGGAAACGAGGACCGCACCTACCCCACCACGAGGACAGGCAAGGACTATCACCCACTTTCTGCTTCCCATTAACTGACTCTCAAGGGAAGTAGTCATTCATAATATTATGCCATCAGCAGTAACAACTACCATTCACCGGCCACTTACTATGTGTCAGATCCAGAGTCAAACGCTCCTTACAAAGCCCCCACACACCGTTGTACAGCTTGTGCATTGCACCGCATCATAGTCTAAGTGAATGGTGCCTCCTGAAGCTGTTCAGGGAGGGCACAATCTGCTTGGTGGTACATGACAGCCCTGAGGAACACTGCCTCTTTAATCCTGACCACAGCCCTGTACGGCAGGGACCCTTCTCACCCCCAGTTCATAGGAGACAAAGCAGAGGTGTAGATGTTGGTGGATTTACCCACACATTGTGGAGCTAGGACTTTGATGCTGGCCGAACACAAAGCCTGGTCTCTTCCCCTCTGGTACAGGGACAGAGAGAGCACCCCCAGGGACTCTGGCTTCACCCCGAAATCTACCCCATCCCACCTGCAGGTAGAGAGCGACCATCCACAAAGTTGACAGGCTTGCTGAGCTGGCGGTACACCTGGGGCACAGGCGGGTACAGGCGGAAGCTCTCCTTGATGCACATGGTCAGGTAGGTCATCTCTGCCAGATCATCCCTGCCACAACACAAGCAGGCCTTTGTGGACTGGGGGGCAGCACAGTCCTGCAGGAAGGCAGGCCCAGCCAGAATCCACACTTCACCGCCACCACACATCAGGGAGTCAGAGGGACGCAAGTGCTCCAGTGTCTAGGCCAGACATGGAGTGGATGCACAAATGCAGGGGCCTGGCTCCACTTTTCTCCATCCCTCCCTCATCTTCACTGTTAGGAAGGGAAAGCACAGGATCCTAGGGGTGTATGTGCTCCTAGCAGTCAAAGGCAAGGTCACTCTTTCAGTGTCCCCCAGAAACCCCACGAGGGACAGTTCTTTGGGTTCTGCTTCATTCCCCATGGAGCTGTAATGGCAAGGGGTAGGGGCTGATATACATTAGCCAAAAGAAGTAATAAATGTCAAACAATAACGAGCTTGGAGGGGGTGAGTAACTACATATAGATAGATAGATGGATAGATAGATAGATAGATGGATAGATATTTCCATTTTGCCACTAGGAAGTTCAGACCTCAAATGTGCTCCAACTATAACGACTGCAACAGCTTACTACAGAGCCCCAAACGCTAGGGTTTATTCCCCTGGTCCTCATTTTTCACTTGTGTTCTACATTTAATTGAATATGTCCTTTAAGTTGATTCAAGATTGAGATGGAATAAAATGAAAATTAAATAAATGTTTCAACTCCCTGCCTCCAGGCTGTGTTCACACTGTTCCCCAACCCAGAGCACCCAGTTCTCCTCTTTTGCCTTTCTGAGCTTCACACATCTCTTTAGAAACCCACCCCTTTTGATGCCTCTGTTCTGAACATGGGGCTGCTCAATCTTACCCCACTCTGTGGTTTTCTCTAGGTTTGTGGTTCTGCAAGAACCAGGTCAGTATTGGCCACTCACCCTCATCCTCCACACTCCTAGCAGCGTCTGGCACCTGGCTGGACACCCTAGGAGGTTTCCAACCTCTGACCAGTAAAACCACATCCTTCAAATCCCAGATTCTGGAATTCTAAGTCAGTCTCCCTCAGTGAGTCTAAAGTTTCTTCCCTCAACTGAGCATTTTCTGTGGCCCCTGCTGTGTCCTATCCCTAGGCTGGAGGTAACACAGGAGTCTAGAGAGAAAGGTGTCAGGACTCGAAAGCCCAAGGGGCAGAGGCCGGGAGAGGCGGGGCAGAGGGCACATGCAGGAAGCGGGCCAGTCAAAATTGCCAAAGATCATTCTCCAGAGAGAGGTCAGCATCAATCAGTGTCGTGATAGTGAGCTCAAGCTTGAATGAAGAAACAAAATAGTTGTAAGTTTCTAAGTGATGAAGTTGGCAACAGCCTTTTCTCCTCACCAGAGGAGTCTAGAGGCTGCACATGTCCATCTAAAAGCAGGTGGGAGGGAATCAGCTCTTCCTGCTACCCCAGCTCTGTTCATCCTCAGTGTTCAAATCCTTTCCAACGCTCCCTGATCCATCTGGGAACCCAGAAGTGTTGTCAGGTTCTGCCACCAAAGGGAGCCAACATAAAAGTCAGCCTCTTGACCACCTTTACAAGACACATCTGAAAATGGTCTGCGGTGAGAGAAAGCGCTCCGGGGCTGTGTCCACGCATAGCTTCCCCTCAAAAGCCACAGCTCTGGAGGGGAAAATGGCAAGGGCTAACTGCCCTCTCCTGGTTTCCAGGATGGCCCTGTAGGTGCAGCTCTTCCCTGGGACAGACTGGGCTCACCGGCAGCCTCACTCACCACTTCAAAGAGTCCCGGTCCCCAAGAATCTCTTGAATCTCTTCCCGACAACGACGCTGGTGCTCGGGGTACAGGGACATGCAGTAGAGAACCCATGAGATGGCGCTGGTGGTGGTGTCATGGCCTGCGAACATGAATGTGTTCACCTCGGCCCGGAGGTCTTCATCTGATAGCTTGATGCCTTCTTCATCCTGAGTCAGGAAAGCACAATGGGACAGCCCAAGGCATGTGAGGTAGGTTCCAACAAGGCCTCACAAGAGTAGCTGTCAAATGAAGGTCTGGGAGAGGGAGGGAAATTCCTTTTCAGACTAGGGGTTCGGAGCGTCCCCTTGATTCCTATCTGTTCCCCCAAAGCCAGCTTGGAGGACTCCTACTCCAGGAAGCCTTGTTTGATTCCTCTGGCCAAATGACTTGTGACTTTACCCAGCCCTATCAGTTTGGCTCCCCTGACACACACAGTCCCTTCTGGAGGAGGAAGAGGTCCTTGTCAACATCTGCCTCCTGTCCCTGCCACCTGACTGTGAGAGTCAGGAGGCCAGGGCTAGTGCTTTCTCTGTGTCTGCATCCCTAGCTTGAGAACTAACCCAGAGCAGGGCTCAGTGAGTTTGTGGAGTGAAAGGACCAACTGAATGAGTGAATAAATGAATGTTGCTGCGGGTGCTCAGTCACTTCAGTCATATCCGACTCTGTGCGACCCTGTGGACTCTAGCCCCACCCAGGCTCCTCTGTCCATGAGATTCTCCAGGCAAGGGTACTGTAATGGGTTGCCATGACCTCCTCAAATGAATGAATGAGTAATGTATAAAGTCTAAGGTTTTAGGTTGCTAAGATTCTTCAGAGTCTTCGAAGGCTGGAATTGGTCTTCTGTTTCATGTAGACCCAGCCTCCCTGCCACTACATCTCTCCCCAGCACCACACCAGTCACCTTCCCACCTCTGAGCCTTTGCTGATGTATACCACTGGACAAGGGCTTCCCAGGTAGCTCAGCTGGTAAAGAATCTGCCTGCAATGCAGGACACTCCAGCTCGATTCCTGGGTCAGGAAGATCCCCTGGAGAAAGGATAGGCTACCCACTCCAGTATTCTTGGGCTTCCCTGGTGGCTCAGACAATAAAGAATCCACCTGCAATGCTGGAGATCTGGGTTCAAGCCCTGGGTTGGGAAGATCCCCTGGAGGAGGCCATGGCAACCCACTCTAGTATTGTTGCTGGAGAATCCCCCATGGACAGAGGAGCCTGGCGGGCTACAGTTCACGGGGTTGCAAAGAGTCAGACACAGCTGAGCGACAGCACAGCACAACACCACAGGACAAGAAACAGGTCATATCTGCTGGGGAAAGAGGGAAAGATGCTTAGCAGCCCCGCTGCTGTCCAGGGAGCCCTGTCTCAGGAGGACAGTCTGAAGACCCGTCAGGGACACATTCTTAGGCAAGGTGGGTGACTGCGCACTCACCCGAGCCCCCAGGAGAATGTCCAGGAAGTCCAGGTGCCTCTTGCTCTGTATCTTCTCCCTCTCTTTCTCATCCTGGAGGGCTGCTTTCCGTTCCCTGATGACCTGGTCTGGGCCGGGAGCATGGGGTGTCACTGCCTGGGGACCCACCCTCTGCCCAAAAGGGGAAGAGAGGTCCTGCAATGGGAGGGGTCCCCCAGGGGCCAGGAGGAGCTAGACCAGAACCTAGGCCTCCTGTGGGTGGGCGGTGCAGGAAAGGCCCACCTGTGTGGTCATGGGCCACCTGGCAGGCCCGCAGGAAGCGGCGGCCATGCGGGGTGAGAAAGTAGATGAAGTCATTGTGGTACTGGAAGGAATCGATGCGCTGCTGCATTAGCAGTGTGAGCTCGCTGACCGCCAGGTAGTAGTTGTTGTCCCTGCACAGTGGAGGGAGGGAGAGATGCTGAGACCTCGACCTGCAGCAGAGCCCCCGAGCAAGTGGAATCCAGCTCCAAGCACTGCGCTCTCTGCCCATCCTCTCCCCACCATCAAGCCCCCCATGAGAGCCATGGGAAAGGCCTGGCTCCACCTGAGCTGAGGCTCCCTAGAACAGGACGCCCCTCTCCTCTCAGACCAGGGCCCAGGAGTCCTGTCACCTCATACGCCCTCGGAGCCAACCTGGGTGGAGACTGTGGTCAGCCCCGAGGGCCCCCTGACCTGTCATTCAGGCCGCTGGTTCCTTTGCCAAAGGTGCACTTCATAAGCGAGTCCAGCGCCATGTGGCCCACATCGCTGAAGATGTCAAAGCTCTTTTGCTCACGAGCCTTTTTCTCCCACTTGTCCTAGAGCCCAGAGATGGAAGGTGATGTAGGGGAGGGGGCCCACCAGGCTAGATGTCCCACCCTGCCTGCACTCCTGTCCCACCACTGTCCTCCCCACACGCACTCCGGGTCCCTGGCCTGGCCTCCATCCTGTTGTTATGAGTGGGGAGTGGGGGGTGGTTCAGGCTCAGAGGGCAGAACCCACAGGCAGCCTCACCCAGCTAACAGAGCCAGGGCAGCTGTGTATGAGGGAAGAGGAGGGCCAAAGGTGGTAAGCTCCCCAGCACAGTCTGTGTGCGTCAGGCCTGCAGTGATCCTGGCGGGTGGGGAGGGGGTAGTCTCTTGCAAGAAGAAAGGCTAGCCCAGGTAACCTCAGGGATTATCCAGCTATAAGGCTCTGAGCCTAATTCTTGATCCCTGACTCCCAGCATCAATTTTAGACTTACTTTCAACATTATTTCAGGCAGTTGTGCTAGGCCAAGGATGAGGAGACACTTTTTAGATATGAAAGGTCTTCCTAATATTCTCAATACAGGCAGCCCTCCAGTCTGCTACAGTAGGAGCTTTCCTGGGGTCTTGCAGAGGCCCTCTGATGTGGGAAGAGGGAGTGCTGGTCTCCCGGTGGAGACAAAAGCTGGGGCTGTCGGGCAGCTTGGAGCCTTAGCACGTTGTCAGCACACGGCCAGCAGTAGGTATCAGGCAGAGCAAAGCTTACACTGCTGCTGCAGGCAGAACAGGGCCTCGGGCCTCAGCAATTCTCCTCACTGCCCTCTCCTAGGAAAACCTGGGGGCGGGAGCCTGGCACAGGGAGCTCACCAGCATGACACGTGCGGACTCGGCAAACACGGCCACGTAGGGCTTCAGCACATCATAGTGGAAGCCAGGTGTGAGCAGCTTGCGATGCTGGAACCACTTAGGCCCTTGGAGAACCAGCAAGCCTTTCCCTGGGGAAGGCATGGGAGAGGGACGGCTGGTCAGTTCACACAATCCTGCCCCAATCCTAGCAACCTAGGATCAAGCACACACCACCCCGCCTAACCCCACTCCCATCCTCCTGATCTGCCTGGCATCCAAACCCAGGTCTGCCCTTCAGGCACCCAGCCCTGCAGCCTCTGGTGACACCAGCCTGGGTCCTGTCCTTCCACACTCCTTTCCTCAGGCCCTTGCCCCAGCCAGCACCACCAATAAAACCTCCTCAGATCACCTGTAGTGCCACCTCCTCCAGGAAGCTGTTCCTCACATTAAAACATTGCCCAGAGCCTTTGCCCTGCCTGCCCAGGGAAGAGGACACCCTGGCAGGACAAGTCTCCTGAGCTCCACCTCTCAGGCAGCCTGGAGTTCTCCTGCCTCCTCCTCTCCTGCTGAGCTTAGGGTGGCAACTTGGGGCCAGGTGGTCTGGTGGATGTAGTAACCATAAGAGCGAACATTGGGCAAGGAGGGATCAGGCAGGGAAGGCCCCTGGTCACCCAGCACCAAGGACAGGGAGGGCAAGAGCCTACTCACCAATCCACTGGAGGAAGAATTCATACAAATCTGGGGCCTTCGGGTCTATAAGAGAAAGAGAAGCTTGGTCAAACGGGGACTAGGGGATTCCTGGAGGATGTTTGGTGATGAATAGGGTGAGGACCTGCCCAGACTTAGGGTGCAAGCCCAGGACCCCTCTCCACATGGCACCAAGCCCTCTGCTCTCAGGAAGCTCCAACTTCTTCCAGGAATCCTCACCTCCTCGACTGTATACAGCTTTGGCATATTCAGGATCATAGATGTTCAGGAATCCAAGAAATCGTCCAAGCCAGAGTTGGTGGGCGTAAGGGAACTGGTGAGTCCAGGACACCACCTTGTCCAAACTCCCAGTCTGCTGGATCTGAAATAGCAACAGAAGGCCAGGCCACTCAGGAACCCAGCATCACCAGCCAGGCCAGCAGGGAAGAGAGGAGGTTGCCTGGGAAGGTGCAGGGAGCACCCCTCCCTCCTCCTGCAGCCCTTCCCTCCCAGCCAGTCACAGTCCTACACATCTCTGGGCTCAGTCCTCTCTCCAGCCCCAGAGCCACTGCTCTAAGTCCAGGCCACGCTTTATTGCCCCTGGGTGAGCACGGCAACCCAAACTGGCCAACTTACTTCCATCTGGTACCTGCCACCAACCTATCTCCGCTGCAGCCAAAAAGAGGTTTCTTTCAGCATCAAAGTTTTCATTAGAAAGAGAACTCCAGCTTGCTGTTCGATACACCTCAAAATCACCTCGATTCCACCCCTAAATCATGGGGCACTTTTTTTTTAATTGAGGATGTACTATGTGCAGAGCACTGTCTAGATGTCTCAGGGGAATGAGATAAACACAGTCCTTCCCATTCACTCTAGGTGGGGAAGAGTGATAATGAACAAATAAACAACAAAGTGAAATGACTGCAGACAGTACTAACAAGGAAATAAGCACAGCGCTGGGAGAGAGTTAACAGGGAGACCCTGCTGAGATAGAGTGACCCAGGATGGACTCTTGTTGGCGAGGACATTCAAGGTCAAACTGAAGGATGATACTGGAGCTGACCGTGTGAAGAGTAAGGGAAGAGCACTCTAAGGCAGAGCGAGCAGCAAGCAGTGTCTGGAGTAGGGAAAAGTATGGTGTCTCCCAGGAGCTGCCACTAGGTGGGGCAGTGGCCGGAGACGAGGCTGCAGAGACCAACTTTGGAGGTTTTTCTAGCTACATCTACTCAACCAGAGCTGCCTTATGTAAGTGGGGTATATGATAAATACCTTTCCAAGACGTGCCTTTTTTATTTAAGATATTTGATGGCTCAGACGGTAAAGCGTCTGCCTACAATGCAGGAGACCAGGGTTCGATCCCTGGGTCGGAAAGATCCTTTGGAGAAGGAAATGGCACCCCACTCCAGTACTCTTGCCTGGAAAATCCCATGGATGGAGGAGCGGGATAGGCTACAGTCCATGGGGTCGCAAAGAGTCAGACACGACTGAACAACTCCACTTTTTTCACAGTGTTTCCAACAACTGCCTAGTATTCCATTTCAGGGGCATACCATTATGTATTAATCCATTTCCCCCTATTTGGAAGGAGCCTTTTAGAAGTACACTTTAAACTCTCCAGTGGCCTGCCCGTGGGTTAGCACCATAGTTTGGGAGACAGTATAGTAACAACTAATCTTCATTAAGCACCTGCTGTGGGCTAGGCCTTCTTCTAAGCACCTTATATCTTGACTCATCGCATCCTCAAAACCATTCTTCCCATTTCAGGGAAAAATGAAGTCGTTCAGTCGTGTCCAACTCTTTGTGACCCCCATGGACCATATCCCACCAGGCTACTCTGTCCATGGGATTTTCCAGGCAAGAATACTGGTGTGGGTTGCCATTTTCTTCTCCAGGGCATCTTCCCAACCCAGGGATCGAACCCAGGTCTCCCACATTGCAGGCAGACACTTTACCATCTGAGCCACCAGGGAAGTAAGAGGAGCCTACATCCAGAGATCTGAGGTTGCTTCCCAAGAACTCACAGCCATCTTTGGAGCCTGACAGACCTGGGTTTGAGTATTGTTTCTCCTATTTTTCAGATGTGTGAACTCGGGCAAGTCACTGTGACATTAATGAACACACAAGGCAGGCATGTCATTAGTTGAGGTCATGTGGATCCTGGGCAAGGGAAGCCCTCGACTGACTAGAGGTTTCCTCTCCTTCAAACCTTCCCTCCCATTCCCAATATCTTCTTCCAAGCCTCATCCCTGCATCTCCTGCACACATCCTCCTCCTCAATGCCCCTAAACTGCAATAAAGAGTGTGGTCTGAACACGCCCTGAGATACTTTCAACTGTGGGAAAAGCACTCACCAAACCTTGTCTCCTGTTACAAGGTAAACTGACCCTTGTGTTACACTCTCCAACCCATTCCCCTGGAAACTTGACAACTGCAGAATATCAACTGTGTTGCTAGGCAACATAGCTATGGCCAAATGAACCCTGGGAGGTAAATAACATCTGGACTGGGAAGAACCATGAACACCTGATGAGAGCACCATGCTTTGGGCTTCTCTGCGTGTGGTGACTCTGGTAATGTGCATGACCTTGCAGGACCCTTGGGACTGCTAGTGGACACAGGGATTCGGCGGGACTTGGAGATTCAAACACAAGCTTGACCCACATCCAGGATGAGGAGCTTAACTCCCTGCCTTTGGCTGGCCCCTGAGGAGCAGATAGTGGGTAATGGCTATGTGGAGGTTGTGAAGAATGCCTGATGCTGCCTTGCTGGCTGGCTGCCCATATCCTTGGAGGAGACGGATGCTAACTGTGCCTCTGGTAGCCTTGTGAGTCTGAGTGCTTGAAACTAAGTTGACCTCTTGGGGTGTGGCATCATCTCTTCACATTTGTTATATACCATTCCTCGCTCTTCATATATCCTCTACCCAAGAGAGCCCACTGATGTTCGGTCTGTACCTTGGCATCCACCCTGAATGACCTCTCCAGGGACCTCTCTAACCTTCCACCAGCTGACATCTCTGCCTCCTCTGGACCTCTCTAGCCCTACCAGGGCCTTACCCATATTCTGCCTTGTGCTATAATTGCTTTTATCTAAGACCCCCAAAATTTAATAAAACTAACATTTGACATTCACTGAACATTTGATGTGTTCAGATACTGAGCTAATACTACACGCAAATTCTTTTATTTAACTCTCAGAAAATTCTATAAGATAGGCACCATCATAATTCCTACTTCGGAGTTAAGGACAAGTCAACTCTGAGAAGCTTAGTCACACGGCTAGTTAGCAATAGACCTAGGATTCACACCCAGGACCCCTGACCTAACCCCACCTGTGGACCGTGAGTTTCCCAGAAGCACAGATCATGTGTGGGGCATCCCCAGATCACTATGGAGCTCAGCAGGGGGCCCTGGATACAGAGTATACTTGATAAACAGTGTGCCAGATGAACAGAATGAAAAAGGAGCTGACAGAGAAGACTAGAAAGGAGGGAGAAAGCATACAAAGCATCTGGCTAGTCTAAACATTGGCCAGAGATAGGCCATCTCATGAAAAACCAGTCCAAGTCTCACTCAATCTGGGGAGTCAAAGAAGAAAGGCCACCATCAGCACTTTCTGTGTGGTAAACAGTATGGCAGATTTGTTTTTGTTTTCCCAGATGACCCTAGCCTGCCTGCTATATGGCTAAAGTCCAGAGTCACTCCTCATTTCCACATTCTTTCTCACAACATAGGGGATGGGAGGGGACAGATATTATTGTGTATCTCCCGTAAGTCAGGAGCTACGGGAGTGAATTCATAGATCACTTCAGGTACCTAATATAGAACAATTATTCCCGTCTTACAGATGAGAAAACTGAGGCTCAGAGGTGTGAACTGACTTGCACTTTGCTTGTAGGTTAGTAGTGCTCTAACTCGGGTTCAGTTCAGTTCAGTTCAGTCGCTCAGTCATGTCCGACTCTTGGCGACCCCATGAATCGGAGCACGCCAGGCCTCCCTGTCCATCACCAACTCCTGGAGTTCACTCAAACTCACGTCCATCGAGTCGGTGACGCCATCCAGCCATCTCATCCTCTGCCGTCCCCTTCTCCTCCTGCCCCCAATCCCTCCCAGCATCAGAGTCTTTTCCAATGAGTCAACTCCTTCACGTGAGGTGGCCAAAGTACTGGAGTTTCAGCTTCAGCATCATTCCTTCCAAAGAACACCCAGGGCTGATCTCCTTTAAAACTCGGTTTAGAGCCCCACATTCTCTTCCCCGTACTGAAATCTATCAGGGTTGCTGTGTTCAGCTGTATAAACTGTACACTGCACAATCCTAGGGCGTGCCATTCATGACAAGGCCTGTGCAAGGACTGGCCCAGCTTTCCCTCCTTGTAAAGTTTCTTTTCACAGTCCTCACCCACTCAATTAATCCATGTTGTATCTTCCAGGAAACAACCTTGAGGAACACAGGACATTTGAAAATTTAGCCCCAGGAATCCTTGTCTAGACCAAGCCGCTTCTCCCAAAGGGGGACTGGGCTTGGCTGCTCTGGCCTCCAGCCAATCATCTGTGGTTTTTCTGGGGTTCCTTTCCTTCCAGGCCGTCTGTAGGGTCCAGTGTAATCTCCCCATAGAGTCTTTCCCCCTCTGCCTCTGAACTCATTATTCTGAGCTCAACCCAGGGGCGTTGTAAGAATTTCACTGCCCTTGTGAACACAATGTCCAAAAGGTTACAAGTGAGCAACATAATCTCTGCCGATTAGTAAAAGGGAACCTTCCTTCTGGTGTCCCCGACCTCTTTCTTGCTTCCTTCTTGTTTGGTATCCCTGGAAATAATTCTTTCCTCCTGGGTTCCTCTTATTTTTCCATCTGTGCTCCTGGGTTTTCCTTGCTGACTTTTTGATCACCAGAAAGGACTGTGCCCTTTCTCTCCATCCCTCTCAAGTTCAATTGACAGGGGACAGGAGAGGCTTAAATCACAAAGCCAGACACAGAATCTCAGGGTTGGAAGGAACCCTTGGCCGATCTGGTTCATCTGTGCCTTATTTTTCTCCTCATTAGCTGTGAGTGTCCCCCTGGCCCGCAGCATCCCCACCCAGGATGGGAGATTTGACCTCATGCTGACACGTACCACACGCACAGCACATACACAGCCTGAGCAAGCCCTGCCTCCCCATGCCCAGATTTCTTCTGCATGCCCTTGATCACCCCTGGAGCCTGGCAGGAGTGAGGATAGCTCTTGGTACCTGGCCCCACTAGTGGAGTAGCAGCCCCATCAAAAGGGCTGGGGCATCCTCTCTCGAGGGGTCATGGCCTGGCTAGCTTCTCTGGGTTACATAACTGTACATCTCAGACCAGTCCTCAGATGACCCAAGTTGGGACGCCTACAGGACTCCAAGGTCTAGGCCAGCTTGTTTTTCTCCAAAAGGAAGGAAACAGGAAGAGAACAAGTCGTGGAGATAATTCACTGACCCTGGCTCCAGAGCCACACACCGCTCGTCCTCGCATTTGCACCCATTGTAGACATCACCAAGATTAAACAGGAGGGGATGGGAAAAGCAAGCATGGGCACCACTCTCCTCTCTGCCTCCTCAGAACTGGAGGAAGTTTTGCTCTGAGGAGTAGATCTGAAAGAGATCTTAACATTGCCAAACCACAGTCCTCCTTTATAGGTGGGAATGGTACATCCCAAGGACAAAGAGAACCATTCCACAGGAGTTGGGCCGACTGGGATTCTGCAGAGGCACTTCCTACTGCCCTCTTGTTAATGAGCCTGCCCAAGTCGTCAGTCAGTTGAGCCAAATCTCAGAGGGCAAGTGTTCAAGAAACAAGATACCCACTTAGCCAGTCTGCTGCAGCCACAGCTCTCCCACAGGGAGCAAACAAATCTGTTCACAAAATGGGGTAGCAGTTCAGAAAAACACATTGTTAAGGAGGGGAGGGGATGGGCTTTCCTCTTCCTCAGCCTGCGGGGCTCCCTTGAGGCAGGTCATGCTGATCTCTGGTTCCCAGGACCCAGAGTTGCCTGGCCCAGCTCCTTCATGATGTGGGAACTTCTGCCCCCAGAGCTCAAACATCTCAAGCAACCAAGAACTCACTGCTTTTCAAAATGTAGTAGTCCCAGCAATCTTTGGATCATCTTAATTCTTACTTCCCTGGCAGTCCAGCAGTTAAGACTCCCCACTCCCAGTGCAGAGGGCACGGGTTCAATCCCTTGCCAGACAGGGAGCTAGGATCCCCCATGCCACACAGTGTGGCCAAAAAAAAAAAAAAAAAAGATTAAGAAGTTAAATAAAATAAAAATTAAAAAACACTCTTTAGTCACTGAACTAAAAGCTGCCAGATGTGGCCTTCCCCATGAGTTTGCAGTCTGCTCTCTGGGGCTACAGAGGCTTCTACTGTCCCTTGGGAGTTGAGGGCCAGATCCTCCTGGGTCTGCTCTCCTCCAGTATGGACATTCCTAGATGCCCTTGGGTGCTATAGTCTTCCCCACTCCATGGGTGCTGCCCTGCCCCACACACACACCAGCTTCATGAGCACCGGGATGTTTGTGAGCCCCAGGTAGTGTCAAGGACAGCAAATCTGTATAGTCAAAGCCAGAGGGGTTGGGAGTGCCTGCCAAGAAGAAGCAACAAAAATTGAGATGAGGCAGTGTCCCCGAAAAAAAAAAAAAAAAGAAAGTCAGTGAGAAAAAAAAGAACACTCAATTTACACAAACTCTTTGGAGATTCAACTATGAGGATGAGCCGGGAGCCATGGGGAACTTGGAGGAAGGGATCTATGCATGATGCTCCAAGGAGCAGAGAAATGGTTCCCCCCCAACTCTAGAGACGAATAAGTGACTTTATCCTCCATCTTCCGTTTCAGAGACAAGTGCAGAGACAATACCGCACATGTTATCTGTGGATGTATGCGAATACATAACACATGGAAGCAACCCTGGCTCAACAGAAGGAGCTTGGGAGGCTTTGGATGAGGTTGACACAGGTCACCTCGACTCTTCTAGTACCACATATTGGCTGGGAAGTATGATGGGCCTTGCCCAATGGCACACAACTCTCAAGTCTAGGTTTTGCAGTCCCAAAGCCTGCATACGTTCTGCCTGCAACACCTGTCTCTGTCTTCAGCACCAAAGATGAACTCCAGCACCAGGAATAACCAGGTTGGAGCAGAACACAGGAAGCAATCCAACACCTAAGAAGACAGAAGGGCAGATAGCCAAGAGGCACCCGGGAGTCCAGGGGAGTACAAACATTGGCCTTCACCCTGTGTCAGTGACTTTGCTGCCCAGAGTTGGGTCTCCCAGGGATACACTCACATATTCAACAAATGGGCATGGGGCACCCACTCTCACTGCCAGCCATGGTGCTAGCTCCTGGGGACATAGTGTGAACAGGACAAAGCCCTGCCCTCCCCAAACTTACTTGCCAAGTGGGGAGAAAGAATATCAACAAGAATCAAATATATCAGGCATACAATTTCAGGTAGTGGCAACTCTTGGAAGAAAAATAAGGCAGAAAAGAGGGCAAGGGTGCTATTGTAGACAGGGGATTAAAGGATCAAGGAAGCACTCTCAGGTGACATTTGAGCAGAGATTGGCAGAAATACCTTCTAGAAAGCCTCATATTATTGGCCAGAATCTGTCCCTCTAAAAATCCTTTTTCCTCAGCTATCCCTCCACCCCTCTGCTCCTGGTAATGCAGTCTTGCTCTGCTTCACAGAGAAAAGTAGAACCTATCAGAAAAGAGATCCCTTAAAGTCAGCTACGAGACCTGAAGAACCACTGCCTGTTCCCAACCTTCCCTCCTGTTCCAGTGGAGGAGGTATCCAGGGCTTGTCCAAGGCCACTCCCTTTAGATTTCAACCCTCCCCTCAGGTACCTCATCCATCAGTCCCCCTTCTCTTGCCTAACACAGACCCCACCCTCTCTACCATCTCCTTGCCACTTGGCATTTAAAACATGTTCAAGTCTCTTGCCCTTGACCAAACAAAGCCTGCTTTGGCTCTGCTCCCTCCTCAGCTAACACCCCATTGCCCTCCTCCCTTCATAACCCAATTTCTCAAATGAGCTGCCTCCTTGCTTCCGCTTGCTCCTACCTCGGCCCCCACCTCTCCAGCAGTGATGGGACATGGTCAGCTCCCCTCTCTCTCTTGAGCTCTCTCCTGGCTGTCCTCCTGCCTCTCCTGATGCCCCATCTCAGCAGCTCCTCACTTATCACTTGTTAATCAAAGACTGAGGCTCCCCAAAATCTAGCCTCTGGTCTGCTCCCAAGCTGCACCTTCTCCCTGAAGGCTCTCAACTACTCCCGTTGCTTCCTTTGCCATCTACTGGCTGGTTCCTAAATGGACCTCTCATCCCAGCTTACCTTTCTCCTGAGCTCCAGAAACATGACCAGTCATCTCGTGGATTTCTGCATAACATCCTCCGGGCCTCTCAAACTCAGCATTTCCGAATATGAATATAGCATGTTTGC
Source organism: Budorcas taxicolor (assembly GCF_023091745.1). Lineage (NCBI taxonomy): Eukaryota > Metazoa > Chordata > Mammalia > Artiodactyla > Bovidae > Budorcas > Budorcas taxicolor. The sequence goes on from NC_068912.1 coordinate 99,554,714, forward strand.
CCCCCATATCTGCCCCTCCTCCCATACCTAGGGATGGAAACACCATCCATGCTGATATCAACCAGAAACAAGGAATGATGCTTTCTCTGAGATTTATGTTAATACTGAGGGAGACGCCTATGGCGGCTGCCCCTCTCCCTTGCAGATCCACCAAGAGACTTTTACATTGGAATCAGCTAACCAGAATTCAGAGAACCAAATGTAGCTGTTCTGGGGTTGGGGGCTGGTATGGGGAGGAGGGAGGTCCTGCCATGAAACACCCCAAATCCAGAACCTAAGGTTCCCATACCCAGACACTGACAGGTGCTGCCAACCCCTGAGCCCCCACTTCCTGGGTCTCAAATCCCCACATTTCTACACGTAGATAGACACAGAAATTGATTCCTCCAGGTTATATAGAAGTCTTGTGGCTCAGGGGTCCTTTCTCTCTTTAGGTGACTTTGCCAAATTCTGCTCTGAGTCAGCTGTGTTGATGCCACAGTCTAACAAAGCTCCCAGAGCAATCCTATGTCCCCCTTCTCCTTGGTACATGAAGGGAGTCTCCCTGACACATCTCATATCTGGCCGCGGTGAAGGCATCAATGCCTCCTCTCCCCATGCCCACAACACCAAGACAGCCTGCTCTGCCTCTCACTTCCCTTATCCAGCTGGCTCACACCATCAACACTGCCGCAGCCTCCACCCTGCTCTCCCTGCCTCCTATTTAGTCTCTGCCAATCTAGTCTTCACCCAGAAGCTGAAGTTTATCTTCTACCACCCAAATCTGAGCTCTTCACTCCCTTGCATGAATCCACTCCCTGCTTCCCTGTTGTGCTCACAATAAAGCCTTTTGACCTGGCCTGTGAGGTCCCATGTGATCTGTCTCCAGCCCCACTTCAGTCTTATTTTCTCCTCCTTGCCCTCACTCTCACCCCTCCAGAAGCACAGAACCACCTATGCAGGCACATATAAGACCTTGAGAAACAAACATCTGTTGAACAAACTAATTTCTTGAACGCACAGTGCTCTTTCTGGCCTCTCCCTTTGGTATCGTAGGTATCATCTTCCTCCCTTCCTTTCGCACTTTCATGGGCAGCAACGTCCAGATTCTTCTCAGACTTGGCACAGTGACCCCTCCCTGGGCCCTAGGATCTGGAACTGTGTGCTGTGTTATCTCTGTCTTGCAGACTGGGTTCCCCTAGGGCCTGGCTCTAGTTTTGTTTCTTCCTCCTCTGGCCTCAACATAGGGCCAGACCCAGAGTAATTGGTCAGATAACGCTAGCTGCTTGGGAACAAAGGGACCTTATCTGGCTCCTGAAGACTGGGTTGATTTAGGAGGAAGGAAGAAGATGAGGAAAGCAAGTGCTCCCTTGTGTTTTGCAGCAGGAGTCCGCCTATGATGACTGACACGTGATGTCTATCTGCCCAGCAGTTTGCAGTGTATCTCTACTTTATCTCTGTTGATCCTCTTCCAACCCAGCAAGGTAAAAAGGCTTTTCTCAATGTGGAGAAAAGGAAGTGGAAGTACAGAGAGGAAGCATGGTGAAGGCCCATGATCAATATCTGCTGCTGCTGCTGCTGCTGCTAAGTCATTTCAGTCGTGTCCGACTCTGTGCGACCCCACAGACAGCAGCCCACCAGGCTCCCCCGTCAATGTCTACTGAGTGAAAATAAGCCACATCCCCAGGCCAGCATTCTTCACTAACCTGCACATGGTCAAGGAAACCATCCCAGCAATGAGCAGGACCAGGGAAGAGGGCTTTTACAGTCCCAGGAGATCACCTGTCCTGGGCTTGGAGCTGGCATTCTCCTTTCTCTCCTTCCAACACAGATTAGAGCTTCGGGCCCCTCCCAGGGGCCCCAGCTTTCAGTCAACAATATGGCTGAGCACCTATTATGTGCAGGTCCTCTCTGGGCCCCCACCTCAAGGTGATGCATTCTAAGAATTGAGGGGGCTGATGGGTAGAGGACAGACTATAACTGGAGGCCAAGAGGGGAGGAGTGAATCCTGATGGACATCTCTTCCAGCCCCTGCGGCTCTTCCTTTTACCACCAGTCCTCCTCCTTCCTTTCCTACTTCCATCACCGCAAGGCCCAAGAATCAAACATGCAATTACTCTGTACAGACTGATCATGTCCTGAATGAAAAGGCACAGATCCATTCAGCTGAGAGCAGAGGTGCCAAGCCCTGGAGGAATGCAGGGGTGTTGGGCCTGCCATGGTTCCCCAGGAAACATTTGTTGTGTCTGAGAGAAACCACCCCTCCGGGCCTTGCCCACCCTTCCTCGTGCCAAGGCCCTTCAGATACTTGTGTGAGAGCCAAGAAGCCAAAGCTAAGTTGTGTTCCAGGTCCTTAATACATTCTCAAGGTGAGGGCAGGAGCATCCAGGGGAACGAGGGCAGACAGCACTGATACGGGGGTCGCGGAGCAAGGTCTCTGCCCTAGGAAAGCCCACAGGCTGATGGCAAATCCAGCTTTGATGGAGGCAAGGAGAAGAGGAGGAGACACGAGAGGAAAGCGATTGAAGGTTTCTCTAAATGCCTCTTTCCCACATTAGGGTCATACCTCAACCTTCCCATGAAGAGAACGTCCCTATACTTAATACAGCCCCCCCAGATAAATCCTGGTCCCTCCACTTGTCTTCTCCATCATTGTCTCCTCTGTTGATACCCTGCCTCACTCTCCTATGCTCACTGTCTCTTCATCCAGTGATACCTACTCTGGGGAGGCTTGTGCTGTACCCTGAAGGGACAGGGAAGAATCAGACCAGATCTCCATGGTCAAGTGGGAATGATGAACAAGCAAACAGAAGATGACAACCGTACAGGACAAGCACTGAGATACCAAACCTGAGGCTGATGCAAAACACTGGTGAGGCACCCCAGCCCCTAGTAGCCTGGTGGCAGCGAAGGCTCTAGTGTCTGTTTTCTCCCTAGAGAGTAAGCTCTTTGAGAGCAGAGCCTGGGTCTGATTCATCTTCCAGAACTTTCTGTCCTTTTCTGGGTGTGTCTAGGATACAGGTATGTTACTAGGCCATCCTAAAGTGAAAGTGAAGTCGCTCAGTCATGTCCAACTCTTTGCGACCCCATGGACTGTAGCCTATCAGGCTCCTCCATCCATGGGATTTTCCGGGCAAGAGTGCTGGAGTGGATTGCATTTCCTTCTCCAGGGGATCTTCCCGACCCAGGAATCGAACCCAGGTCTCCCACATTGCAGGCAGACACTTTACCGTCTGAGCTACCAGGGAAGCCCAGGCCATCCTAAGACAGTTATTTGTAGAGACTTATTCTTGCCTGGGCTTCCCCACTGGTTCAGCAGTAAAGAAGCCGCCTGCCCGTGCAGGAGACACAGGTTCGATCCCTGGATTGGAAAGGTCCCCTGCAGGAGGGCATGTCAACCCACTCCAGTATTCTTGCCTGCAAAATCCCATGGACAGAGGAGCCTGGCGGGCTGCAGTCCATAGGGTCACAAAGAGTCAGACACAACTGAGCGACTAATCACATTCTTGATCCCACCCAGAGGTAAGGCTTATCCTGAGTATCAATCATGAAGGAAAGGTAATTCCCTAGACTCCTGGGAAAAGTTTACTCAGGACATAGTAGAAATCTAAATTCCTCCCTCAAAACCTTAACCTTTGGCAGCTATACCTACTTTCCCAAGCCTGGCTGCAGATCAAAACACTTTGGGGACGTTTTTAAACTCAGACCCCCTAGCTCCAAAATGTTAGAGTCTTCAGGGCTCAGGGGCCGAGGAATCTGCTCCTCCCAGTTGATTCCAATGCAGCTGTCCCTTTCTATGTGTTCAGAAACCTCTACTCTAGATCCTCATGGAGGTAGGAACTAAGAGCTCTTCCTGACAATGAGTGCTAAGGGTCCCCACTACCCTGAGATAACTGGGAAGGATGAGTCAGAATCTGAACCCAGGAAGATGCCTAGCCCCTGACCCAGTTCATAGGCATGGCAGGGAGAACTCCACCTCTGGGAGCACCAATTTTTAAATGGTTCAACAGGTCTCTTAGGTGAGAGCACTTGTCCCTGCCTTCACTTCCATTTTCTGCCCTAAAAAGGGAAATTTTTACAGTGGACAGAACAAGAGGATACTGGTTAAGCTCTAAATGAGATTGCCTAGTTGGATCAGACTCTAGGAAAATTTTTTCCCCAGGTTATCCCTGAGTCCTTAGCAGAGCTCTGTCTGAACCTTGGGCCTCAGAATGATGGGGAGGAGTCTGTGGCCCTTCTGAGTCCCAGCTTTTAAATTCCACCCCCATTCCCCACCCCCACCTGAGGCAAGCTTGGAAAGTGAGAGTGAGGGGGAGACTCATTGGGAAAGATGAACGGGAATCACGGCTCACAGAACCCCATTTCTCTGCCCAAGCACAGGATCTCTTGCCATGGCCCCCAGCAGGTTAGGCCAGACTCCCAAAGGGAAAGGAGGCTGGTTTCTTTATCCTCTGCCCAGTCACTTACCTCGAGGGCATGCCCAAAAAGCCAGTGGGTGGGGGGCCCTGAGAATCTGTCCATAGCTCTGGCTAGCATCTGCCTCCGCAGCAGCAGCCGAGTGAGCTTAAGGAAGACTAAGACTGAGACCAGTCCAACAGCCCACAGGCTCAGGTGGGAGAGACTCAGGGAGAGCAAAACAGGCACCATGGCTGCAGTCACAGTCGCCCAGGTTTCTGCCTGCCTCCTACTGCCCTCAATTTCCCTTATACTATGAGCACAGGCACCCTGCCAGCTCCCACTCCAGCCACGCCCTGCAGTCAGCGACAGCCCAGGCTGGGCTGAGCTCCACGGGCAGAGACAACAGTCCCCAAATGCACAAACAGAGGAGACAGCCTGGCTGATTTCCACCAAAACTCAAATGAAGAAAACTAGATAGTGGGCTTCAAAGAAACGAGGCAATGTGTTCCTCAGAGGAACAAACAGAAGGCAGTTCTTGGCATGATCACTGGCGTAATAATGACTACCTTTTCATGTAAGCTACCTTGGATGCTTCAGATACTTGTCACACACTATCTCATTTAACCCAAACAAGGTCAGAAAAGTTTGTACACACAAGTTTGTGTTATAATCTTGGGAGTGGAGTTAGCCTTTCTCTGACCCAGGCTCTCCCTTCTAGGGCTTGAACCTTGCTCCTGAAGATGACTCAAAAAAAAAAAAAAAAGGACTTAAAGAATCATGAGCCTGACATAAATGCAAGCTCTCCCAGCAGTCCGTGTCCAAAGGGAACAATGGAAGCTCTCTAGCAAGAAGGCACAAGCAAGCTAAGCCTCAGTTTCATTATCTGGAAAATGAGTTTAAAAAGCAAGTACTGATGACCTTGTTTAAGTTAAATGAGATAGTGTGTAACATTCAAGGTAACTTGTGTGAAAAGGTGGTCATTATTATGCCGATGGCTACACAACTCATCACACACCTTGCTGTTCACACGGTGGCTGAAATCTGACAACCATCCTCACTTCTAGCACCAGAGAGAGGTCACCACATTGCCAGAATCAGAGACTCGCCAGCATTCAATTCCTAGGCCCTGATCCTACCAGCTACCCCTTGCACTACCTTGGCAGTGTGATTCTTGAAACCAAAATGTGCCTTCCTGGAGCTCTCATTGGCTATGCCCTCAAGGATCCAGTAGAAAATGTCAACTGCAAAGAAAAACTTAGAGATAACCTCCAATCCAGTAGTTACCTGGGTTAAAGAGATGGAGACATTGAGCCTCTGCCTTTATACAAATGCTTTCCAAAAGGTCTTCTCCTCCAGAAAGCCTTCCTCCACACACCCTTCCTCCATTTCAGAAACACAAACTGAGGAGTCTTCTAACCATCTGCAACTCTTCTTGGGTTTGTTCACATTTTGCCTTGCAGCAATTGTCTTATCTAGAGTGCTTGTCTTGGCCTCAAATCTCCCCATTCTGCTGTGTCAGAGACTGAGCTGGTCTTTTCCTTCGTTTGCATGACTGAGCCAGAACAGACGGGATACAAGCATTCAGCGAAACCTGTGATCAGGTGGATGAGTGAAAGGATGGACACCCTGGAGGGTTCTGCAGGCCCTGGGTTTTACTGGAGTTAGGAGAATATTGGCAGCATGCACCCACTGCACTGCCCCACTTTTACCCATAGCTCAGTAAATCTTCAAGGGAGGCTTTGTATCAGGGTTCTCTCCTCTTCCCCAGCACCCAGCACAGTAGACACTTAAATAAATAATTGTTTGTTGAATGAATTTTGAAGGGATTGGCTATTCTAGTGGGAGATAAGGGGAAGAGAAAGTGAGAAAAGGTTGATTGACCAATGCAAAATATACTGGAACTGCCATATTGGTACCTCTCTGGACAGTGAATTTGGCCCCTCTTGTGGCTGGGTCCCAGGGATCACTGCCTAGTGAGGAGCCCAGAGCTCACGACTGTCCTCAGCCTAACGCTTACTATGCTTGCTTCAATTTCCTAGGGATGTCAGACATATAGAATGAGTGGTAAGTGTGAATTCTTGATAGGAGTGAGGAGGGATCAGATTACATCCAAGCAAAGAAAAGTTGTGTCTAGAACAATAGTCCTCCATCCTGATTCACACTGGAATCACCTAGAGAGTTTCAGAAACATCTGATGTCCTCCATGCATCCCCACCTCTGAGCTCACCTGCATCTGTCTTCTGCTCACGTGGCCTTCTTCGTGGGGTTGTGGTGAGGATCCTGAGAGCGTGACAATGGTCTGTGCTTGTTGCTGGTTCTCTGCTACAGTCAGAGCCCAAAGTGAGTTGGGGGAGGCAGGGGGGATGGCTCCTCAACCTGGTATCTGGGACTCCCAGATCTGTGTGGTCAGCCCAGCTCCTTCCACTTGTGCTGTGTTTGCTCATGAGCAACCCCAACCAGCTCTGGCCAAGTATCTTGGTCCTGAAAGTGTGAGATATAGGGGAGGCAAGCGTGAAGCATATGGATGCGGAGGGCAAGAGGAATGCGACAGGGCTGGAATGGATCAAAATTGGTTATTCTGCAGGCTCTGTCCAGAGAGAGGTAGGGTTCTTCCAAGGTGTTCTGATCCACCCTAAGATGGATTTGTCACAAGGACAGCTAAGGATGAAGCATAATGGAGGAAGACTTGGCTTAGAATCCCTGATCTTCCAAGGACGCCAGACCCCAGCCCTTTCACCTGAAACAGTATGGTCATTTAAGTTCTGGATAAAACAGAGAGCTGTGTAATGTTCTGAAACAAATGAGTAAGAGATGCCTCAACCCTGGAAAGCATGGATACAGTCTTGGCAAATAGGAGGAGAAAGAGAGGTGGGGGAGCAGAACAGATAAAACCCAGCAGACCCAAGTTACACACAGTAAATGAGCCTGTTGGTGCCTGAGAAGATAAACATCAAAGAGGAGATCGGCAGACAAGAGGAGCCAAGAATGGTGCCAATTTTCTCCAATCAGTCATCAAATTGATTCATTTGTTGACCGACATGTATGTATTGAGTAACTTCTATATGCAGATATTTCACTAGGCACTCAAATGATAAACAAGACAGACAAGGAACTCACATTCTAACATTGTTCTGCCAAAAAATTAAAAAAAAAGACTTTTCCCAATATTCCCAACAGCCTGGGTCCAGCACTCAATTCCCCTGTCTGTCAGGTGACCCTGTTGCTGGGAAGATGGCTTCTAGGAAGCCCAGTAGACTGAAGATTCTTGAGAGAGAATCAGGAAATATGAGTTCTGATTTTAATTCTGTCTGTGGGTCACTGAGTGACCTCACATGAAACCCCACTGCCCTTGGTGTCTCCGTTGCCCCCTGTCAGTGCATCAGATGGTGTCTGGGGGTTCATGGGGCTGTGGTGAAGATCCTAAGATAATGACAATGTTCGGTGCTCTCCGGAGGACAGGTGATGGAACCTCTTCTCCAGCAGTGTTTATAAGCCATCTCACTGCCTCCCTGCCTGCCTTTATGCTCTGGCCATTTCTACAGCAGCCAGTTGCACACATATGTAACCTGTTGGCACCTCACCTCTTTCTCATATCTCTCATTTTCTGTTCCTGCATCTGTCAAGTGAGACTCCTGGTGGGGGTCTGTGCAGTCAGCCATCACAGGTTGCACACACCTGTTTGGACCAGACAGTTAATAACCCTGAGGCAACCTTTGACTATTGGGGAAGGAGAACCTTCCCCCAAACACACACCCATCTTGAGTTCTTGTGGCTAGACTAATAATAAAATTGATGCAAGACAGATTAACAGGAAGAAAAAAAAACAATTTGATTTCTGTGTTCAGAGGTCTCATAGAAATAGGACCTGAGAAGTGACCAAAGCAGGAAGCTTTTCTGATTTTTAGACATAGAAACAATAGATTTGAGAGGAATTTGCAGGAAACTTAGGTTTGGGGGCTTAACTAGCAAGGAATTTCAGCAAAGTTTTGGCTTGGGTATGAAATTGAGCAGGACCTTATGGGGCCTTCCTGGGACAGGCCTTTCCCCCATATCCTCTGATTTAGCTCCTCTCTGAAGTACCTGGATGCACATTTCCTGAATTGTTTTACAGATGTGAAAAGCCCCCACCAGGGGCTTCCCAGATGGCTCAGCGATTAAGAATTCATCTGCTAATGCAGGAGACATGCTCCAAGAAGATGGTCCAACCATGGTCCAAGACATGGTCCATGGTTCAATCCCTGGTCCAAGAAGATCCCTCAGGCCACGGAGCAATTAAGCCCTTGTGCCATAACTATTGAGCCTGTGCTCCAGAGTCTGGGAACCACAGTTACTGAGTCCACGTGCCACAACTACTGAGACCGCAAGCCCTGGAACATGAGCTCTGAGAAGGCAGAGCAACAAGAACCCAGTGCACCACAATTGGAAAGTGGCACCCACTCACAGCAACTAGAGAAAAGCCCTTGAAGTAATGGAGACTTGACACAGCCAAAAATTAATTAATATTTTAAAAAAAAAAAAAAAACCCACCAAATGGAAGATATTAACTTCTTGACGCCTAAGGACTGGTAAGGTTAACCTCTGTGACACCACCCGGTTCCCTCACCATCAGCCAATCAGAGAGCTGTGCAAACTGATCCCATATCCTGCAACCCCCCGCTTTTCACCTGGCTTTTAAAATTGCTTTGCCGAAACCCTTTGGGGAGCTTGGGGCTTGTGAGAACCTGAGCCACCTGTCTCCTTGCCTGCCCCTGCAATAAACCGTTCTCTGCTCCAAACTCTGAGTTTCAGTTTGTTTGGCCTCACTGCATGTCAGTCGCATGAACTTGGGCTAACCATTTTGGCAAGCCAGCCTAGGAATCAGCCCTAGCTAGGGGCAGCTCCTTCCCTGAGCCTCCGGCAGCTGCCCGGGCTCATTTTACTCCAGGGATCTCAGAAGAACTACCCCCGACAGGCGCCAGCCATCCAGGACACGAGGCAGTTTGGAGCTGAGAAATATCCAGAGCTGTGGTCCTTATTAGGTGTCATTGGGTGAGTTGCTCCAGCTTGCTCAGGCTAGGAATTCTCTCCACTCCATCTGGGCTGCTTCCCTTTCAGGAATTGAGCCACTTGGTCTGTTCTCTTTCAAGAGCCCCGCCCCAGTATGTTTGGAGGCCTCTGTCTGGGAGTAGGAGTGGAATTTCAGACTACACCACCTCTGATTTTCTGTCTGTGTGCCTGTAGCTTAGTCATTGCTTGTGTTCTTGTGTGTATCATTTTCAGGTGAGCCACTTGTGGTCCATTCTCTTTCGGGAGCCAGGCCACTCTGGAGCCTCCGTCTGGGAATGAAAGTGGAAATTCTGGACTGTGCCTCATCTGATCCTCTGTTTGGGGACCTTATGTTTGTTGTTTGTGTGTGTGTTAGTACTTACATTGGCCAGTTGGGACATCTTTGGTGAATAAGGGGCTCGTGAGTGATGAAGCCTGAGTATCTTCTCCATTGCATTGATTTTGCCTTTGGAGGAGCATTGGTTGGGATTTTTTTCCCTTTTGAACTAGCCTTGGTCATTCATTCAGCTTCATCTCCAATGGGGGCATTGGTTGGGATTCTTCTCTTTTGGACTGATGGGGCACTGGTTGGGAATCTTTCTTTTAGGGGCTAGGAAACTGACCCTCAAGAGACAAATTTGGATTGCCATTTACTTGATATTTGATAGCAGTGGTTGTGAATAATTGTCAGTGATCAGAACTCTGTTCCCTCTTATAGTCTCCTGGGTGTCTTTGCAAAATTAGGAGCTCTTTATGGGCTTCTCAGGTGGCTCAGATGGTAAAGAATCTGCCTGCCAATACAGGGAACATAGGTTTGATCTCTGGGTCAGGAAAATCCTCTGGAGAAGGAAATGGCAATCCAGTATTCTTGCCTGAAGAATTCCATGAACAGAGGAGCCTGGCGGGATACTGTCCATGGGGTTGCAAAGAGTCGGACATGACTGAGCAACTAACACACACACACAGGAGCTCTTTAGCTATGCTCCCTAAACAAAAGAAAATGCCTCAATACTCCCCAAGATCTGGAGAGCAAAGGTCCCTAACAGCTTGATTTTTAATCAAAGTGGGTCTTTTGTAATTGCTTTTATCTTGAGGGTGTGTGTGTCTGTGAATGACTCTCTCAGTAGCTGAGTCCAAACCCCTTTTTCTCCAGGTTTTGCTGGCAGAAAGGCATGTGAGTGTGAGCAGATGATGTGTATTACTGTATATTACTGTTATTTGTTTGTTTAATCTGAATTGAGTATTTGGGAACTGGAAAAAAATTGACTTTGAGCATTTATAAATTAAATATAAAAGAAGCTACACAAAATGAGTTTCAAGTTCACATGAACAGGGAAATACTCTAAGTTAATACCTGATATTAAGGTTTGTTTGTTGATCTTGTTACAGCAGGCAGGTAGCTAGAGGGACAGGGCCCAAATGGCAGGAAATCACCCATCTTATAAACAAACGTAGTGGGTGGTACATAGGCAGACAAAGGAAGGAACCTACAGATTGACAGGAGACCATATCTTTTGGGTGATAAGTGTCTTAGAAGCAGACAGAGAGAGGTGGGGAAAGGCAGGAATCTCCTGCTTCCAAGTGTAACCTGCTGCTCATTATGCTCTCATTACAGTAAAATTAGCCTTGCAGATAAGAACTACCCATCAGGCACCAATGCCATGATACTTCTGATCTAAGCTGCTGCTGCTACAGCTAAGTCACTTCAGTTGTGTCTGACTCTGTGGGACCCCATAGATGGCAGCCCACCAGGCTCCCCCATCACTGGGATTCTCCAGGCAAGAACACTGGAGTGGGTTGCCATTTTCTTCTCCAATGCATGAAAGTGAAAAGTAAAAGTGAAGTCGCTCAGTCGTGTCCGACTCTTAGGGTCCCCATGGACTGCAGCCTACCAGGCTCCTCCATCCATGGGATTTTCCAGGCAAGAGTACTGGAGTGGGGTGCCATTGCCTTCTCTGGATATAAGCTAAATAAGTACAAAAATCCCTCTTCCCCTTGGGGAAATGGAGTTGGAATGAAAATCAGACCCCCAAGTTCCTCCTTCCCCAGTAAATATCCCACCCCTTCATTTGTATACCCCTTATGACTGGCCTGGAGAAGGAAATGGCAACCCACTCCAGTATTCTTGCCTGGAGATTCCCAGGGACAGAGGAGCCTGTTGGGCTGCCATCTATGGGATTGCACAGAGTCAGACACAACTGACGCAACTTAGCAGTAGCAGCAGCAGCATGACTGGCCTGCAAAGAAACCCAGCGCAGCAGCTCCTCACCTGTCTGACTGCTCTCCCCCTGGGGAAGTATTCTTGCTTAAAGTCTCACTTTCCTTTCTTTAACCTCCTTGCTTGTCTCCAAATTCTTTTGAGATGAAGAGAGAACCTTAAATTCGCCTGGAACTATTTAATTAATATAGATCTGTCTTTAGAGCCATCAACATTGAGTATAATACTTTTAGTGCACCTAGGTGTTGTTGTTTTTCAGTTGCTCAGTCCAACTCTTTGCAACCCCATTGACTTCAGCACATCTGTGTTCCCTGTCCTTCACTATCTCCTGGAAAGTGTTCATACTCATGTCCACTGAGTCGATGATGCCATCCAACCATCTCATCCTCTGTCGCCTACTTCTCCTCCTGCCCTCAATCTTTCCTAGCATCAGGCTCTTTTCCAGTGAGTCAGCTCTTCACATCAGGTGGCCAGGTGCCGGGGGCCAACGTGAGGAACTCCGCCCATGGCAAGGGTCATGAGGAAGGAGGCTTGGCATACGCAAAGGCGTGATCAAGCCTCAGGAAACCCTCTGTTCCTGAGCATCTACCCCAAAATCAGAGTCTGTTTTATGCTCTCACCTACACCTCTGACTTTACGGTGGGCCCTCCCCCATAACCGTTTCTCTCGGAGAAGGAGTAAGCGTGCAGCTCCAAGGCAATAAAAATTCCTGGGCGTGACAAGAGTGTTTCAGCTTACGGACTGCTCTGAAGGTTATCTAGCCCGCGTGTATAGGTTCGTCCGGCCTCACGTGATTGTTTACAGCCTCCCAACCTGAGAGGCACGAGATGTTTTAGACTTACTAAAGGCAAATTCTTTTGGGGAGTTGGAAATTATTAGTATAGTGGGTTGGTTAGGAATTATATTGGTGAAGGGTTTTTCATTTGTTGTGTCAATAATTGCTGCTAATTCCCTGCTCTGGATGTGACAAGATTGTCTCAGGTCAAACCTCTCTGCTGATAGACTAGCTTGTGTGACAGGATTATCCATACTTCTGCCACATGATTGTTTACTACCTCTTAACCATAAACAGCACAGATAGTTTTGGAGTATTTTGAGAGTCTTAATTAGCGTAGGACTTTTTCTTCTTGTTGAGTCAATGATTGCCGCCAGGCCTCCACATCCTTAGGCACCTGGGAATATATTAATCAATGTATTTGGAATATAGAAAAGGAAATATAGTAGTTTTTGATGTTAGCAATACTAGACTTTTTGAGTTAATGGGTTTTCTCTTTTATAATAGATCACTGTACTTTGTTATAAATCACTGTGTCCTTGCTATGTAAAAATGTAACTTTATCACTATCTTAAGACTAAATAGATCTTAAGGGGAACATTGGTGAAAGGATTTTCATTTGTTGGGTTGATGTTTGCTGCTAAATCTCCATGTTCCCTGCTCTTATAATGAATATAACTAGCATATAGGAGAAATATGTATTAACCTTTAAGCATATAGGAGAAATAAGTATTAACCTTTAAGCATATAGGAGAAATAAGTATTAACCTTTAAGATTAATCATGTTAACCTTGGGTTAAATAAATTCCTTTCTTGATTGTATCTCACTACACCCTCACCCTATAGGAATGTAACTTTATTTGGAGGGTGGTGCCTGGTTTAAGAAAAAACACCATTGGAAGAAATAAGTTTTTTGGTTATCAAAAAGAAAGGATCATAAAATGTCAGCAGGTCTCACTCATGGCCAGAAGATGATGTAATATCCCTAAGACCTTTTTTTTATACATTTATGTGAAGCACCTGATTTTGATAAAGGTCAGGACTGCTGACCCCCGCGTGACTCTGTATTCATCCCTATGGGTAGCAAAAGGTATATAAGCAAACCCAAAAATAAAGAAATCGGATCAGTTTCCGGAAAGACTGATTCCCCCATGTCGCTTCTTTCTTGCTCCCCGTTTCTCTGGCTGAATTCCCATCTGGATTCAGCCTTCTTTTCTCCACTACACTATCTCCTACTACACTATCCATTTCTAATCTCTCTATATATCTGTAATTAAATATGTATTTTTCCAAAGACGCCGACGCCGTCCCCCCACCTTCGAATCACCCTGGATCCACCAGGGCTGGACCCTGGCAGCCAGGTACTGGAGTTGCAGCATCAGTCCCTCCAGGGAATATTCAGGGTTCATTTCCTTGAGGGTGGACTGGTTGGGTCTCCTTGCAGTCCAACGGACTCTCAAGAGTCTTCTCCAACACCACAGTTCAAAAGCATCAATTCTTCGGTGCTCAGCTTTCTTCACAGTCCAACTCTCACATCCATATATGACCACTGGAAAAACCATAACCTTGACTAGATGGACCTTTGCTGGCAAAGGAATGTCTCTGCTTTTTAATATGCTATCTAGGTTAGTCATAACTTTCTATCCAAGGAGTAAGCATCTTTTAATTTCATGGCTGCAATCATCATCTGCAGTGATTTTGGAGCCCCCAAAAATAAAGTCTGACACTGTTTCCATTGTTTCCCCATCTATTTCCCATGAAGGCATGGGACCAGATGCCACTATCTTAGTTTTCTGAATGTTGAGCTTTAAGCCATGTTTTTCACTCTCCTCTTTCACTTTCATCAAGAAGCTCTTTAGTTCCTCTTCACTTTCTGCCATAAGGGTGGTGTCATCTGCATATCTGAGGTTATTGATATTTCTCCCAGCAATCATGAGTCCAGCTTGTGCTTCCTCCAGCCCAGCATTTCTCATGATGTACTCTGCATGTAAGTGAAATAAGCAGGCTGACAATATACAGCCTTGACATACTCCTTTTCCTATTTGGAACCAGTCTGCTGTTCCATGTCTAGTTCTAACTGTTGCTTCCTGACCTGCATACAGGTTTCTGAAGAGGCAGGTCAGGTGGTCTGGTATTCCCATCTCTTGAAGAATTTTCCACAGTTTATTGTGATCCACACACTCAAAGGCTTTGGCATAGTCAATAAAGCAGAAACAGATGTTTTTCTGGAACTCTCTTGCTTTTTCCATGATCCAGCAGATGTTGGCAATTTGATCTCTGGTTCCTCTGCCTTTTCTAAAACCATCTTGAACATCTGGAAGTTCATGGTTCACGTACTGCTGAAGCCTGGCTTGGAGAATTTTGAGCATTACTTTACTAGCGTGTGAGACGAGTGCAATTGTGTCATAGTTTGAGCATTCTTTGGCATTGCCTTTCTTTGGGATCGGAATGAAAACTGGCCTTTTCCAGTCCTGTGGCCACTGCTGAGTTTTCCAAATTTGCTGTTCATTTCGAGTGCAGCACTTTCACAGCATCATCTTTCAGGATTTGAAAGAGCTCAGCTGGAATTCCATCACCTCCACACTAGCTTTGTTCGTAGTGATGCTTTCCAAGGCCCACTTGACTTCACATTCCAGGATGTCTGGCTCTAGGTGAGTGATCACACCATCATGTTTATCCAGGTCCTGAAGATCTTTTTTGTACAGTTCTTCTGTGTATTCTTGCCACCTCTTCTTAATATCTTCTGCTTCTGTTAGGTCCATACCATTTCTGTCCTTTATCGAGCCCATCTTAGCATGAAATATTTCCTTGGTATCTCTAATTTTCTTGAAGAGCTCTCTAGTCTTTCCCATTCTGTTGTTTTTCTCTATTTCTTTGCATTGATCACTGAGGAAGGCTTTCTGAAATCTCCTTGCTATTCTTTGGAGCTCTGAAATTAGATGCTTATATCTTTCCTTTTCTCCTTTGCTTTTTGCTTCTTTTCTTTTCACAGCTATTTGTAAGGCCTCCTCAGACATCATGGTCAACAAAAGAGTCCAAAATGCAGTACTTGGATGCAATCTCAAAAACGACAGAATGATCTCTGTTCATTTCCAAGGCAAACCATTCAATACCACAGTAATCCAAGCCTATGCCTCAACCAGTAATGCTGAAGAAGCTGAAGTTGAACAGTTCCATGAAAACTTACATGACATTTTAGAACTAACACCCCCAAAAGATGTCCTTTTCATTATACGGGACTGGAATGCAAAAGTAAGAAGGCAAGAAACATCTGGAGTAACAGGCAAATTTGGTCTTGGAATACGGAATCAAGCAGGGCAAAGGCTAATAGAATTTTGCCAAGAGAATGCACTGGTCATAGCAAACACCCTCTTCCAACAACACAAGAGAAGACTCTACACATGGACATCACCAGATGGTCAACACCGAAATCAGGTTGATTATATTCTTTGCAGCCAAAGATGGAAAAGCTCTATACAGTCAGCAAAAACAAGACCAGGAGCTGACTGTGGCTCAGATCCTGAACTCCTTATTACCAAATTCAGACTTAAATTGAAGAAAGTAGGGAAAACCGCTAGACCATTCAAGTATGACCTAAATCAAATCCCTTATGATTATACAGTGGAAGTGAGAAATAGATTCAAGGGACTAGATCTGAGTGCCTGATGAACTATGGTCGGAGGTTCGTGACATTGTACAGGAGACAGGGATCAAGACCATCCCCAAGAAAAAGAAATGCAAAAAAGCAAAACGGCTGTCTGAGGAGGCCTTATAAATAGCTGTGATCCACACAGTCAAAGGCTTTGGCATAGTCAATGAAGCAGAAGTAGATGATTTTTTATTTTTATTTTGTTTAATTCCCTTGCTTTTTCTACGATCCAGTGGATGTTGGCAATTTGATCTGTGGTTCCTCTGCTTTTTCTAAATCCAGCTTGTACATCTGATCACAGGACTGGAAAAGTTAAGTTTTCATTCCAATCTCAAAGAAGGGCAATGACAAAGAATGTTCAAATTACCACACAATTGAGCTTATTTCACATGCTAGCAAGGTAATGCTCAAAATCCTTCAAGCTAGGCTTCAATACTATGTGAACTGAGAACTTCCAGATGTACAAGCACCTAAGTTTAATGGAAGTTAAATGAAATCTTGTTATATCTGTTGTAAATTTGTCAGAAAGAAAAATAACTTGATATGAAACTTTTTTAAATTTAAATTTATTTATTTTAATTGGAGGCTAATTACTTTACAATATTGTATTGGTTCTGCCACACATCAACATGAATCCACCACGGGCGTACACCTGTTCCCCATCTTAAAGCCCCCTCCCACCTCCCTCCCCATACCATCCCTCCAGGTCATCCCAGTGCACCAGCCCCAAGCATCCTGTATTGAACCTGGACTAAATTTAGAGAAGAGCTAACACCTATCCTACTCAAACTCTTCCAGAAAATTGCAGAGGAAGGTAAACTTCCAAACTCATTCTATGAGGCCCGCTGCTGCTTTTGCTAAGTCGCTTCGGTCATGTCCAACTCTGTGTGACCCCATAGACTGCAGGCTCCCACCAGGCTCCCCTATCCCTGGGATTCTCCAGGCAAGAACACTGGAGTGGGTTGCCATTTCCTTTTCCAATGCATGAAAGTGAAAAGTGAAAGGGAAGTCGCTCAGTCGTGTCCGACTCTTAGCGACCCCATGGACTGCAGCCTACGAGGCTCCGCTGTCCATGGGATTTTCCAGGCAAGAGTACTGGAGTGGAGTACCATTGCCTTCTCCGTCTATGAGGCCACCATCACCCTAATACCAAAACCTGACAAAGATGCCACAAAAAAAGAGAAAACTACAGGCCAATATCACTGATGAACATAGATGCAAAAATCCTTAACAAAATTCCAGCAATCAGAATCCAACAACACATTAAAAAAATCATACATCATGACCAAGTGGGCTTTATCCCAGGGATGCAAGGATTCTTCAGTATCCACAAATCAATCAATGTAATACACCACATTAACAAATTGAAAAATAAAAGCCGTATGATTATCTCAATAGATGCAGAGAAAACCTTTGATAAAATTCAACATCCATTTATGATAAAAAAAAAACAAAACTCTCCAGAAAGCATGAACAGAAGGAACATACCTCAACATAATAAAAGCCATATATGACAAACCCACAGCAAACGTTATCCTCAATGGTGAAAAATTGAAAGCATTTCCCCTAAAGTCAGGAACAAGACAAGGGTGCCCACTTTCACCACTCCTATTCCACATAGTTTTGGAAGTTTTGGCCACAACAATCAGAGCAGAAAAGAAATAAAAGGAATCCAAATTGGAAAAGAAGAAGTAAAACTCTCACTGTTTGCAGATGACATGATCCTCAGCATGGAAAACTCTAAAGACTCCAGCAGAAAATTACTAGAGCTAATCAATGAATATAGTAAAGTTCCAGTATATAAAATCAACACACAAAAATCCCTTGCATTCCTATACACTAACAATGAGAAAACAGAAAGAGAAATTAAGGAAACAACCCCATTCATCATTGCAACAAAAAGAATAAAATACTTGAGAATATATCTACCTAAAGAAACTGCTGCTGCTGCTAAGTCGCTTCAGTAATGCCCAACTCTGTGCGACCCCATAGATGGCAGCCCACCAGGCTCCCCCGTCCCTGGGATTCTCCAGGCAAGAACACTGGAGTGGGTCCCAAAGAAACTAAAGACCTATATGTAGAAAACAATAAAACACTGATGAAAGAAATCAAAGAGGACACTAATAGATGGAGAAATATATCATGTTCATGGATCAGAAGAATCAATATAGTGAAAATGAGTAGACTACCCAAAGCAATCTATAGATTCAATGCAATCCCTATCAAGCTACCAACAGAACTTTTCACAGAGCTAGAAAAATAATTTCACAGTTTGTATGGAAATACAAAAAAACTCAAATAGCCAAAGCAATCTTGAGAAAGAAAAATGGAACTGGAGGAATCAACCTGCCTGATCTCAGGCTCTACTACAAAGCTGCAGTCATCAAGACAGTATGGTACTGGCACAAAGACAGAAATATAGATCAATGGAACAAAATAGAAAGCCCAGAGATAAATCCACACACATATGGACACCTTATCTTTGACAAAGAAGGCAAGAATATATGATGGAGAAAAGACAATCTCTTTAACAAGTGGTGCTAGGAATACTGGTCAACCACTTGTAAAAGAATGAAACTAGAACACTTTCTAACATCACATACAAAAATAAACTCAAAATGGATTAAAGATCTAAATGTAAGACCAGAAACTATAAAACTCTTAGAGGAGAACATAGGCAAAACACACTACAACATAAATCACAGCAGGGTCCTCTATGACCCACCTCCCAGAATATTGGAAATAAAAGCAAAAATAAACAAATGGGACCTAATTAAAATTAAAAGCTTCTGCACAACAAAGGAAAGTATAAACAAGGTGAAAAGATAGCCTTCAGAATGGGAGAAAATAATAGCAAATGAAGCAATTGACAAAGAACTAATCTCAAAAATATACAAGCAACTCCTGCAGCTCAATTCCAGAAAAATAAATGACCCGATCAAAAAATGGGCCAAAGAACTAAACAGACATTTCTCCAAAGAAGGCATGCTGCTGCTGCTGCTGCTGCTGCTGCTGCTGCTAAGTCACTTCAGTCATGTCCGACTCTGTGCAACCCCATAGATGGCAGACCATCAGGCTCCCCCGTCCCTGGGATTCTCCAGGCAAGAACACTGGAGTGGGTTGCCATTTCCTTCCCCAATGCATGAGAGTGAAAAGTGAAAGTGAAGTCACTCAGTCATGTCTGACTCTTAGCGACCCCATGGACTGTAGCCCACCAGGCTCCTCCATCCATGGGATTTTCCAGGCAAGAGTACTGGAGTGGGGTGCTATTGAAAGAAGGCATACAGATGGCTAACAAACACATGAAAAGATATGAAACTTTCATGAGTTAATTAAATACAAATGACATAAGAGTTTTTCAGTAAACTACAGGAATAGTTGCATTCTGAAAATTCTCTAAAATAGTCTCTCCAAATTTTAGTAACATTTGCTTGCCTCTTGGTTTTCACTAGAAATTTAGATGTTTAAGACTCATGGATTCTAATTTAAATATGCAATGAGTGCTACTAAAAATAATAAAACATTTCACTATACAGTAGGAAAGTAGGATACATGTTTTGAGTAAAAAAGGATTTTTATACATGGTTGGGCTGAGATTAGGTTAACTTCTTCAGGTAAATGGATTTTGTTATTAAAAGTAGACTGGTGCAAGACTAGATTTGGTTCCTCTATTCTAAGAGAACATGTTTACTTCGAATGCTGCTTTTGATAACAGATTGTATGAATTTGCATTTAAGTGATCTGTATTTGTTTTTAAATAGTCACAGTGACCTATGATCTGACCAAATATTTTTAAAACTTTTTGATATTTTTTATGAATTTCATATCAAATTCTAATTAAAGTTCTTTTGACTTCAGCTAGCTTGGAGATGCTTCAGAGGGCCCCTCAGAAAAAAATTTAATATAATTTAAAAATACATATATTTATACAAAACTGATAAGTTAAATTACACAGAAGTCAGTGAATGATCAGCCTCCTCAGATTATATGGTATGAATAAATTTTATTAATACAGACATTCTAGAAACTACACAACGTTTCTGAAATTTGGACATGCCCTGGTATGATGTCTCAATTTTAGTTGTTATTGTACAATGTTGTATGTCACAACAACTTGGATAAGCTTCTTTGTCAAGACACACTGTAATTAGATCCTTAACCACACCTTTCTAAGACAGTTATCATTCATAAACAGATAAGCTGACAATTTGCAAAACTGCCACATCTTCAAAAAGAGTCATGAAAAGGACATTTTGACAAAAACAGGTTCCTGATAACTTTTAAATCTTACTGCTAAACTAGGTAAGATATTTTAAAAGTCTAATGGAAACTCTGATTTCATAAAAATGTTAGTAAAAAGAATTAATTATGCAGAAGTGAGTCAACTGATGAAACCAAAAAATACTATAATTTTTGGTTTTGCTTGAAGTATTACTGGCTTTTCTGTACCTAGACAGCATATTCAGAGAAGGAAATGGCAACCCACTCCAGTATTCTTGCCTGGAGAATCCTGTGGACAGAGGAGCCTGGTGGGCTGCTGTCCATGGGGTCACATAGAGTCAGACACGACTGAAGAGACTTAGCATGCATGCATGTGTTGGAGAAGGAAATGGCAACCCACTCCAGTATTTTTGCCTGGAGAATCCCAGGGATGGAGGAGCCTGGTGGGCTGCCATCTATGCTGTTGCAGAGTCAGACATGACTGAAGCGACTTAGCTATAGCTGCTGCTGCTGCTAAGTTGCTTCAGTTGTGTCCAACTCTGTGCGACCCCATAGACAGCAGCCCACCAGGCTCCTCCATCCCTGGGATTCTCCAGTCAAGAACACTGGAGTGGGTTGCCATTTCCTTCTCCAATGCAGGAAAGCAAAAATTGAAAGTGAAGTTGCTCAGTCATGTCCAACTCTTAGGGACCCCATGGACTACAGACTTCCAGGCTCCTCCATCCATGGGATTTTCCGGGCAAGAGTACTAGAGTGGGGTGCCATTGCCCTCTACAGCATATTAAAAAGCAGAGACATTACTTTGCCAACAAAGGTCCGTCTAGTCAAGGCTATGGTTTTTCCAGTAGTCATGTGTGGATGTGAGAGTTGGACTGTGAAGAAAGATGAGTGCCAAAGAACTGATGTTTTTGAACTATGGTGTTGGAGAAGACTTTTGAGAGTTCCCTTGGACTGCAAGGAGATCCAACCAGTCCATCCTAAAGGAGATCAGTTCCAAGTGTTCATTGGAAGGACTGATGTTGAAGCGGAAACTCCAATCCTTTGGCCACCAGATGCATAGAACTGACTCATTGGAAAAGACCCTGATGCTGGGAAAGATTGAAGGCGGGAAGAGAAGGGAACGACAGAGGAAAAGATGGTTGTATGGCATCACCGACTCAATAGACATGAGTTTGAGTAAACTCTGGGAGTTGGTGATGGACAGAGAAGCCTCGTGTGCAGTCCATGGGGTCACCAAGAGTCAGACACGACTGAGCAACTGAACTGAACTGAACTGAACTGAATCTGTGCTTTTCCAGATATAAGGAAATCTTTCCCCCTAAGTATAGTTAGGGCATAGTCAGAAAGTTAAAATTAATAGATGAGGATCAGAACTGGAGCTAAAAGCCTAAGTCCAATTACAAATTAGAAAACAACAAGGTTAAAGGAGTTCGTCGAGTTCGAATAATTGTAGATAAAGAAGAGAACTGTGCTATTTTCTAAAGATTCTAATATTCCTTGTCCAAGGCTGATCAGTTCTGTTCCACAATCACCCTTCATCTTCCCTGTTTGGCAGGAAGTAGACAAGAGTGGTTTTCGCCCGTTTCCCACAAGATTGTGGAGTGGACATTGACAGTGGGGAATTGTAACAGAGAATAACAAATCTGACTCCATACTAGTTCTGGTTCTTTTATTTTAACCTTTGCATTCTGTTGCTTTTGCTACCAGTTAATCACTCAAAAGATGTTGCCTATCCTTTAAATGATACATACTGGCCTGTCTCAGGGAGCCCTGCCCCCATGCTTGAATGTTAAACTGAAACACTTTATTCAGCCCACAGGAAACATCCTGACCTAGCTCACTTGTGAACATTTGCAGGAAAGAAGAAATTAATATATGCCCCAAACCAGGAGATATTTGTAATAACTCATTACTGATATTGCCTGTTTTACAAACTTGTTGTTTCTTGCATTAACAAATGTATAACTGAGCCTCTGATAAAATGATGATACATAGTTCCATATGAGATTAATGGCAGTGTAACTCTAGATATGGGAAGAAACAACAAGAGGGAATATTTTCCTGGACCATAATATACTAGTAAGACAGGTGGTCCAGAGACTTTAGGCTATTGTTAATAAGGCTTAGTTCAGTGACAGCACATTGAGTGGCCTCCGCGAAATCTTTGCCAGACTTCGGAATGAGCATTCCTAGTACCATGGGATGAAGTGGTCATGAAATGCTCTCAAAGCCATGGTCAAATTTATGACCATGAAGCGGCCCTGCCGACTAAAAATTAGCATTTTCCATCTACCTCTCCACTGTAGCTGCTGGCCTTTAATACCCCCTAAAAGGAGTTCAGGTTGGAGATCAGGAAGGAGGCACTCTGTACTCTGGGAAAAGGTAGCAGAACAGGTCTTCAGATACATATTTTCAGATTTTATAAGCCCAAATTCTTGCATTTTCTCATATCTAGAAAAGCATTAAAACCACTAATGGTGACACCTGCGTTAGCCACTATGGAGAGCAATACATTTGGAAGTAAAAATGTAATAGCTGTGTCAGACTCAGATGTCACTAGCCAACCTCAAAGCAGCATCTGCTGGAATTCTAACTAAGCAGTACTGGGACAGGCCTTTCCTCTACATCCTCTGCTTTAGCTCCTCTCTGAAGTATGTAGATAACAGTATTAGAGACACATTTCCTGAGTTGTTTTACAGATGTGGAACCCACCCCCACACACACACATATCAAAAGGAAGGTATTAACTACTTGATGATCATGAGAATATAGGCTCAGGCCTCCCAGACCCTAAGGACTGACAAGGTTAACCTCTGTGACTCCACCCTGTTCCCTCACCATCAAGCCAATCAGAGAATTGTGCATGAGCTGATCACATACCCTTCGACCCCCTCCCTCACCTGGCTTTTAAAAATTCTGTGCCAAAACCCTTCAGGGAGCTTCGGGCTTTTTAGGGCGTGTCTCCATGCATGGCCCTGCAATAAACCTTTCTCTGCTCCAAACTTTTGGGTTTCGGTTTGTTTGGGTCACTGCATTGAGCACATGAACTTGTACTGCTGCTGCTGCTCCTGCGAAATCATTCAGTCATGTCCTACTCTGTGCGACCCCACAGAGGGCAAATTAGTAAAGAAACAAACTCTCAACCCTGAATTCCATATGTCTGGGGATAAGAAAGAGATTTATTTCCTTCCACATGAGAGTTTTATTTCCTACTCTCAGGGATACAGAGAGGAGAACCAAAATGTCCTCCTTGCATACAGACTGTTTCTTAAATAGCTTTAATTCAAAATAATCAATATGCAATTGAGGCATATTCTGGGGAGCGGGGGGTTGAGCCTTCCCTCAACCCTAACATAACCAATGAAGAACAGGGGGTAGTGGATAAATGAGTTCTGTCCCCTCCCGTGCCCCAGGTAAGCAGTACTGAGGTATATTCTAAACAAGTCCTCAGAGGGTCCCCCAGCAGGACTGAGCCCTCTTGCCTCCAGTGGTAAACAGCTCAATAACACACCTTGGACTGGCTTTGCCTTCTCTCCTGGTCACTTCCCAGCCACCCACCCCTCCTATTTTCTGGGGTGAATGATCTGCTTTCCCTTTGAGGGAGACCCAAGTTAAGACCTAGAGCTATGTGACTCATGGTTATATGATTAAGTGCATGGGAAGAGCTGGGGTGACAAATGTCAGAATGCAGGCGGTGGGGCTTACATGTTAATGCTATTTTATTGCCCTGATTAGGTCAAATGGACCCTGAGTCAATGGTCAGCTCTATCAGCATGGTTCTGGAGAATCAGAAACTTGGAAATCCTCTGTAAATGCCCAGTTTCCCAGGTATAAAGAAAAGGGATACAGGTATTTCTCAATTGCTTCAGAATGCGTAGGGGAAAGGGTGTGTTTGGCACATCAGAGAAAACTTCAACTGACATTTCAAAAAGACCGATTTCCTTGACTCTCATCCCCCCTCCTTCCTTCTCTTCTTTCCTCCTTTTCCTTTCTCTCTCCCACCCCCCCCCGCCCCCCCCCCCCCACGGGGCCAAGGATGATGACTCAGCACTTTCCCTCTGGGGACAGCTAGAGCAATTGGTAAACAGAGTTTCTTTTCCCCTCTGGAAGAACCCAGAAAGGAGGGCATGTTTCCCCATGAGGGTGACTCTTAACAGCCCTCCTCTCAGGCCCTTTCCAGCTCCACCCCATGTGATATCTCCCAGATATAAGCTTCTAGTAGCTTCTGCCCTTAGAGATCTGGCTGGGGCAGCCAAACCCCGACCCTGGTGTTCAAACCATGTGCAGGCTAAGAATAGCCTGGCCCCCTCTACCTCCTTATCAAACATACTAGCTGCCTGGAACAAACAACAGTACCAGTTAAGAGCATCATCTTGGGTTTCTGATTGTTCTTAGGTACACATCCCACCCTGAACAAGTTCCTTGACCTCTTTAAATCTCAGGTTGCTAATCTGTGAAACAGTGGTTACAATAGTAGCCACCTCATCAGGCTGTGTGAAGAATTAAATGAGCAGCACAGAAATTCTCTGGTAGCACAATGGATAAGAATCTACCTGCTAATGCAGGGGACACGGGTCCAATCCCTGGTCTGGGAAGATTCTACATGTGGTGGAGCAACTGATCTCCATGCTATTCTTTGCAGGCCTGTAAATGTGGAGCTTCCTTTTCTGCCCCCAGTTTCTATGAGTTTTAATCTCAGTGAGATATGGGGCCAGAAATTTTTTGGTCTTAATAAAATGCCAAGGCTGCAACAGATATGGTCAGAACTACAGACTTTAGAAAGATTTTCCTGAGTATAATCTCTACTGATTCTCACAAAACCTTGTGAGCTCATTAAAGGAGGAAACCTAATATTTGTCTCAGTAGCCACTGAGGTGGAGAGGTAATACATGGAAAAATAAACCAAATCCAAGGGAGGGAAGGCTTAATATTTCAAAATGGCACTTCTTAAAGCAATCTATAACTCTAATGGCATTCCAAACAAAGCTCAACCGGAATTTCCATAGCACTTAATGAATTAATCCTAAAATTTTTACAGCAGAATAAAGGGCCAAGTATACCCAGAGGAATTTGAAAAAGAATAAGGGTAGATTTACCCCCATAGGATATCAAGACATTTTACAGGTCTAGTAATATTTTTTAAATGTACTCATACAATGGAACAGAAAAACTAAGAATGATATCAAAATATCATAAATGACAAAAATAGCATTACAAGTCAGTAAAGGTAAATGAAACACTCAGTAGATGGTTCTGTTACTACAGTCTGTCCCCAAGGAAACAGGGAAATTAAGTCTCTGTCCTATATAATATACAAAAATTCCAAGTGGTTCAAAAACATGAACATTAAGTCTTTAAAAATATGTCAAAACTTTTAAAAGACTATCAAATCATAAAGTCTTGATAAATAAAACATTTGACCACATTAAAAAGTGGGAAATTAAACATTAAAATTTGAAGTTTCTGCATAGAAAAGATATAAAGAGCAAAATTAAAAGATCACAGACTGAATCACATATTTACAAAGCATGTACTAGCAACAAATTAGTTTTCCAAATACATAAGATCTGCAAATAATAAATGAAATACAAACAACCTAAGGATAATTGACAAAAGATATGAAAAGGCAATTCATAAAAGAAACCTCTGTGGCCAAAAGCATGGGGAAATGTTCAAACTCATTAGAAATCAGGGAAATGAAAATTTAATCTATAATGAGATTTTAGTTCATATCAAAAAAATTAGCAAAAATTTTCAACTTTGATAATACCAGGCTTTTAAGGAAATGGAAACCCTCATATATTTCCAGTGAGAATGTAAGTATGAGAGCAATGTGACAGTGCTTGGTAAAGTTTCAGAAATGCAAACCTCACCACCAGGCAATTCTTTAGGCATATACCCAATTTCCACACTCATGCCTGGAGACCAGGAAAGCAAGTTTACAGTGGTAAAAAAGTAGAAATATTCCAACTTTCCCTTGGTAAGAAAATGGATGCCTAAACTGAATAATTCATACCATGAATAACCATACAAATGAGTAACCCAGGTTACATATATCAATACGAATGAATTTCAAAAACAAAGCTGAAGGGGGGCGGAGAAGTTGAAAAAGCAAGTAAACACTTCTGTAAATTTTTAATGCAAAAATCCATACTATGTATTCAGTTCAGTTCAGTTCAATTCAGTCACTCAGTCGTGTCCGACTCTTTGCGATCCCATGGACTGCAGCACGCCAGGCGTCCCTGTCCATCACCAACTCCCGGAGTTTACTCAAATTTATGTCCACTGAGTTGGTGATGCCATAAAATCACCTCATCCTCTGTTGTCTCCTTCTCCTCCTGCCCCCAATACCTCCCAGCATCAGAGTCTTTTCCAATTAGTTAACTATTCGCATGAGGTGCCCAAAGTATTGGAGTTTCAGCTTTAGCATCAGTCCTTCCAACGAACACCCAGGACTGGTCTCTTTTAGAACGGACTGGTTGGATCCCCTTGCACCAAGGGACTCTCAAGAGTCTTCTCCAACACCACAGTTCAAAAGCATCAATTCTTAAGCACTCAGCTTTCTTCACAGTCCAACTCTCACATCCATACATGACCATGACCACGGGAAAACCATAGCCTTGACTAGATGGACCTTTGCCAGCAGCGTAATGTCATTGCTTTTTAATATGCTGTCTAAGTTGGTCATAACTTTCCTTCCAAGGAGTAAGCGTCTTTTAATGTCATGGCTGCAGTCACCATCTGAAGTGATTTTGGAGCTCCAAAAAATAAAGTCTGACACTGTTTCCACTGTTTCCCCATCTATTTCCCAGGAAGGCATGGGACCAGATGCCATGATCTTAGTTTTCTGAACATTGAGCTTTAAGCCAACTTTTTCACTCTCCTCTTTCACTTTCATCAAGAGCTTTTTAGTTCCTCTTCACTTTCTGCCATACGGGTGGTGTCATCTGCATATCTGAGGTTATTGATAGTTCTCCCAGCAATCTTGATTCCAGCTTCTGCTTCTTCCAGCCAAGCGTTTCTCATTATGTACTCTGCATGTAAGTTAAATAAGCAGGATGACAATATACAGCCTTGATGTACTCCTTTTCCTATTTGGAACCAGTCTGTTGTTCCATGTCCAGTTCTAATTGTTGCTTCCTGACCTGCATACAGGTTTCTGAAGAGGCAGGTCAGGTGGTCTGGTATTCCCATCTCTTGAAGAATTTTCCATAGTTTATTGTGATCCACACGATCAAAGGCTTTGGCATAGTCAGTCAAGCAGAAATAGATGTTTTTCTGGAACTCTCTTGCTCTTTCCATGATCCAGCGGATGTTGGCAATTTGATCTCTGGTTCCTCTGCCTTCTCTAAAACCAGCTTGAACATCTGGAAGTTCACGGTTCACATATTGCTGAAGCCTGGCTTAGAGAATTTTGAGCATTACTTTACTAGCATGTGAGATGAGTGCAATTGTGTGGTAGTCTGAGCATTCTTTGGCATTGCCTTTCTTTGGGATTGGAATGAAAACTGGCCTTTTCCAGTCCTGTGGCCACGGCTGAGTTTTCCAAATTTGCTGGCATATTGAGTGCAGCACTTTCACAATATCATCTTTCAGGATTTGAAACAGCTCAACTGGAATTCCATCACCTCCACTAGCTTTGTTCATAGTGATGCTTTCTAAGGCCCACTTGACTTCATATTCCAGGATGTCTGGCTCTAGGTGAGTGACCACACCATTGTGATTATCTTGGTCATGAAGCTCTTTTTTGTACAGTTCTTCTGTGTATTCTTGCCACCTCTGCTTAATATCTCTTGCTTCTGTTAGGTCCATACCATTTCTGTCCTTTATCGAGCCCATCTTTGCATGAAATGTTCTCTTGGTAGCTCTAATTTTCTTGAATAGATCTCTAGTCTTTCCCACTCTGTTGTTTTCCTCTATTTCTCTGCATTGATTGCTGTTACACACATACAATTCTTAAGTATAATACATATGGAAACATGTTGATTTCCGGTTAGACTTTGTGGAGAGAGAAAAGGAAGAGGAATGACCAGGGTAGGATTTAAGGACTATACCAAACTGTGTGGATCACAATAAAATGTGGAAAATTCTGAAAGAGATGGGAATACCAGACCACCTGACCTGCTTCTTGAGAAACCTGTATGCAGGTCAGGAAGCAACAGTTAGAACTGGACATGGAACAACAGACTGGTTCCAAATAGGAAAAGGAGCATGTCAAGGCTGTATATTGTCACAGCCTGCTTATTTAACTTACATGCAGAGTACATCATGAGAAACGCTGGGCTGAAAGAAACACAAGCTGGAATCAAGATTGCTGGGAGAACTATCAATAACCTCAGATATGCAGATGACACCACCCTTATGGCAGAAAGTGAAGAGGAACTAAAAAGCCTCTTGATGAAAGTGAAAGTGGAGAGTGAAAAAGTTGGCTTAAAGCTCAACATTCAGAAAACGAAGATCATGGCCTCTGGTCCCATCACTTTATGGCAAATAGATGGGGAAACAGTGGAAACAGTGTCAGATTTTATTTTGGGGGGCTTTAAAATCACTGAGGATGGTGACTGCAGCCATGAAATTAAAAGATGCTTACTCCTTGGAAGGAAGGTTATGACCAACCTAGATAGCATATTCAAAAGCAGAGACATTACTTTGCCAACAAAGGTCCATCTAGTCAAGGCTATGGTTTTCCAGTGGTCATGTATGGATGTGAGAGTTGGACTGTGAAGAAAGCTGAGTGCTGAAGAATTGATGCTTTTGAACTGCGGAGTTGGAGAAGACTCTTGAGAGTCCGTGGACTGCAAGGAGATCCAACCAGTCCATTCTAAAGGAGACCAGTCCTGGGTGTTCATTGAAAGGACTATGTTGAAGCTGAAACCCCAATACTTTGGCCACCTCATGTGAAGAGTTGACTCATTGGAAAAGACCCGGATGCTAGGAGGGATTGGGGGCAGGAAGAGAAGGCACAACAGAGGATGAGATGGTTGGATGGCATCACCAACTCGATGGACATGAGTTTGGGTAAATTCCAGGAGTTGGTGATAGACAGGGAGGCCAGGCATGCTGTGATTCACGGATCGCAAAGAGTCAGACACGACTGAGCAACTGAACCGAACTGAACTGAACTGAGCATTTAATTGCTTTTAAAGCAGAAAGAAGCCTCTGAAACAAATATGACAAATATTCATATCTGTTAGATCTGGGAGGTAGATTTATAGGCTTCTGTTACAATATTTTTATATTTCAGTGTGTTTGGAATCTTGTCTCATAATGTAAAAGTTCAATTTAAGACATCACCTTGGTACAGGCAATGTGTACCCTAGCTCTATGGTGGGAATTAGAGTTGCATGGGGCGCAGCCTCAGATGGGACCTGATGCTGTGACAAGTGTCAGCAGCAGCCATGGTAGGGCAGTGAGGCAGTGGTAGCTATGATGCTCTGAGCTTCTGGTGGTAGCTATCACATTCTCCTGGCTCCAAGGAGACCCCTCTGAGCTAAATACAAACCAGAAGTAGTCATTTGACCCAAGCAAACTTCTAGGGATTTCCTGAGATGGTCATAGTAGCAGGAACATCAGGGAGAAGCAAAAGGCATTCTCAGAGACTGGGGAGATGGGCAATCCAGCCATTTCACTGGAATATTAAAAAGGAATAAAGTAGTCCAATTCCATGTTTTTTGAATGGAAGGTGATAGAAGATTCCCATTCTCTCTTTGGGGTCACAGGCTAAGAAGTACTTTCTCTTACTGAGACGACCCAGAGAGTCCTGGAAATAGAGCCCAGAGCCCTGGTTCCCAGCTGACCTAGCTCCCAGCTGCCAGCTGAGCAAACTCCCAGAATCCCACAGACCACAGCATCATAGAAGGTTCCAATTTGGCAGTGAGGTGGGACTGTTGCCTAGAGTTACCAGGTACAGTGTTGAGAAATGAATACCACTCTCTCTACCATGAAGCCTCTAAAGTTCCTTGAGAATCTGAGATATTTCTCTCAAATTTGTTCTGTCCCCAGGAAAACACAAGAGAATATCCTATTCCTAACTCCCAGCTTGTTGGTCATTGGTCAGTTTATCAGTTTCCTGTCATTAGAACTACAGACTTCAGAGCTGGGAACTTTAGCAATAAGTCTTTCAGTTTCTAGATAAGTTCTGGACAAGAGAGGAATTTGACCAGCAAGTCACTGAAAGACCTGGGAGGAGAACTTCCATCTCTACATTTGTGTGATCTCTGATATGGAAAGTTTCTGGCAGAGATGGAGGCCCAGGATCAATGCCCAGGGAAGGGAGGAGAAAAGTCGGAGCTAGTCAGGAATGGAGTCCAGAGTCAGGACACAGTGCAATGGGCAGAGTTCCTGGCAGCTGAGAAAAGCCAGAGGATCCTGATCTCTGTGGCCCAGAGGGCAAGGGTCCTAGGGACAAACTCCAGGACCTTCTCTAAATCTCTAATCTGCCCAGAAGGTGCAACCTGAGGCCAAAGGGGAAAAGCAAGCCTCCAGCTTCTGCAAAGCAATGGGGAGGCAAGAACAGTGAGGGGTGGGGAGGAGATGGTACCAGCACAGGGTCTGAACCAACCAGAGTTCACATGGCCAATTCCACAGCCTGATATGAGGCTGAGTCACAGCAGAGAGTCTGACAGGGATGGCCACCGTGGCTGGTCACTCCTTGGCTTTATCTTTTTCTCCAGCACTATCTTGTTGCCTTGATGTGGTGGCAGAGGTGCTGCCTGTATTAATCACGGTTCTCCAGACAGAACTCTTCTATGGTTTCTTCCCATTGCCCTTAAGCGAAAAGGTAAAGTCTGGAATGCAGCCCTCATGGAACTCCCAACCCAGCTCCTATACCAGCAACTGAGCTTCATCCTCTGTCCACGCCCTATTCCCTGCAACTGTCACCTATCTTCCTCTAGGTCTGCCAGGGCACTCTGCTCCATCTTGCCTTCACGCATGCTCTTCCCTCAACTAGGAATCCTCTTTCCCTTCTCTTTGCTAAGATGAATCACAAGGTGAAATCGAGATGGCTAGGAGAAATATCTATAACTTCAGATACGCAGATGATACTGCTCTAATGACAGAAAATGAAAAGGAACTAAACAGCTTCCCGATGAAGGTGAAAGGGAAGAGTGAAAAATCTGGCTTAAAACCCAACATTCAAAATGCCAATATCATGCCATCCGATCCCATCACTTCCTGGCAAATAGAAGAGGGAAAGGTGGAAGCAATGACAGATTTTATTTTCTTGGGCTCCAAACTCACTGTGGATAGTGACTGCAGCCATGAAATTAAAAGACCCTTGCTCCTTGGAAGAAAAGCTATAACAAATCTAGACAGCATATTCAAAAGCAAAGACATCACTTTGCCAACAAAGGTTTCTATAGTCAAAGCTATGGTTTTTGCAGTAGTCATGTACATATGTGGGAGTTGGACCATAAAGAAAGCTGAGCACCAAAGAATTGATGCTTTTGAATTGTGGTGGTGGAGAAGACTCTTCAGAGTCCCTTGTACTGCAAAGAGATCAAGCCAGTCAATCCTGAAAGAAATCAATCCTGAGTATTCATTGGAAGGACAGATGCTGAAGTTGAAGATCCAATACTTTGGCCACCTGACGTGAAAAGCCAACTCATTTGAAAAGACCCTGATGCTGGGAAATATTGAGGGCAAAAGGAGAAGGGAGCTGAAGATGAAATCATTAGATAGCATCACTGACTCAATGGACATGAGTCTCAGCAAAGTCCAGGAGATAGTGAAGGACAAGGGAGCCTAGAGTGCTGCAGTCCATGAGGTCACAAAGAATCACTGAAAAACAGTAACAAATCAGACACAATGGGGCAAAAACTCTTCAACATGTAGCACTGCCTGGAGACAGGAAAAGGGCAAGAGAACAAGAACTCAGTTATAAAACTCTTACCATTCCAGATCCATTACACAATCAGCCTGCCAGGCAGGTACCTCTGAGTCATGAGTGGTGACCTCCTCCTCACTGGAAGTGGGCAAGCAAGGCTGAGGTCTAGTGGGTAGGGAAGATAAAGAAGAATAGTGCCTTCCAAAACTCCTTTCCCTCTAATTCATAAAACAGGGTTCCACTTCACCAAAAGAGGCAGGATGGTGGACCTATCTCTAGCAAGAACTACCAAGGGTCGCTGGGGCAGGGCAGTCAAGGGACCAAGTTACCAAATTACCTGGCTCAGGTTTCAGTACTACTGTGGGTCCTGTGCCTGCCCTGCAGCAGCTCAGGCAATTAAACAATGCTTGGGTTTAGGACAGCTTCCAAAACCTCAGAGAGAATGTGCTAAGTACACTTGTCTCCAGCCCTGCCCTGGGAACAGCTCTCTTTTCTGTGAGCAGCAAACACTATCTGGCCCTCACTCCTGCTGATATGAGCTGAACAGGTTTAAAAAAGGTGTGGTGCTCAGAGAAAGGTCCTGTAGATGGAGCACTGAAGGAAGGGGTGTGGGGTGTTGATGATCCATCAGGGGATTCATGGTTGTTTACTTGCTAAGTCATGTTCAACTCTTTGTGACCTCATGGACTATAGCCCGCCAGGCTCCTCTGTCCATGGAATTTCCCAGGCAAGAATACTGGAGTGGATTGCCATTTCTTTCTCCAGGGGATCTTTCTGGCCCAGGGATCAAATCTGAATTTCCTGCATTGACAGACAGATTCTTTACTGTGAGCCATCAAGAAGCCCTAAGATAAGATACCTGAGAATTTTTTAATGCTGAAGGGAAGACACTGAAAGAGAACACAGTTGAGAATGCAGGACAGAGTGGGGGAATAAGAGACAGATCCAGGTCCCAAGCAGGCAGGAGACACAACAACCACAGGCAGGATAGACAGCACCCAGGGGACAAATGAGCATAACAGCATGATAGGGTGAAGGTGGTGTTCTGAGGGAACCTAGAAGGACACGGGGTCCTTCGCAGAGCCAGAGGAGAAGGTTACAGGCAGAAGGGAGGCTGCCCTGAGTGAAAAGGATGAGTAGGAGATGATGGCCAGCTGGAGAAGCTCGGGAACAGCCACAGAGAAAGGACACAGGCAGAGCATGAGCTGTGGCCCAGTGAGCTAGAGGAGCTGAGGGAGAAGAGGCCCTGCCTGGTGCAGAGTGGGCAGAGCCTGTGAGGATGGTGCTCTGACCAGGGAAGGGTGGGCACTAAGGACCTGCCCAGCCGGCTCCTCCCCTGGGGCTGCTCTTTACCCTCAGGGCCCAGCCTGGTGAGCTTCCCCAGTACGCCTCCACCCCAAGCAGAGAGAACCCACCCTCCTGAGAACTCCCACAAGGCCTCTCTGGAGAATTGTCATCTCTGAAATAATGCCTGGAGAGCCAAGTTCTTTAGACAGGTTGATTTTTTTTTTTTTTTTTCCATTTAACCCTCATCACCTACCTCCATATGCAGGCATGATCATCCTCATTTTACTGAAGGGGCTCTGAGGCTCAGAGGCATAAAGACATTTGCCCAAGATGACTCAGCCAAATCTTGCCCAGTTCAGTCTGAGCACAAAACCCACCTTTTCCACTTTGCCACTGCATTGGAACCAGCTGAGAATGGGTCCGCCCCGCACTGACAATATGCCCCATGAGGGCAGGAAGAGGGTCTGCTTCATCCTCTTATCACCAGCAGAGCCCGTGCGGTACTCAAGAATACTTATTGAGAAGACCCCAGAGGCAGATCATTTCATCTGATCCTTTCATTTTATAGATGAGCAAACTAAGGCTCAGGAGACAGAAAAGATTCAGCAGAGTCACACAGCAAACTGACACTGGCGCTGGGTTCAGTTCAGTTCAGTCGCTCAGTCATGTCAGACTCTTTGCAACCCCATGGACTGCAGCACGCCAGGCCTCCCTGTCCATCACCAACTCCCAGAGTTTACTCAAACTCATGTCCACTGAGTCGGTGATGCCATCAAAACATCTCATCTTCTGTTGTCCCCTTCTCCTCCCACCTTCAATCTTTCCCAGAATCAGGGTCTTTTCAAATGAGCCAGTTCTTCACATCAGGTGGCCAAAGGATTGGAGTTTCAGCTTCAACATCAGTCCTTCCAATGAATATTCAGGACTGATTTCCTTTAGAATGGACTGGTTTGATCTCCTTGCAGTCCAAGGGACTCTCAAGCGTCTTCTCCAACATCACAGTTCAAAACCATTGATTCTTTGGTGCTCAGCTTTCTTTATTGTCCAACTCTCACTACTGGAAAAACCATAGCCTTGACTAGTCAGACCTTTGTTGGCAGAGTAATTTTGGCACTGGATTAGGACACATGTGTTCTGATTCTGAAACTAGAGCAAGGCCCATGAAACCCAGCACAAAGTCTGGTTCCTCTTTCTGGTGCCACAGCCTCACTGATGCTGCCTAATGATCTGCCCATTAATCCTATTTTATACTATGTGCCCTGAAGCTTACATCAAAATCAATGTCCAGGGCCTGGGAACACTGCCAATCCCACCTCCTGGGAGCACTGTTGCCAAAGGAAGCCAGGAAGCAACTCAGTTTCACTGCCTAGATGGCTCCAGGCCCAGGGCTGGGGCTGCTGGCCAAGAAGTTAGGCTGGGACCACTTTGGAAAGTAGGGGAGACACAGATCAGAAACACTTGTGGGGAGGGACTTGGATATGATCTGGGGAGACAGCTACAGAACCAAGACCTAAAGGGTGAGTTAGAGGGAGGCAGACAGAGAGAAGTATGGGAAGGGAGAGAGAACAGCTAGAACAAAGGCCTAGGGGTAGAAGGGTAATGGGGATAGTCACCAGTTGCACGTGACCCTGTGCATTCAGGGTCACTGTAATAAAGGTGCCATGAGATGTAAGGTTCAGTCGAGAGAAAGGAAATAGGGTGCAGGGCAGGCCAGGCCAGATATCTTTCCCATAAAAGGAAGAGAATGGCACTGGCATTTCAAGTAGGGATAGTGGAGTGAGGAAACACCAGAAAAGGGTGCAGAGAGGAAACTATTTGAACCATGGCACTTGCTTGTCTGTTTCTACTTTGAGGCAGTGACAGACTTTATTTTCTTGGGTGCCAAAATCACTGCAGATTGTGACTACAGCCATGATATTAAAAGACGCTTGCTCCTTGGAAGAAAAGCTATGACAAATCTGACAGCATATTAAAAAGCAGAGACATCACTTTGCTGACAAAGATCCATCTAGTCAAAGCTATGGTTTTTCCAGTAGTCATGTATAGATGTGAAAGTTGGACCATAAAGAAGACTTCTGCTGCTGCTGCTAAATCACTTCAGTTGTGTCTGACTCTGTGCGACCCCATAGACAGCAGCCCACCAGGCTCCACAGTCCCTGGGATTCTCCAGGCAAGAATACTGGAGTGGGGTTCCATTTCCTTCTCCAATGCATGAAAGTGAAAAGTGAAAGTAAAGTCGCTCAGTCATGTCCGACTCTTAGCGACCCCATGAACTGCAGCCCACCAGGCTCCTCCATCCATGGGATTCTCCAGGCAAGAGTACTGGAGTGGGGTGCCATTGCCTTCTCCAAAGAAGGCTGAGCACAGTAGAATTAATGCTTTTGAACTGTGGTGTTGAAAAAGACTCCCAAGGGTACCTTGGACAGCAAGGTGATCAAACCAGTCAATCCTAAAGGAAATCAACTCTAAGTATTCATTGGAAGGACTGATGCTGGATCTGAAGCTCCAATACTTTGGGCACCTGATGCAAAGAACCAACAAATTGGAAAAGATCCTGATGCTGGGAAAGATTGAGGGTGGGGAGAGAATGGGACAACAGAGAATGAGATGGTTGAATGTCATTACTCATTCAGTGGACATTTAGCTTCAGCAAGCTCTGGGAGATGGTGAAGGACAGGGACACCTAGTTTGCTACAGTCCATGAGGTCACAAAGAGTTGGACACTGAACAACAACTGCCCTGTCTAGAATCTACTAAAGGGATCACACTTCTCACCCTTGAGATGGAATTCAAACACTACCACCCAGGCCTGGCACAGCTGATTCCTGCAGGTCACTCTGGTGTTCTCTCCCCATTGGCACCCTGCAGTTCCCTCCTTCCTCTCCTGCTCCTGGATCCCAGGACAACCTCTGTAGCTCTTCTCCTGCTTTCCCCTCTGCCTGGAATGTGCTCCCAGCTCAAATGTCACTTCCTTGAAATTCATCGGTCACTACTTTCTGTCTCAAGGTCCCCAGTACTGGTCTCCATTATAGATCTGGTGACAGGTTTTTAATTATGTAACAGTAAGGAGAAAGTGTTCTTTTTAAAAGTCACCTGCCATCTGGGCCAACTGGCTTAGGAAGAAGGTAGAATTGCTCTTAGGCAAAGAATGTTCTTTTGGTTTAGAGATAAATTAAATGAAGTGCCTGGTGGCTCAGACAATAAAGAATCTGCCTGCAATGCTGGAGACATGGGTTCAATCCCTGGGTTGGGAAGATCCCCTGGAGGAGGGTGTGGCAACCCACTCCAGTATTCTTGCCTGGAGAATCCCCATAGAGAGGAAAGCCTGGCGGGCTACAGTCCATAGGGTTGCAAAGAGTTGGACATGACTGAGCAACTAAGAACAGCGCAGCCCCTGGCCACAGGTTGGATGTGAGCTGAATGGACAAAGAGACTTCAAAACACTGTGTAAGATGTTTACTTCCCAGTACTCTGTAATCTCTCTGCATTTCTCTCCCCATTCCCTTCCTAGTACCCTGTAGGTACTAGGTAGGCCTGAAATTCTTTGCAATCAGAGTAGCATTCTTCACTTGCAGGTTCAAAAGGCAAGACCTGGAGTTGCAAAAACCAGGCTTTCAGACTTCAAAAACCTAAACCCTGAAGGATTTGGAGCATAAGCTCTGTAACATAAATAGTAGATTTAAAGGAATAGTACATAAACAAAGTGCTGCACTCAATATGCCAGCAAATTTGGAAAACTCAG
Source organism: Budorcas taxicolor (assembly GCF_023091745.1). Lineage (NCBI taxonomy): Eukaryota > Metazoa > Chordata > Mammalia > Artiodactyla > Bovidae > Budorcas > Budorcas taxicolor. The sequence goes on from NC_068912.1 coordinate 99,591,835, forward strand.
CAGTGGCCACAGGACTGGAAAAGGCCAGTTTTCATTCCGATCCCAAAGAAAGGCAATGCCAAAGAATGCTCAAACTACTGCACAATTATACTCATCTCACACGTAGTAAAATAATGCTCAAAATTCTCCAAGCCAGGCTTCAGCAATACATAAACCATGAACTTCCAGATGTTCAAGTTGGTTTTAGAAAAGGCAGAGGAACCAGAGATCAAATTGCCAACATCTGCTGGACCATCAAAAAAGCAAGAAAGTTCCAGAAAAACATCTATTTCTGCTTGATTGACTATGCCAAAGCCTTTGACTGTGTGGATCACAATAAACTGTAGAAAATTCTTCAAGAGATGGGAATACCAGACCACCTGACCTGCCTCTTCAGAAACCTGTATGCAGGTCAGGAAGCAACAATTAGAACTGGACATGGAACAACAGACTGGTTCCAAATAGGAAAAGGAGTACATCAAGGCTGTATATTGTCACATTGCTTATTTAACTTATATGCAGAGTACATCATGAGAAATGCTGGGCTGGAGGAAGCACAAGCTGGAATCAAGATTGCTGGGAGAAATATCAATAACCTCAGATATGCAGATGACACCACCCTTATGGCAGAAAGTGAAGGGGACCTAAAGAGCCTCTTGATGAAAGTGAAAGAGGAGAGTGGAAAAGTTGGCTTAAAGCTCAACATTCAGAAAAGGAAGATCATGGTATCCGGTCCCATCACTTTATGGCAAATAGATGGGGAAACAGTGGAAACAGTGTCCGATTTTATTTTGGGGGGGCTCCAAAATCACTTCAGATGGTGATTGCAGCCATGAAATTAAAAGATGCTTACTCCTTGGAAGGAAAGTTATGACCAACCTAGACAGCATATTCAAAAGCAGAGACATTACTTTGCCAACAAAGGTCCGTCTAGTCAAGGCTATGGTTTTTCCAGTGGTCATGTATGGATGTGAGATTTGGACTATAAAGAAAGCTGAGCGCCGAAGAATTGATGCTTTTGAACTGTGGAGTTGGAGAAGACTCTTGAGAGTCTCTTGGACTGCAAGAAGATCCAACCAGTCCATCCTAAAGGAGATCAGTCCTGGGTGTTCATTGAAAGGACTGATGTTGAAGCTGAAACCCCAATACTTTGGCCACCTGATGTGAAGAGCTGACTCATTTGAAAAGACCCTGATGCTGGGAAAGATTGAGGGCAAGAGGAGAAGGGGACGACAAAGGATGAGATGGTTGGATGATATCACCAACTCAATGGACATGGGTTTGGGTGGACTCTGGGAGTTGGTGATGGACAGGGAGGCCTGGCGTGCTGCGGTTCATGGGGTCGCAAAGAGTCGGACACAACTGAGCGACTGAACTGAACTGAACTGAACATGAACAATTGGTACCACCTTCCCATAACTGAGACCAAATGAATGGGTACCGCAGGTATTGGGGCCACTGGGAGGAGGGCAAGAGGGCTTCCATCTTGAAGACTGTCAGCCATCTTAAAGCAGGATGTGAACTGGGCCTGAACCCTGTTAACCATCTTTAAAGAAAAACCAGGAAGCCTCCTCCTCACAGATGCCAAACAAAGATTGGAAGTAAAGTTCAGATTGTCTCAGTTAGATTAACAATAGTGCCTGCACCTGCATGTTATAATTGTTAATTCTTCAGCACCTGCATGTTGTAAAACTAACTAATAATGTGTATAGAGTCATGTGGCAGAGGGTATAAAACCAAGTCCTCCGAAATCATCAGGATCCTTGTTGTAAACCAATTCCCCTTGGACCCCCTGGCGTAATAAACAGTATTCCACTGTCTTGAGTGTCCTCCAAGGTGTGTTTTGTGACTCCAGATTCTGCAACATTTCTGGTGAGTCGGCTGGGAAACCCTCAGAGAGACAGGCCCACTGAGCCTCCTCCTGTGGCTCGCTGGGATGAGAGCCTCCGGAAGGGAAAGGCACCTCCTCCCCTGAATCAGCTTTTGTTTAATCGACTCCTCTTTCTAGGTGGATTTCACAGGACTGTAGACAACAGAAGGGAGGCGCACACAGGTATGTCCCACTGTAATAGTGGAAGAAGGGACCTGATCAACCCCTTGGGGCTGGATGAGTCTGCGGCAGCTGTGTCCTCGTAGGCTCAGTGGGGAATTGTTTACTGAGATAAGTAAGACTCTGTTAACTGAATCTGTGCTGGTTTTTTGTCAATGTATTTTCTGGCTTCCAAGGGACTGTCCACTTTGCCGCAACACCCTCCAGTTCTCCTTAGGGATTCAGGGACCTCCCAAACATTGTTTAGGACCAGACTGGGAACTGCGGCTCTAGATGCATGTTTGTCTGCACCAACCCATGATAAGACAGACTTGGATCTCTCCAGGATCAGACTTATGCAAGGAGGAGTATGTGGAAGCCTTAATTGCTTGGATTTGGCTGGCTTCTGAGAGAAAAACATGAGAGGTATTACCACTGAAACAGTAGGTAAGGCCTTTTCCACCCTGGTCATAACTGAGGTAAAGTGGCAGTTGTACTTTGAGTGGGGACATCAGCAGCGGCTGGGGTACATGACCCTGGCAAAGGAGCGACAAAATAGAAGTTGGACTTTCTGCAAGTGATCGAAGAAACGTGAAAAGTAGGACAGGTAGTGGAGAATCCAAGCCAACCGTTCTTGAATACATGATTAAAAACTTCAAAAAGGGCTTTAGGGGAGACTATGGTATAAAGTTAACCCCAGACAAGCTTAGACCCTTTTGTGAGATAGACTGGCCATCCTTTGGGGTAGGATGGCCCTCAGAGGGAACTCTAGAACTGGACAAAGTTTGGGCTGTGTACTCTGTGGTAACCAGGCAGCCAGGCCACCCAGACCAGTTCCAGTACTCATGGCTACTAATTGTACAGAATACACCCCCTTGGGCCAGGTATGTTATCTTGGGAAAAGAGAAAGCAAGATTTTTCTGGTGCAGGCAAAATCCAAGTGAGAAAAATTAAAGGAATTATATTCTGATCTGGAGGAGGAGGAAATCCCACCTCCTCCTCCATACTGGGGAACACGAAGGGGACCCCCAGAACAAGAGGAAAGAGCAAGAGAAAGACTTTCCTCCTCTGCCTCCCTCAGTGGAGCAGGTTTCTCTCCCTCCTACTGCACCACCAAGTGCAGTGGGAACTACTGCACCAACATTATACCCACCCCTCCCCAGTTTAGAAGAGGGGAAAAGGGAGAGTCAAGTGTTTAGAGGCAGCTGAGGTCTACAAAGGAACCTCCAGAGAGAGAAGTTTTGCAAATGCCTCTTAGGGAAGTCAAAGCAGTACTGCAGGAGGGCCAGACAGGCACATCCATCCTGGCCCCACTGCTCTTTACTATAAGCCATTCTCTACCATGGATCGCTTGAACTGGCAAAGGCACACCCCTCCTTATTCTGAGAAGCCACAAGGTATGATGCATCTAATGGAGACTATTTTCAGGACCCACCAACTGATGTGGCATGACATAGCCCAGCTTCTCCTCACCCTCTTCAGTACAGAAGAAAGACACCAGATCCTCACAGAGGCACATAAGTGGCTCTGAGAAAATGCACCAGAGGGCCAACTGGACCCTGAAAGTTGGGCCCTGAGAAGCCACTCCAGACACAAGAGCATACTGGAACTTCGACACTGACCAAGGTAAGCAATCCTTGGAATGATATAAGACAGCCATTATACAAGGCCTCAAGAGGGGAGCTCACTGCCTACTAACATGGCCAAGACTAACCCAGTGATCCAAAAGGCAGTCAAGACTCCCACAGAGTTTTATGAGACACTGTGTGAGGCCTTTCGACAATACACCCACTTTGATCCAGAGATCCCTGAAAAGCAGAGGCTCCTACATGCCGCCTTCATGGCCCAGTCCTATCCAGATATTAGAAGGAAACACCAAAAGATGGAGGGGTTCTCTGCTCTTACCAGCACCCAGATGATAGAAAGCGCTGCTGAAATTGCAAGGGGGAACAGAGACTTTCCTCCTGTCTGTGATGAAACCAAGGGAAGATGAATGGAAGCTGTATCAGTCATCTGGGGAAGGGGGTGGGTGGAGGGGGGTGTTGCAGACCCTGGACGCCCTAACAAAGCTGTTTCCTGAAGTATGGGCTGAAAGTAACCCCCCAGGACTTGTGAAAAACCACCCTTTGGTGTTAATAGAGCAAAAGATGGGGGCCCAGTCCATAAGGAAAAAACAATATCCTATACTGCTGGCTGTCAGGGAGGGAATCAAGCTCCACATTGATAGGCTGAAGGAGGCAGGCATACTGGTGGAATGCCAATCATGGAATACCCCTATCCTCCCAGTGAAGAAGAACAGATTATCAGCTAGTTCAGGACTTGAACTTAGTAAGCCTAATGCCTCCTAATGCCCGGTATTTTACTTGTTTGCCTTTCTTTTGTAAAAGAGTGGCTCCAGTTAGCCAGATAATTTTTGCCTTCAAATGGGAAGACCCCAGGACAGTTCGGAAGACCCAGCTGACTTGGACTTGGCTGCCACAAATGATTCAAAAATCCCCCTATATTTGGGGAAGCCCTGGCAGGGAAGGAGATCTCTTCTTCCCATTGGACACTACTAAGTGTCAGATCCTACAATATGTAGAAGACCTACTCCTGATGGCAGAGACTTGTTCTCAATGCTGGGAAGGAACTAAGACTCTCTTGGGCTTGCTGGACCATCATGGAAAAAGGCCCAAATCTGCCAGATTGAGGTAAAGTACCTGGGATTTATTATAAAGAAGGGGAGGCGTGCGTTGGGCATAGAACAAAAACAAGTGATCAGTCAGATAAACCAGCCTACTACCAAAAGGCAAGTGAGAGAATCTTCAGGAGCCATGGGGTTTTGCCAGATCTGGATACCTGAATTTTCACAAATAGCTAAACCCCTTCAAGCTGCCACTACAGGTCCTGGGAACGACTCTCTAACTTGGGAGCCAGAGCAGAATCGTGCTTTTGGACAATTAAAGAGAGCTGTGACAGAGGACCCCGCACTAGGCCTCCCTGATTTAACCAAACTTTCACTCTGTATGTCGATGAGAAAGAATAAGTAGCACTCTGATTGCTGACACAAACAATAGGCTCAGGGCAGTGAACTGTGGCTTATTTGTCAAAGAGGCTGGGTCCCGTAGCCTCTGCACTGCCCCCATGTCTGAGAGAAGTGGCAGCTGTTGCCATTTTAATAAGAGACTGGCAAACTGACTATTGGACAGCTATTAAAATAAAGCACTGCATGCCTTAGTCACTCTCCTAATGGGGGGGTCTGGGGCAAAGTGACTTTCCACCTCTCAGATCAAGGACTCTTATGTGCAAGTCCCCAAGTAAAGGTGGAACACTGTCAAGCTCTAAACCCAGCAATTTATTTGCCAGTGAGCTAAGGGCCTCCCAACCATGACTGTGAGGAGATGCTAGAGGAAGTCTTTTCTAGCCAACTGGACCTCAGAGACGTCCCCTTAAGTCAACCGGATGAGACTACACAGATGGGACGAGCTATCTGGACGCGGTAACCACAAAGGATACAGAAGTCGAGGCAGGATGACTCCCCACACACTATGTCAGCTCAACTAGCAGAGCTCTTGACACTTACATAAGCCCTAAAATTGGCTAAAGGTAAATATATATATATACTGACTCACAGTATGCCTTCACTACCTTACATGTACACGGGGCCATATATAACAAAAGAGGGCTATTAACTGCAACTGCTAAGGAGATAAAAAAAAAATAGAGGAAATTCTGCTACTGTTGGAAGCAGTGTGGGAACCCGCTGCAGCAGCAGTAATACACTGTCAGTTCAGTTCAGTTGCTCAGTCATGTCCGTTGCAACCCCATGGACTGCAGCATGCCAGGCTTCCCTGTCCATTACCAACTCCCAGAGCTTGCTCAAACTCATGTCCATTGAGTCGGTGATGCCATCCAATCATCTCATTGTCTGTTGCCCCTTTCTCCTCTCACCTTCAATCTTGCCCAGCATCAGGGTCTTTTCCAATAAGTCAGTTCTTCGTACTAGCTGGCCAAAGGATTGGAGTTTCAGCTTCAGCATCTGTCCTTCCAATGAATATTCAGGACTGATTTCCTTTAGGATGGACTGGTTGGATCTCCTTGCAGTCCAAGGGACTCTCAAGAGTCTTCTCCAACACCACAGTTCAAAAGCGTCAATTCTTTGGCGCTCAGCTTTCTTTACAGTCCAACCCTCTCATCCATACATGACCACTGGAAAAACCATAGCTTTGACTAGATAGACCTATACACAGTTATACACTGTAGGGGCCACCAAAGGGTGGACACACCTCAGGGAAAAGGGAACTGTCTGGCCGATCGAGCGACAAAGCAAGCAGCCACCCAGGACAATATAGCAACCAAACTTATGATGATGCCTGTGGTGTCTAGCCTACTAACCACCCAAGCAGCCCCAGACTATGACAAGGAAGAAACCACCTGGGCACGAACTGAGCAAGGAACACAGCGGGAGAACGGATGATGGAAACTCTCAGATGGGAGATTTTTCATCCCTCTAGGGGTGGCATTTCAACTGGTTATGGATTTTCATCAATCCATCCATTTACGAAAAACAAAGTCTTGCGAGATTTCAGCCGTACCATGTCTAACAGCCTTGTGTGCAAATGCAAGACTATGCATAACCTGTGCTAAAAATAACCTGGCTCCCAAGGAGACAGCGCCTCCCCAAATACAATTAAAGGGGATTGCTCCATTTGAACATCTGGAGGTGGACTTCACTGAGGTAAAACCACGCCAAGGATGCAAATATTTGCTGGTGATGGTATGTACTTCTATGGGATGGGTGGAAGCTTACCCCACCAAGACTGAGAAAGCAAAGGAAGTGGCCCCATGTACACTAGGTTTGGGTTCCCTTTGAGTATAGGATCAGATAATGGGCCCACATTTGTGGCTAAGTTACTCCAATTGGTTTGCAAAGCAGTAAATATTAAATGGAAACTACATACAGCATATAGGTCTATATACATACATATATACATACAAACTACATACATACAATGCTCAGGAATGGTTGAGAGAATGAACCAGACTATCAAGGGGACTTTGGCAAAATGGGTGCAAGAAACTGGCGCCCCCTGGATGGACATGCTGCTATTAGTGTTAATGAGAATCAGAATGACACCCCCAGTTGCATGGATATTCCCCCTGTGAGATAATGTTTGGGAGGCCTCCCCCGCTTATTTGGGAAGTAAAGGGAAATTTACAAACAGGAAGGATGGAGGTGTCATGGCAACTGAAACAGTTGGGGAAGGTGATCCATGACATCATCACCTATGTTCAGGAGAGAATTCCATTTTCTCTAGGCACCACCGTACACCCATACTCACCAGGAGATTTAGTATGGGTAAAGGATTGGAAGTAGCAGACACTGCCCCCACCTGGAAAGGGCCATACACAATTAATTGTACTAACCACTCCCACTGCAGTTAAAGTTCCAGGTATCACTCCCTGGATTCACCACACTCGGCTCAAGACAGCAGTGGAGGAAAAGGGACACTGGACTGCCCATCCTAACCTGGAAGAACCACTGACCCGACTCATCTTCCATCAGCGACCGGATCCAGGATGGAGCCGCTTCGGATGGTTCCTGCTGTTCCTAATCGGCATGACAACCCAGCCAGGACTGCAAACTCAGGATAATATGTTCCTGTCCTGGGCCCACTCATATGCAAACTTTAACTGTTGGGTTTGTGGGGTCATGTCTTTGTTGGTGATGGATGGACTTCCTTGGTGGGTGTCTCCCTTACACAGAGGGGAATTCAGTCCCCTCTGCTCATTCTTGAAACAACAATGAGAAACATTTCTTTCTTTAGTAACTCACAACCTGTCGATTCTTTCTTGATGTAATCTGAACTCTAACCAAACTGATCAAGGCCATGGGTGACATTTGAGGTAAAAGCTATGTCTAATGAGAGAACTCCATTTTTGGTCATTGGTATTTTCATGGATCAAAGGTGATTGGTGGAAAAATCTTTTGTAATCGTTGTATTATTTTTAGGTCTTGAATTCTCCAATGTATAACTCTGTATAACCTCTAGACTGACAGCCTTGCTACAGCTACATAGTCCCCATGTACAATACTTACCCATGACTGATGCCCATCATTAGTTAAAGATAAGATGAGCATCAAGAGGAAGGAATGTTGAGGCCACTGGGAAGAGGGCAAGAGGGATTCCATCTTGAAGACTGTCCACCATCTTAAGGCAGAATGTGAACTGGGCATGAGCCCTGTTAACCATTATTAAAGAAAAACCAGGAACCCCCTCCTCACAGATGGCAAACAGACTAGAAGTAAAGGTCAGGTTGTCTCAGATTAACGATAGTGCCTGCACCTATATGTAATTGTTAATTTTTCAGCACCTGCATGTTGTAAAACTAACTACTAATGTGACCAGTCATGTAGCAGAGGGTATAAAAGCAAGTCCTCCAAAATCATCGGGGTCCTTGTTGTAAACCAATTCCCCTTAGAATTGGTACTGGTGTACCAATATAAACTGGCGTAATAAACTGTGCTCCACTGTCTTGAGTGTCCTCCAAGGTGTGTTTTGTGACTCCAGATTCTACAACACAGGGACAGAGAAAGAGCCAGTGAAGAGTGAAGAAGAGGTGTGACTCTGGCAAGTCCCTGAGAAAGTCCTCGTGTTACCTGTGTAGGAACTCAGGGAAAAGGGACACGCATCCTCCCAGGGTCAAGCCTAGGAAAGCAGCATGGCCCAGGTGGCTCTGGAAAGGTGCTGAGGAAGGGACTGCATGGTGCTTCTAGGCTGATGGGTCTTTACAGCCTCACAGCATGGGAGCAGATACATGCTCTGTTCTCCCGGGGGGGTTCAGGGGCAACTAGGAGGGAGTTTGACCTGGAAAGACCTTGTGGTTGGACACGAGGGAAGACACAGTGGCCACCTTTGCTAACTGACAGTAAGAGTGAGAGTGCAGAACTATGTACACTCAGGAGGGAACAGGCGCCCAGCCCAGCCTCAACAGTGCTGCACTGACTCCCAGAACTTGACACACACCTGGGAGAAGGAGTCAGGAGACCCCGAGTTGACTGAGATACATTTCCACCACCTGTAGGAAGAGCATTGGGGAAAGAAAAGAAGTTTACATGTAGAGAAATGATCTTTCGTTTCTTGCAGCCTTACATTTATGGACTAACACTGTGATGGTTGGATGGCTGCCGATGAAAACAAGAACTAATGCAACTGAAGAGGGAGGGGAGGACTGAGAGTGAGAAGAGAGCCCCACAATGAGGGCAGAAGGCCTTGCTTGTAGAACCAGCAAAAATCCCCTGTGGAGTGCCTGTGAATCTTCCCTAGTGGGAGTCTAATATTCAAATTCAAGTTCTCATTTGTCCTGATCTTTGCTGCAGCTCTCCTCTGCGGCCCCAAGTCATTGATATCATCCAGCACACGTACTAACCTTGCATGAGTGATGCTTTGTGGGGATGAAGGAGGAGGCGCAATGGTGCGTGTGGACCCAAGCAGCACAGAGAGAGGATGGTGCTACCAGGATGCAGCATGGTGGCAGCCAGACCTCCTAGGGCTGGAGTCCTCTCAAAGGCTTCCTCATTCAAACATGACAAACCTAGCACTCGCATTTGTCACCTGGGGCCCCAGTTAAGGCTGTTGGCCAGAACACCTGCACGTGGCCTCTTCGTGTGGCCTGGGCTTCCTCACAGCGTGGCAGCTGGGTTCCAAAAGCAAGTAGGCAGAAAGAGAGCCTGATAGAAGCTCTATCATCTGGTACACTCTAGCCTCAGGAATCAAATAGCATCACCTTTGCCTCTTTCCAGCTTTTTGGTTTTTGCTTTTGCTTTTTTGGCCATGCTGCATGGCATGTGGGATCTTAGCTCCCAACCAGGGATCGAACCCATGTCCCCTGTGGTGGAAGCATGGAGTCCTAACCACTGGACTGCCAGAGAAGTCCCTTGCCTCTTTTTGTTTATGAGAAATAAATCACCGAAGCCAGTCCATCATCAAGGGGAAGGAATTAGACTACACTTTTCTGATAGGAAGAATTTGTAGACAAGTTTAAGATCACTACAACAACCAGGAAATCACCGAGAGAAACAGAAGCTTCTGAAAATATTGTGCGGGTCATGCTAGTTTTCCACCACATGTGGAAATGCATCTCAGATGTTTCTATTTGAGTATCAAGGGTAGTGTGACTGCACAGGCTAGAGGACTTTGGGAAACCCAGGGCAATGCTGTTAGTTGCCTGACACCCCCACCCTCAGAAGATAGTAAGCTCACTACTCTCTGCCCTGGGCTTTGAACTACACTTGTGTACACCTGGTACAACTGAAATCATTCGGGGCTTGTTTCCATACCATGCACCTGTTTGCTTAAAATTTGGCAAATGTGTAAAATTTGTGGTGTTCACTGCAATCACTGCTACAAGAGAGTACAGCAATCTGCAGACTCGGGAATGAATATCTGGAATTGACATCGGGACTGACCAGGACTGTGCTGGACACACCCAGAGATGGGTGATGGTTCTTCCCATGATCAAAACTCGACTAAAGCAGACAGTTAAAATCAGCATAGATGGATTGAACCCTGAGCCCCTCCACAGCATGGTTAGTGTCTGAAAGTGAAAGTGAAAAGCAAATCAGACCATAAGTATCACAAACATGTCTGTGAGGAGGAGAGGACAAGGGCAGAAAGTATGAACCAGGTTCTGCTAAAAGGCAGCAGGCTGGCTCAGATAGCTCTGAGGACCTTCCCTCAGGGGAGACCCTGGGGTTTCTGACACTAAATCATTCATCCCGTCCCTGAAAAGAGGGCCAAAGAGAAGAAGCTACTTCTGCTGAATCAGCATTTGCCCTTTCACCGAGAAGATGGAAGCCCTAGAACATCAAAATATGACTCACCCGCTCTACCTTCACTCCTTGCTATCTCCGACCACACCTGCTCCTTCTCCCTCTCTCCTGACAAATGACAACAAGGGGTGAGTAATGCCAGGAGGCAACAGGGGGTGTCAGCTGCTGCACAGAGATTTACTAGGCTCTTGGCAGACTTTTGGAGAAGGAAGTGGTGGGGAGAGAAGGAAGGAGGGTATGTGTCTCAAAGCTTATGCTCCAAAGTAGGGTATACCTCTGGGCCTGGTGGGATGTGGTGGAGAATGCTCCCTCATTGTGGAAGGGTGTCCAGAGGAAGGGGGAGCCTGACCAGCAGGGACACTGAAGCCAGTTCTTCCTTCATACCACTTTGCACAACTTTAGAGGTGATCAGAGGAGCAGTAGCCTGAAGCCACAGGCCTGAGCAGGGAAGCCATCTGAGGCTGAGTTCATGCATTCAACAGATATCCAGTAAGCTACTACTATCCTGAGCTACTAATACTAGTGCTTATGGCTGGAGACACACAGCTATCTCAGACATGGAGGAACTCCCAGAGGAGGGGGAGAGAAAAGTACAGAACAAATCAGGGCAGTCAAGTGTTTCCTGTTGCTGGAACCATGGTGAGGAATTTGTTACAGCTGGGGTAGAAGGGAAGGTCATGGAAGCAGTCCCAGAAGAGGGGTCATTAGAACTGCATCTGGAAAGATAAACAAGCATTCCCTAGCAGAGAAAGTGACATGGATAGCCAAGACCAAAGAGGCAAGGCACAGTCAGCCAGCTGTCAGATAATTCCAGGGGCACATGGCTTGAGGATGGTTCAGACTGAGAGGAGAGGCTGGAGAGGCAAGCTGGGCCCAGAGCATGCCCAGCCTTGCAGGCCAGGCTGAGGACCTGGAGCTTGACTCTGGAGGCCATGGAGAGGACTGAAGGCCATAAAGGGAACTGAAGCATTAGTCACTCTGGCTAACGTGGAGATTAATGTGGGGAGGTGGAAAGACTTGGAGGGAGGAGAGCGGTGAGGAGGGCTGACAAGAGAGGGAGGAGACTTACAGTAGGGCAAAGGCCACTGAGGATCACCTGGATGTAAGACTAGCAGCAGAGGTCAGCAGTCCAGTCCTGTCCATTCCTAGCCCCAAGCTTCTGTTTCCTGTCCTAGCTTTGGATGGAAAATAAGTATTGGAGATAGATTCAGAAAGAAAAGAGCAGGCCTTCCCTGGTGATGACAGTAGATAAGAATCCACCTGTCAATGCAAGGTGCATAAGTTCAATCGCTGGTCTGGGAATATTCCACCTGCCACTGAGAAACTAAGACCATGTGCCTCAACTACTGAGCCTGCCCTCTAGAGCCTGTGTGCGGCAGCTACTGAGCCTATGCTCCCCAACAAGAGAATACACCACAATAAGAAGCCATGCCTGCAACGAAGAGTAGCCTCTGCTCACCACAACTAGAGAAAGCCTGTGCACGGCAACAAAGACCCAGCACAACCAAAAAAATTAAATTAATAAAAGAAAGAACAAAAAGACATTATGGAAGACTTTGGGCAGTAACAGAATTAGGAGAGGGAAGGCAGGGAGCAGAAATATCTCCTCCTCAAGCTGGAGATCTGCTCTCAGCCCTGTGTGGTGTTCACCCCAAGAAGTAGGATGGCTGGGAGGAGTAGGGTGTCTGAGAGGGAGGAGGACCCTGTCTTGACTTCATTCAACAAGTTTGTTCAACAGACATTTGTCCTGGGCTTGCTAATGGAGACACACCAACTTTTTGGAACCAGTACAGCTGGTTCACATGCCAGGTATACCACTCACCACCTGCATGGCCACAGGCAAGTGACTTCATTTCTGAGTCAGTTTCCCCATCCAGAAAATGAATATGGTCATCCCCTCTATGTGCAGCTGTTTTAAAGATTAGAAATAATATATATTATAATAATTGTGGCACATAGTAGGTGTTCAGTAAATGGCAGTCACTATTACTTGCCTAGAACTCTGCAGAGGCTCTGATCATGCAAAGTAGGGTGAACCCAGTTCTGGGCTTCAGAAAGTTCTGCTTCACTGCTTCCCTCTGCTGACCAAAGGAGGCAGACTCTGCTGGGGAGAGAATCACAGGATGCTGACACCAGACAGAGCTCCCTGTCACTCCACCCAGACGAGATTCCCCATACACCAAATGCCCTCTAGTGGGAGATCACCAGCCTCCCTCCAGATATGGATCCCTCCAGAGACAGCACATGTGAAGCAGCATACAGGCAGACAGACACTTAACAGCAGTTTGAAGTTGAATTCATAGTTCACCTCTCTGCACCTCTTGGCTATAAAATGCAGGATGATCTCTACCACGTTTCACAGAATTGTGACTTTCAGGAGAATAGATTATGCCTGGATGATCTCTGTGAACAGACATGCTCTGAGCTACCACACAAATGTTAATGATAAGCATTTTCTGATGTCCCTTCCCCACCATGCTGGGTGCTAGGGACCCCAGGAAGATATAAGAAGTTGGCCCTGCCCTTGAAGAGTGCCAGTCTGGTGGGAGAGACAGCCATGTTTCAGGCAGGTGCTGATGGAGTGGGGACTATGCCTGCCTGGGGGAATCAAAGAAAGACCTGCTGTTATGTCGGCCTGTTCCTAGGACCCAGTTTTTCAGCCCTGAAATGAGAGAGGATAAAGCCAAGCTCAGGATAACCTACTCCAATCACTGCATCTCTTGGTATAATCCTTTCTGCTCTTCAATCCCCTCTCCCTCAAAGCCATGAAATGTGGTAGAAGGTCAACAGAGTCAGCCAGACAAAGCCACAGCTGTCTCTGAGTATAAACCCACCTTGTATTCAGGTAAGGCTCTCAAGACTTTGCCTCACTTGGTAATACTTTCTCACTGGAATTCCTGGACCAACTCCCGAGGGAGTTGCTTTTATCTTTAAAGCTTTATTTTGACTCCACCTCACTAGTCTTGTTAAATCTCCACAGATGAGTTTCCACCAGACAGGTTTATCCAGGTTCCCACAACCTATAGACATTTCTGAGTAAATGGATATTGACAAAGAATCACAGGGACAGAAAGAAGTTAAGACAACAGAAAGGGACAAACAGGTAGGGAAACATACATACTTGGCCCTTCCTTAGAATTTAGTTTCAGAAGAGAAAAAATTTTATATGACAAGGAAGCACAGGGGATGAGAGAGTGCAAAGGAGAAACTTCAGCCCTAATAGGTGAAAAAGACATTCAGGTATAACTAATTGGAAAAGGAGAAATATAGTTGTCATTAAGTACAGATAATATGATTGTCCACATAAAATGAAATAAAAAGTTCACAAATTATTAGAATTATTAACAGAGCAAGGCAATTGGACAAATGTTTGCGAGATTGCATTTCTGTACACCAGCAGCAAATATTTGCCATAGAGAACAATATTTAAAAGATTCCAACTATAATAGCAACAATATTATAAAGTAGTTAGGCATAATTATAACCAAGTTATGTAAGATTTACATGTAATTAAATATATTACCGAGAGATACTTCCTCAACAAATGATCAAATCTAATGTCAACAATAAATATACTACTGACATTTTACCCTCAGGTGTGATACACTGAGACAGACATATCAATGATAAAGTATTCCTCCCACAAACACTTATAACCTGAATCTAATCTTGAGGGGAAAAAAAAACTCATGACAATTACTAGTGGGAGTGTATATTTACATAACCATTTTGAATCTAAATTGAAGAACATTTTTGCAAAAGATCTGGCCTGTACTTTCAAAAATTTCATAAAAGACAAAAAAATCATAGGTCAGTGACAAGCTGGAAACTGATCTAGACTAAAGAAGAAAAAAAGACAAAGCAATTAAATATGATATAAGCTCTTTGATCCCACGTTTTTAAATCAGTATGGAGGACATTAGGGGAAAATTGAAGAATTTCTAATAAGAACTTTATTAGAAAATAATAATGCAATAATGTCAGATTTCCTGAATATGATCATTACATTGTGCTCATGCAGAAGAACATCTCAGTACTTGGCAGTTATATGCAGAAATATTTGGGAATACGATTTCATAATTTGAGAATTACTCTCAAGTGATTCAGAACAAAAGAACATACTAGTATTTATATAAATACAGAGACCTAAAACAAATGTTGCAAGGGTATGTGGGTGTTGCTTTACTGTTTTTGTGGATATTCTATAGAGTCCTGATTACTGTTCCAAAATTAAAATTTGGGGGAAAATAAACAGAGACAATATCAGGACTTCCCTGGTGGTCCAGTGGATAAGTCTCCAAGCTCCCAGTGCAAGGAGACCAGGGTTTGACCCCTGGTCCAGGGAACTAGATCCCACATGCCACAACTAAGAGTTTACATGCTGAAACTAAAGATCCTACATGCCACAACTAGGACTTGGCACAGCCAGATAAATAAGCATTTTTTTAATGGAGATAGTATCTATCCCAGGTCTCCAAAGAGAAATATTTATTATGGTCAATTTTAGATTCAATGCAACCTCGATCAAAATCACCATAGAGCTTTTTAAAAATTAAGCCTAATAACTGATTGTAAATTAATATGGAAGAGGAAAGATACCCTAAATATTTCTTTTTTTATTGGAGTATACTTACTTTACAATATTGTGTTAGTTTCTGCTGTACAGCAAAGTGAATCAGCTACATATATGTGTGTATACATATACACATGTGTGTACATATACACACACACAAATATATATATTTAGGTCACCACAGAGCATTGAGTAGAGTTCCCTGTACTATAGAGTCAGTTCTCATCTGTTATCTATTTTATACACACTAGCATATATATGGAGAAGGCAATGGCACCCCACTCCAGTACTCTTGCCTGGAAAATCCCATGGATGGAGGAGCCTGGTGGGCTGCAGTCCATGGGGTCGCTGAGAGTTGGACATGACTCAGTGACTTCACTTTCACTTTTCACTTTCATGCATTGGAGAAGGAAATGGCAACCCACTCCAGTGTTCTTGCCTGGAGAACCCCAGGGATGGCGGTGCCTGGTGGGCTGCCGTCTATGGGGTCGCACAGAGTCAGACACGACTGAAGCAACTTAGCAGCAGCAGCATATATATGTCAATCCCAATCTCCCAATCCATTCCATGTCCCCTTCCCCACTTTCATACGTTTGTGTCCTATGTCTGTGTCTCTATTTCTGCTTTGCAAATATATCCTAGGTATTTCTGAAGAAGAGGGAGGAAAGACTAGCTCTACCAGTTTTTAGAATATATTATGAAATCACTTAACCACAAAATTAAGATAGTGTGATGGTACAAACCTAGACAGCATATTAAAAAGCAAGAGACATTACTTTGCCAACAAAGGTCCGTCTAGTCAAAGCTATGGTTTTTCCAGTAGTTAGGTATGGATGTGAGAGTTGGACTGTGAAGAAAGCTGAGCACTGAAGAATTGATGCTTTTGAACTGTGGTGTTGGAGAAGACTCTTGAGAGTCCCTTGGACTGCAAGGAGATCAAACCAGTCCATCCTAAAGGAAATCAATCCTGAATATTCTTGGGAAGGACTGATGCTGAAGCTGAAACTCCAATCCTTTGGCTACCTGATGTGAAGAACTGATTCGTTGGAAACGACCCTGATGCTGGGAAAGACTGAAGGCGGGAGGAGAAGGGGACGACAGAGGATGAGATGGTTGGATGGCATCACTGAATCGATGGACATGAGTTTGAGCAAGCTCTGGGAGTTGGTGATGAACAGGGAAGCCTGGCTTGCTACAGTCCAAGGGGTCACAAAGAGTTGGACATGACTGAGCGACTGAACTGAATTGATGGTACAAATTGGCCAATATGGATTAGAAAAATGAAAAATGTGAAATTGGATCCATATTTTGAGTGAAAGTGAATGCACTCAGTCGTGTCCGACTCTTTGCGACCCCATGGACTATACAGTCCGTGGAATTCTCTAGGCCAGAATACTGGAGTGGGTAGCCTTTCCCTTCTCCAAGGGATCTTCCCAACCCAAGGATCGAACCCAGGTCTCCCGCACTGCAGGCAGATTCTTTACCAGCTGAACCACAAGGGAAGCCTTCTGTATTTTGCCCCATACACAAAATGTCCATTCAGGGTGAACTAAAGATCAAAACTGGAACTCTAAAATGTAAAGCATTTAGTATATACTTTAATATCTTTATAACTTTGACCTGGGAGATAATTTCTTAAATAATTTACAAAAAATTTGTTTTCATTGCTAAGTCATGGCCAACTCTTTTGCGACTCCATGGACTGTAGCCTGCCAGGCTCTTCTGTCCACGTGATTTTCCAGGTAAGAATACCGGAGTAGGTTCCATTTCCTTCTTCAGGGGATCTTCCTGACCCAGAGATCAAATCCACATCTCCTGCATTGGCAGGTGGGTTCTTTACCACTGAGCCACCAGGAAAGACCTTATTAATAAAAAATAGTTAATCATAAAAGAAAAAGAATAACTTGAACTATATTAAAATAGTTCTATCCATTAAAAGACATTTTAAGAAAAGATAAGCAATTATTTGCAAACTAGGAAAAATATAGTTGTAACACATACCAACAAATGAACATATAAAATGAGTATATAAATGTATATACTCATTTTATAATTTTATATTTTAAATTTATATATTCATTTTATAATTTTATATTTATATATTCATTTTATAATTTTATATATATAATGAATATATAAAATGCCTGAAATCATTCACAGAGGGGAAAACAATTAAAAAATGAACAAAAGTCACAATTAGGCATTTCACAGAAAAGGGAACCAAATTACTAATAAACATTTCCTAAACCTCATTAGTAATCCAGTAAATAAAAATAAAGACCACGATGAAATCACAGTTACTCCATTCAATTTACAAAGATTAAAAAGTCTGACAGTATAGCACAGGAAACTATATTCAATATCTTATAATAACCTATAAGGGAAAAAAATCTGAAAAAGTATATATATATATATATATATATATATACACATACATATATATAACTGAAAACATATATATATATATAACTAAACTTTGCCAACAAAGGTCCGTCTAGTCAAGGCTATGGTTTTTCCAGTAGTCATGTATGGACGTGAGAGTTGGACTATGAAGAAAGCTGAGCGCAGAAGAATTGATGCTTTTGAACTGTGGTGCTGGAGAAGACTCCTGAGAGTCCCTTGGACTGCAAGGAGATCCAACCAGTCCATTCTGAAGGAGATCAGTCCTGGATGTTCACTGGAAGGACTGATGTTGAAGCTGAAACTCCAGTACTTTGGCCACCTCATGAGAAGAGTTGACTCATTGGAAAAGACTTTGATGCTGGGAGGGATTGGGGGCAGGAGGAGAAGGGGACAACAGAGGATGAGATGGCTGGATGGCATCACTGACTCGATGGACTTGAGTCTGAGTGAACTCCGGGAGTTGGTGATGGACAGGGAGGCCTGGCGTGCTGCGATTAATGGGGTCGCAGAGTCGGACACGACTGAGCAACTGAACTGAACTGAACTGAACTGAAATCACTTTGCTAACCTGAAGCTAATACAACATTGTAAATTAACTATACTTCAATTTAAAATGGTTAAAAAATAAAGAAGTCTGACAATAGCAAATGTCAGAGAAATGTTAGAGAAAATGTTGGTCAACACTGGGAGTGTAAATTTACACAACCACTTTGATAAGCAATTTAGTATTAGCTTATAGATATGAATTTCCAGATACTCTACATCTTAGTAATTCCACTTCAAGATATGTACAGGTGTGTAAATAAGTGTAAGTATGCACAAGGAGAGATGCTCCAGTATATAAGTACAATAATATTCTTAGCAGTACTGTTTGAAACAGCAAAATAATATAAACAATACCATCATTATCCATTGACAGGAAGATCAATCATTAAATTGTGATATATTTGTACAAAAGAATATTTCATATACAGCAGCAAATTTGAGTGAACTATAGCCCATATTACAATTTGGTTGAATACTGATGATATTTACACCAAAAGAAAATAGCTAGCCTAGAAAGATTGTACATAGCATGATATTCTTTTTGTAAATATCAAAAAAAAAATAACTAAAACCAAAAAATGTGTCTGTGTGTATGTTTTGAAAATCAAGGAAATGACAAATGCAAATTTCAGGATGGTATTTACATGGAGATAAGGAAAGAGGTTCAGTTCAGTTCAGTTGTTCATCGTGTCCAATTCTTTGAGACCCCGTAGACTCCAGCATACCAGGCTTCCCTGTTCATCACCAACTCCCAGAGCTTGCTCAAACTCATGTCCATCTAGTCAGTGATGCCATCCAACCATCTCATCCTCTATCATCCCATTCTCCTCCTGCCTTCAATCTTTCCCAGAATCAGGGTCTTTTCCAATGAATCAGTTCTTCACATCAGGTAGCCAAAGGATTGGAGTTTCAGCTTCAGCATCAGTCTTTCCAATGAATATTCAAGACCGATTTCCTTTAGGATGGACTGATTTAATTTTCCTGCAGTCCTGGGGACTCTCAAGAGTCTTTAACACCACAGTTCAAAAGCATCAGTTCTTCGGCGCTCAGCTTTCTTTATGGTCCACCTCTCACATTCATATATGACTACTGGAAAAACCATAGCTTTGACTAGATGAATCTTTGTTGGCAAAGTAATGTCTCTGCTTTTTAATATGCTGTCTAGATTAGTCATAGTTTTTCTTCCAAGGAGCAAGTGTCTTTTAATTTCATGTTTGTAGTCACTATCTGCAGTGATTTTGGAGCCGAAGAAAATAAAGTCTGTCACGATTTCCATTGTTTCCCCATCTATTTGCCATGACGTGATGAAACTGGATGCCATGATACTAGCTTTTTGAATGTTGGGTTTTAAGCCAACCTTTTCACTCTCCTCTTTCACTTTCATCAAGAAGCTCTTTAGTTCTTCTTCACTTTCTGCCCTAAGGGTGGTGTCATCGGCACATCTGAAGTTATTGATATTTCTCCTGGCAATCTTGATTCCAACTTGTGCTTCATCCAGCCTGGCTGGATGTACATAATACTCTGCATATAAATTAAATAATCAGGGTGACAATATACAGGCTTGATGTACACCTTTCCCAATCTGGAACTAGTCCATTGTTCCATGTCCAGTTTTAACTGTTGCTTCTTAACCTGCATACAGATTTCTCAGGAGGCAGGTAAAGTGGTCAGACATTCCCATCTCTTGAAAAATTTTCCACAGTTTGTTGTAATTCACACCGTTAAAGGCTTTGGAGTAGCCAATAAAGCAGAAGTGGATGTTTTTATGGAACTCTCTTGCTTTTTCAATGATCCAATGGATGTTGACAATTTGATCTCTGGTTCCTCTGCCTTTTCTAAATCCAGCTTGACCATCTGGAATTTCTCAGTTCACATACTATAGAAGCCTCTCTTGGAGAATATTGAGCATTACTTTACTAGCATGTGAGATGAGTGCAGTTGTGCAGTAGTTTGAGCATTCTTTGGCATTGCCTTTCTTTGGGATCTCAGCTGGAATTCCATCACCTCCAATAGCTTTGTTCATAGTGATGCTTCCTAAGGCCCGCTTGACTTCATACTCCAGGATGTCTGGCTCTAGGTTAGTGATCACACTATCATGGTTATCTGGGTCATGAAGATCTTTTTTGTATAGTTCTTCTGTGTATTCTTGCCACCTCTTCTTAATATCGTCTGCTTCTGTTAGGTCCATATCATTTCTATCCTTTATTGTGCCTATCTTTGCATGAAATATTCCCTTGGTATTTCTAATTTTCCTGAAGAGATCTCTAGTCTTTCCCATTCTATTGTTTTCTTCTATTTCTTTGCATTGATCACTTAGGAAAACTCACTTATCTCTCCTTGCTATTCTTTGGAACTCTGCATTTAGATAGGTATATATTTCCTTTTCTCCTTTGCCTCTCTGAAGAAACAGGATGGACACTTACATGTAATTATTGTTGATGTTACTTTCTGGGCTGGTTTATGAGTTTGTGTGTGAGAGAAAGAGGAAGGGAGTCAGGGAGACGGAGGGGAAAAAAGGAAAGAGGAAGGAAGGAGGGAAGGAAAAGAGGCCAGTTCAAAGACTAATGATGACAGTGTTATGAGCCAAGATTATATAGATAAACTAAATTTGTGCAACTGTTGTCAGTTAAGAAGAAGAGGAGGAGGAGGAGGAGAAAGAGACACCTAAGCAACCTGGGTATCAGGGAAGGCTTTCTAGAATAAGGTACCCCTAAGTTGAGCATTGAAGAGCATCTAGGATTTATTCAGATGAAGGAGGCATGAAGAGGATTTTCAAGGAAAGTCAACATGCAATGATAAAAGGCCAGAGAGTTTGGGCTACAGGTTGCTGATGCTTCAGGTTCCCTGATGCTGAGAAAGATTGAAGTCAGGAGAAGAAGGGGCTGACAGAGGATGAGATAGTTGGATGGCATCACTGATTCAATGGACATGAGTTTGAGCAAACTCTGGGAGATAGTGAAGGACAGGGAGACCTGGAGCGCTGCAGTCCACAGGGTCACAAAGAGTTGGATATGACTTAGCAGCTTACAGGTTGCTAAGGATAATTGCTGAGCAGAATGGGAGATGCTAAGGAACTGTGCCTGTAAGAAACAAGACTAGGGAACTATGTAGGTCCAACAACTTCAACTATATGGATGGGGTAGGACCTAGGAAACTGACTGGGTCAGGGCACTCCATTCTCTAGGTACGAAGCCTTTCTCAATCTGTCTGGCCAGCAAGACTATCACAGCAACAGTAACCTTGGAGATCTGAATAAAGGTGGAGCCAGGCACACAACCCCAAAAATCTTTTATCAGATCTTAAGGCTCTGAGTCTCTGGCCATATGCAGGGTGATGATTGATTCTGAGATGATTGATTCAGGACTAGTTGATTCTGTGCCAGTCCTGAAAGCTAAGATGGGAGCACAAATGTGCCTTTAAGAGGTGGAGAAAGGAACTTACAAATCAGCACCATGGACAGAAGACTCAGCCATTCCTGTCTTCTCGAGGTTCAGGGCAAGCCAGGAAGACGTGGCTGGAATCTTTTGCTTTGTTTTGTTTTGTTTTGTTTCGTTTTGTTTGGGCTGTTCTAGGTCTTTCTTGCTGTGCAGGCTTTTCCCCACTTGCAGAGAGTAGGGGTTACTCGCTACTTGCCATGCCTGAATTTCTCACTGCAGTGTCTTCTCTCATGAAACAGGCTTTAGGGCACATAGGCTTCAGCAGTTGCACATGTGGGCTCAGTAGTTGAAGCTCCCCAGCTCTAGAACACAGGCTCAGTAGTTGTTGCACACAGGCTTAGTTGCTCTGGGGCATGTGGAATCTTCCCGGACCAGGTATCAAACCCATGTCTCCTGCACTGGCAGGCAGATTCTTTACCACTGAACCACCAGAGAAGCCCCCAGTTGGAATCTTTGGCAGACAAATCTTTGAAGAGCCCAACAATAGAGAAATCCCAGATCAGGAGACCATCAGTCCTGATCTTGTCTGATTGGATGACCTCACAATTGCTTTTGCCTCCTCCCTGACCTTCCCTGGTGGCTCAGGCAGAAAAAATCCATCTGCAATGCAGGAGACTCAGTTCAGTCCCTTGGTTGGGACAATCCCCTAGAGAAGAGAATGGCTACCCATTCCAGTCTTCTTGTCTGGAGAATCCCATGGACAGAGGAGCCTGGTAGACTATGCGATCTCAAAAGAGGGTGACACGACTGAGTGACTAAGCATGAATGCACACCCTGGTCTACCTACCTAAAGTCTGACCCCTTCCTAACCTCTGTTTCTGTCCCACAGTGCTACCAGAGGAATCTTTCTATGACTTGAATCTGATTGTGACTCTGTCTTTTAAGATTGATATCCCCATCCTGGCATTCAAGATCCTTCAACACTTCCCCTGCCCATATGTCTGACATTATTGGTCTCCTCTCTTTTCTAACACCTTTGCTCCTAACACAATTTTTCCTCCTATTTCTCGGATGAACCCCCTTATTCCCACAAGTGCTAAATATTGAAGGACCCACAAGGTTCAGTCTTTGGAACTTTTCTTCTATTTCCACTCATCCCATAAGTCTTCTCACCCAATCTCATGGCTTTAAATACATCTCTAACCTAGACTTCATATTCATGGACCTACCTACCTGATAACCCCACTTGGGTATCCAATAGACATCTCAAACTTATCATGTCTCTAACAAAATTGTTGGGAAGAAGGATGTTGAATAATATCCTCTGAATTGAGAATGAAGTTTAAGGCTGAAAAATGCAGCAAGCAACTCCATAAGGTGCAACAATGAAGTCTATTGTGGGCAACTTACATACAGGCAGGACAGTGTGGACCACAGTCCAGACATTGATAGCTATGCTCCACACCATACTGTGGAGGGAGTGCAGGAAGATTTAAAAGAGCCAAAGCTAAAAATAGAATCTGACTATCGAGTGGGAAGCATGTCAGCACTAAGGGAAACTGGGCATTTTTCATCTCCCCCAGGGATCTCATGACCATTAACCATCTGCATCAGCAAAAGGCATTCTTCCAGTTTTCATATGAGATGAAGGCAAGGGTAAAAGTTGATAGAGAATATATATGGCTTGTGCAATTCCTTATGAGTAGGTTAAAACTCAGTCATGCAGAAAGAGGAGGGGGTAGGCTTCAGGCCTAAGATGAAGCTGATAAGATGGAGTCAGTGTGGTTCAGCCACACAAAACACTTCGTCTCATCCTCCTACCAGCTTCCCCACCGTAGTAACTAGCAGCCCTGTTGTCCAGTTGCCCAGACCTTAACTTCTTTCTTCCATGCCCTATATCCAGTTATCAGGAAATTCAGTCAGCTCTACCTTTAAAAATGTGTCCATAAACTAACCACTTCTTACCACTTGGTCCAGATCACCATCATCTCTGTATTACAGCAGTAGCCTCTAAACTGCTTTTCTGCTTCTGCCCTTTCCCCTTTTATTCTGTTCTGAATATGGAAGCCAGAGTGACCTAATTAAAACATTAAGTGGGATCATATAAGCTCCCTTATAAAAATCTTCTAATAGCTCCCTAACTGACTTAGAATGAAATCCATAATCTCTTTGCATCATTCTTCTACAGCCATACAAGTATCCTCACTGCTCCTCAAATGTGCAAACTTGCTACCACCTTGGGGAAAGTTTTAGAATCAAATATTGTAAATCTTCCAACTTTGTTCTTCCTCAAAAAAATTTTTTACTATTATAGGTTTTTGCATTTTTGTATGTATTTTAGGATCAGCTTGTCTGTTTTTATCCAAAAAAAAGCCTGCTGGTATTTTTGCTTATGGCTGCATTGAATCTACAGATGAATTTAGGAATAACTGACATCATAACGATGTTGTCTTTCAATCCATGAATATGATGCATTTATTTATTTAGATCTTACTTTGGTCTCAGCAGTATTTTGTAGTTTTAGTGTACCGATTTTACACATAATTTGCTGAACTTATCCATAAATATTTCATGTTTTTAAGTCATTGTAAATGGCTCTAAAGTTTTATTTTCCAGTTGTTCAGTTCTAGTATACAGAAATACAAATAACTTTTGTACATTGACCTTTTATCTTGTGATTTTGCTAAATTAACATATTAGTTCTAATAGCTCTTTTATAGATTCCTTAGGACTTTTTATTTATATTATTATATTATCTGATATGCAAATAAAGACAGTTAACTTCTTCATATCTAAATATATGACCTTTTTCCTTTTTTTACTGTGGCAGTGATTAGGACCTCAGTACAGTGTTGAACAGAAATAATGAGAGCAGACATCCCTGTCCTGTTCTTAATGTAAAAGTATTCTCTTTCAGCATTAAGTATGATATTAGCTGTAGAACTTTCATAGATGCTCTTTACCACATTTTACTCTTAATTTTAATAAAGCTTTTCTCATAAATAGATGGTGAATATTATCAATGCTCTTTTTTGTATATATTGTGATAAATTATGTTTTTCTCCTTTATTTTACAATACGGTGATTTTCAAATGTTAAACTAATCCTGCATTTCTAAGATGAACCCCACTTGGTCATGATATATGATTTTTATTTGGAGTTGGTTACGATTTGGTAACATTTCTTAAATGTTTTTATGTCTATTTTCATAAGAAAAAGACAGTTAATTTTCTTTGTACTGTCTTGTTTTCCTTCTCTCAAGGATAATAGTTCTGCACTAATTGCTGTCCAATGCCTAAAAAGTTATTCCATATATTTGTACAGTTTTCTAGTTATTTATGGGTTTCCCCCATGAGGCAGCAGTAAAGAATCCATCAGCAACAGGAGACAGAGGAGATGCAGGTGTGATCCCTGGGCAGGGAAGATCCCCTCAAGGAGGAAATGGCATCCCACTCCAGTATTCTTGCCTGAAAAATTCTCCTCCAGGATAGAGAAGCCTGGTGAGCTACAGTTCGTGGGGTCACAAAAAGTTGGACATGACTGAGTGTGCACATACGTACACACACTAGTTAGTTATGCAGGACAGAAAGTCCAGCACAATTTTAACCATGTACAGAAGCCAAAATTCCCCTCCCTTGGATCTTTTTATTCAAATTCCACTTCAAAAGCTGTAATCACTACAACAATACTCTTCCTTTACTGCTTCATTTTTCTCCTTAGTACTCATTATCCAACACAATGTATATTTATCACCTTATTTGTGAATTTTTTCCTTTCATTAGAATGTAAGTTCCATGCAGGCATGGATTTCTGTGTATTTTGTTCCTTATTATAACTCCAGCACAAAGAATAGGGCTTAGAATACATTAAGTGTTCAATAAATATATGCTG
Source organism: Budorcas taxicolor (assembly GCF_023091745.1). Classification (NCBI taxonomy): domain Eukaryota; kingdom Metazoa; phylum Chordata; class Mammalia; order Artiodactyla; family Bovidae; genus Budorcas; species Budorcas taxicolor. The sequence continues at coordinate 99,617,445 of NC_068912.1, forward strand.
GATGGATGGATGGATGATTGAACGGATGAAAGCTTACTTCATTTCAAAACCTTTCCCTAATGCCATCCCTACCCTTTCTGCATCTTGTATCGTGGTGCTGATCACGTCTTTACTGTTCATCTTTATTGTTCTCTATCTCTGTCTGTTGATCTGTCTCTCTCTCACACACACACACACTCACACACCAGAAGCTCTTACACAGCAGGAGTATGATCTTGTCTGTCTTGTGTTTCCCCACCTCCTGACACAGGAGAGTTACCATTTGTGGTGAAGAGAAACTGTCCCCATTTAAGAGGTGCAGTTCTGAAGGAAACCTGCAGAGGGCAGCATGAGGCAATATATGTCTATTGTCTCCTAGTGCCAGTCTTCTCGGTAAGTAGACTAGTCTCAGGCTGATCTAGAGACACAAAGCCAGAGCTGTTCCTTTAGAAAAGAACTCAGATTGGCCCAGACAGCCTCTCCGTGTTGTCCCCCACTCCCACACCTTGCTGATTCAGCATCACCTGCCATTTACTCCTTCATCCACCCCCAGCATTGACGGAGGGAGAGCGCGCGCGCGCACACACACACAGCCCTTTCTCAGTTAGAAGAGCCTTCCCATCACGATCCTATCACCTTCTTTCCCAGCCTGCACTAAGTCCCCTGCTCCAAATAGATATCTCAGAGGTCTGTTTCCTGGTCTCCCTCTCCACTCAATGCATTTAACAGTTCGCTTGAAGCCCTCTAATGCCCACCATTTAAATTTAATCCTCAGGATTAAAATCCTGGCACTGCCAGGAGGTGGACATAGTTAGTTCCAGTTTACAGATGAGAAAACAGACTCAGAGAGGAAAAGGAACTCATCTAAGATCACACATTCAGTAGGTGAAGAGGCTGAGACTCAAACCCATACAATACTGTACCCAGACTCAGGGCTCCCTCTGGTCCAGCTGCAAGTCCATTTCCAGCTCAAGCCCCTGGAAAGGAGGGCAACAGCAGGTGGTCTGAAGGCCATTGTCCATTCTTTCCTCCCTGGATTATTGTTCTCATCCTAAAATAAACTCAATCATTCCAGACTTTCTTTTTGTGCCCCAATATAAACCCTGGGGACCACTGCCTGCTTCCTGGGAACTCTGGCAGGGCAGAACCTGGATATTACTGGTGTATTCCAGGGCCACACATAGGACTTGGCACGTGGAAGTAGCTTCCTTAGGGCAGGATTGTTGGACGGATGGATAGATGGATGGAATGAATGGGTGGGATCACCAAGATGAAGAACAATGCCTAGAAATTCTTCCAATAGCTCTCTTCTGCTCTTCCAATAATTTAATTCAGCAAACAGTGCCCAAGGTCCTTCCAGCACTGGACGCTGTTCTGGGTGCTAGGATAGTCAGTAGATGGGGTACTACACAGCCGAGGGAACAAAGCTTGCAGCAACTCAGAAGAGACTGTGCCTAGAATAGAAGAAGGATCCCGGTGGGGGCAGCCCTCATCCCTGCCCACAATAATGCTGGGAACCATTGCTGCTTCCTGCTGCCGAGGACCCACCGGGAGAAAAATCATTGTTTAGCTTGGAGCTTGGCCCCTCTCCTGCCACCCAGTCCTTCCTCTTCCCATTGTCTTTCAGGCACCGGATGCAGCTGCCGACACAGCAGCAAAAAGAATGGGGAAGGGGCTGGGAAAGCAGATGAAGCCATCCCAGAAGAGGTAAGACGCTTCAGGTGGTCCCTTTCCAGATAAGCTGCACACAAAGGCCCAGGCAACAGGTCCGCCAGCGTGGCGCTGGGTCCAGGTGCAGAACTCAGGCTTCCAAGGCTCAGATCCAGATCCAAGTCCCAGTTTCTGCTACTGATGTGCTGTGTCCCTGGGCAAGCCTCTTGCAATCCCTGGACATCCATTTTCTTCTCAGTTAGAGCAAGGATAAGATGCTTATCTTGGGAAGACTAATTTATCACAGTGATGATTAACACCAAAAACGCCTAATACATGAGTATTTTTTCTTTACATGAGTATTTTTAAATGTTCATTTCTGTTCCTTTCCTCCAACTTTAACCATAGAAAAACACCAAGAAAAATGATGGCAAAGCGGATTCTTACCTGAGTATTTTTAAATGTTCATTCCTGTTCTTTCCCTCCAACTTTAACCATAGAAAAACAACAAGAAAAATGATGGCAAAGGGAATTCTTGTAGCAGATGGAAGCAGCATTTTCTATTAGGTAAACGAAGATTAATTACCCAACTGGGTCACCATGAAAATTATACTTAATAAATCTATAATAAATCACATTGAAGAATTAATAATCACATTAATGGAACAGGTACATTTATTGAGCATTTACTATGAGTCAGGCACATTGCTTCTTCACACAGCTACTCTGTGAGTTACATATTATCAGGGTCAGTTTCACAAGTATGTGACACAGAACCCCCGACTCAGAAGGGTGTGCCACAACTCAGGCTTAATGCTCTGTGGTTACCATCTTGAAGTTCTTAATCATTTTATTTTTGAATTTGTGTTTCGAAAGTGAAGTCTGATGGAGCAATGGAGCCTACATTGGGGACTTGGAGGTTCTGTTCACATGTAGTCTTGCCTCACCCCACCTTCCTCTCCCCTTCCCCAGGACAGGTTCTCAGCTGCCTGTTCCCCTGTGCCATCTCACCCTTGGCCTGGGTACAGACACAGGGAGGGCTGGGTTGGGGTGCCTGAGGAAGGGCCCTTCACCCTGTGAGTGTCCCCATGCCCAAGGAAGCACAGGGCTAACTAGTGAGCAATGAACAGCATGACAAGCTAGGCAAGAAATCATGAAAGGGGGGAAAAAAGCTTTTTTCCTGATTTTTGAACAAGGGATCTTGCATTTCCATTTGCACTGATCTCCACAAACGACATGACTAGTCCTAGGTACTATCATTACCACCACTTCACAAAAGTGGAGACTCAGAGAGGCTCAGTTATTTGCCCAAGGTCACACAGCTGCCAACTGACAGAGCTCAGATGTGGACTTAGATCCCAAAGAAGAGAAGATTATGAGATCTTAAAGAGCTTCAGCCTAGGAATCAGAAGTCCTGGATCACATTTCTGATCATTGGCCCTGCACCAGTTTGCCCCCACTCTCTGCCTCAGTTTTCCCAAGTGAAAGCATTCTGTAGAGTCTTCTAAGGTAGCAAAGCATCTCAAGATGTGACTTCGCCACTCACACAGAATAGGATTTTGAGCTCTGTGAACTCAAATTTGCTTACCCTCCGCACATTGTAGGATAATTCGGTGGGTGTCATTCACCCTGTATAAACACTATGATGTTGCTCCCTCCCCAAAAAAGCATGGACCAGAAAGCTGAGCAGGGAATACGCTTATTCCCATTGTACACACAGAAAAGCTAGAATACCAGAACTGGAAAGTGACTCCAGTTCAGTTCAGTTCAGTTCAGTCACTCAGTCATGTCCGACTCTTTGCGACCCCATGGACTGCAGCATGCCAGGCCTCCCTGTCCATCACCAACTCCCAGAGTTTACTCAAACTCATGTCCATTGAGTCGGTGATGCCATCCAACTATCTCATCCTCTATTGTCCCCTTCTCCTCCTGCCTTCAATCTTTCCCAGCATCAGGGTCTTTTCCAATGTGTCAGTTCTTCTCATCAGGTGACCAAAAGATTGTTTCAGCTTCAGCATCAGTCCTTCCACTGAATATTCAGGACTGATCTCCTTTAGAATGGACTGGTTTGATCTCCTTGCAGTCCAAGGGACTCTCAAGAGTCTTCTCCAACAGCACAGTTCAAAAGCATCAATTCTTCTGCACTCAGCTGTCTTTATAGTCCAACTCTCACATCCATACATGACTACTGGAAAAACCATAGCTTTGACTAGATGGACCTTTGTCAGCAAAGTAATGTCTCTGCTTTTTAATATGCTGTCTAGGTTGTTCATAACTTTTTTTCCAAGGAGCAAGTGTCTTTTCATTTCATGGCTGCAGTCACCATCTGCAGTGATTTTGAAGCACCACCCCCCCCAGCCAAAAAAAAGTCTGTCACTGTTTCCCCATCTATTTGCCATGAAGTGATGGGGCCAGATGCCATGATCTTAGTTTTCTGAATGCTGAGTTTTAAGCCAACTTTTTCACCCTCCTCTTTCACTTTCATCAAGAAGCTCTTTAGTTCTTCTTCGCTTTCTGCCATAAGTGTGGTGTCATCTGCATATCTGGGGTTATTGATGTCTCTCCCAGCAATCTTGATTCCAGCTTGCACTTCATCCAGTCCAGCATTTCTCATGATGTACTCTGCATATAAGTTAAATAAGCGGGGTCACTTGGGAAAGTTACTTAGTGCGTTAGATCCACTTAGATTTTAGTGCGTTCCAAACAAGTTTTGAATGAGTAACAGGGCTGCACAGACACAGAATCATAATGTGAACATCCCCAAATGAACAGATGGGTCACAACCTTGAGAGGTCCTGGTGTGGGAAAGCACATGGCTCCGCAGTGCAGGAGCCCTTGCTCTGAGAGGGTTGGCTTAATTTCTGGCCTTGAGGGTCCAAGTTTGAGGGAGAAAGCTAGAGAGTACCAAGAGCTCCTGAGAGAAGATAGACATCTGGCCAGTAGCTTTCAAAGGCTCAGTATTTCATGGGATGTTTACCCACACCAAAAGTCGTGTTATCTAAAGAGCAATAGACAAAAAATATATAGAGAGAGACAAAAAGGTGGACAGTGGGACTGAATCACAGATCCTCCTCCAACTTCCCCATCCATGACTGGTCCACTTCATGAGAGGGCAGGGCCTGGCTGACCAGACGTCACTGCAGCTGGGTGAAACAGCTTTGGCTCCACCTCACTCCCTTGGGTTCCTCAGCCCCAGGTTCCCTTGGTGTATATGTAACATCTACAACACAGGAGGGCCATGGGAAGGGCTATCCTGGGCCAGTCACTTCTTATGCCTGGGCTTCTCATGACCACAGCACGTGTTTGTGAAATGGTTCTAGAAGTCGAGACCTTTTCCTGTGCAGTACCACACCTTCAAGGAAACGCTAGTACAGAGCTGTCCAACAAAACTTTCTATAATGATGGAAATGTACTGTTCTGTTGCTGCTCAATAGCCACTAACCATATATGGTTATGGAGCAGTGGCCAGTGAGACTGGGGAACTAATTTAAACTTTTAATTTTAATTAAGCAAAATGTAAATTTAACTTGTCATAGGTGGCTAGTGACTACTGACTACCATATTGGCTAGCACAGCTCTAGAAACAAAAGGAAACAAAAAACCAAACTAACTGCATCACGTTTGGGGGGCATCAAAAGCACTTTCACAAGTATCTTCTCATGTGTCTGTCCTGTGAAATAGACGTTAATCCTCACTTTGCAGAGAGGAAAACTGAAGCTCAGATTTAAATGGCTTCCATGTTGACAGAGCTAGTAAATATACCAAATGATTTCATCCCAGATCTCTTGATTCCAAACCTCCACTCATACCTCTATATAACTCTGCCCACCTACATAGATGTCACATATATATTGGATCTTCTACCTCTGGACTTGACACATAAAGATAAATAAGAAACAGGCCCAGACTTTGGGTGGGTATCCCTAGACAAAGGCAGTGTGATTGACACAGTAAGAAGTGTCAATATATTTTAAAAATTACTTTTTAGGGCTATACTTTAGGATATAAAAATTACTTTAGGGCTTCCTGGTGGCTCAGCGGTAAAGAATCTGCCTGCCAGGGCAGAAAACATGGGTTCAATCCCCGATCCAGGAAGATCCCACATGCCATGAGCAACTAAGCCCCTGTGCAACAACTATTCAGCCTGTGCTCTAGAGCCTGGGAGCCGCAACTGGTAAGTCCACGTGCCACAAATACGGAACCTGCAACAAGAGAAGCCTGTGTACCACACCGAGAGAGTAGCCCCCGCTCACCACTAGAGGAAAAGCCTGCATAGCAACAAAAAACCCAGTAGAGCCAAAAATAAATTTTAAAATTGTATTTTAAAAATCACTTTAAATGACTTTTTTCCGAGTAGTTCAAAGCACTTTGCTTTAAATATTATCTACATGGGAGACTCTCAGATTTATATTTCAGGACCCAACCTCTACTCAGAATTCCAAATAGATGTACCAAACAGTCCATCTGAGTACTGAATTGGCTTCTCAAGTTTGCCGCACATCTGCTCCTTCCTATCTCAGTAAACAGCAATTCCTTTGTTCCAGCTGTTCCAACCTGACTCTGGAGTCATCTATGACTCCTTGTTTTGCACACACCTGCCCTGTAAACCATCAGCAAATATTGTTAGCTCTATGGTCAAGAAGCATCCAGAATGCTCACCATCTCCACTATTGCCATCATATTTACTTGTCCTTTTTTCTCCTAATTCTCTTTTCCACACAGTAGCTAAAGTGATCTTTTAAAAAACCTAAGCCCGAGCTTAAAGCATCAATGGTTTCCCAAAGTCCTCACAGTGGTCCCTCAAGCCCTACAAGATCTGCTCCTGATGCTTGTCTGACCTCATTTCTTATAGCTTTCCTTTGGCTCTTCAGTGGAGAAGGAAATGGCAACCCGCTCCAGTCTTTTTGCCTGGAGAATCCCGTGGACAGAGGAGCCTGGTGGGCTGCTGTCTATGAGGTTGCACAGAGTCGGACACAACTGAAGCGACTTAGCAGCAGCAGCAGCAGCTGGCTCTTCAGGTCCAGCCACACCACATTTTCCACATCACTCCTTCCTTGGGGTCATTGCACAACTCTTTCCCTCACTGCCTCCCAATCTCTAACCAAAGGTCCCCTTATCACAGAGGCACTCTCCGTCCCTTTATCATGTTTCCGTTTTCCCCATCATATTTATCACCTCCTTTCACTCAAGTATAAACTGCAGGAACAGGGTTGGCAGATAAAACACAGGACGTCCAGTTAAAATTGAACTTCAAATAAAATAACTTTTAAATATGAAGATGTCCCAGATGTTACATGAGATATACTTACATTAAAAAAAAATCGTTGTTTATCTGAAATTTAAACTTTCCTAAGTGTCCTGCATTTTTATTCCCTAAATCGGGCAACCCTACCCTGGAAGGCAGGGACAGTGGTTATTTTGTTTATTGCTGTATCCTCAGCGGTAGAACTGTTTCTGACACGTGGTCATCAATAAATATTTACAGAATGAATGAATGAACGTGTTCAACCGGGTCATTAACCTGTAACATGCCTAAAACCTTTAATAAACAGCTGGAGTCAGAGGGTCGGCACCTCTAAACTGGGTTAGTCACAACTGGGGGCCGATGCGGTGATGAACTTCCCAAGCAAATCCATCCAGCTGGGTGCTTTGCCTGGCTCATCCCTGCTCCTCTGGAAACAACACACGGCCCAGGACAGACGAGAGACAGGTCCCCTGGCACCCTCCTGGGGGCGGAGCCTCCTCGACAGGGCAGACTGCCCGCGCCAGAGCCTGCGCCTTTTAACGCCCCGCCTCCCCAACCCCCCCTTGCGTGACGTCATGGAACAGGCGGCCAATGGGAGTGCGCCTTATTGGCAGGCGGTGCCGGCGGCCGCTGCCAAAGGGGAAGTGAGCTGGGGCTGAAGCGATGGCCCGGGTCTGGAGCCTGCGGCCACAGCCGCCGCCGCCACCAGCGACTTGGGAGCAGCTGCGGCCGCAGCCGGAGCGGGGGCCGGAGTCGCGGCTGGAGTGGAGGCGGCGCGTGTGAGTTGCCGAGAGTCGCCCGTACCGGAACACCTCAAACTCGGCGGGAGCGCTTCAGGTGGGCTGAGCCGCGGTCACCCCTCCTCACCGCGCCCCCAGGCCCAGACAGCAGGGCTGGGGTCTTCCCAGGCGCGGGACTGGCTCCTCTGAGGCCGAATCCTCCAGGCTGGACTCTGGATCTTCCTTGGCGTCTGACTCCCTTCAAACTCAGGACGGAGGCCGGAGGACGGTGATCTTCTCGGACTGGGGCATTTTCTCTGTCAGGGTTGTAGTGGCTGGGAGCCCCCTCCTGCTACCATCTAGGGAGAGACCAGCGCGTTTCCACCGTCTTGCTTTGCATCTCCCCGTCTCTTCCCATTCAAGAACCAAGTTTCTTGTTTTTCTCTCCATTGGAAATCCTGCCCCGGAAGTCCGAAACACCTATCTGTGTGTCCTTTCCAGTTCCTGGAGTACCCTTAGAAATACTGTCTGCTGACCAGGGTTCAGAATCTCTCATTCTTGACTTGACTTTTTATCCTGAGAGACAAAAGTTGCTCCCCTCCCCGGTACCCTCTTAAGTAACTGGCACTCCATGCATAGGCCTTTACCCATTTGGATCACCAGCTCCCTGGCCATCTCTATGTGACTTCCCCCATTCATCTGAGTTCCAGTTTCCTCTGGAGTCCAATCTCCAGCCCCTAGCGTATCTGGTCAGTCCCACCCCTGGGTGGGAGTGACCAGGGGGCTCTGGCCCAGGATTCCTCACCCTGGAAGGCAGCTCCAAGGCAGGGAGAGAATTGGGCGTCGGGTACGAACCTGGCAGCTCAGGAGTGGGTGCTCCACTTACCCCACACAAGAAGATGAAAAAGCGCAAAGAGCTCAATGCATTGATCGGCTTGGCTGGGGACAGCCGGAGAAAGAAACCCAAGAAGGGCTCAGGCCACCGCCTGCTTCGCACGGAGCCTCCTGACTCAGACTCTGAGTCCAGCTCAGAGGAAGAAGAGGAATTTGGTGCAGCTGGAAATCGCTCTCGCTTTGTCAAGTGAGTAAAGAAGTACTGAGGCTGGGATGGGAAAAGGCATCTCCTTGCGCTACCAAGGGGGCAAAGGAAAGGAAAGGAGAGGAGAGGGGCGTTCTTAAGAAGAAAAAAGTGTATAGTCCCTGGAAGGCACAAGGAAGGAAAAATGTTAGGGAGATGAGTTCAGGTTCTGAATGAAGTGTAAGTTAGAGATCTGTCTCTAAGTATACAAAGAGCTCTGGATCTAGGGTGAAGTGTGCACTTGGGGAATGTGCCAAGAGCCGGGTGAGAGTAGCAAAGAAGCTAAGAATAGGGACATAGGGAGAGAGAAATTTGAGAGACAAGGTCTTGTTGTTAAATTTAGGAGACACAGGGACCTTAAGACTGCAGGGTTTTTTATTCGTTTGTTGGTTGGTTTGTTTTTTTTCCCCACTGTTGATGGGTCTGAATCTGGTAATGGGGGACTATGATGAAGGACGTTCTGTAAAAACTATGAACCTTGAGAGAAATGGAGGGTGGGAGACAGAAAGAAAAGGCAGCTTTTTTCAAACCACTTTTAGATGGTAACACCCTCCAGTAGTGAGCACAAGTGAAATTGTTACTCACTCAGTGGTGTCCAACTCTTTGTGACTCCATGGACTGTAGCCTGCCAGGCTCCTCTGTCCATAGGATTCTCCAGGGAAGAATACTGGAGCGGATTGCCGTGCCCTACTCTAGTAAACGCAAAGACATTGGGACTTGAGAGTTAGGGTAGGAAGGGGCTGAAGGGAATCTTTAAAGTGCCCTTGGACTCTCTTAAGGAGCACATTAAAAGAGTGTGCTGCTGAGGATGTGAAAGCAAGATCTAGGCTGAAGCTTGGGAAGCTAAAAAGAGATCAAATCCTTTGAGATTTGTTTGTTTGGAATGTCTTTGTCCTTTTATATTAAAGGAAGAGATTGGTTTCTAATGAGCTTTGCCAGGTGAGGTAGTTCAGGGCAATCCTGGGCTTCAGCTGTGAAGATCTGATGAAGTGGAATAGTTAACTGGAACAGTTACCCTGTTGGTTTAGTTTAGACCTTGAGTGCTGGTTGATGTTTGATGTGAAATCTACCTCCTTCCTATGTTTCCTTCCTTCTGAACCAATCAGTTGGAGTGTATGAGGTGTCCACTTTAACCTACTGTTCTAGTTTTTTTCATTCCATTTTCAGTAAAGCTTACTCAAAAGTTTATAAAGTTTCAATAAAGTGAACAAGGTCCTCTTGAATGACTATATATTTGAGAGAGAGAACTAGATAGATAAGTGAATTACAGTGCAGTAATAAATGGCAGAGAAAACTCTGATCTTTACACTTCCCTAACCTGAGTCAGTTTCCAAAGACCTGAATTGATGATGATGGCAGTGAGCTGCAGTGCCCACAGGTGCTTCCTGTAACTCAGAAACTCCATCATTTCATGAGAAGTTTGCCCCCAATAGATGAACCCTTCTTGGATCATATTATCTTGACATATTCAACCTGCTGTTCAGATTTAAGTGTGTTACCCTATGTTCCCTGGTAAATGGATTGGTTATTCATTAGAGATGCTGATTGCATGCCCACACATGTGCTATTTGGAATCAAGCTGTATTCATAATCCCTTTCATACTCCTGGTTGAATTTGTTCTTATGATCAGGGGAGACTATTTACGATGCTGCAGGATCTGTTATCCCCTCTGTGCGTTTGTCATCCTTGCCGCCTGTGTCGTGGCCTGCGTTGGCCTGGTGTGGATGCAAGTCGCTCTGAAGGAGGATCTGGATTCCCTCAAGGAAAAGTTCCGAACAAGTAAGTGGTCACTCTTTTCAGAGTATGATTTTGGACTCTTTGCCAGGTTCTAGGACAAAGTGAACCACACTGAATTAAGATTTTTGCTCACTCTGATGAAGCAATTACATGGTCCTTTCAGCATTTTTTAAACTCTTTCTTAGCTGTTGGCTTGAATGCAATAACATTTATTTTTAAATGCACAAACAAAACACAGCGCTTATGCATCATTGGGACAAATAGCATCTGAAATAATGGCATTGCAGTCAGTGTTTATAGCACAGAAGGGAAGGGCCGAGATCCAGGATTCTAGAACCTTGGTTAATTTCCACCTGTTGCCACTTCATGTTTCCCAACTGTAAAGTGGCAGTAGCAACACTAGGCTATTTCCTTCCTCTTCACAGGGCTATTTGAGAAAGGATGTGGGCGTGTCTATCAGACAATATCCTCCTTAAGGAAAACCTAGAGAAGCATAGTACTGAGCAGTAATAATAATACCAAGCATGTATGGCATGCTTACTGTGTGCTGAGTCACAAATAAATATTTGTCTCATGAGTCAGTGGCTCTTAAGAAACTTTTGAAGTTGAAGAGTTTTATGTATTCTAAATTGTTAAGTTGTATTTTGTATCCAACGTCCTTTTTCTGAGAGATGTGCTTACATGGTAGCTTCAAGCCACTTTAACCTAAAGATCTCTCTTTGGCAACACTGAGATCTTTGGTTCTAGGTTACAAGGGTTAATTTTCTAAGCTAATAAGTAATAAAATTAGGTTTTTTTTATTTTTTAATTTCTAAGCTAAGGAACCAGTTTCAAGTTAATCACAAAATCACAAATACCCTAACTTTAGCAGCTTTAACATTCCAGCAAACTGACCAGTAAGCTTTCTCAAAGTCATAAGGAAATCTGTCCCTAGAACTAGAATTAGAGTTCTTTCCTTACTTCCTAGAAGTAAGCCCTAGGTGATCACAACATCCTAGCTTTCCTTCACCCCAGTTTCTCTTTGTTGCCTGCAGTTAGTTAAGTTCCAAACTTAACCTAGGGACAGCTAATGCTTAATGTATTAATGATGTTCCTAGTGATGTGGCTTAAAAAATATATTGAAGTATTAACTTTAGTTTTCTTCTGAGCTTCTGATTCAGGGAATGGGATTGGACATGCCACAGTTCTCTGCCAGGATCATCCTGATTTCTGTGTTATAAATCTGTGGGATCAGAGTACAGTGTAAGAAAGGATGAGCTTTGTATTCTAGTTATTTTCCCTCCTTAATTTTGTACTTAGCAGTATTACATGGTGTTTTTCTGGGTAAGTAACAATCATAACTTGGAAAGGAATGAGAAGCAGTGTTTTAACTGTAAATAGCCACTGACGACACCTGTCTATGCTGACAACTCTCTGTAACTAGTTGGGCCTCCTACGTTTGTACTGCAGCCTGTTTGGGTCACATATTTGTTGTTGTTGTTCAGTCACTAAGTCACGTCTGACTCTTTGGGTCACGTAAAGCAATTATTTGTTTATACATTTCAAAACGTTGCTCAGTTCTGCCTTCCAGGGATTTATTTCTCTGACTGCTCTGTGCCTGTGTTTTCAGGTCACCAGTGTAATGTGTACCTTAGCCGAGCTTTTCATTCTCAGGAAATTTCTTTGTTTAGAAAGGCATGTTTGAAGTGTGTACATACAGTAGATCTAACAATCAATCAGGCCACGAATATGTTTTGAGCACTTGTTAATACCAGTTCCTGGAAGTACTCTGTTCAGGAGATGCCAGGAGTTGTGCCCTGGACTGCGAGACCTGCTTTCTACCAGTGAGCAGCATTCCCCTTGGTGTCCTGGCTATGCTTGTCAGCCAGCTGAGGGGGAATTGTCAGTCCAGCTGCTCTGTGGGTTTTGGTTTGCTGCAATAGATATGCTGGCACCTATACTATCTAAAGCAGAACTTCCTGAGAGAATAGACGTGGGGCCTGGGGCTCTATAAGTCAGTCTGTAGGCTGAACCTTAGTGGACCACTTGGCAAGAAGCTTTTTGGGAAAACCATTCTCTTAGCTAAATGACGTTAATCTTGTTAAACTTATATAATCTTTCTTTGAATTATGTTGCTACTTTAAATATATTTCAATAAGTTTATTTCTTGTTTTTCAAGAGGATAGTGGAAATAAGACTACCTGCTGGTCTGACTTAAAAACCTTTTTTTAAAATTCAGAGCACCTTGTCATTTATTTCATTATCTTCCAAGACACTTGTGAGGAAAGGAGGCAGGATTGCTGAAATATCTGGAGCAGAAAGCAGAGCAGATAGGCTAGGTATTTTTTCCTTGAGGCCAATGAGTAATTTGATCCTTAAGCTAAAAGTGCTGCCTGGCCTTGAAACTCTTCACTCAGTTTTCTTTTTCTAGAACCAGGTACTCCAGAAGACCTCCACAGTTATTCTAAGGAAGATTCTATTCCCAGCCATTCCACTCCATCACTCAAAGCTAGACGGAGGAGAAAGAATTTGGAAGAGGAGGACAGTATTGATAAGTCAAACATGTCTGTTTCTGGTCATACAGGAGAGTAGCAGTTTGGTCATTTCATGCAGAACTTAAAAATGGTCTTATGCTAATGAGGGTGCTAGGATGTAAGCATCTGTGACAGCTGAAGTGTTCTAGGAAGAGTGCTGGTCCTTTCTAGCACTTTTCCTTTCCAAACTTCCTAGAATCAGAAAGTTTGACTGTTGAATCCTGACTTGCTTATTACAAGCTACGAAACACAGACAAGTCACTTATTCTTTCTGAGACTACATTTTCCCATCCATAAAACATAAAGGTAAATTTGTGCTACAGAAGCACTTTGGGCATTCCTGTGTCATAACATCTGTCACACTCTGTAGTAATTCTGGGCTGATGCCTTGTTCCCCACCAGACTGAGAATTTCAGGTTCTTTTGTATGCACTAGTGCCAGGTACATGGCTGGGCACATAGTAGGGGCTCAATTACAAGATGAGTAATTACATAGAAGTATCTTATAAACTGTAAAGATGCACAAATATAAAATATTACTATTGGAATTATGTGTTGTATCTAAAGGGCATGTGCAGAAATCTTCATTTCCTCTTCTTGAAGATCAGGAAAAGAGCTAACTAAGTTCTTTTGAGTAGGATTATACTAAATTTTAAATGAGTTGCTTCCATGTTGAAAGAACATGAATTAGTAATTGTAAGTTTTTTTATTATTAATCGTAAGTTTGTTTACTGTATTTCATTCCATGTATGTAATCAGAGTGACTTTATTTGTCTTCTCTCTCCTAAAAATCCCCAAATCAGATAATGAATATAATCCCTTCTTGGCTCACACAGTCCTCAGGATTTAAACCATTTGCAGGGCTTGTCAGATTTATGTGTTTATTAGTTAGTAATTTTAATCCAAGTTACTTACGTGTTTGTCTTACTTCCTCTTCTACTTAATTCGTATAGATTGCGGGAAAGAGAGACTTTCCCAGCCTCGGAGTGTTTTACCATGTGAGAATGGCAGATATGTGGGGGATGAGCTTTTCTTTATAACCTAACTGAATTCAAAATTCAGTTGGGTGCTAAGTGCTGTGTTAATTTAGACTGACTGGTAAAATATTCCTACTACATGAGATGAATGTATTCCTGCAAACTGTGTAAATCAACTGTTACATTAAAAGTACTTAGCCAAGGCTATTATTTATAAAGAATTCTTTCACATATTTTTGAAAAGTGAATAAAAATGTCTAATTTCTTTTAATAATTCTAAATTTTCAGATAGTGGGTTTGTTTACAGTGAGGATACCACCACCACCCCCTGATTTTTGTGGGGACTTTTTGTTGTTGAATTTATTTGTTGAGTTTTCCTTGTTTAACTTAATCAGGATAATATTAACTCTACTTTATACCCTATAATCATTTCACTGGACAAGCATTTAAATGCTTCTGTGTACCTGGGACTGTGCTGGTCCCTGGGAATACATGACCAAATAAGACCTGATCCCTGCCCTTAGGCAGCTCTCTTCAGTGTGATGGAGGAGACAGATAAGTAAATAATTACAGCACAGCATGTTCAGTGCTCAGTAGAGTTGGGAGTTGTGAAGAAGTACCAGTGGCCTCAGGTCGGGGCCAGCTATCTGCTGAATCTTGAAAGGAGTCAACTAGGGTAAAAGTCAGCTAGGCAGAGAGGCTAGTGTATGCAGTCACTGAGGCTTAAAGAGGTTGGTGTGTCAGGAAAATCAATTTAGCTGGAAAGTAGACTGAACTGTAGCTAAAGTGATGAGAAATATGGTTGAGAGGTAAGCAAAGGCCGGATTTTTTCAGTCATTAATACTTACTGAGTGCCTGAAGTGTGCTGGGTGTATTCTCAATGCCAACCTACAGAAACAAAAAAAGTTTGAGAACTTAAGATTTTAGTAAATAGTTTTATATCTGTCCCTTTATGCCAGTTTTTTATTTTAAAAAGAGCACATGATAACTAATCAAGCAGTCTGTGGCTTTGAAAGAAGGACATAGGTTTTATTCTGGAAGACCAGCTGTTATCAATATTTTATTTTCCATGAAAAGGAAAGAATACTATAAAGAATGAAGAGAAAGCACTCTTTCAGGCCTCTGCCTTCAGGCTGGCAAATTTCTGAACCATCCAGAAGATGCTGTTTCTCAAAAGAAAGGCCAAATTCACCTAACGTTTTTCTTTATCTTCTATCTCACTTTGAGCTTTTGGGTTGATTTAAGATTTAAGAAAGCACTGTTTGCTGTTTATGAAAAAGATTTAAAATCTTAGTTGTCAAAGCAGCACTTGAAAGGTAGTAAGAATCTATCTTGCATTTGACCAATTTGAGGTAGAAAAAATGAATTTAAACCTTTAGAGGTGTAACTTAGGCTGACACCTTGCGCATTGATGGAGTGAGGTTAAAAAATCTTTGTTGACCAATCAGAAAGTTTTTTAACTGAGCAGGTCAGTACTTAACATTTATTTATCACTTACTGTATACCTGGCCAGCTGTATTTAGTGCTTTACAGCCCTTCTTTCACTTAAAATATTTTCACAGGATGGTTAGAATTATCACTGTATTACACATGAAGAAAGTGAGCTCAAAGAATTTGCATAATTTGCTCAAGATCACGGTAAATTACCGAGTTGCAATTCAAGTCTAACTCTTTCTGCTGATGTTGTTTGTTATCATTTTTAGCCACCTGGCTTTAAAAAAGTTGAACTGCCAGTAGTGAGATAGCCCCAGTTAAATGAAGCTTTAGTGTTAAAAATACACATTTATAGAAGTAAAAAGAACAGTGG
This sequence comes from Budorcas taxicolor, assembly GCF_023091745.1. Taxonomy (NCBI): domain Eukaryota; kingdom Metazoa; phylum Chordata; class Mammalia; order Artiodactyla; family Bovidae; genus Budorcas; species Budorcas taxicolor. The sequence continues at coordinate 99,633,150 of NC_068912.1, forward strand.
AGTTGATAAATCAGATTTGTCATTATCCTCCCAGAATTAACTTTCATTAATCTGTCTTCTTTCCTGCTGTATGATCATTTTTTCATCTTGGAGCCATGAGGGAACTTTATGGCTATTTATGATTGTTCTTATGTTTGCTTTTAGTGGAATCTAATCAGAAAAGCTCATTCCAAGAAATTCCCAAACTTAATGAAGAACTACTCAGCAAACAAAAACAACTTGAGAAGATTGAATCTGGAGAGCTCGGGTTGAACAAAGTCTGGATAAACATCACAGAAATGAATAAGCAGGTAGCAAAAGTGTGATTGTCTTTCTGTATAAGCTGTGAATATTTTATTTTGTCTGTCTAGTATGTATCAGTAAGTGTAGGGAACTCACTTCAGATTGTTTTACTTTTTGAAATGGTGCTTTGCATACTGTGATCCCAACACATTAAAGTCAGTTAAAATAGATAATAGTTATGCATTTACCAAATAGTTAAAATGTTAGCCCTTTCTACAGAGGAGCAGTGTTTTACCAAGTAGAGCAGCTTAGAAGGAGTTAGAAATTCATGAATCAGTTTTTCCTAAGGAGCAGTATAGATATTAAATTTAAGAATGTATCATCTAACCTCCCCAAGAAAATTGGATAACTGGTTTTTATTAGATCATGAGAGCTTATTTTGCTTAATAGAATTTGAGTAATTTGCTCAAGATCACAGTAAGATACTGAGTTGCAATTCAAGTCTAACTCCTAAGAACTTACAGACAGCCTCGGGGAGTAGTGCTGTATGCCTCGCTGGAAACTTATCAGCAGCTAATGATAATTATTATTCTAGAATAGCTTTAGAGGAAATGGTTAAATACCTTGACCAGGCAAGTAGGCTTAGAGCCAAAACTTTTCCAGTCCCTAAATTGGCCAGATCTCACATTGATTCCGAAGGAAGGACTGCCAGAGGAAAAGGGGGTATTCAGAGGATGTTGATGGAGCATCTTATGTGAATAAGGTGCGGCAGCTGCAACTTGGTGGCTCTAGCCCTTGTTCTCAGTTTGTGTGCTTTAGTTAAGAAAGACACGCATTGACTGAAAAAAAAACTCAAGTGCCAAGGGAATGGTCCATGTACAAGGTCCTTAAAAATAGCTTTGTCATTCCTATTGTGGCTAAGAGGATGCTCTGTTCTTCAGAGTGGAGTCACAAAGTTCAGAATCAGTCAGGGCAGAGAGCTCTGTGCTAGAATAAAGTGCTTGCCGATGTTTTTGAAGCTACCCTCTCCTTTCAGCAGTAGTTTGGGAGTGGCGCAGGCCAGCACTTGTGACCAGAGATCAATGGCCTAGGGCAGTGGCTTTTAGACTTTTGCCTGGAACATACAGTAAGATATATTTTCCATAATTATGCAGTAAACACATACATGTGTGTGTGTGCACGCACGCATGCACACACTTGGTCACATCCAACTCTTTGTGACCCCATGGACTGTGGCCCACCAGGCTCCTCTGAAAATGGGATTTCCCTGGCAAGAATACTGAATGGGTTGCCATTTCCTTCTCCAGGGCGTTTTCCCTACCCAGGGATTGAAACCTTGTCTCCTATATCTCCTGCATTGGCACTTGGATTCTTTACCACTAGCGCCACCTGGGTGTGACTAAAATAAAAGTTTCTGAAAACAGTCACTTGCCTTAATGTTATGCTGCCTTATGATATTTTATTTTTTATTTAGTTCTCTTTCATTTTTATAAATATCATGAAATAATTGATGGGTTAGAGCACCTACTATTGACTAGTTATCATTTAGCCTTAGACTCTCAGTTATAAGGGAAAAGCAGGTATTCACTCCTTTTTTACAAGAAATATAGGACTGGCCTTGCTTGTATTCACAGAACAAATGAGGAGTTTGGCCAGAGAGTACAAGTGAAAGTAAATCACCATGAAGCACTGAGAAATAATTAGCATCTCTCCCTGGGGCAAACTGTGGGTTCTTTGGCAGGTCTGAGGCATCTAATTATACCAGAAGGTTGTCCATTGTGTTCTGAGCTTTGCTGCTGCTGCTGCTGCTAAGTCGCTTCAGTCGTGTCCAACTCTGTGTGACCCCGTAGACGGCAGCCCACCAGGCTCCACCGTCCCTGGGATTCTCCAGGCAAGAACACTGGAGTGGATTGCCATTTCCTTCTCCAGTGCATGAAAGTGAAAAGTGAAAGTGAAGTTGCTCAGTCACGTCTGACTCTTTGTGACCCCACGGACTGCCCCCCACCAGGCTCCTCCATCCATGGGACTCTTCCAGGCAAGAGTACCAGCGTGGGGTGCCATTGCCTTCTCCATCTGAGCTTTGAGCACAGTAATAATGATGATGGCACATAAAATAGTAACTGCTACCCATTAAATTCCTTCTTTATGCAGGTCCCTATTAGATGCATTTATGAGATACCCTGTTTTGCTTCTGTAGCTCTATGAAGTAGGAGGTACTATCTCCATTTTACAGATAAGAATACCAGGGCTCACCGAGGTTAAGAGGTTTACCCAAGGTCAACTGCTATGTAGCAGTGCTAACAAAATATTCAAGTTGTAGAAACCTATTTTCTTCCCAATTTTCTATTCTACCTTTCCATCTTTATAGCCTCTAAAGGGTGCAGTTATGCTTAGTAGATATCCGTATCAGGGCTTATAATCTTTTAGTAACTTTTTTACTTACTATTTAAAGAGCACTTAATTTTAACCCCAAAGCAGAAAAGCAACATTTCAGACTTTATAGTGTAAAATGGTCTACAGTAGCTATTTTTAATTTTGCTAATGAAAAGTCATGTAATATCCATGAAAGTCATGACTCATCTTTTGGCTGGAACGTAGGGGTTTTTTTTCTTAATGGTTTGTATTTAATTCAACTTTTTAGACTCTTTGAATTGCATTGTGTGCTGTTAGAGATAAGTTTTAATAATGCTCAAATCCAACCTAACATTCTAGAATGTGTCTTATCAGAGACCTAAGCAGCCTCTGTTGTCAGTAATGGGAGAGTGTCCCTTGCCTTTCATTCTGGTTACACATGTAGCTTTGCAGTAGTTTTCCACAGATGTGGGCATTATTCCACCCAAGAGAGGAGTGCTGAAAAACAGAATCCAGCTTTGTGGTTTCTGGGACTGTAGCTGAATCCTGGTGACCAGTGTGTGATCCAGATCATATAAGTGAGTATGAAGTCCTCTAAGTCCTCTAACACTTAGAGGACTTGAATGGTCCTCTAAGAGAACACTTAGAGGAAAATGAATGGTCAGCTCTCCAGAGCGTACTCTTTCTGTGAGTCAGCTGATAGCCCAGGCCTAGAGCACTTGGGGCATGGGGAGAAGTGGACAGCACCTCATCTTTCATTGCCTTGGCTTTCAGCTGTTCCTCTAGTTTTGGTGAAATGGTAGCTGCCAGTTAGCCACACTGGCCATTTGTGAGGCCATGACCATTCTCCAGATACTTGTGATCAGGATAGTTCAGTACCTGGGAGAGTAGCTCTACCCAGATCACTTCACCCAGAACACAGCTTGTTGTCTGTTTAAAATCTGGCCAGTTGTCAGTGAAAACAGTTGTTCCCTCAGGTGGGAAAAAGGTAGCCACACAATTGATACGGGATTTGGAATAATCGTATCCTTGCTCGTCAAGACAGTATAGAGCCAGTTGTGTACGTGTTCTGGGGCATTGAATAAAACAGACATGGGAAAGACCCCTTCCCAGTGCTTCACGGTTGAGCATGTTAAGATAGTCCTGGAAGGCCCAGTGGAGGGCATGGGGAAGGGGCTGGGAAAGGGCTAGCCAAGGAAATCTGTCATCACCTCCCAAAGCTTTGTGATGTGTTTTTCCTATGTGTCTATTTCCTTCCCATCTTTTGTCTTTAAAATTTCATGAGTAATATGTGACCATATTCTTATACAAGATTTAATAGTAAGATACACATAAAACTCTTAAGAAAATTCTTCACTGCCTTCTCTTTATGTACCCCCATCATACACAGATGCACACATTGCCTGTCAATAGTTGTTGTCAATAGTCTGGGCTACATTTTTACAGTTCACTTTATATGCATTTACAAAATCGTAATAGCTTTTAATCAGAGACGGCAATGGCAACCCACTCCAGTACCCTTGCCTAGGAAATCCCATGGATGGAGGAGCCTGGTAGGCTGCAGTCCATGGGGTCACAAAGAGTCGGACGCTTACTGACCGACTTCACTTTCACCTTCATGCATTGGAGAAGGAAAGGGCAACCCACTCCAGTGTTCTTGCCTGGAGAATCCCAGGGACGGCGGAGCCTGGAGGGCTGCCGTCTGTGGGGTCGCACAGAGTTGGACACGACTGAAACGACTTAGCAGCAGCAGCAGCAGCAGCAATAGCTTTTCATATGAATTAGTTTATAGCTTATTGTATACACATGCACACGTATGTGTGACTTTATAAATGGAGTCATTAGGTATATATTCTACAGCTTTCTCTGTTTACTCAATATATCTATATCCTTAGTAATAGACATTTAGATTGTCTTCTAGTGTTTTGCTGTTACAAATAGGAAACCAGTGAAAAGTCTTAAGCATACATCTTTATGGCTTGTGAGCATAATCTTTTTTTAAATTTACATTTTCTTCCAGTTTTATTGAGCTATAATTAACACTAAGCACTATATAAGTTGAAGGTGTACCGCATAATGATTTGATTTACATCATAAAATAATTATCACAGTACCTTTACTGAGCATCCATCATCTCATACAGATACAAAATTAAAGGAGTAGAAAAAATATTTCTCCTTGTGATGAGCACTCCTAGGATTTACTGTTTTAACAACTTTCATGTATAACATACAGCAGTGTTAATTATCTTCATCATGTTGTACGTTACATCTCTAGTACTTATTTATCTTATAACAAGAGGTTTTTACCTTTTGACTATCTTCCTCCAAATTTCCCTCCCCTCCTCACCACCACCACCAACCCCACCCCACCCTTATGGTAACCAACCACAAATTTGGTCTCTTTTTATGACTTTGTTTTTGAAATATAATTGACCTGTAACACTGTTAGTTTCTGTTACACAACAAATGATTTGATATTTATTTTCATTTCAAAGTGATCACCAGTGTTACTTATGTCACCATACAAAGATACTACATAGTTATTGACTGCCTTCCCCACGCTGCCCACTTCATGCCTGTAACTCATTTATTTTGCAACTGGAAGTTTGTACCTCTTTATCTCCCTCACTTAGTTCTTTCCTTCCCCCACACCCCTCCCCTTGCAGACACCTATTTGTCCTCTGTATCTGTTTCTGTTTTGTTATGTTTGTTCATTTGTTCTTTAGATTCCACATATAAGTGATTTCCCACAGTGTTTGTCCTCTCTGATTTATTTCACATAGCGTATTGTCCTGTGGGTTCATCTGTATTGTTACAAATAACAAGATTTTATTCTTTTCTATGGCTGAGTAATATTCCTTTGTATGTATGTGTGTGTGTATAGTACACACCACAACTTCTTAATCCATTCATCTGTGATAGGCACTTAGGTTGCTTGTATATCTTTTCTGTTGTAAATAATGCTACAGTGAACGTACAGGTGCATATTTCTTTTTTTTCTCTCTCTCTTTTTGGTGTGGACTGATTTAATTTTTTTTAATTAATTTCCTGACTTAAAGCAGGAACTTTTATTTAAGCTAAAGCCATTTCATGCATAGTCATTTTTTTATCATTTTATACAGTGATTTGAAACTTATTAGGGTACTCTGGCTGCTTTTATCACTTTTATTTTTGATAGTGCGTCTCAACTTTATGTTTGCATAAGAACTGCTTCAGGGAGTGTTTGAAATATACATTGTTTCATGTTTTCATTTCCATCAGATAAGTACCCAGGAATGAAACTGCTGGATGATAATGGTAGTTCTGTTTTTTATTTTTTGAGTAATCTCCATACTGTTTTCCATAGTAGCTGCACCAGTTTACATTCCCATTAGCACTACAGGAAGGTTCCCTTTTCTCCACATCTGCTCCTATACTTGTTATCTGTTGTCTTTTTGACAGTAGCCATTCTGACAGGTGTGAGGCGGTATATCATGTGGTTTTCATTTGGTTTTTCCCTGATGATCAGTGATGTTGAACATCTTTTCATGTGCCTGTCTTCATTGGAAAAAAATCTGTTCAGATCTTCTGCCCATTTTTTAATCAGCTTGGTTTTTTTAGGTGTTGAATTGTATGAGCTCTTTGTATATTTTGGGTATTAATTCCTTGTCAGATATATTGTTTGCAGATAACTTCTCTCATTCAGTAGAATCCCTTTTCATTTGGTTGATAGTTTCCTTCACTGTGTAAAAGCATTTTAGTTTGATGAAGTCCTGTTTGTTTTTGCTTTTGTTTCTCTTGCCTAAGGAGCGAGATTCAAAAAAATATTACTAAGACTAGTGTCAGAGAGCTTACTGCCTGTGTTTTCTTGTAGAAGTTTTACAGTTTCAGATCTTTTTTGTGCGTGGTGTGAGAGAGTAGTCCAGTTCAATTCTTTTGCATGTAGCTGTCTAGTTTTCCCAACACCACTTATCGAAGAGGCTATCTTTTCCCCATTGTATAGTCTTGCAGTATTTTTCTGTAGATTAATTGCCCAGATAAGTGTGGGTTCATTTCTAGGCTCTCTAGGTCTGTTCCACTAATTTATGTGTCTGTTTTTGTACCAGTAGTCCCATACTGTTTGATTACTGTGGCTTTATAGTATAGTTTGAAATCAGGGAGCATGATGCCTGTAGTTTTGTTCTTTCTCAAGATTGTTTTGACTTTTTGAGGTCTTTTGTGTTTCCATATAAAATTATTTGTTCTAATTCTGTGGAAAATGCCATTTATATTTTAATACAGATTGCATTGAATCTATAGATTGCCTTGGGTAGTATGGTCATTTTAACAATGATTGATTTTTTTTCCCAGTCCATGAACACAATATATGTTTCCATCTGTTTATGTCATTTTCTGTTTCTTTTATTAGTGTCTGATAGTTTCCAAGTACAGGTCCTTTACCTCCTTAGATTTATTCCTAGGTATTTTCTTCATTTTGATTAAGCAAGTGACCTCTAGAATAGATATTTCTAGAGATGAAGTTGCTGAATTAAAGGGTATAAACATTTCAAGTTGCGACAGATGCTGCTAGATAACCATCTAACAAGTGTCTCCAATTTACATTAACAATGCATGAGAATGCCTGTTTCCTTATGTGCTTTTCTTTTTTCTTTTTTTCCTTATGTGCTTTTCAGACGTCAATATTATTCATACCTTTTTAAAGGCATGGTTAAAACCTCCTTGATGTAATTGCTGTTAAGAGTTTGTGGTTTGCTGGGAGTATCTCTGGGGCTGAGGTTTCTCACTCATTTTATTTTTAAATGGATAAAGTTGGAATGTTGATGATTTATCTGCATATTTTGGAACACTTATGGAGAATTCCATATTTAAGTGTTTATTAAATTTCATTATTAAGGAGCTAACATTTATTTGGTATTTTGTTTGTATCCGTTACTATGCTAAGAGTTCTAGTTATCTCATTTAATCCTCATAGCCTGTATTAGTTATCTGTTGCTGTGTTACATTTGTCCCAAAACTTGATGACTTAAAACACACATTTATCATCTCACAGTTTTTCTGGGTCAGAAATTTGGAAGCAGCTTAGTTGAGTTGCTCTGGCGAGGATATAAGGTTGCAGCTAAAATATAGTATCAAGGCCGCATCATCTGAAGGCTTGACTGGGACTGAAGGATCCTCAGTCGCAGGGCTCTTGGCAGGAGTTCTCAGTTTGTCCCATCACGGCTTCTCCATGGGGCTGCTTGGGTGTTCTTACAACATGGCAGCTGGCTTGTCCGGAGTAAGTGATCTAAGAGAGAACAAAAAGGAAGACTTCCTGCTTTCTTATGACCTAGTTTCCAGAGTTGCCCATTGGCGCTTGCACTTTATTCTGTGGACCAAAAATGAGTCACAAGTGCAGGCCACACTCAAGGGGAAGGGAATTAGTGTCCACCTCTTGGAGGGAGGACCATCAAAGAATTTGTGGACATATTTTAAAACCATCACACATCCCTATGAGATGGTTGTTGTTATACCATACTCCCAGTGAGGAAAATTAGTTCACACTTACATAATTTTATGTCTACTTCCTAGCCTCCGCCCTCTGCTCTGCTCAGACTCGCCTTCTCAGTGTCCATCTCAGCCACAGAGTGTTCATTCTTAGCCATTCATTCATTTGGTAGATACTTACTGAATGCCTATCTTTGTGCCAGGTGTGTTATGGGAAATAAAAAAGAGGTGGTCCTAGATGACATGGAGCTTACAGTCTAGTGGAGGAGAGAAACCTTAATTTAAAATCACACGTAAATAAATCATTGTCACTTTGAGAAATGCTGTGAAGGAAGAGTATTCTTGCTGTTGCTTCCTACTTATTCACTGATGCCACACTCACCCTTGTAACCTAGAAAGGAAAGCTGATTAATTCTATATATAAAACTCTTACTTCTCTGGCGGAGTCTGATTGAGTCCTGCTTCAGTGAAGCTTGTCGCTTTCAGCCCGCAGTGATAGTCTTTTCTCAGACTTTATTTGGTATCACATTTAGTACTTGTTTCTTTACTGGTACCTTCATCTCCATCCCTCTCCCCTACCTCTACCTCTCCATCTTCCGCTTTCTTCCCCTCCCCTCTCCCTCTCCTTTTCTCGCTCATTTTTTGCTCCTGCCCCTAGGCCTTCTTTCTAACCTCCAAATATGCCAAGTCTTCCCCACACCGGGACCTAGCAATTCCCACTTGCCTGAAATGTACTTCTTTTGGTCTGGCTGGTTAATTCCTTATTTGTATCTAATCTTAAATTTCATCTACTAATAGAGGCCTTCTCTGATAGTCCAGTCTGAAGTAGCTACCCAGTCATTCATCAAGTCACTTTATTTTAATTTTCCTCTAATGCATCCCACTATCTAAATATTTTTCTTATGTGAAATTCTATGTCTCTTTGCACTAAAATGTAAACACCAATGATCACTGACATCTGTGTTGTTTACCACTGGAATAAAATAGAGCTCGATAAATATTTGTTGCAGGAATGAATGAATGAGAAGGCTTCCCTGGTGACTCAGTGGTAAAGAGTCCTTCCTGATCCCTGGGTCAGGAAGATCCCCTGGAGTAGGAAATGGCAACCTACTCTGGTATTCTTGCATGGAAAATCCCATGGGCAGGGGAGCCTGGCAGGCTGCAGTCCATGGGGTCACAAATAGTTGGACATGACTGTGACTCAGCATGCACGAATGAATGAGAGGATGAATGAAAGGAAAATGGTCTGACACCCCTGAACATATCCCTCATAAAAGGAAAGAGAGAGAAAAGTTCCAGGGCTCCCCACTGCACTCCCTTGTTCAGAACATGCTGCTGCTCACTGCAGGAGCTCTCTTTAAATACTTTACATAGTAGTTGTTATTATCTAATACCTTTTTTCTTTGTTCTTCTATCACCTTTCTACCAGGATGTAAGCTCCATGAGAGCAAAACCTCATGGTCTTGTTTGCTACTTTCTCCACAGTGTTGGGCACAGAGAACGTGCCGGATATGTGTTGAAGAAAAGAATAAGGGGTCAGATTTATGCCTACCACAGGGTTAGGCATGTCACAAGTGACCAGAACCTTCCTTGATTACTCTGTGAGGCCACTCTGAATATAATTGCTATTGGTAGGTCTGTGTCCTCATCCTCGAATTTGGGACAGGAAAGCAGTGTGGAACTGCATCTTCAGCTGCCTTGCAGTTGTTGGAGTATGATCTCTGCAACCTGAAATGGCATATTACACAGGTTCCCCCAGTCCTCATTCAAGAGAGAAGTACAGCTATTTAGAATTTTACCCCTAAATCACAGAAGGGAAGATACATTTTATTTTGATTCAACTCCTATTTTAATACATTCAGTCTATCAGTCAGCCAGCAAGTTAGTGGGTATTTATTGAGCCCCTTCAGGGTCCAAAGTAGTGCTTTGTTTGAGCAATTGAGTTTGAAATATTAATCACATTGTTAAACCAAAACTAAATCCCCAAGTAGTTGAAAGTGCCATTCAAGTTGTCAGGTTCAGTTCCTGTCGATTATATTTTGTGATGATGAGCTTTTACTTTATGTTCCCACTTGGGTAGGAACAAAAGTTCAGTAAGTAACTGAGGTGGTATTTTTTATCAAAATGAAATCTTTCAGAGGTCCTTGATTATCAGCTTTCTTCCTGTACAGTTGTTTAAGGGTTGTATTATAACCACTGCATCTTTTGGGTAATTTAAGATTTTTGGATCTTGTAGCTGCCAAGAGTCGGGTAAAGAATAATACCTGCCTTTCCCTCTTTGGCCTGACCAGGAGAGAAGGGGTATTATTGGTGCCTTCCACACCTCAGGTCTATCCAAGGTACTCCACAGAGTTCCTCTGTTTCTGTGAGCTGATAGGACAGAATGTCTGGATTGCAGAATCACATGGCATCCACAGGTGCCTTGACAATCCTCATCAACTGCAGTGTGTGTGAAGTGATCATTTGTTCTACAGATTCTGTTTTCATTGTTTATTACTTCCTTTCAGATTTCTCTGCTGACTTCTGCAGTAAACCACCTCAAAGCCAATGTCAAGTCAGCTGCAGACTTAATTAGCCTGCCTGCCACTGTAGAGGGACTTCAGAAGGTAAGTGCTGTGTATAGATACTGAAATTAACCAACTGTAATTCTACGTTCTTGCAAATTTTCTTTGAAAGGCTGGTATTTGAAATCAGCTACTCCAAGAAGACAGTAGCAGAGTTTAAGATACCTCTGTTTTGGTGTGGTTAGTTGGGCTTTTAATTTGCAACAGGTGACTTTAACTATGGTTTATATGGATTCACACCATTTTATTTGGCTTCCCAAATCCCAGGAGTGCTTTGCTGGGACTCTTATGTTAACATGTGTGGGTTTGCTTCTCATTACTTGCCTTTTCAGTTCATCATCCACAGTGTCTTTATGAAAGCAAAACAGTTGTACATGAGAGTTGCCCTAAATTGCTCTTATTTTCCATAATTGAGAGAGGTGTTTTTGGTGTCTGTGTTTTTATTGGTTTTGGTTTAAAAAAAAAAGATTTAGAGAAGTACAAATAAAATTCTGGGATATGATAAATGCTGACAAAGATGTGGTGCAAAGAAAACTTTCGAACACTCCTGCTGAGCGTATAAATTGGTAAAAAGCATTTTAGAAAACAGTATATTTTATTTTATAAAGGTGAAGGGGCACACCTTCTAAGCAAATCACTCTTCAGTATGTATGCTAGACTCTGGGCCCTAGGCAAACAGTACTTTAGAATTTCTGTTTACTGGATCCCTAGGATTCAGACCGAGAACAAGAGACAGTGACCAACCAAATGAAGAATATGTGAGGATCTCTAGACCTGGGTGGGGAGAATGGATTGGGAATGGAAGGAAAAGAGGGCACACAAGCAAAATGAGGCCGTGGGGCTGGAAATGAAAGAAGAGATTCTGGAGCAGGAAACCCCAGACAATGGGTATCAAATCTAGAATCTTTGACTTTTAAAAGCTAACGTGTAACGAGTTTGATTTGATTATGTACCAGGCTCCTGTTTTTGTTGTTGTTGCTATTATTTAGTCGCTAAGTTGTATCTGACTCTTTTGCAACCCCATGGACTGTAGCCCACCAGGCTGCTCTGTCCATGGGATTTCCCTGGCAAGAATACTAGAATGGGTTGCCATTTTCTTCTCCAGGGGATCGTCCCAACCCAGGGATCAAACCTGTGTTTCCTGTGTTGGCAGGTGGATTCTTTACCACTGAGCCACCAGGGGAGCCCCACACCACCCTCTGCTAAGTCACTTTAGTCGTGTCCGACTCTGTGCGACCCCATAGATGGCAGCCCACCAGGCTCCCCCGTCCCTGGGACTCTCCAGGCAAGAACACTGGAGTGGGTTGCCATTTCCTTCTCCAATGCATGAAAGTGAAAAGTGAAAGGGAAGTCGCTCGGTCGTGTCCGACTCTTCGCGACCCGATGGACTGCAGCCTACCAGGCTCCTCCATCCGTGGGATTTTCCAGGCAAGAGGGCTGGAGTGGGGTGCCTTCGCCTTCTCCACCCTCTATAAACATATAAATTGTTTGCAGCAAGGAATGAGAAATTCCTAAGCCAGAAACAAAACTTTTAGAGCCATACCACGGTGTGTACACAGTCTCTATAGTCTGCTATTTGTCCAATATGGTCATCTGCTTACAACTTAAAAAAAAAAAATAGGGACCAGATGAGACCAGATCCTTTTTGCCATTGTTCCAAAGGCCAAGTGGGGAAAAAGGAGGCCTCTGTAGCCTTCAATACAGAAGTAACTCTGGCAGTCTCGCATTCAAAGAGGAAATTGGTTTATTTTCACATTCATTAATTCAATAAATATTTGTGGGACTTCTTCCAGTATGTGCCAGGCACTTTGCAGTTGGTGAGAATACTAGTTTCAGGGTTTTGCTGTAGAGTTCACATGGTGCTGTCAGCTGCTTCCTTAAAAAAAAATCTTAAACAAGAGCTTACTATCTTTTTGCATCCTGATGGGCTCATACATCCAGTCAGTGAGGATTCTCTAACAGTGGATGTCTTTGAATGCTTGTAGCTTCTGTAACAACAGAGGTTGTGTAGATGACATGCCTCCTTAGAGACTTCTGCCCAGCATGTTGTCTCCTTGCAATCCTGTGCATTTATAATGTCAGGCACTACTTTTATTACAAGTGGCTCAGTTTTGAAGTGGTAGATCATCTCAAAAACCTAACTTCAATGTATCTCTTGTAATTTTTTTTTTAATGTTGAAAATGGCATTTCTTTTCTCTTGGATTCCTGACTGGCTATCGGTATAATAAAAATACCCTTGGTTAAAAATACTAATGGGACACTATAAAATTGTCAGTATATCTTAATGAAAGGCCAAAACCTACCAAATTAGTAACACTCTTTGGTATGATCCCTTAGAACAAGCTGTTTTTAAAAAGACAATTTCTGAATCATATTCCTAAGTCCCCAATCCACTTGGGCTCCTTACACATAATGAAAGCAAATAAGCTACTACCCATATCAAACTCTACTCAGTAGTTACTGATGGGATTCTAAAGCAGAAGAAAACATGCTGCCAAATGAAATTTTCCCTTCATCTCTGCAATGTTGGGTTTCCCAAAGCCAAAAATAGCTCCACCTATTTTTACTCAGAAGTCATCATTTTCTCCTGAGAGTGGCAATCTACCGTGTTACCTCTGGTCATCTGCCTGTGGGGCTTGATAGAGACAGTTTGTGGGAGAACTTTACCTATGAGTCCCAGGTTTATAAACTAGTATTTTTTTTTTTTTTAGGAAAGCTCTGGCCTTCCTCTATGAAAATTGTGTGTGTGTGTGTGTAGTTTCTGGTTAATTGTGTCAGCACAAGCTACATGGAATTCATAGTTTGAAGATATTTGAAATAATCCTCCATTAGGTCAGTGTTTAATGTAAAATCACAATGATATACCACTGCACTCCCACTAGAATGACTAACAAAGAACAGACTGAGGATACTAGTATTGATGAGAGATGGAATAAACAAGTTAAGAATACATACTATATGATCAGACATTCACTCCTAAGTATTGTGATGACAGGAAGACATATAATGAAGGGAAATGAAAACATATGCCCACATGGAGACTTGTATGTGAGTGTTCATAGCAGCTTTATTTGTAATAATCAAATGTTGAAAACAACCTAAGTGGCCATCAACAGGTCAGGAGATAAACTGTGATGTATCCATACAGTGGAATGCTAATCAACAACATGCTGAGTAGCTACAGCGTATATGAATCTCAGAATAATTATACTGTGTGAAAAAAGCCATACCAGAACAACAACAAAAAAATACATGATCACTCACTATTCTATTTATATAAAATTCTAGCAAATGCAAACTGACATATATAGGTATATAGATAAATAGATAGGTAGTGATAGAAAATGGATCAGTGGTTGCCTGGCAGTGGGGAGGAATGAATTACAAAGGGGTGTGAGGAAACTTGGGGGTGACTGATGTTTATTATCTTGATTGCAGTAATGGTTTCACAGATGTGTGTGTGTGTGTGTCAAAATTTAGCAAGTTGTACATTTTAAATATGTTCAGTTTATTGTATATCAGTTGTGTCTTAATAAAGCTATTAAAAATTTCAAAAAGGAAAAAACACCGACCCTACTCCATGTTTCTGTTCAGAGTGTAGCTTCCATTGGCAACACTTTAAATAGTGTCCATCTTGCTGTGGAGGCAATACAGAAGACTGTGGATGAACACAAGAAAACCGTGGAGCTACTACAGAGCGACATGGTAAGGAAATCTACAAATGCTGTGGAAAGTCAGCACACTCCCACCTGCCCTTTTCTGTGTTATCATGTGATACTAACTTTCCACTTACCTAAACGGACCACACTAGGCACCTTTTTAAAATATACAATAGGCAGTGTTTATTGATTTTTCTATAATCTGTAAACTCAGTTAGATAGGAAAAGCCGAGTCTTTTGCAAATGTGGTAAAGGGGGTACAGCACTAAGATGCCATTCTCAGAGTGGAATGTGTCAGAAATAAAATGGAAAAGAAGGAAGGGGGGTGAGAAAGTGTCTTATTTATTGCTGCATAACAAATCACCCTAAAACTTAGTGGCTTAAAACAACACTGGATTATTTCTCACTCTTCTGTGGATCAGGAGTTGGGGCAGGGCTCTTAGACTGTTGGAATGATTAGAGGCCAAGCAAAGAGGAGCTCCAGAGGGTGAAAGGCCAGCTTGGGTGTTCCAGCTTTAGCCAGTCTCCCAGTCAGATTACAGGTGCATGGATGACCTCAGCCTATGCCATGTGAAGCAGAATGCTGCCCCACCCCCTTTGAGCCCAGTCAACCCACAGAATCATGAGAAATAGTAAACAATTGTTTCAAGCCACCAAGTTTGGGGATGATTTGTTATGCAGCAACAGATAACTGAGACAAAAGCAAAACCCCTGCAGTGTTCAGGAATTGCTTTCAAATTTCTCTTAATGCTGTACCAATGTAAGCTGTCTCAGTCCTTCAGAAGCTTTAATTTATCTCCTAATGGATACTCAGCTCCACGAAAGGTTTATGAAGGTTGAAAAAGAATGGCACAGCCCTCACTGTCCTGCCAGAGAGAAGAGTTATCCATACGTGAAATCAGGATGGTTCAAGACACAGAAAAGTTCCCTAGCTTCTCCACCAATTTCTAGATCTCCCCTGCATGTTATTGTCAAGCTTTGGAGTTTCAAGTTTAAACTGAGCAGTTTGTACCAAGGAGACTTGGACTATATTAGAGCTCTGGAAAGGAGCGTTCTTCATTTTCTTCAGAACAAGTACTCGTCATTTTCATTTAGTGGGGCTGACCCAGAAGAAAAAGCCTTGATCTGGGTGTCCACACACCCTGGATTCTGTTAATTCTAGCTCTGCCCTGTAATTGTGTGATCCATAATAATAAAGACTTCTCTAACCTAACAGCTTTTTTATTATTATTTTAATAGCTTGAGCATTTTCTCAAAGTAGTTATTTTCTAAAATACTTTTTCCTAACTCAAAAATTCATATTTTATAGAACCATGGGATTATTTTTTTCTCCTCCTCTCTTTTTCTTTATTTTTACCATTTGATTATTATAGAAGCAGAGTTGACAATGTCTAGGATTTCAGATTTCAAGAAAAACAATTTATTTTGGCCAGTTGCATACTCTTGTCATTAAATTTGCATCTTTTAAACTTCCATGGTTGCCAGTGGTAATCCTACTGCTGAATAAGCCATACAAACATTTTCTGTTAGAGGGAAAAGTGTATATAAACATGTCATAGTTCAGTCTCTTCAGAAAGAGTCTTGAGCACTGGGAATGGGATGAGAAAGAAAGGGTAACCTTCAGACATAACTCTTGGCATGTGCTGTACAAACTGAAAAGTTACTGATGTGCATGGTTAATTATGTTGCTCAATGCCCAAAGCCAGTGGTTCCATGACTGGCTGTTCTTTGAATGTACAGGTCTCTTTAGTCCTGGGAAAATGGTGACACTAACCAGGTTCAGACCGAGTTGATCCTGGGAGATTTAGTGGTTCTGTAGTTTCTCTGAGAATAAAGGGAACTGGGGGAGAAGACCTAGTTTTAAAGGAGTTCATTCTCAGTTTCTCATTCTGAGGCTAAGAAACAGGACCTCAGGTTCCTGACGTAGTCTGGGTGCTGCTGGTCCAGTCCAGGCTTTAGGCCAGGCCTCTCCAGAAGTACCTGGTGCCCTCAGGCCTAGCACAGGACTGATCACACTAAGGCTTTCAGGAAATAATTGTTGATTCATCTGTGAATGCCTCTGTGAGAAGCTGAAATGTTCCAGGGCCATCCCTGATGAATAAGTAGATGTAGTTATTATTAGTACTCACTGCCTATAGCAACCTCTGTTCCTGTTAACAGAATCAGCACACCTTGAAGGAGAGCAATGGAAGCAACCAGATCATTCCATCACCTTCCGCTATATCTGAACTTGACAATAAAACCCACAGTGAGAATTTGAAACAGGTACTTTTGACTCTGGTTTAACTCCCTTGTGACCACACTATAATCTGAAGGTGACCTGCGTAGTGTGGGCTCCATGCTGTGGTCCCTCAGCAGGCATCTCTTGCACACATTTGCCTGCCTGAGAGCTAAGCAGAGAGAGGGTACGTGTGACTCTGTCAGGGATCCAGCATGCTGCTTGTCTCCTCCTTGGCACACTATTTTTTTCCCCTACATGTCCATCAGTGGAGTATTCCTTTTTATATCTTGAAAGTCATAGAGTGGCTAGATTATCCTGAAAATGTTTTTGAAAAATAGCAGTCTGGACAAATTAAAGATGGGTGAATAGTAGATTAAAATGATAGCTGTTTTGAGTCACAATTCAGAACAGTAGAAAGCACATCCTTGAAAATGAAGAGTTTCTAAAGACTAAAGACCAGAGGAGGGAAGAGGATATTGAGTTCAGAATCACATTAAAGAAAATAAAAGAAATCTTCACTAAGAAGAATTCCTGTACTGAGTTTAATGCCCTGTAAAGCCTGTAGTCATCATTCCTTTTTAAGTAGCAATCAGTACTGGAGAATGTCAGTAAAAATAATTGAATCTTATACTAAATAATGCACTACCTGTTATGGTTTTGCTAGATGAGCCAATTCAGTAATTGGTATTGTTCCGATGGTGGTTCGTTCTGACAAATTAGGTTAATGAGCATTTCAGTTAATAACCCAGCAAGCTTTCTCACCAGCAGGTGAGGTAAACATTGGGAAATCAGTGCCCAAGCTCTCAGCTTTCTAGGACCAGAGAGTGAAGCATGTGGGTAGTCTCTTCCCTCTTTCCCCCTCCTGTCTTAACTGAGGTCAGATAATTCCAGAGGGAGCCAACTGGGAGCAGTTCAGAGGGGAGGGACAAAGCAGGGGCAGACGATCGATGGTCCAGAGCAGGGAAAGGCGTTCACTTCAGTAACTTGACAAAATAAGGGTTGTTCACTGCTGCTTCCCTGCTTGTCTAGTACATGTCTTTAGCTGGATTCCATGACTTGATTTATTTCCACTCTAGGATATCCTGTACCTTCACAGCTTTTTAGAGGAAGTAAACAGTGCCCAAATGGGGTACCAGAGACAGAATGATCTCAAACTCGAGGGGATGAATGAGACCGTCAGTAATCTTACCCAGAGAGTCAACTTGATAGAAAGAGATCTGGTTGCTATGAGCAAGGTGGAAAAGCAAGCGAACCTGTCCTCCAGCATGGTAAGCCTCTTCCCATCTTTTTGACGTGTTCTGTGTTGCATTGTGTTTTGTCTGTACATGGATGACATTCCACCACCTTTTCAGACACTGACCTCTGGCATACTTGAGAGGCTCCACGTTTGTGTTGTGCTTAATCCTGTCTCCTCTAATCCTTACACTAACTCTGTGATGTGAATGGTACAGACGGTGTTAGTCCTGATTTGGAAGGGAGATGTGGAGAGGTCCAATTGCTTGCCAAGACCTCCCCACAAGTTATTGGCAAAGATGACAAGCCTCCTTTTGTGTTGCTGGTGACTCATCTGGTAGGGAAGCTCCGGCACATATTTTCAAGGAAAGTCTTCTTGATCTTTTCATTTTTAAGTTACTAAGATGGAAAAAAGTCTGAAAAAAATATATATGTACATGAAATGTAATCACTTTGTTGTAAATTGAAAACTAATGCAACACTGTAAATCAACTATACTTCAGTTTGGGACTTCCCTGGTGGCTAAGATGCCATGCTTCCAATGCAGGGGCCCTCAGTTCAATCCCTGGTCAGGGAACTAGATCCCACATGGCATGGGTAAGACTCAGCACAGCCAAATTAAAAAAAAAAAAAAAGATCAGTACTTAAAGAAAAAGTTATTAAGGGTGAGAACAATGACAGTGACAATAACTAGAGAATCTTGTTTTTTTAAGCCCAAACTAGACTTTCAGACTGGTCCTGTTTCAGTCTTCATCTGACATTGCAGAAAATGTCAGGAAAGCTGTTTAAGACACATCAGGTCAGACCGCCTCCTCCTGTAAAGAGATCATTGAGTCCATCCTCTCATTTTACACAAGAGGAGCCCGAATGATGTACTGAGTCACTGATGCTGACAGATTGTATGGTTTACTGATTTTTGTTATTGCAAATAAAATGTGAGGGGTTTTTTTTCTTTTCTTTTTAAAAAAAACCACTTTTACTATTTGAAATCCATGTGGATTATTTTTTAATAGCTGCAAGCCCCACCCTTAAAAATTTCATACAGCAAAGACAGGCATATGTAGAAATAGAAACCAAATATAGGACATTGTACTGTAAATCAAGTAACCACCAAAGCTGAAAGAAAGCCCGCAAGTAACGTCAAGCTCTGGCACACAGCAAACAACCTTTGAACTGGCTCTGCCACGGTGCAGCCTTGGCAAGTTGCCTGGCCTTGGCTTTGAGATTAGAGGAGGAGAACCTGTTCTTCCTCCTCCTTTCCAGGGGTATGTAATTTACTACAAAGCTGCGAAGATTAAAGGAGCCTTCTTTCAAAAAGCCCTTTTGAACTTAGCTAAACTAAGGACGGTAGAGGCTAGGAATTTGGGGTGATTTGATGAGTATTAGGCCTTGAAGATTGTTTTTCAAGGCTTTTTGTGAAAACTCACCGGCCCTAAAGCTCCCCATACTGCCTCTCCCCTCCCCACCCTATTTTTCTCTAGAAAAGGAAATTGCCAATAGTACCATCTGTCCTACTGTTTTTTTCTAACTGAATCATACCTAGCATGGTTTTGGGTTAAAATTCTCTCGCTTTTTGAAGTTTGTGATGGAAACAACTAGAAACCAGTTTCAGCTTTGTCTCTCTAAAACCTTTCTCCCTCTCCTCTTATTCTCCTCCTGGTATTTCTCTTGAGTGTTCTGAGACCCTTTAAGTAAGTTTGGCAAGTTTGTTTAAAAAGTCCTAAACGTTGCTCAAGTTTTCATGTTTTCCTTTAATCTTCTCTCATTTTGTTCCTTTTACCCTTTAAGGTGAATGATAGAGCTGCCACTCTGAAGAGAAAGTCTTTGCATCAAGTGACCAACAGAATAGAGTCAGTAAAACCCCAGGGCATAAAGGTAAATAATAAGAGGCTTTCTCTGAAGTAAGAGTAAATGCATAGGCATCTGCTTCTTTCTCAAAGGGAGCACTTCATTCTTTTTTGCTGAAACTTCAAGACACAGTAATTAGTATATTAGTAAATAAGTAAATACTTTTTATCAGGCACCTGCCCCATGCCCAGCTCTCTGCTAGAAGCTGGGGTGACCACAGTGAGCAGGATAGACATGTGACCGCTCTTGTGGTGGAACTCAAAGATCAATCAAAAGACCATTAACATATAATTGAGTGAAATATAAGTGCTACAGAGGAAAAGTATCAGATATCACAGAGTGTTAACAGAACAGGAAGACTTCCCTAAGGGGGGGACTTTTAAGCTAAGACAGTAAGTTCTCTGTACTGTTGATGGGGAACAGAGGCATAAATTATCGAAAAATGGTTTCTAAACTAAAAATTATTTCTTGTTGTTAGGATTGCAGTCTTTGGGGGAATGGAAGAGGGGAGAAAAGATTGTAGTCTCAGTGCATACAAAGTCCTTTTAAGCTTCAGCCAGTTCCCTTCACCTTATACCTTCCCATTTTTCCTTTCTCCTAGATATATTGTCTAGATAAGACAAACAATCTGATATTTTGATATCCCCAGAAGGAAAGGGTGTTTTCAACATTCTCTGTGATTAGAGTATTGTGTAATATTAGTATTATAAGACCTGGGTTAAGATAAAGGAAAAGCCAGGAAGATCGTGACTGAGTGACTAAAATATCATTTCATATGCACATTGCATTTGATAAGCTCAAGGATGTGAGTTCACAGGAAATGAACTTGGAAATGAACCATATATCAGACAATTTTCAGTGTAATGCTTTCTGTCTATACTTGTTCTTAACAGTTTTGTGTATTATCTAGATAAAAATCACATATATTAAGATTTTAGTGCTTTAAAAGCTAGGTTTTTGTTGAGTTTTCTAATTGCTACTACTGAAAAAAATTTGAACTTCACCTAGAGAATAACAAGAGAAATTTAAGATCCAGATAAAAATGTTGAGCACAAAAAAAGTAACAGATGGTTACTATTGGAAAATAGTAGTGATTTCAACAACAGTTCAGATTTTAATAGTAAATATCAGAATAAATTAGAGCTAGTACACATTTTTGCCTGAATTTTTTGGCTTTACTTTCCAACACTTTGTGATTTTTAACTGTTACCCCAATGTCTTAGTGCTGCCTCCTCTAAGCATCCTGGCAAAATGCAATTTCTCCTTGCCATAAATCATTCAAGCATTTAGCACCTAGTTTTAGCTGTATACATCCATATTTTGACTCCCTAAACAAACTCAGAGTGATCCACGGTGGTGGTTTCGTCGCTCAGTTGTGTCTGACTCTTGTGGCCCCATGGACTGTAGCCGGCCAGGCTCCTCTGTCCGTGGGATTTCCCAGGCAAGAGTACTTCTACTATACAGTAACCATTTCCTTCTACTATACAGTAACTGCTAGTGTAGAATAAGGATAGGAAAGAAATAAGTAAATACATGTTGAATGAAAAAAACATGTAGTGGTCAATATTGTAATTAGACATAGGATCAGGACCTTTCAAACTAGCCTATGCAGTTAGAAACTGACCTCACAGAAACCAGACTTCTCTCTTTTTATAATTAATTGTATTTTTTATATGCCACTATATCATCTAGGAAGGAGACAGAGGTGGGGGAGGAGTTTTTTTTTTTTTTAAGATACAAGTAAGGCCTTGAATTAGAAATACTATAATTCTTTCATGTTCCTAAACAGTTCCTGCTACCAGTTGAATAGTTATCCCAGGGGACGAGAAGGCAGACCAAGGGAATACTTGTGGTCTGGTTGCTTTTTTTTTCTTTTAAGGTGATAAGAACATGAAATTCTGCCTAAAGTGGTATAGTCACAAGGTAAAGTAAGCGACTCAGAAAAATTATTTAGTTAGTATGAAATAGTTCCTAGACAACAGGATCCTGCCCATTTCGGAAATGGGTGTCATGAAGGCACCTGAGCAAGTGTGCATTCCTTTACTGCTGGCATATGCATGCCTTCCCCAGCTGCCAAGTGCACACGGCGAATCAGATCATCTGTGGCATAACGTCCCCTGAATGGTCCAGGCTCAAATCCAGCCCAGCCTTCATCAACACTGAGTACTAAAGATGTCTCTAGTAATTATTGATTCATTCCTTCATTGCCCTCAGAGAGAGCCTGTTTGGGGTCAAGAGCTACAGGCTAACTAGGCTTTGGGAATATCATGAAGAATCAGATGAGGTCCTCCTCGTGCCTTAAATCTTCTGTTATCTTTGTTTTGGACAGAAAGAAGATAGTTCAGATTCTCAGGTATCTAAGCTTAGAGAGAAGCTGCAGCTAATAAGTGCTCTCACAAACAAACCTGAGAGCAGCAGGCCTCCAGAGACTGCCAATGAAGGTAAGATATTCAGGACTGGCTTCTGAATATTTCACGCAGGCTTGGGCAGCTCGCCTCCCACACAGGGAATGGGGAAAGGTGTTCTGGCAGGACTGATGGCACGGAGTGAATGATGCCTGAGTGCACCGAGTTGAAGCTGCTACACTTTGCTTTCATTTAGAAAAAGCCCATTTTGCACATGATTTGTACTCCAGTCTATTAAGGGAAGAATGGGTAATGTTTAGCTGGAAATAGACTTCTCCATGCTGTCTGCATCCAATTATAGGCAGAAACATTACTGTCATAGTGTGTATTAAACCAGCCCTAAATGTTGTTTACGGGAGTCTTCATTTCTGTAAGTGCATAAAATTTACTTAAAAATAAATATTAGTCCTCCTGAAAAGCCATTAACAAGTAATAATGTGGGATCATTGGGTTGGAAGGGCCTTTGACTTTAGGCAGGGACATAACCTAATCGATATTAGCAGTTGCATCAACCTCTGCCGGTGCTGCTTCATGATGTAACCAAGGCACTAGATTATGTTCGTTTTGACCTCTACCTACCCACAAGTATTTTTCATTTTGGGGAAAGCAGTACAACTTCTGTTACTCTCTTTTACGTGGGAGACAAAAGTACAGTGGGAGGCCTTGCCCTGACATTGTGCTACATAATTGTATGGTAGCATTCTTTCAACACAGCCGGTCTGGTGACACGTACCCTCAAATCAGGCTCTTAGCAGAGTTCCTACGATGTCAAATCCCCAATGCTTTTCTCGTTTCAGCTTGAACTCTCAACCTCTAAACATGTGTAATGCTAACTTGAACTGTAAGAGCATCCAGTTGGGACCACAGCTTCAAGCTTAAAGATTAAAGTTTGAAAGTGACCTTCAATATTGGTTTAATTTTATGTCAGACTAGACTGTTAATACTAAAACTGTATATTGTTTGTTACAGAGCAAGTACAGAATTTCACATCACAGCCATCAACATTGCCAAAATTCCCACAGTCTCTTGGAGACCAGATTGAGAAAGCTGTCCAGCTAAGACCTATTTCCCTTCCAGGAATTTCTAGCATCGAAGGTAAAATTTTTATATTATGGAATGATAGAGGAAATATCTCAAAGTTGCAACTTTCTAACTTTTTTAACTTGTAAGATAAAGACTGATATCTAACACTGTTGAGCACTTCCTGTGGGCCAGATACTTGATATGCATTATATCATATAATCCTGGTGACAATCCTGGGACCATCAGTAGTCATGTATTATACCCATTTTACCGATAGGGAATTCCCTAAAGTCCACACAGCCAATAACTGATGAGGCAAAATTCATACCCAGGCAGTTTGACAACGAAACTTTTACTCTTAACCACACTACACTATGTTATCTCTCTGTGAATGTTTATTAGAGTCTTCAGTCATTCAGTGAGTACCTAGTTAGACCCAGTGTAAGCAGTAAGAATACAGTATAAGAAGATACAGTCTCACTTTCCCCACAGATATAAAAGTCCAGTGAAGAAGACAAGCAAACATAATACTAGGAGACTAGCAAAGTAAAGTAAAAGTCGACCCTGTTTGTCAGAAGTCCTCCAAAAATGAGGGGTCTTTGGCTGAAATTCGGCAAGATAAATGTTAGTAGGAAGGATCTGATTCACAGAGAAATGTGTTTGTCTTGCTTCCAGCAGTGTGTGTTCCATCCCTCTTTGTGATGTTCGGTCTCCTGATTTTGCACTTGCTAACTGCCTGGAAAATCACCCATTCCTATCACCCTCTCTGCCTGACTCTTCACCTAACTTTAGAAACCTTTCCACCAGGAAACATTTTCTTTCCTCCCAGGACTGACTAGGCTCCTCTTGTGTGTGTACTCACAGTATCTTATGTTTGCACATGTCACACTGTTGTAATTTCCTGGGGAGCTATAACATTTAACTTCACTCCCAGCCCCTATCCTCATGCCTGGGACATGTGAATATTTGTTAAGTGAATAAGTTATCTATAGGTTACAATTAATTCTTAAAGCATAGTAGACTTAAATTTACATTGCCATTTAATTTGAGTTCTAATGAGGTGGGTGAACCTAGAGCCTCTTGTACGGAGTGAAGTAAGTCAGAAAGACAAAGATAAGTATTGTATACTAACACATATATATGGAATCCAGAAAGATGGTACTGATGAATTTATTTGCAGGGCAGCAATGGAGAAGCAGACACAGAGAACAGACTTACGGACATGGCAGGGGGGGAAGGAGAGGGTGAGATGTATGGAGAAAGTAACATGGGAACTTATATTATCATATGTAAAATAGATACCCAGTGGGAATTTGCTCTATGACTCAAGAAACTCAAACCAGGGCTCTATGACAACCTAGAGAGGTGGGAAGAGGTGAGAGGCGGGAGGGAGGTTCAGAGGGAGGGGACATATGTATACCTACAGCTGATTCATGTTGATATTTGACAGGAAACAACCTAATTCTGTAAAGCAATTATCATTCAATTAAAAAAAATTTTTTTAATATGTATTGCCATTTAAATACTTTCTTCCCTATTCCCATTTTTTTTCTTTCTGTTTTCTGGGGAGACAGGAGCGTGTTAAGTTGTATTTGTTGGCAACACAAGTTGCCTCCTCCTGCTCTTCATTTTTACATCAAGAATTGATGAAATAAAAGGAGGAAAGACTGTTAGAGCAGATTAAGAAATAGCCATCTTAACATTTATACTTCAATCCCTAATATAGGTGGTGCACACTTTTGAATGAGTACATTTTTTAAATGACCTGAGGCAACAATCTGATTTTTATTAGAATACTCTTGTAGAGTGTCTAACACATTCTATAAACTCATGCCTCATGTGTACACACACGCACGCACACACACAAAAAAAACATTTTCCAGTTGACCACTTGGTGGCAGGAATTGGGAACAAGTGTCTCATTGCTTTCCTGGTTTTCAGAGAGCTTTATATAGCTGCTTTGCTGGGGCTCTTAGGACTGAAAGTAGGGACTTACACAAAAAGTTGTCAACAAAATTGCTTGACAGTACTGTCCTCTGGTATTAGAGACTGAATCTATTGCTTTTATTGTTTATGTTTAATTTAAGGATAACTGCTTTACACTATTGTGTTGGTTTCTGCCACACATCAACATGACTCAGCCATAGGTATACATATGTCCCCTCCCTTTTGAACCTCCCTTCTCCCTCTCACCCCTTCCCACCCCTCTAGATTGTCATGGAGCCCTGGTTGGAGTTTCTTGAGTCATACAGCAAATTCCCACTGGCCATCTATGTGTTTCCATGCTGCTATCTCCATTTGCCACCCTCTCTTTCCCCACTCTCCCATGTCCATAAGTCTGTTCTAGAGACTGAATCATTAATACTAAGTCATTCAGTGGGGACACAGTCAAGCCCTTGTTAAACATTATATAAACAGTTGGCCCTCCTTGGTATTCATTACAGGGCCCGCTCTTGGCCAGGGTGGGAGAGTGGGGAAGGTCAGTCTCAGAGAGAGAATAGTCACATCCTATTATCCCCCTTCCCCCAACCCCTGGCAACCACTAATCTCTCAACCACTTTCTCTTTGGATTTGCCAGTTCTGGGTGTTTCATGTAAGTGGAATCATGTAACACATGGTCTTATGTGTGCTTCTTTCTTTCAATATGCTTCTTTCACTTAGCTCAATGTTTTCAAGGTTTATCTGTTTTGTGGTGTGCAACAATATTGCATTCCTTTTTTGACTGAATAATATTCCATCCTATGGATATACTGCATTTTGACTATTAGGAACAATGAAGCTGTGAACACTCATTTACAGCTTTTTGTGTAGACACACATTTTTATTTCTCTTGAGTTTATACCCTAGGAATGGAACTACTGGATTATATAATAACTATTGAATTGACAATATGCCATAGTCTGTTTTATAGGCCATCAGAGTTCCTCTCAGTTAGCTCTTTAGGCTTCTGCATCCCTTCCACCCCTTCAACATAAGAATAAAATCTGGAAAATCTTAAAGAAAGGCCCTGAATAGAGAGAAAGCTAGTCCATTCACTTCTCCTGTGATTATCTGTCACTGCTTCTATTTTGGAAGGATGGTGCCCTACAGTATTCTCTCATCCTTAAAGGATCAAGAATTAGTCTTTCAGGGACTTCCCTGGTGGCTCAGCAGATAGGAATCCACCTGCATTGCTGGGGCACAGGTTTGATCCCTGGTCCAGGAAGATTCTATATGCCGTGGAGCAACTAATCCCCGTGAGTCACAACTACTGCAACTACTGAAGCCTGCTCACCTGGAGCCTGTGCTCCACAACAAGAGAATCCCCCTCAGTGAGAAGCCCACACACCCCAAAAAAGAGCAGCCTCCACTTGCCGCAAGTGGAAAAGTCTGCACAAGGCAACAAAGAGCCAGCACAGCCAAAAATAAATACATATAAATTTAAAAAGCAAAAAGAATTCCTCTTTGAGATTTAGTGAGACCTTAAACTTTACCTTTGGCGAACAAAGTCTGCAAAGTAGCTTTTCTTTTAGTGCTTTAAATTCAGTTGAGACTACTTTTTAAACTGTTAACTAAATTTAGCTATGCGTATAGGTATATACGTGTTTTTGTGATTCCTTTTTAACAGATCTTCAGGGCTTATTCCATAAGACTGGCCAGGATGTGGATGGGAAGCTGACCTACCAGGAAATCGAGGACACCTTAGAGTCTGTTGGACCAGAACCAGAGCGTTTAAGAGAGTTTGATGCTGATGGAGATGGAAGATACTCATTCCTGGAGCTGAGGGCAGCTTTAGGTGTCTAGCCTCATTAGGCTCATTTCAGAAGTGGATGTATGCTGTGGACTACCTATTATCTGCTCAGCTAACACAAACAACCCTTTTACCTACCCATCAATCCTCCAGTCCTCCAAACTACAGTAGCAGACACATTGTCACCTTTTAACTTGTTTGAAAAAGCTATATAAAAGTTATTTTTTTAAAAAAGACCATTTTACTTATGATATTCAGAAATCTATGATTTCCTGAAACCAGTAAGATCTTAATTTTAAAATTGCCCGAAAAAAAGTCAAGCCCTCTTTTTTTCTCTTTCCTTTTTCTGAGGGGAGGAAACCTTATCTTTTACAACTGGAAAATGTATATATAGAGAGACTAAGCCACCTTTTATATTTCACATAAATTTGCCTTAAATTAGCTGCACTTTATACAGACTCAGAAAATGTCTTTCCTTTAACAGATAGACCTTTTCTGTTTGTAAATATTTAAAGTGAAAGAGTTGTGCATATTTTGTGAGAAGTGGGGAAAATGGTTTGAAACAGGATGTAAACAAATGACTTGTTATTAAAAGTTGCTAATCTTACCTGGTAGCAGCTTGAAGCTATGTCCCTGTCTCCTGAAGACATCTTTAGGTGCTGCCCTGGGGTGTGGCCTGATGCTGGGGGAATTGATTTAGGGAGTGGAGACTGTGGGGACAGGGCTGCCTCTAGCCTCAGGAAGGTAAGATCTGGCTATTTGTTCTGTCCTCCCATCCTGTGAACCAGAAGTCTTGCAGGGGATTTTCTCATTTTAATCCTGTTTCAGGGTTTATATGCATAAAAAGTTAATCCAGTAGGAGCCACTGAGTTTTCCCCCCTGAGTGAGCTAGATTATCTTCCCCCACCCATCCACTCAAGTCTACCTTTAAGCTCTAACTGACTTTCACCTCTGATACTATCTCCATTCTGAATGGCAGGGCCGCAGTCCCTTGGCCACTGTCTCAGCCTGGCTATTCAGGAACTATAGAGAAAAGCGCTGCCGCTAATTCTGATCCAGGAAACTTCTTGAGATTTTTACCTGGGGGCTAACCAAGAACCTAATGTGTTCCTCTGTGGGCTGACTAAGGCCAAAAAGGTTGTAAAATGAAACAGTTTTACTGAAATCATATTACATTTCCTTACAACTGCAGCTCAGAAATAACTAGAGGCTTTCTGTCCAGAGAGTATGGCAGGCAGGCCTGGAGGAGAGGCTTCACATGATGGCAGCAAGCTTTTTCACATCTAATGCAAGTATAATCCTCCCGTTAAATACTTCTGTAACCCTGGTACTGAAGGTCCCTGGACTAGGAGGAATTGTTTCTCCATGTCACCTGTGTTTGTGTTATGTTGATCTTAGAAGCAATCTTCAGGCTACACAGAAGGGAAACTGAAGAATTTAACTGTGCTGTCGGCCACGTCAGGGAGAAACTAGAGAAGCCTTGAGACTTCTTTGGTAGAGTTTGTTTCCATTTTCACTTTGTCCAGGTTTCCCTGTTAGCCATGGATACAGTTGAGCACCTTTAAATGTTTAAGGGCTGGTTTTTTTCTTCATACAATGTTCAGCTTGGTGTTGGCTAACCTTTCTTTTTCCCTAGAGATATTAAAATTTAGAGTTAAGGCAGGATGAAGTCTTTTCCCATGAATGTGTCTGCTTACCTCATTATGGCTCATGCTTCTCTCTAATTCCTTTGCCTATCTGTGCTGTTTTATGTTCTTGGAAAGTTTTAAGTATAGTATAAAATTAGTCTGGCACTTTAGGTAACTGGAAGATACTTACTCTTCTGGCTGCCTTTCATGCCCCCCCCCCTTTTTTTAATATATATATCCTTAAAGTTTTGTAACAACCAAATAAAATTCTAGCAATAAATTATACTGCTATATTTGTATATATTGTACCATAAATAGTATGTCCGTCCCTGGAAGGTATTTTTTTGAGAATTGATTTATAAGAAATATACTTGAGGGTAATGTAGCTTGTCCTTTTTAGTTTCAAATTCTTATTCATAGGCAGACACTCTGAGGACACCTTTACTCTTTGTATGTACTTTCCTTTCGCATCACCTGTGCTTTTCGTTTATCCTCTGTTCTTCCCACCTCGAGGTGGATGGTGCCATCTTCCCCCCTACCAAATTTGGCAGAGGTGTTCCTCTACACTCAGACCTGTGAATACCTTTGTCACAGCACCTGAGAAAGTGCTGTATCTCCCAGGCATAACTAGGACATCTTGAACTCCTTTGTTCTAAGTTAAGCATATTTGTCAGCTTAAAAAAAGAATTCCCATAAGCCTATATTCATTATTTTTTTATTTTTAATTGGAGGATAATTGCTTTACAATATTGTGTTTGTTTTTACCATACATCAATATGAATCAGTATCGTTCAGTATTAATTTGGAATTTTTGTTCGAAAGTTGTCTTAACTTACCCAACGTATGTTGATCTGTAATCAAGCCTAACCTGCCACACCTCAATCCTGAGAGGAAGGCTAAGTAGAATTAGTAGTTTTGGTTTCGGTTTTCATTTCAAATGCTTTTTTATCTCTTCATTCTGGCAGCTCCTACTGCTTTCCTAAGTTACCCAAGGCATGACTTCTTGGTCCTGTTTTTCTTTTGCCGTCTATCTGGTATAATGTTTACCTAGAGAGACTCCCCCCCATAAATCGAGGGGCAATATATTAAAGGAAGAGAAGACTCGAACAGACAAACTGGCTTAGATCCCTAAATAGTAGTGTTGTCTTACAGGCAGAGAAGGGCCTGGCTCTTGGGGTTGTGTCTGTTACAGCCCAGCTGAAGAGCGTGGACACCCGCCACCTGCTGCTAGCTGCTTTGCCTGCCTTCGGCATTCCCTCACTTTGTTGCTGGACAGAGCCCCATCTGCCCCCCTTCCCGCTCTGGTCTCGGCGGTCACAGTTGAAGATTTTGACTGAGATGGGCTCATACTCATAATGGCCTGCTGTTGAGTTGTTCTTAGTGACAGCTTTTGTTTGCTACACACCTCATTGGCTTGCTTACCAACACACCACCAGTTAGATGTGGGTCCTCTCTTTCATATCCAAACCAGAACACATTTGGGTATTCCTGAGACTATAGAGCATATATTGTTTGTTATACGAACCTAACCTACCTTGTTGTTTTCTCATATTAAGAAATGTAAGCCTACTTTGCTTTAGTGGAGCTATTTTGGTAATGTTTAAGCCGTTTTGGTTCTGTCTAGGGAGTGAATTCAAGATTTCCATCACTTGATTTGGGCTTTGCTAATTTCATATCAGTAATAAAACCATTTTAATTATCTAAATTAAACATTGCTTTTTTCTTCCACTGTGTCTATGATTAAAGGCTCACATGCCCCTCCCCCCGTTACTAAGAAGAAAAATCTACTTTGATCCTTATTTTTATGGACTCCTTCCTCTTTTTGAATGCAAAGCCTAACAGATGCTGGACAGAAAGTAACATTGAAGAATCTGCAGATTTGCCCAATTTGGCCTGAAGAAATGAAGGTGTTTTCGCATCTGTGGGGATGTGGGCAGGGTGAGGGAAGAGTAAAACCCCTGACTCTGCATCAACCAGGGAAGTTCCACTTAGACCTGCTTTTTATTTTGAGGTTCACTATAGGAGCATGTTTACAGGACATATTCCATGTCTTCAGGAAAAACAAAGGAAGAAGGCTTGAAATCCATTGCAAGATAAGGGTCATAGAGGAGGAGGCTGGGGCTTTTTTCACACAAAAATTTTTTAATTAGCTCTACATGGTTGCTAGATTCTGGGATTACACACACGCACAATCTGGGAGGCCTTTCCTCTCAGGAAAAATCACATAAAGCCTAGCTCGTAAATACGGTAAGGGGATTTTCTCATTTCCAAAGTGAAGGAAAATTTTATATCCTGGAGCAGAACTAGGTTTTCTTAGATTTGAACTGGGATCAAATAGCCAGTATTATTTTTGTCTCTCCTTTTAGAATAGTTTCCAGAAGATGCAAAAAATAATATTCACATGTACTGGATCTTAACTTTGGGAGAAGCCATGAATCCCTTTAAGATTTTTTTTTAAATGGTTACTTTTAGAAGGTTCATTGGCCAGCCCGCTGCCAAGTCAATCTGTGAACCAAGTTAATCATGCCCTACACACACAAATCGTTTTCCAAGAGTTTTCAAAAAAGACATTAGAGAATGGAGACCATGGTGAATGGTGGAAAGATCAGGAACTTTGATGCCAGGCAGACATAAATTCGAGACTTTGCAACATGATATGACAGACTTCCCTGGTGGTCCAATGGCTTAGACTCTCTGCTCCCAATGTAGAGGGTCTGGGTTCAATCCCTGGTCAGGGAACTAGATACCACATGCCACTACTAAGAGTTCACATGCCTCAAATAAACATCCGGTGTGCCACAACCAAGACCCAGCACAGCCAAAATAAATATTTTTTTAAATGATATGCGAAATGCCCTTGGAAACTCTCGATCTGTAAGAGAAAGATTGTGATATCTGTTTGACAGTGTTCCTGTATTAGAAATAATGTAGAGACAATACATCATAGATGTTAACAAAGAATGCAATTCAAGCAGCAGTGCAGCGTGGTTCAGAGATTTCACACTGACTTGTTTTGGCCACTACGGATCACCATTGCTCATGCATCCTAAGTGACTGTCACTCTGCGGCTGTCCTCAGTATCCCACAGGACAGCAGTGCCTTTGGGCACCTGACCCAGGGTCTGGCACATGGTTTTATTCTGAAATAACAGACAGAAGGATGTTGAGCCCATCACAAGTACTGGCTCAGTGCGTCTCCCCACAGTCATTCCCACTGGTGTTGGTGAGACACCTTTAGCTTGGTTTGCAAAATGCCCTCCATCAGACACTGCCCTCGTAACAACACATGAGACACATGGAGCCTTGGACTTTTTAAATCTTTCATTAGGTGACATCCACATGGGCCCTGGCCTTGTGTCAATACCACCTCCCTGAGGTCAGCTCCATTTCCTGTTCTGCCCAGGATACCTCCAGCTCCCAGCCTCAGTGAGAGGAGGCTACAGTTCTGAAGCAAAGGGCTTGGCATTCAAGCAGTGGTCCCCTTGGGCCATTGTGGGGAGGGAGCTGAAGTGGACAGTCCTTTGAGGACAGGTGGCCAAAGGGTAGGAGACCGAGTGGTTCAGCATCGGGGGTAGGTTACACAGGGAGAGGGCAAAGGGCACCTCCTGAAAGATGGGAATTGGGAGTGGGGAGCTGGCCCGGGGCCGCGGCACTGGGGAAGAAGGTAGGGGCTGCTGTGGTGCCAGCTGCACTGCAGGATGCAGGGGGCCGGGGGCCTCCACCTTGGGGCTGCTGTCTTGAGCAGCACAGCTCCTGCTCTCAGGGACATCCAGCTCCCAGGGGCGATCCGAATTCTGGGCGTCAGTCGCAGTCTTGGTGGCAGCAGGGGGAGGGCCAGTGTTGATAGCTGCGTTCATACCATAGTGCCGTCGCTTGTTAATCCAGTACAACAGCGGGCTGTAGGTGAACGTGGCTGCTCTCATCACCTCCACCCACTCCTGGGCACGCTCTTCCCGCCGCACGTTCTTCCTCCAGTGAAGAAAGAGAATGCAGCTGCCAGTTAACACAGAACACAGCCCCAGGAATCCAAAGTACAGTGACACCCACACTAAAGGCAACAAGAAAAAAGAATAAGCTGGCTGAAAGGTGTAGTTGGGGGAGTCTCAGCTGTTTCTCATTCCTCTCTTTAGCCCTTTCACCCATCATCCCCTCTGCTTATCAAACCAATCAATCCTAAAGGAAATCAATTCTGAATACTCAATGGAAGGGCTGATGCTAAAGCTGAAGCTCCAATACATTGGCCACTTGATGCAGAGACCACTCATTGGAAAAGACTCTGATGCTGGGAAAGATTGAAGGCGGGAGAAGGGGATGACTACAGATGAGATGGCTGGATGGCATCATTGACACAATGGACATGAGTTTGCACAAACTCTGGGAGACAGTGAAGGACAGGAAAGCCTGGTGTGCTGCAATCCATGGGGTCACAAAGTCAGATGACTGAACAACAACTCCCCCATTTAACTACTCTCTCAATTCCTTCCTTTTCTTCTCATTGACTTGCCTCATCATTCTTTTATTCAGTCAAAGCAGAATTTTCAGAGAGCTTAAGAGGCCACCTTTAGCCCTTCACAGATAAGGAAAGTAAGGTCTAGAGAAGCATGACTGCCCAGGCTTACTCAAGCTCCTGGATCCCAACCCTGGCCCATCCAAAACATCAGAATAAGAAGCCTCACTGCAGGCAAAGACCACCAAGAAAGTAGCAGTTTACCAGTGGATGGGACACCAGTATCTCATCCCATTTCACCAAACCCTAATCATTCAATTGAGATGGTCCTGGGATATTCTCTGGGCAGGCAGAGATACATGGCCTCTGCCCTCAAGAAATCTGTAGTTTTCTAGAGTAAACCCTGTCCCAACTCTTTAATACTCTTCCATGGAGGCAGTCATCACTCCCATCCAGGCAAAAGGTCTTCCCTGAGTGCCCCCAAGCCTAAGGGCACAAAGCAAGCAGCAGGGGTTTGGGGAGGGACCGCATTTACCACCAGGGAGGCTGAGGTCCTCCCTTTGGGAATCCATACAGTCAAATCTTGGTACCTCACTGGTGGCTCTGGGGAGAGGGAGCTCACCTACTCATCTGTTTAGCCAATAGGAGTCCCCAGAATGCCCAGACCCCATTGTTCCTTAAAGGCGGGTCACTGAGTTCTGAACACTGAGCATCCAGGGCCAACATTTGTAAAGTCTAATGGAAGGAAGGGACTCCAGCAGGGGTGTTTCCTGGACATCGTGCACCTCTCCTGCTTCTACCAGGGCCTGACCCATGCTCTGAATTAGTGGTCCTCTATCCCCGACCCACAGAGCAGCCTCCAGGACAGGGCTTAGGTCCCTCAGCAGCTTGTTGTATCCCCAGGCTTTAAGGAAAAGTTGATGGATACCTGTCCCGAATGGGAACTGGGACAGGGTACACCCAGAGCAGTGGGCAGCCCTGACCTCAGGTCTACTATGACAGTTATCACCTCCTTCCTTGGCTCTTACAATCTCTTTTGTTTACCTTCCTTCAGCCAAGTGTTGGCAAGTGTTTCTGGGGCATCTGGCCCTATGGGAGCATCCCACAATCTGTCCCTACGTCTCTTTCCAGCCTCACCTTCCTCCCCATCCTTCATACACGTTTCCCTTCTAACCAGGTGACTCTTCAACAGACCCTGCCCATTCCCATCTCTGGAGCTTTGCTCACACTGCTGCTCCACCTAGAAGTGCCCCTCCCCACTTCTCCCCTCACCCCATTCTCAAACACCTGCTTATCCTTCAAGGCTCAGCTCAACACCCCATACTCTGTGACAGACAGTTGTTTCCATCAGCTCCCAGAATTTCACCACGCCCAGTTTGAAGGCACTTTGAGAGTTGTCTAGCCCAACTCCCAGCAGATGCTTGAGTCCTAGAAGCAGGTCTCCTCTATGCACCAGTAATCCCTAGGAACTGCTTGGGTCAGGGACTTGCTCACACCTCCCGAGGATACGGGCAGCTCAGAAAGCTAACTAAGCCCAAATCAGCCTCCATGTAGGTTGCACAACTAAGCTTAGATTGGCTTCTTGGCACCATCTAATCACTCCCTCTTTAAGCCCTCAGCATGGCACCTAGGGATAATGAGCCTAGATTTCTCTCCTGGTTCCACTTAATCTGGGCTCTCCTCACTGGCTCCTGCTTTTCAGTCTCCTTTGCTAGTTTCCCTTCTTTTCCCTGATCTCTAAATGTCAGGTGCCCTAGGACTCAGTCCTTAGCCCTGTATCCACATTCATTCCTTCAGTGGTCTCCCCCAGACTCATGGCGTTAAATATCATAGCTACACTGTCAACTCTCACTGTTATACCTCCAGCCCAGCTCACTTCTCTGAATTTTAGACTCATATACCCGAAAGCCTGACTGACATCCCTCCTAGCCAGTCTATTAAGTTATCTCAAACTACCTCGTCCAAAACCAAACTCCTGATGGCCCATCTTCCAGTATCTACGCCAGCCTTCCTCCTGTGTGTAAACGGCAACTTCTTCCAGTTGTTCAGGCCAAAAACCTGACAGTCATCCTGAATGCTCTTCATTCTCTCACACCCACATTCACTCCAGTAGCAAAATCTTCAGGCTTTGCGTTCAAGACATGCCCAGAATCTGACCACTGTGCCATCACCATCACTTTAGTGCAAGCACCATCCTCTCTCACCTGATCACCCTATAGTATGACCAGGTGTCCTTGATTGCCTGGGATTGAGGGAGTTTCCAGGACATAGGACTTTTGATGCTAAAATCTGGGAAATGCCAGGTAAACTAGGACAAATTAGTCACCCTTCCATCCTTGTCCCCCATGGCCTATATTCCACCAGCAGTCAGAATGATCCTTTTTAAAAGTTGTGCTTATAAGCTACCCACCCCAGTATTCTTGGGCTTCCTTTGTGGCTCAACTGGTAAAGAATCCACCTGCAATGCAGGAGTCCTGGGTTCCATCCCTGGGTTGGGAAGATCCCCTGGAGAAGGGAAAGGTTACCCACTCCAGTATACTGGCCTAGAGAATTCCATGGACTGTATAGTCTATGGGGTTGCAAAGATCGCAAACGACTGAGCTACTTTCACTTTCTATACTCAGAACCCATAGTGACTCCCCATCTACTCAGATTTAAAACCAAAGTCCTCAACCAAAGCCTACAAAGCCCTGAAAAATCAAACTGCCTGTCCCCATGCCTCCTTCACACAGTCACTTCCTTGCTGTTCTACAAGCAGGGCAAGCATGCTCCTGCATCAGGGCCTTTCCACTTGCTGTTCCATCTGGAAGGCTCTTCCCCCAGATATGCATACAGACCATGCCTCATTTCCTTCAGGTCTCTGCTCACGTGTCCCTTTATCTCTCTCTCTCTTAGCCTGTTGTTTTTTGCATAACGTGTTATTATCACCTAACATTATTTATTTATTTATATTGCACCTCACCCTACTAGGTTGTAAGTTCCATGAATTACTGTAAACAAACACCTAAGAATTTCAGGCAGCCAACTACTCTGAAAATAAGATAGTGGAATAAAGAATATAAAGTGATGCGGGTGCATCAAGAGAAGTCCCTTTGAGGTGCTCTCTTGTGAATTGAGCCCTACATGATGAAAAGACAGCCACGTGCAAAGGGAGCAGCCAGTGCAAGGATGCTAAGGCAGGTACAGGCCGGCACACTTAAAGGACTGCTAATCTCTGAGTTCACCACACTACTCCCAGCACAGGCCAGGGCCTGGGGCCCATCTCCAAAAATGCAGGTTGAGCTGAGCAGAGGTGAAAGTGCTGTCCCTGCCCCTGAGAGGTCCACCATTCAAGAGGGGCTTCTAAGGTAAGCCCCCAGACAGGAGGAATTTCTTGAGGACTGATTGGTGCCATCACAGGGGGCCTGCTCCCGGTGAGACACAGGTATTGATGTCACTGTCCAAGTCCAGGGGATGAAGAAGATGATGGCATTGCGTGGAGAGACAGCATTTCACGTATAAGGACTTGTTAAGGACAATCCCAGGTGTGTCTCTGGGGAGAAGAGTAGTTCAGTTTGGCTGGAGTTCAAGGTAGGTGTCAGGAAGCAGAAGACAAGACCTCAGAAACAGCTGGCATCTTGAAAAAAATTCAGCTTTTGGGCAAATCTCTTAGTGATTCTCAGCTTCATGAAACCTGCCTCACGTGCTATGAATCAGATAGCGTCCTGCATATAGAAACGCTCAGTGAAGAGATGCTGCTGCTGTGATTAACAGCTGCTGAAAGGGCCTTCGATGCTAAAGGACGACGACTCCAGCGTGTGCCTAAAGAATTTAAGGCAGCAAGCACGGTGGGGACCAGCAGGTCTGAGCAGCTTTCAAGAGGAGACGGCGTGCAAGGGCTGCTGGTCGCGGGCTCCGGGAGAAGACGGGCGGGGACGCTAGCTCGAGGCAGGGGCGGGGACCCAGGCAGGAGCAGCGAATCCCCTGCCCTCCACCTGGCCTTTCCCCGGCGCCCGGAACATTGAGAGCGCGGAACCTCGTTGCCGAAGCGCGGGCGCGGCGGACCCGGAGGACGATGGAGCGGGCGCGCGGGCCGCGGGCCGAGGCCCACGCGCCTGGGGAGGAGGACGAGGAGGAGGAGGTGGGAACGACCATGGCTGCCGCGGTGGCGGCGGCCGGTGGCGCGGGCCCGGCCGTCTTGCAGGTGGCCGGCCTCTACCGCGGCCTGTGCGCAGTGCGCAGCCGCGCCCTGGGCCTGGGGCTCGTGTCAGCCTCGCAGCTGCGCGTGTTCCCGGTGCGCCGCAGCTCGGGCCGGCCCGCCGGGGGAGCCGACGGCAGCGGGGTCGGGGACGAGCTCGAGGCCAACCCCTTCTACGACCGCTACCGCGACAAGATCCAGCAGTTGCGCAGGTGCGGGCCCCGCCGGCGGCGGGCGGGGAGGTGGGGCGGCGCGCGGCGCGCGGCCCGCTCTCCGGGTGTATCTGTATCTGGCGCTCTCAGTCCTTCCAGCAGCCCTGCCAGAGGACCTCTGTTTCTGTCCCCACTCTAAGATCACACAGCTAGTGTGAGAGCCGGGAGTCTCTGCTCCAGCTCTTTTTTTTTCTTTCTGCTTTAGTTCTCAAAACGCTAAGGTCGACTCTTAGGACAGCCCTTAAGGGGCAGGCACGTCCGGGAGACCTGTCCTCATTATCGAAATGGGAAAATAGAGCTCTGCAGAGAAGGGACTTGACTTGCTCAAGATCAAATACTGAGTCAGCTGAAGCTTGACCTAGAACTCAGGGTCCCAGGCTTCTAGCTAAGGACCCTAACTACAAGGAAAGGAGATCAAAAAGTAATAGTGTGGCAGTTGGTTCTCAGTTGGACCCTCATTAGGTTGAGGAACTGAGGATCAGAGAGTTAGAGGCCTGCCAAAGGTCACGCAGCTGGTTGGGATTTGTCTGACTTGGAATCCCAGGTTCCTAAAACTACCCTCCACCTTCTAGAGAGAAGGTCCTGGACATTAGAAGTAGATATAAGGGGGCATGCTGCTGCTGCTGCTGCTGCTGCTGCTGCTGCTGCTGCTGCTGCTGCTGCTAAGTCGCTTCAGTCATGTCCGACTCTCTGCGACCCCATAGATGGCAGCCCACCAGGCTCCCCCGTCCCTGGTTTTCATAATGGAGCCAAAGAGTTCAACTGGGAAGAGCTGAAGGAGATCAAAAGTGAAAATTGAAGGGACTTGGGAGAGAACCCAGCTGGGTGGGCAGGTGGTTGTCTTAGGAGGGAAAACCTAAATTTCTCTGAATTCTGTCATTTCTGCTTCCACAGCCTTCATGCACTGCATCATCTTTACCTGGAGTACTGCAGTCAGCCTCTGACTAGTCTTCCCCTCTTCCAGTCTTGGACCCGTCTACCCCCAGTCCATGTCACTACTACTATAGTGATCTTTCTTTGAAAGAATAACAGGATAAATGAATATTTTTGCTTTCCTTCAACAGCATTTAGATATACTCAAGTATTTGTCTTTTTTAAAATCTCGTCTTGAGCTTCATTCCCCTTCAGTCTTTTCTCACTGGTCGCTTTCACAGACAAGCATCTCAGAAGTGTAGTCTACATATACTCTCAAGCACTTCAGAGCTCCTGTTCATTCTTATTCACCAACAAATGAATGATTGGTTTTACTTTCCTTCCTCACTCAGTTGTTTCTGTCAGTATTTACACTACTGTTACCTCCTGAAGAGTGGCTTTCCATGGCACCCCCGACTTTTGGATAATGTCCATATCCTTAGTGTTCCATAAAAGGCCTTCGTGCTCTAGTACCTGCCAGTCTTCCTAGCTTTATCTCTTGCCAAAACTTCCTTTGAGCTCTGTGGCCTAGCAGAAAGGAATAAAGGACTGGTGTTGGGGGCAGATGTTCCAGGTGAGGGGGCACAGCAGCATAAAAAAAGGTACAGCGGCATAAAACCACCTCAGCCATTTGGGAATATTTGAGCAAATTTTCATCATACTACCTGTAGCACTCTAATGTACATATTTACTTGTCTTTCTGTCCTGCTAGGTAGTACACTCCTTGATGTAGGTACTCTTTCTTATGTATTTCTATATCTCTAGAACCTAGCAAGTTAACCAACAGGCAAGAGACAACAAGTCAAGTTTGTTGAATAAGTGAAAGGGAGACAGGAAGGGATAAGTCCTAAAAGAAGTTGAGTGAGAGGGGAGGGAAACCTGTGTGCCTGCTGCTGCTGCTGCTAAGTCGCTTCAGTCGTGTCCAACTCTGTGCAACCCCATAGACGGCAGCCCACCAGGCTCCCCTGTCCCTGGGATTCTCCAGGCAAGAACACTGGAGTGGGTTGCCATTTCCTTCTCCAATGCATGAAAGTGAAAAGTGAAAGTGAAGTCGCTCAGTTGTGTCCAACTCTTAGTGACCCCATGGACTGCAGCCTACCAGGCTCCTCTGTCCATGGGATTTTCCAGGCAACAGTACTGGAGTGGGTTGCCATTGCCTTCTCCGACCTGTGTGCCTACAAAAAGAAAAAGAAAACATGAAGTAGAGGGAAAGGGAGGTATGAAATGAAAGCAGAACCGAAAAGTCAGTAGAACCTGTGCCAGACTAAGGAAACGGGCAAGACAGAGCATAGCCATGAGGCCCAGGACCAAACAGGTAGTGTCTCTCCTAAGATAATTTAGAAGGAATTATAGTCCTCATTGGCTTGTGCTGGAGCACGCTCACTAAACCCAGGTTCTTGGAGCACCAGCCACAAGTTCATTGTGAGCCAAGGGCAGGACAAGCCTGTGTGCCCTGCTGACCCCACTCCAGTCTAGCCCCTGGGTTTTTGCATCACTCTACACTGGTGAGCTACAGAATTTCATCTAGCTTTAGGCCCAAGATAGGTAGGACATGCACAACGAACATGTCCAGAGAGCAGGTCCACAGTAGGGAAAGATTTACAAATCACATATATGAAGAGGGGCTGAAAACGAAGAATTTTAACCTGGAGAAGAAAAGAGGTGACATAAGAGCAATTTTCATGTACTCATAAAAAAAACTAGATATTTTCTCTCGTTCCTGGCAGGGTGAAAGATACAGAGGGTTAGACAGAGACTTGAAATGTCTTTGTCATAAAAGATGCCCAAGGTGGAGTACACGACAGGGCTTTGCTGCCTAGGCCACCCCTCATCCTCTCCATCCACTCACTGGCAACACTGACCTAGGTCCTGGTCAGGCAGATGCCGCACCCTACCAGCTGGGGCCCCAGATGCAACTCTTCATCGAGGAGGAGTTGGCCCTCCCTGGAGGGGAGAAAGATCTGCCAGAATACATGGCGGTGAAGGCGGTAGTGTTCGATGTCACCTCCAGAAAGGAGTTGTATGGAGAAGAAGCACTCAGCGGTGTCTTGACCAAGAAGAAGACCACCACAGGAGTGACCAGGATGTCTTTAGATCCTGCAGACCTCACCCATGACACTATAGGCCTCATGGCCCAGGAGCTGGAGCCCCTGTATGACATTTTCACCAAAGCGTACACAGCCTGAAGAATTCTTAACAAATGGCAGCCCCAACCTGAACTTCAGGCCTAAAGAACAGCCCCATTTTGACACAAAGGACAAATTCTGATGTTCCATCAATGTGTTATTTGGAGAGAGGATCAGGGGAAACTCAGGTGCTAAATCTGCAAAACAGGCTGCCTGAAGCCTCTGGATCACAGGGCTTTGAATGGAGATTTGCCCAAGTGGGGGAGGGAAGGAAGATGGCTGAGAATTAGATGTGTTCTGGTATAGCTTGACAGTGGGATTCCTGTCTGAGGAGGTGAGTGAGAAAGATGCCCACGAAGTAACCTTTCCCATCTTGAGGATTCAAATTCCAAGTACCTGAGAGGCGAAGCCCTGTGGCACCCTAGGGAATATCCTGCAGGAGAAAAATGTTACACAGGCTCCATGAGGATTAAAAATAGTTGAATAAGTGGATTTCTTTGTCCACTTTCTTGATTTGTAGGTCTGTACTCAGGGTAATTAAATTAAGACAAATGATGTCTGTGCGTAGTCTCTGAAAGTGAAACATGGTGTTTTCTTATTTCAAAATCCAGAAAGGCTCAGGTGGTTTAACTTTTTGTTTACCTTTGATCAGGTCTGACCCAGCTGCTTTTGAGTCCAGACTGGAGAAACGCAATGAGTTTAGGAAGCAGCCAGTGGGGCACTCCAAGCAAGGTGACTTTATCAAATGTGTGGAACAGAAGGTAAGACCTGCCCCTTTGGGTGCTGTTGGCGCACCAATACTCTGCACCACCATGCCTGACCCTTATCCTGGGAATGGTCTCATTGAGGGGTCAGCTGGATAAACTGAACTCACTCTATCTTTACTCAGCTCAGTTTCCATCTGTAAATTCTATTCTGCTCTTTTTAGCAAGGTATTAGAGTCATGGTGGAGATAGAAGGGGATGAAAAAGATAATCTCTGCTTCCAAGGGGTATAGTCGAGTGGTGAAGGCAAGATACACATGACAGCAGCTATGGGAATTAGGGAGGAAAAGGTGCCTAACGCATATTAGCTTTTATTATTCTTAAGCAAGAATCAGAGCTGGAGAAAAACATCTTGAAAGCTGTGTACAAGCAACACTACCTATTTGCAGGTTCTGCATCCACAGATTTCACACCTGTGGATTCAACCAACAGAGGATAGAAAATATTCAAGGAAAAAAAAAAAAGAAAATATTCAAGGGCAGGGTGGGGAACTCTAGAAAGTTCCAGAAAGCAGAACTCCAGTTTGCCATTTGCAGGCAGCTATTTACTTAGTGTTTATTGTATTTATAACTATTTATATAGAGTTTACATCATATTGAGTATTATAAGTAATCTAGAGATGATTTTAAATGTATGGGAAGATGTGCATAGCTTATAAGCAAATACTATACTATTTTATACAAGAGAATTGAGTGCCTGCACATTCTGGTGTCTTCAGGGGTCCTGGAACCAATCCCTGACTGATACTAAAGGACACTTGTATAGGAAAATTAATCTAATGCAATGCTTCCGCACTTTTTGACCATGACCCACGGTAGAAAATATATTTTACATTGCAATTCTTTACACATATATGTATATGATTATAACTGAAACAAAATTTTTACAAAACAATACTTACTTGCATGCAATGCACTCTTAATATTATTTTCATCTTTTAAAAAACCCTTGGCCACAGTCCACTGAATTTATTTCACAACCTACAATTTGAAAAATACTAATCTATGCTGGTGCACAGAACAAATCCAAGTGGGAGAGCCCAAAGCCAGGGAGAATATATCTAAATGTGGGCTGCATGGGCCTGAAATAAGGCAGTTACAATGGAAAATTGGGGTTCTACAGAACTGTACAAAAAAGATCTTCACGACCCAGATAGTCATGATGATGTGATCACTAATCTAGAGCCAGACATCTTGGAATGTGAAGTCAAGTGGGCCTTAGGAAGCATCACTACGAACAAAGCTAGTGGAGGTGATAGAATTCCAATTGAGCTGTTTCAAATCCTGAAAGATGATGCTGTGAAAGTGCTGCAGTCGATATGCCAGCAAGTTTGGAAAACTCAGCAGTGGCCACAGGACTGGAAAAGGTCAGTTTTCATTCCAATTCCAAAGAAAGGCAATGCCAAAGAATGTTCAAACTACCACACAATTGCACTCATATCACATGCTAGTAAAGTAATGCTCAAAATTCTCCAAGCCAGACTTCAGCAGTACATGAACCATGAACTCCCTGACGTTCAAGCTGATTTTAGAGAAGGCAGAGGAACCAGAGATCAAATTGCCAACATCTGCTGGATCATGGAAAGAGCAAGAGAGTTCCAGAAAAACATCTATTTCTGCTTTATTGACTATGCCAAAGCCTTTGACTGCATGGATCACAATAAACTGTGGAAAATTCTGAAAGAGATGGGAATACTAGACCACCTGACCTGCCTCTTGAGAAATCTGTATGCAGGTCAGGAAGCAACAGTTAGAACTGGACATGGAACAACAGACTGGTTCCAAATAGGAAAAGGAGTACGTCAAGGCTGTATATTGGCACCCTGCTTATTTAACTTCTATGCAGAGTACATCATGAGAAACGCTGGGCTGGAAGAAACACAAGCTGGAATCAAGATTGCCGGGAGAAATATTAATAACCTCAGATATGCAGATGACACCACCCTTATGGCAGAAAGTGAAGAGGCGCTAAAAAGCCTCTTGATGAAAGTGAAAGAGGAGAGCGAAAAAGTTGGCTTAAAGCTCAACATTCAGAAAACAGAAGATCATGGCATCTGGTCCCATCACTTCATGGGAAATAGATGGGGAAACAGTGGAAACAGTGTCAGACTTTATTTTTTGGGGCTCCAAAATCACTGGAGATGGTGACTGCAGCCATGAAATTAAAAGACGCTTACTCCTTGGAAGAAAAGTTATGACCAACCTAGATAGCATATTCAAAAGCAGAGACATTACTTTGCCGACTAAGGTCCGTCTAGTCAAGGCTATGGTTTTTCCAGGGGTCATGTATGGATGTGAGAGTTGGACTGTGAAGAAGGCTGAGCACTGAAGAATTGATGCTTTTGAACTGTGGTGTTGGAGAAGACTCTTGAGAGTCCCTTGGACTGCAAGGAGATCCAACCAGTCCATTCTGAAGGAGATCAACCCTGGGATTTCTTTGGAAGGAATGATGCTAAAGCTAAAACTCCAGTACTTTGGCCACCTCATGCGAAGAGTTGACTCATTGGAAAAGACTCTGATGCTGGGAGGGATTGGGGGCAGGAGGAGAAGGGAATGACAGAGGATGAGATGGCTGGATGGCATCACGGACTCGATGGACATGAGTCTGAGTGAACTCCGGGAGATGGTGATGAGCAGGGAGGCCTGGCATGCTGCGATTCATGGGGTCGCAAAGAGTCGGACACGACTGAGCGACTGAACTGAACTGAACTGACATTGTAAAAGGATAGGTGTTTCTTTTACTTGGAAAATAACTTTTTTGCCTTTCTTGCTCAGTTGTGAATGACTCTTTGAGGCCCCATAGACTATAGCCTGCCAGGCTCCTCTGTCCGTGGAATTTTCCAGGCAAGAATACTGGAGTGGGTTGCCATTTCCTATTCCGAGAGATCTTCCTGACCCAGAGTTCGAACCCTTGTAACTCTTGCATCTCCTACATTGGCAGG
Source organism: Budorcas taxicolor (assembly GCF_023091745.1). Classification (NCBI taxonomy): domain Eukaryota; kingdom Metazoa; phylum Chordata; class Mammalia; order Artiodactyla; family Bovidae; genus Budorcas; species Budorcas taxicolor. The sequence goes on from NC_068912.1 coordinate 99,677,079, forward strand.
TGGATTCTTTACCACCAGCGCCACTTGTGAAGCACCCTTTTTTGCCTTGGTATCCCAAATTTTAAGAGAGTTCATTCAGTCTTAATGATTGGCTGAGTTAATTAGAATCAGAATAGTTAATGGATTAATCATTACAAAGTTGAGCAAATTCAACCTCTTATGACAAATCTAGTTTCCAACTTTGTGTGAGCAAACAACTCTACTACAAATATTTTGTCTAATGTAATTTCCTAAAACATTTATAGTGTCAAGATTACAACTTAATAGCTATTGGAAATATTACTGTGTTATAAACTCTCAATATTATATGGGAAAGCTTTTTGCCCCCTTTGGAAATAAGACTTAGAAATTCACCTTTATAATGACAAGAGCAGAAAGTAAAGATTTAATTTAAATTATGGCAATTCTTAAGTAAATGTTCACTTACTGTCTTCTCTTGCTGGAGGAAGGTTAATAACTAATGGCTCTATTTCTAAAGTCTTTTCTTTGAGTCGTTGGTTCCCTACTACATAACACCAAACATCCCCTTTTTGTAATAAATTGTATTTAATTTATTATTCTATTCTCTCTATTCTACCCTGAAATGAAATGTAGACAATAGAACCTACCTACCCATATAATGTCAGGGGAAAAAAAATACAGAGCCTTAATTTTAATAAAGTTTCTTTTTTAAAAAAATACAGATAATAGTATGTAAGTTCTTAGGCACAACTATGCTATGAGACCTAATGCAGTCATCAGGTACTTTTACCTCTATGTAAAATCGCCATGAATACTTAACACAGCAAATGCCAACTGGTACTAGGTGTTACGTTGGTGATTATAAAAACTCCCAAACAATAGCAGTGTTGTTATCAGTGACTCTCATGAGATTCCACAAAGTATTGGTACAGTCTTCTCTTTAGTTACATACTGTTGCATTTCTGAAAAATTCACTATTAAAACTGTTTAAAAAAAGGAAGAGGAAGGGATGAGGAAGAAAAGGAGAAAGTTCGGTCTAGCTAGACATTGAAAAGTTATATGAGATGAGGGAAAAAATTCTTCATTATGTAGAACTCACCTGCAAAACTGCAGTTCATTTGTCACTGCTGCCCCTCCAATAAATGCAGGTATAACCATCCAGTCAATTATTGTGATAACAACAACAAAAAAAAGTCCCCATAGATTTCCAAAGCATCTGTAGTAGAGATGCTTTAAATGTTTCTTTAATTGCTCTTGAAACTTTGGCCCATAGGGTGTGTCCGGTAGGTTTGTCTATACCAGGCTTTTGTCTAGTTTGTAGGTACTGGTTCTACAGACATCATTTATGAAAGATTTTAATTCATTAAAGCACAGAGTAATGAAAAGCACAGTTTAATGCAGGAAGTATGTTTCAGTTTCAGATTCCCAGGTGTGGATTATGCTCTCTGAAACATAGTCATGAGCTGAGAAATTGAATGGAAGACTCAGAATAACCCATCCCTACTATCGGAAACAACTCCAGATAGGATTTCCTGCTGTGGCCTTTATCTGAGAGTGAGTTAGGAGAGAAAATAATCGCTTTCAGTTTTTCTTGGCCTTTTGTGAGGGGGAGTCTAATCTGAGGGTGGGAATACATTGTAATATGGATTACTGGAAAAGACTCGATAGTCTGCTGAGGATGCCTGCCTTCAGAAGTGCTGTCACAGAAGAGAAGCAGCTTGGAAAAGACATTCCATTTCTCATCTCCTCGGTGGCTCACTGGGAAGTGGACCACAGGAAACCTAAGCAGACTTGTTCTGGGAAGGAGTCCCTCATCCAGGGATTGAATGGATTCTCAGTACCAGTAGATGGTGTTTGCTAACAAAGAGGTTTCTCGTCTCTGCATCTCAGAATCAGTCAAAAGTTGTCTCACAAACAATAACTCTTAGAACAGTTACTATATAGAGTGGAGAGAAGTGAGTTCTTAGGTGCAACATTACTAAATGAGGTATTGGCAGCTCATCTAGAGAGGGTGGTCTTTTAGAATAATATCCTGTCCCATCCTGTATTTCAGACACTGGGGAAACAGCCTGTGAGCAGAGGATTCACTAAGGACAAGGTAGGTTTCTAATTAAATAGCCAAGTCTGAAGTCATGTGGAACGTCTGTAACAAGAGACTGCATATTTGAACATATGTACTGTGGTTCAGTGTTTTTGTGCTTTTCTAACTGTGGAGATTAGAAATATTTTTATGAATTTTTGTTATGATTTTGTTAACAGTTTTACTATGACTGCTACATAGTGTGGGTCCTGGAGTGCTAGATGAAATGTAGTGATACCTTTCCTGTCTATAGGAAATAATTTTAAAAAATCAAATAAATACATGTTTACTCTGTCATTTAACTTGCAAATAAGGAACCATTTCTGATAGAATAGCAGTTAAATTAAAGGTAACAACTGAACTTTCCTCTTACCAGCTGTAAGCTGCATTGCTCATGAGTGAGTGTGAAACTTTTGGGAAATCCCTGCATATACTCCCTGAAAATAGAACTGTGAAACCTGCCTGACCCTGGTGGCTGCCTTCTGTGAGCTTGTGGGTTTTTTAATACTCATTCTGTACTTACTGAAGATCTGCTTTACTCTCCTAACATGATGCTTCCTATAAGGCTTACAGATAGAGTTAAACTGTTTTATTTTTTCAATTGTAGGTGTTAATTGCCTTTTATTTTTTTTCCTTTCAGACTCTCAGTTCAATCTTCAACATTGAGATGGTGAAAGACAAAACTGCAGAAGAGATAAAACAGGTAATGAATGAAAATGAATTGGCATACTTTATGAAAATATGCGCTTTGTGAACCAATCTGAAAGTAGAGATGGACATACGTCTCCTGATACCTCTTCCTAGCCAAAATGAAAGGCAATCATTGAAAGCAAAAGTGATGAATTACATGAAAAATAGTGCATAAGAAAACTTGGTCTCACTCCTGTATGTCTAATCAACTCACATTTCCCCTTTCTTTTTCATTCCTGTTGTCCGCATCTTATTAAAAACCATCCCTGCTGTCTCCCCGGGTGACTGTATTACCTTTCTAAATAGGTTTCCCTGCTCTTATTTCTCTTCCTCCCCTACCGCTGTCATATCCTCCCTCATTCAATCCCCCTGAAGTTCTGCTCATAGTGTATTGCTGAAGAACAGACTCTAGAACCAGGCTGCCAGTTTTAAGTCCAGGCTCTGCCACTTACTAGCAGATTGACTTTGATAAGTTAGTTAACCTTTCTAGGTCTCAGATTCCCCGGCTGTAAAATGGACATAATAATAGTACTTACTTCATGGAGTCAAACGAGTTAATATTTACAAAGTACTTGCAACAGTGCCTGGCACAGAATAAATGCTATATTTCTGCCTTTAAATAAAAGAATAAAAATAAATCTTATGAAGTAACCTGCTCTCAAAAATTCAGTGACTTCCCATATTCCTTTGTTTGACATTCAGAGTCCTCCATTATTTTAGGACCTTCTGCAGGAAGCCTTCTGGACACCTCCCATCAAAGCACTCGTGATCTGTTCACTTGTTTGGTCATTCCATATACCCTGATTTGCATTGCTACTTACATCTGCATGTCTGATTCTTTTTTCTATAATTAGAATATAATAGGCAATTTATCGGCATTCCTTACAGTTCCACAATTGTATTTTAGGTAGATTGAGAGAATCGATACTAAAAGTGGTATACTGTGTGTCAGGTGCTGTACTTAGTGCTTTATATGCACGGTTTCATTATGTTCTCATAACCCCCTTATAAAATAGGTGTTGTTACAGGGAACTCTGCTCAATATTATGTAACAACCTAAATGGGAAAATAACTTTAAAAAGAATAAGTATATGTATATGTGTAACTGAATCACTTTGCTGTACACCTGGAACTAACACAGCATTGCTAATCAGCTATAGTCCGATATAAATAAGAAGCTAAGGAAAGAAAAAACCATAAAATTTTTTTAAAAACTTAAAAAATAAAGTAGGTATTATTATTCCCAATTTACAACTGAGGAAATTAACTTAAAGAGATAAAGTAACTTACTTAGTGATAGAACTAGGATTCAAACCCATGTCTGTTTGAGTCTGCATCATATTCCCTTACCAGAAGTTGTGCCCATTGCTATGGGTGTCCTTGGGTCCTATATCATTCATTTCAGCAAGCATTTATTAAATATCAGCCTCTGTGCCAGATGTAGAAATAAATGAGGGACCCCTCCTCTCAAGGAATTTCAGCCTGGTGAAAAGACAGACACGAAAATAAAAGGAGAACAGCACAGAGTTCTAGCTTCTGCTAATTTATGCTTAATACAAAGTCTCCAGGAAACTTCAAACTGCCTTTGGGAAGAAGTGCCAATAGAAAGTGGACACCAAGTATGTCCTTTAGGAGAGAGAGAAGCCAGGCCCAGGAGGTCTGACCATTACATGACAAATAGCATTCCGACCTATATTTTTAGATACAAATTTGTGTTCATTCAAATAATTTTGAGTAGCCAAGGTCAACTATGTTAGGAAATATCTATCAGTCTCATAAATTCAGTGTTGATTCATAAACTATCTGCTAATATAAATTTAATAAAAATAAGCAGGACATGCTGTCCTTAAAATGAGGAGGCAGTATTTTGACATAAAAAAAGAAAAGCATAGCAATCTTAGGCTGCATTGATGAGGTGATTTGCCCAGGTCCTAGGAGGTAATACTCCTTCTGTGCTTTGTGATGGTGAGACCTCACTGTATGATTAGTGTCTTCAGTTACCCCCATCCCGTGTTTTTGGGGATGTGGACAAAGCAGAGCAGCTCTAAAGGAAGGTGACCCATTCTTTAGCCCCAGCTCACTTAGGTATCACATTGGCTCTGACGCCGTCCCTAACTTCTGTGCCTTTGCTAATGCTTGTCATTCTCTGCTTAGAATGTCTCTTACCATCGCTCCTACCTGTCTGTCTTCCCAGACTCCCCATCCATCTGGCTAACTCCTGATCATTCTTCAGGATATAGTTCAAGTGTCCCTGCCTTTGGTACTTGTACCCTAAATCGGATTAAGTGCCTCTTTGTTGCCCTCAGAGCACATTGGCTATGGTTTGCATTGTAATTCTGTTGTGCTAAGTACAAACATTATTTCAAATAATGTTTCAAATTATTTTTTCAATAATATTATTGAAATTATTATTTCAAATAATTATTTCAAATTCACAGTAATCCCATGAGGTTGATGTTATTGCTGTTTTATCAATGATTATATTGTTGTTATTTAGTTATTTTCGATAGTTTGCCCAAAGTAGCGTAGCCAACAAATGACAGGAGCTGGGATTTGTGCCCTATCTGCCTGACCTTGAGACTTTGGATTCTCTGAGAGGGCCCACAATTCACTGGGCACTGTGGGTTTAGGGAGAGAAAATAAGGAAAAAAGAATGTGTCTGTTATACACAAAGCATGTCTTAGAAGAAGTGATTAACAAGGTCATAGAATCTGTTTCTCTGACAGGAATTTGCTACTGAGAGTTACAGTTTAATCATCTAGAAGCATAGATGCTATTAAATCTTTTTTGTAATCATGTACAAGTAATAAAGTATTACGTTGGATTTTCTTCCCTGTTATCAAATAACATATTACTCTGAGCAATGAAAGCTGTCACTGCTTCTTGGTGCAGGTTGAAAAGATGACCGACGGGTCACAGACACTCTCTTTTTTGTACAGATTTGGCAGCAGTATTTTGCAGCAAAAGATACAGTCTACGCAGTTATTCCTGTAAGTAGTTTGGAAGGGAAAATGAAAGTGTTACAGCACGAGGGTCAGGGCTCTAACCTTAGTAGGCAGTTGCTTTTACTGTTCCTGTGTTTATTGCCTCTTGAGAACCTACATTTATAGCTCTGAGGGTTTTTATTATGCCCTGAGCACCAAAGATTGGGAGCTCCATATGGTATATTTATGGCTCTTGTTTTCCCTCTTTCTGGTTTAGAAATGTCTCTTTGAGTCAACTCTCTGACAAGGGAGCATGGTATAAGTTTATGTTGCTGAGCAATTTCCAAGTCTCTTTTATTTCTTTTTCGTGTTTTCCACTCAAGCTGTTGGAATTTAGGACAGGTCCTCAAGCATACCTTCCTTCCCTTCTTGTCTATAAGTGACCTATCCCTGAGCTGACTTGGAGCTTCCCAAGCTTTTGAGGCATCTCCCTCAAAATTGCTGCCTTGGAGATAGTCACGGGCCACTGCTTGACCGTGGAAGATCTGTGACTTGGAAGGAATGCTGCTGACTTCTGGTTTAGTGTCCTGCCAGCTTCTACCAGAAGAAAGCATTTTATGTTCTAGGTTATCAGCTAGTTCATTAATTGTTCTCTGAAAAGGAAGTAGCTTTAGATTAAGTTTGTGTCAAGTACACAAATATACACCTAGCTTACACGTGTTAAGTTTAAGGAGGAAAATGTACAGATGGAAAAATAAAGCCAGGCTGTTTGGTTGTTGTTGAGAGTATTGCTATCTTTTTTTCTCTTTCTCTTTTACATATATACCCTTTCCTTTCATGAGTTCAACACCCAAAAGAATCTGTGCTTTTCATGTTATTTTAAATCTCTGATACTGACTCATTGTTTGAGCAGGCCTTCTTAGCTCTCCCTCATACAGACTCAGTGACTTATTGTCTCTGACACTTGGCATAGTCCCCTGAAGAGTTTAGAGCATTTGGGGTATCCACTTCTCACACATAATTCTGATACTGAATAAGAAAGCGTACATCTGGTTTTTCCTCTCTGTTGTAAGAGGGGTTTGTAAATGATGCAACTTGAGATTGTTTTAGTTGTATTTTAGTTCTGGAGTTCAGTCTTGGTGACTTTAAATGTGATTATGGCCTTTTTTATTTTCTTGTCTTTGAATTTTATTCTTTTCTAACCCTACAGAAAGAAAAGTTTGATTTGATTTGGAACCGGGCTCAGTCCTGCCCAACAGTAAGTTTCCGATGACCATGAGGATTGCTTCTCAGTGCTGCCAGACAAGGATGTTTTCTAACCATTCTCGTCATGTTCCACGCTATCACACATTTTATAGTTATTTAACAAAGGTGTTTACATGTTGATTGTACTGATAAATGAGACTTTTAACCTTAACCCTAACTAACCTTGTGGGTTTGCCCAATAAGTCTGTGGCTGTTTAGCTCTCTGAAACATCTCAGCCCTTTCTGATATGAATCTTAATCTATTAATATAAGTGGAAAAAAAAGAATATAAGTGAATGTTGGAAACAACACCCGAGACCTTAATCTTTTCAACCTCCTCTAAGTTTCTCTTCTCTTGGCAGCTTCTTTTCAGTTTTGACCATGCTATTTTGATTATATATGTCTGAAAGGAATTATGAAATTGTTGCTGGAGTAGTGAGCTGCCAGGAAACAAGAGAAAGGGAAGAGGTGAGGTGGGTCAGCTGACTTGGTGTCTGTACTGATCTCTGAGATTCTCAAAAAATGCTTCTAAACATTGCTGAGAGAAAATTAAAAACATCTAAGTAAATGGAGAGATATACTGTGTTTGATGACTCAGTATTGTTGGCATTTCTCTCCAAATTGAGCTCTAGATAAAATATAATCCAAATCAAAATCTGTATAAGCTTTTTTTTTTTTTTTTTTTAAGAAATTCACACACACACACAAAATTGACAAGTTGATTTAAAAAAGTTGTCTGGATATCCAGAGGATCTAGAGTAACAAAACAGTTTTGAAGAAAAAGAGCCAAGTTAGAGAACTTACATTACCTGATTTCGAGACTGTGACTTCATAAAACTACAGTAATGAAGACAGTGTGGAAGTAACATAAAAACAGACACATAGATCAGTGGAGCAGAGTAGACCGTTCAGAAATAAACCAATTAATTCAGAAAGCAGTCTGGCAGTTTCTTTGTGAGTTAAGCATGACCCACCATACTACCCAGCCATTCTGCTCCTACATATTTTCCCAAAGGAACTGAAAGTACACATTCATTCAGTGACTTACACACATGTATAAGCTGTTCATGGCAGCTTTATTTGTAGTAACAGAGGCTGAAGATATCCAAATCTATCACAGGTGGAAGAGTAAAGAAACTGTGTGTACAAAGCAGTATAGATTCTGTGGTTCCATTTATGTGAAATTCTGGAAAGCCTGACCAGTAGTGAAAGAAACCGAGTCAGTGGTTGCTTAGGAACAGTTGGAGAGAGGGAGGGAGGAATTACAAAGGGATTTGGGGGCATGATAGATACCTTCATTATGTTGATTGTGGTAATCCTGTTGACTGTGGTTTCACAGTATACATATGTCAAAACTATTTTAATTGTACACTTTAAATATATGCAACTTAAACCTCAAATATACCTCAAGAAAGCTTTAAAAGCTTTTTTTCTCCATTAGGTAAGCATTACGGTTATCTCATCTAATATTAGTAATAACAAAACGGAGCCTTAGTGGTTGGCAGTAAGGAGACAATTCCATGACTAATGCGTATTTGGCTGATTATACTTTGTTTTGTTCTGGTATCAGTCTGTACCACTCCACCCCAGTTTATCTTGAGCATAAAATTAATCATCTCGGTTATTAGAGCCATACTTCAGTATCAGCCTCAGATAGTAGAATATGAAGTGATTATTATAATTGTAGCAAAAATTAATTCAGCAACATGAGGAAGTTTAGAAATTGAAAAGGACCAAAAAGTTCATCAAAAGGATGAGTAAAATTGTGGTAAATATCTATTGTCAATTTCCATATAACAGTGAAAATAATGAATTAATAATATTTATCAACATCGGTAAATCTCAGAAGTATGATATGATGTAAAAAAAGCAAGTAGCAAAAGTATACATATAGTTTGGTAAGATTTAAGTTTTTAAACATGCAAACAGTACTGTTTCTTGTTTATGGATGTATACTTACACACTAAAAGTATAAAAACCTGGAAAGGAATGACAGGTTAGCAAATGCAGGTCATTGTAGAATGGAATTAGAATGGGTTTACATAGACAGCTTCAGTGAATCTCTAATACTTTCTTAGGTGGCCTGGGAAGTATAAGAGTGTTACATTATCACATATGAATTTCAAAATACAACAGAAGTTTTAAAAACCAAATGTTGAGAAATGGAGTGAATGACACAGGTGGTTGGACATAGAGCAAGCGGTTTTATTTATCTACTTGTCTCCTTGTATATTCATTTCCCACAGTTTCTCTGTGCACTGCCAAGAAGGGAAGGTTATGAGTTTTTTGTCGGGCAATGGACAGGTACTGAACTCCACTTCACTGCACTTATAAATATTCAGGTAGGTGTCCTGTGTTCATCTCTTTGGTGAAAGAAGCCCCCTCTGTGGGACTACGAGCCCTTGCTAAGACTTTAAGACACAGAATATATATTAACTGCCAGCAGCATTTGCTGTAGCACCGATGAATTGTCATACTTCGTTGGGCTAGCTTTTTAGGCCCCATCCAATACCTATGAGTTACAACCTTAAGGTAGGTTCTGTGTCTTAACATGTGTTTTATTAACCAAATCAGCACTATCTAAAGTGCTAGATGCATATTTTTCATTCCATAAATGTTATTTTGTTTGCTTCTATCCTTCCTTCCTTTTTCTTCATTTTATTCCCAAATACTAGATTAAGAAGTTTGATCCAAAGCATTTGAAGCTTTTAAAATAAAAGTGTTTTAAATGAGATAATCACTAGGATTGTCAGTCTTTATTTGTAGACCAGATCTGGGAATGGATTATAACAGCTTTGCAGTTGGGATGAAGGGAGCACACAACAGAATGAGAATTTTCTTATGACTTTATCCCTTGTGATTATATCCAAAAATTGTATCATGTTTATTTTTTTAAAAAAAGAAAGAAAAGAAAAGAAATAGCAAGCTTAGAGGAGTTAGTTCACACTGCTAATGAGTCGTAGGGCTGGGTTTGCTTGACTCCATGTCATTGACTCCAGAGTCTGTGAACTTAACCATTAGGCTGTTGTGTTGGAAACTGCCAAGACTGCCCTCCTGAAGCTCATATACAGGTATAGGAAAAAGATCCAGAAACATAATTATGATCAAAATGATAGTGTGTCCATAGAAATATGTTTGGGAGAATTGAGAGGCTACACTATTACCGAGAGAGCCCTAGCAGTAAATCAGTTCAGTTCAGTTCAGTCGCTCAGTCGTGTCCGACTCTCTGCGACCCCGTGAATCGCAGCACGCCAGGCCTCCCTGTCCATCACCAACTCCCGGAGTTCACTCAGACTCACGTCCATCAAGTCTGTGATGCCCTCCAGCCATCTCATCCTCTGTCGTCCCCTTCTCCTCATGCCCTCAATCCCTCCCAGCATCAGAGTCTTTTCCAGTGAGTCAACTCTTTGCATGAGGTGGCCAAAGTACTGGAGTTTCAGCTTTAGCATCATTCCTTCCAAAGAAATCCCAGGGCTGCTCTCCTTCAGAATGGACTGGTTGGATCTCCTTGCAGTCCAAGGGACTCTCAAGAGTCTTCTCCAACACCACAGTTCAAAAGCATCAATTCTTCGGCACTCAGCCTTCTTCACAGTCCAACTCTCACATCCATACATGACCACTGGAAAAACCATAGCCATGACTAGACGGACCTTAATCGGCAAGGTAATGTCTCTGCTTTTGAATATGCTATCTAGGTTGGTCATAACTTTTCTTCCAAGTAGTAAGCGTCTTTTAATTTCATGGCTGCAGTCACCATCTGCAGTGATTTTGGAGCCCCAAAAAATAAAGTCTGACACTGTTTCCACTGTTTCCCCATCTATTTCCCATGAAGTGATGGGACCAGATGCCATGATCTTCCATTTTCTGAATGTTGAGCTTTAAGCCAGCTTTTTCGCTCTCCTCTTTCACTCTCATCAAGAGGCTTTTTAGCTCCTCTTCACTTTCTGCCATAAGGGTGGTGTCATCTGCATATCTGAGGTTATTGATATTTCTCCCGGCAATCTTGATTCCAGCTTGTGTTTCTTCCAGCCCAGCATTTCTCATGATGTACTCTGCATAGAAGTTAAATAAGCAGGGTGACAATATACAGCCTTGACGTACTCCTTTTCCTATTTGGAACCAGTCTGTTGTTCCATGTCCAGTTCTAACTGTTGTCAGGTGGTCTGGTATTCCCATCTCTTTCAGAATTTTCCACAGTTTATTGTGATCCACACAGTCAAAGGCTTTGGCATAGTCAATGAAGCAGAAATAGATGTTTTTCTGGAACTCTCTTGGTTTTTTGATGATCAAGCGGATGTTGGCAATTTGATCTCTGGTTCCTCTGCCTTTTCTAGAACCAGCTTGAACATCTGGAAGTTCACAGTTCACGTATTGCTGAAGCCTGGCTTGGAGAATTTTGAGCATTACTTTACTAGCATGTGAGATGAGTGCAATTGTGCGGCAGTTGGAGCATTCTTTGGCATTGCCTTTCTTTGGAATTGGAATGAAAACTGACCTTTTCCAGTCCTGTGGCCACTGCTGAGTTTTCCAAATTTGCTGGCATATTGAGTGCAGCACTTTCACAGCACCATCTTTCAGGATTTGAAATAGCTCAACTGGAATTCCATCACCACTAGCTTTGTTCGTAGTGATGCTTTCTAAGGCCCGCTTGACTTCACATTGATAATTAAAAGGACTTTTTCTGAAATCCTAAAGATGAAACCCAGAGATCTTCTGAATGTATGGTTGTTTGCTCCTACACTGTATGAGGGCTTAGGCTTTGAACCCAGCCTCTCTTCCTAGTCTGAGCTGAGGTCTGGTAACCACTGCCCTGTCCATTCTTCATGAAATTATGATGTTCCAATTCTTCTTTTCCCCCCTTTCTCCCACCCAGATTATATTTTAAAACTGCACATTATAAATCTGGCCCATGTGCAAACTCTCCAGCTGTTTGCTACAGCTTTAAAGAGCTCAGTCTTCAGAGCCAGCCAAGGGGAGTAGATTTCAACTGTGAAATGCACTAGTCCATAAAAGTGGCAATTACACAGGCATATTGCTTTCTTTAGAACTTGATTTGGTAGCTGCTCGTGTCGTTTTGTTTTTAAATATATGGCCATGATGAAGGATTCACTGCCTACTGTAAACATTTTCTGGGAAAAAAGCCAAACCTTTTTCAATTGAAGACACAAATAACACTGTACAAACTGTCAGTTTTGCTGTGACTTGGCAAACCTGACCATCCCCACGCACCAATCCTCCAACTCACTAGCCACCCAAGGGACTGTTAAGAGCCAGAATTTCCTCCAGACTGTCTATTGCTGTGAAATTGCAGTTTTGTTGTGGTGGTACCTTATTGAGTCTTGATAAGTGTTCCTCCTTGCAGACCCGAGGGGAAGCTGCGGCCAGCCAGCTGATTTTATATCACTACCCTGAACTTAAGGAAGAAAAGGGCATAGTGCTGATGACAGCAGAAATGGATTCCACATTTCTGGTAAGAATCAACTTTTACCTTTTGCATGTATCTGGTGGCCCTGAACATACTCTCCTGCCAAACCTCATGAGAAGTAAAATTCCAAAGACAAGCATAAGAAACATACTTGTTTCTTACTTAAATTGACAGTAATTTTGTCTTGCTTAAGCTCTTCCGAATCGAAGTTAGTACAAATTCTCATTCATTTATTCACAGTTTGAAAGTCCAAAAGCTCTGACCACAAAATTTTTTCATAACTCCTTTGGTCCTCAAACCTTATGTGATTTGAACTTACCTGATAGCTGTATCTTCTTTGTAACTTCACTTTGATGTGAGGCCACTGATAGTCCTTATTAATCCTACTCAGTGTGGAATATTCATGCATTTTACAAGGGAAATATTAATGGATTATGAGTGTTACATAATACAGTTATATGGTATCTGCATTTGTTATCTTTCTAAAATCCAGTAATTCTAACTCTAAAACACATCTGGCCTGTGGGGTTTCAGGTAAGAGGCTCCGGACAAGTAAATGGCTTCTTAAGTGTACAGAAGAGTTCAAAGTTTAAAATAGTTCTTAATCTGTTATCTTTCTTCACACTGTTCACATGTACAGCTTTCGTCATACATAGTGTTTTTCCTTCCTCTTTCCCATTTCCTGGGATAGAGCATTGACCATGTGCCTGTAGGTAATGATGTCTGTTGTGTTTGTTCTCTGTATGCCCAGGACCAGGAGCAGTTTTATGATTGCTGTTCAGCCTGTTTGTCTAGTCCTTGCTCATTTCAGTCTCATTTATCCAGCAGTGTTGAAGTTCAGGATGTCCTCAAGATAGTGGGCCCTTTAGTGCCTTTTTTCTCCTGAGGTTCTTTATTATAACACCCTCTGATTTTTCCTTTTTCTATCCCTCTATTACCAGCTGCATACAAGGAAGGGAAAAGTGATGGTACGCAGCTAGTATCACATAGTAATAGTAAGCCCCAAGTCTAGGGCGTAATTGAGATCTCCTTCACTGTCTGTTAGTCCTGTCTATTATCAGTCTCATTTCTCCCATTCTTCCTTCTACTCATCACACTCAACTGGAAGTCACCCAAAATCCTATCCAGAGGAATGGAGTTGCCATTAATGAGACAGATAAGACTGTGGGCAGAGCAGGTTTGGGATGAAGATCAGGAACTGAATTTTGGGCACATTAAGTTTGAGGTGCCTATTAGATAATCCAAGTAATAGGCAGTTAGGCATATGAGTCTGAAGTTCAGAGGAGAGGTCCAAACTGGAGAGATGAAGATGGGAGTTGTCAGCATACAGATTGTTATTTACAACCATGAGACTGAAATCACCAAGGAAGTTAATGAAGTTAAAAAGAGAAGAGGTCTAAGAACTGAGCCCTGGAGCAATGAGGAAGCATCAGCAAAGAAGATGAAAAAGAAAGAATCAGTGAGGTAGGAGGAAAACTAAGATGGGAAAATCCCCTGGAGGCTAAGATAAAGTGTTTCAGGGAATAGGGGTGGTGAGCCAGCAGCTCACACTGGTAGGGCAAGTGAGATGAGGACTGAGAATTTATTAGAAGTCATTGGGGACCTCTATGGAGGCAGTTTCAAAGGAGGGATAGGACGACAGCGTATTTGGAGTACATTTAGGAAAGGTTGGGAAGAGAAATTAGAAAAAGTAAGCATAAATTTGTCTTTGAAGGAGTGTTTCTGAGAAGAAAAGGAAAGAATAGGGTGTAAGAAGTGGGGATGAGAGTGGGTTTTTTGTTTTGTTTTAAATGAGAGCCTTGTATGTATATGCTGATGAAAAGGTCGGGTAAAGAGGAAAATATTGAAAATACAGGAGAAAGAGAGTTGTTTAAGTGGTGTTTTGAATGGGTAAATCTTGGGAATGAGGGGTTAATCTTTGCCAGAAATGTAGCAAGAGAGAAGCCAGGATATAAGGACACATTCAGTTTAGTGGATAGAGGGTAATGATAGCTTGTAAGATGTTCTCTCCAGATTGCTTAGTGAAAAGAAAAATCATTAGCTGAGAGTGGGAATGGAAAAATAGATGTTGGACATTTGAATAGAAAAGAGGAAGTGTGAAATTTTTGTCTAGAACATGAAGTGAGAATGTGTTCTATATCTTCAAGTAGTTGAAGAAACAGAAACTAAAAAAGTAATATTTCATGGCCTGTGAAAATTATATGAAGTTCAAATTTCAAAGTGTGTAAATAAAATTTTATTGGAACACAGCCATGCTTATCTTTACATGTTATTTATGGCTGCTTTACATCTGCAACAGAGAGTTGAGTTAGCTGCAACAAGCGACTGTAGGGCCGTAAAACCTAAAATATTAATGGTCTCTCCCTTTCCAGAAGGTGTTTGCCGACGTGTGATCTAGGAAAAAGGAAGAGAGAATGTCTGTGGGGAATGACAAGCACAGAGATAAAGGACTGAGAGTTGGATTTACCTAGGGTTATGGTTTAGCCAAGTGATGTAATGAAGTAAGACAGGGACCGGGAAGTTAAAGGTGAATGCAAAGAAATTACTGTAATTATTGACAATGGAGTGCAAGTTGGGTAAAGAGAGAAGTGGAAACATAAGAAAGATGAAGAGACAGTAAGAACCGTGAGTCCTGCTTGAGGTAAAAGGTGTTTTGTTGTTTTTTTTTTTAACTTGCAAAATTTTTATTGCTATATTTAGTTGTGATCTGTTCTCTTTTTTTAATTTATTGAAGTATAGTTATTTTACAGTGTTGTGTAGTTGAAGGATTTTTGAACTTGGGAGTGAGTGTTAAATATAGGAAATAGTACACAAAGTGTGAATTTTGAAATTGAGACTTGGAGGGGATGTAGTTACCAATAATGATAAAATGTAAAACTTGACCACAGACAGGAGTGAGTGACACAGAGATGGTTTTGTATTTTCTGATCTTCAGCAAAGCATAACATCTAACCATATTAGATGTGGACTCTAGAGGTCAGAGGAGAGACTATTTCTGCTTTAGCATTTATACCACCTCTAGTGGTCTCAAACATGGTTCCCATAATTATTAAAATTTGCTTCCTAGTCTTATAACATTCAACAGCATACTAGACAACATATATTTGCCTTGTATAAATCAACCTGTGAGTTTCCAGTGTAGTACAAAATCAGACATGTTAAAGTTTAGTGTGGAGATACATGATTCAGAGATGGGAGACCTAGAAATGTAATACAAATATATGATCCCCTGCATACTCATGCACACATTTATAGTTTAGGCGTTGTGTTTCCAAATACAGTAAAGCAAAGAGATAGAAATACATGGAACCTATAGGTTTCTTCTAAACTGATTACTTTTAATGATGAAAATTCAGTATAGTATTTAAAAACCTTATTTGGTTCCACATGTGTGTCAGCAGATGATTTCATTGGAATGTGGTAAGTGCTAGGATGAAGACATGCGCAGCTTTGGAGGGGTCAGGGGGAGTGTTCCTGACCCAGAAGAAGGAAGAAATGACACCTGAACTGACTCTCAAAGATTAGCAGTTTAGCAGTATAAAGTGGGGAGGGGAATGTTCCAGACAGTGGGAATGGAATACGGAAAAGCTAGAAAGCACAAAATGACTTGGGATATTACAATTTGCTGTCACTGATATATTAAAAAAGGGAATTTGGTGGATTATGTTCAGAAGATTGACTTTATCCTGCAAGCACAGAAAGATGAGGAGTTGACCCATAGAGAGTTGGATTTTGAGACCATTAACCTTAAGTATTTGCTTTCTAAACACTTTTTAGTTCTAGCCTGGTCAGTGTGATCATTTAAAACGCAGTTGCAGTAGTCTGGGAAAGAGGTGGTAAAGACCTTACCCAGAGCAGAGTAGGGAAGGAGGAGAGAGAATAACCTCGGAAACGTATAGGGAATAAAATGGGCAAGGCTTGGTACTTTGATTGTAGCCATTAAGATGGAAAGAGAGGAAGGAATCAGGTCTGTTAATACACCTCCTTGTTGAGCAGCATAGGGAATTAATATGTTTATCTTCTTGGGTCTTGGAAGGGGAAGAGACTGCTGTTCATGTCGAGAATTAAGGGAATAAAAGACAAGGGGCGAATGAGTCAGCAGTGGCTAGGGTGCAGGAGAGCTTTCCGTAATCCTCCATGAGAGACATTTCTCCGTGTCTTAACTCTCTTCCCATCATTCTAGTGGTCTTCAAACAAGTGGTCAGAGTCCTTTATCCACACAAAATCTTATTATGTAAAACCCCAGGATATAACAGCTGAAAGAGAGGTGAAGGGACTGAGGCACCTCCACAGAGGCCCTAGGACTCTGCAGCTTGAACAGCACTGTTCTAGAATGAACACAACTGAAATTACCCTTACCTCCACCATCCTAAGCCTCAAATAAAAGTTAACTGTCACAGTCCCTACAGTTCAGAGCCTTAGAGAGTGATGACATCTGCCTCAGATTATGCACTTGCTTAAAAAATCGTTTGTCCTTGAGACATGTTTGAATTTAAAAGGTAAAAATGATGAAGTAGAGTTATCAACCTTAATTATTGTGCCCCACCGGAAATAGTATCAGGGTGACGTGGAGGGAGTACCAGCCTGGGAGTCCAGAGATCTGGTTCTTGCTCTGCCATTTGCGTGCCACATGACCTTGAGTCCATCTTTAATTAACCCTCATCTGCTTTGGTTTCCTGGTCCATTAAATGAGGACTAGATGATCTCTAAGGCCCTTTCCTGGTATAAAATTCTATTAATTTGAAATACCCAGCAATTTGGAAAATGGCTTTTGATTGAAGATCCAGTCTCAGAGATCAGTGCCTGCTTATGAGAAATGACCTGCAACCCATGGGAGGGAATGGAGGTGAAGCAGCCTGTGGTATTTATAAACCCATTTTCATCACTCTGTAGCTAGACATAGCACACTTTTGACAGTTTTAGTAGGAATTTTCCATTATAATTTGGGGTTGGATTTTGGCTGTGTGAACATTATAATGATGAATAAATGCCTCTGATCAGCTAGCACTAGAGAATGTGTAGGAAGCAAAGTAAGAGTTTTTGAGGTAATTCTTTTGTAAGATTTCAAGAGTCTAGCCTGTATCTTGATCTCACTTCTGTTACAGAGTGGTCAGGTCACCATTTTCCTGCTCCTGAGCTTTAGAGAAGGTGGCCTCTTCTCTTTCCTGGGGCCTTGCTGTGGATTAGTTAGAAATGACTGCATAGAAATTAACTACTCCAAAACTATGTGACATAAAACAATAAATATTTATTACCTCACAGTTTCTTTGTGTCAAGAGTTCAGGAGCAGCATAGCTGAGTGGTTCTGGCTCAGAGTCTCATGAAGTTGCTGTCAAGATATTGGAAAGGGCTGCTGTCTTTTGAAGGCTGTTGGGCTTGACGATCCACCTCTGACCACACTGGCATGGCAGTTGGCAGGAGACCTCATTTCCTTGCCACACTGGCTTCTCCGTAGGCTACTTGAATGTCTTCGTGACATGGAAACTGATTTTCTCCAAAGCAAGTGATTTGAGATAGCAAGACAGAAACCATGATGTCTTCTGTGACTGAATACCAGAAGTCATTTTTCATCATTCCACTTTAGCCCATTTGTTAGAAAGCAAGTCACTAAGTATAACCATCACTCAAGGAAAGAGAAACAAGGCTCTATCACAGGGAAGAAAAAGTGTCGTGGGGAATTCCTGGGCGGTCCAGTGGTTAGGACTCCATGCTTTCACTGCTGATGGCTTGGATTCATTCCCTGGTTGGGGAACTAATCCCACAAGTCTTGTGGCCCAAGAGAAAGAAAAGGATGTCAGACTTTGTGGACAATTTGTTAAACTGCAGCTGGCTTTGGCACCACTTTTTTAACTGAGGTGGTATGAGGAATAGGTTTTATTCAAGAGTATGTCTGGTTAGTCAAAGCCTTAGTACCAACTCACAAACTTAGTTCTTAGAGCTGGAGAGCTGATTAACTATTGCTCTTTTTTTTCCCCTTGAGATATACTAAGGAACTGAATGAAGATGGAATTTTTTTTAAGAGGGAAATTTTAACATCTGCATTAATTTATCAGCAAGTATTCACCAGATTTCACTATATGAAGGGATGTAAAACAGGCTCATACTGTGAGGAATTCACATAAGGGTAGACAGATGAAAAAGAAAAAGAGGAAACAAAGGACAGATAAAATATAGTATGATACATACAATGCTAGAGGAAGAGTAGGCTAATTTGAGTACACAGAAAAGGGGTACCTCACCAAGACTTAGGATGTCAGGGAGTCAGGAAGCTTTCTGAGAGCAGTGACTCCTGGGCAAGGGCCTCACCTGCCACAGGCCTTAGACACAGAGCTGTGTGGCCCTGTGCTGGAAGGGACCTCACTGTTCTTTCTACCTTTCAGAATGTTGCTGAGGCACAGTGCATGGCCAACCAAGTGCAGCTCTTCTATGCCACTGATCGAAAAGAGACGTACGGGTTAGTGGAGACCTTCAACTTCAGACCGAATGAGTTCAAGTATATGTCTGTCATTGCTGAGTTGGAGCAAAGCGGACTTGGAGCCGGACCGAAATGTTCTCAGAACCAGAATAAGACTTAGGGATGTCAGGTTGGCTTACAGAGTTTTCTGCTCAGCCCTGGATAGTACTGAGCCTACCCACCCCTTGAACTCTTGAAGGCTCAGTATCTATAATGAGCTGTCTCTACGGAGTCACCCTGTGTGCTTGTTGCAAGAAGTAACGTGGAGGTGAGCCCTGTTACTTGATATTCAGGAACAAAGATACCCAAACATTCTGATAACTGTCTCCCAGCATACTTGAAGTTTCCTTTTCAAGTGTTTGAGGTCACATCCAGAGACAATCCGGGATCCACAAGATGGTTGACTTAATTATATGCACTGTAGGAGTATATTTGTTCTCTGGCCATTTTGACTGCACAGCTCCTAATAATTAGTTCCTCACCTTTATAAACTGTGACAGGATAATAATCTTGAAGACCTGCTGTCGTTAGACATGGTCTTTGCATACTCTTCCCACTTGGCTAGCCAAAGGCATAACCCAGTTAGACTCTCGAACAACCACATATTGCCATCAGGATTAAGCGTCTATCTCAATGCTCCCAGAATTGCTGTTAGTGTAGCTGGTTTGGAGTATCAGCAGATTTCAGGTATATTAAACGCACAGGTACAGTGCCTGCTGCCTGCATATTTTTAAACCATAATTTGTGACACCTGCTTCTCTAGCTATTCTGCCTGTTGGAAGCTGTGTATTCGGAGGGGCTAAATTGGTGCAGTATAAATAAATCAACTATTTTGTAAAGAGAGGATCAATCCAGATTTGCTTTTTGTTTTTTAAACAACTCTAAACCATGCCAGTATTATATTAATAGAAAAAGTAGGTGGAAGCAAATGTACCCTATTGTGTGTGTGGGAAAATGTAGCAATAAAATAAAGTCTGGCTTATAATCTTTGTTACACTAACTAGTGAAATCTACACTTTGTGCTGTCCATTGTGTCTGTACTGTGGGCTGATCTCATCAAAACTCATCTTTGGACTCAGCAATTGCTTAAAATAACAAAAAAAAAAAAAAAGAAGCAGCAGCAGCTCTCTAGCACTGGAAACTCAGGTTTGGCTTATGGTGTTCCTGTTGTGGCTCCAAGCTCAGTGATAGAAGAGGGCGGCAGTAGCACACCAGACTTCTGAACACGAGGCCTCAGAGCACCCCCTACCCCACCACTGTTGCCAGCCACCTTTATTACAATGTCTTTCCTGTTCTTCATCTAACACGTTCCACTTGGCTGCTCCTGCCAGTGGTCTGGCGGACAACGCTGAGCATGGTGTGTGGGAATATAACCAGGATTTGCAGTTTATGTGTGTTTCATTTATTACTGGAGATTTTTTTATAGGTTGAGCTTGTCCCCAAGTCCTTTAAATGGGATTGGACTTCCCATTATTTTATGAGCTGTGTTTCTTTTGTTGTACTTCTGAATCTGTCTGTAGAAAGAGACAGATTTGTTTGTTTAACTGGTCTTTCACAATTTCTCTAAAGGTTGAGCTATTTCCTAATGCAGATTCAGGCCTCTTGTCCTGACATTTCTTTTTTCTGTTTTTGGTGGGGGAAACGAGTCTGGATGTTTTGATTCCCAAGAATGTTTGCTGTTCAGTGGAATTACTTTCATAGATATGTTTCCTTTTCCCCTCCAGATGGCCCCAGTCCGTAGCCTTAGTACCTTTCATAACATCTCTACCAGAAGATGAGAAAATGATGAAGAAATAAGTCGGAACTGACTGCTCATTTTATGTTCCTCCCAGCTTTGCCCTAAATCCCCGGTTGCCAGAGAAGAGTCTGTCCATGACCAGTTACATCAGATGTGATCAAAGTACCCTCTGGTGGTTCTTTATATTTACCTAGCAAGATCTGGCAAAGAATGACAAGAAAATAGTCAAATTAATCAGTCCCCTGGTATAGTGTGGTGTTATAAACGTGGACAGGCTTTAGAGTTAAGTGAATCTGGGTTCAGTATTGGGATTCATTAGCTCTAAATGTTGAACAAATTATTTAAACTCTCTAATTCTGTTTCTGCATCTGTATAATGAGAATAATAGTATCTACCTCATGGGGTCATTTTGAGAATTACATTAACTTATATAAAGATTGTAGTAGAGCTTAATAAATGTCAACTCCCTTCTTCCCTACTTCACCTCTCACTAAAGACCCGCAAATTAGTATAGCCAATGTGCAGATCATTCTTTTTTCCAGCCTTATCTCACAGGTTCTCAAACTTTAAGTTGCAGTGGAATTACCTAGAACACTTTAGAATGTAGACTCCCAGGTCCCAAATTCCAACCTGCTGAAGTGCTGGGAATCTCTGTTTTAATATGTGCTCCAGATGATTCTGACGAAGATAATTAGCCAGTCACACTTTGAGAACCACTGCCTTATCTATTCTTCACAAAAAATCCACATTAGCCAGGTCTCTCTTTGCTGTGGACGTTAACCATAGAATCAGCTTCCTTGGCTCTTTGCCTCCTATAATGGTCCCCTCAGCATACTCTACGTTATATTTATTTATGTATATGTCTTTTCCCCTCTAGACTGTGAGCTCCTTGAGGGCCAGGGGTTTAATCTCCGTTTCCAGCAGCAAGGACATGGCTTGGAACATTGAAGATACTCAGATTTTTGTTAAATAAATAAATGACATGGATTTTAGCCAAAACATTATCTTCTTCGTGTATATGCCTTGTATTTAAATAGTTTGCACTTAAGAGATTCTCTTGACACACATAAGTGAAAATTTTACTGAGTAGGAATATTTGCTAATCAAGACAGCAAGGTAAACAAACATTCTCTGTATCTCAGCTAAATCTCCTGCACTTCTGTGGTGGGCTGTGTGCTCAGTGAGATTCAACAGTCACTGCAGAGGACATCCTCTACAACCTCTGACTTAGGTGCTGACACAGGAGGGTGAGCACACTGATCTCTGCACTCAAGCTGTGTTCCAGCCACCAGCTGCATCTTGCCTTTGACTCTGCCTCAGTCTAGCGCCTGGTCAGAGTTTGCCTCGTCCTGTTCTGAGGGTGGGTGCTTCCTTCCTCAAGCAGCTGGGAAGCAGGAGCCACAGCCTTTTTTTTTTGTAGTCTCGGCAGCACTGGCCTGTTGTTCAGTCTTGGAGAAGAGGTACAGATGCACAGTCCGCCTGTCATTTCACTGAGAATTGGTTCAGCATTCATTAAAAGTTATGGAACACCTATTATATCCCAAACACAGTTACAGGAAACTGGGGAGTACAGCAATGAAGGGGACAAATAAGGCCTCTGTTCTCATGGAGCTTAGATTATTGTGGAGAAGACAAATGAATAAAGCAATACGATTATTTCAAATACTGGTAGTGCTGTGAAATTTTTAAAATGTGATAAAACATAGAGTGGAGGCAATAACTTAATGGTCAGGAATACCATCTCTGCAGAGGTGACAGCTGCTGCTTGGCCTGTGGAAATTTACCAGGTAGAGATCACCAACTGCTGAGGCCTGGAAGTGGGGCCAAGCTAAGCATGCTTAAAGGCTCAGTTCAACCACTGAGGAGCTCAGAGTTCAGCAAGGCAAGATGCTGATGTGAATACTAATTGCAAGACCAGTGCTGTCTTAGAAGAGGGGCAGGGAGGGTTAGAGAACACCATCAGGTGCTGTGGGGAATGCAGATCTTGCCCTGAAGCTCCTATGACTTAATAAGTAATGAAAGACTATTAAAAGTCTCAAAGAATGTGTGTTCCATGCAAGAGACAGGAGGTGCTATGAGTTCACAGTTGGTCTCAAAATATATACATGTTAACAATGTATATATTAACAATTATGTCTATTATAATTGACTAACATCAAGATTGCCGGGAGATATGCAGATAACACCACCCTTATGGCAGAAAGGGAAGAGGAGCTAAAAAGCCTCTTGATGAAAGTGAAAGAGGAGAGCGAAAAAGTTGGCTTAAAGCTCAACATTCAGAAAACAAAAATCATGGCATCCGGTCCCATCACTTCATGGGAAATAGATGGGGAAATAGTGGAAACAGTGTCAGACTTTATTTTGGGGGGCTCCAAAATCACTGGAGATGGTGACTTCAGCCATGAAATTAAAAGACGCTTACTCCTTGGAAGAAAAGTTATGACCAACCTAGATAGCATATTCAAAAGCAGAGACATTACTTTGCCGACTAAGGTCCATCTAGTCAAGGCTATGGTTTTTCCAGTGGTCATGTATGGATGTGAGAGTTGGACTGTGAAGAAGGCTGAGCACCGAAGAACTGATACTTTTGAACTGTGGTGTTGGAGAAGACTCTTGAGGGTCCCTTGGACTGCAAGGAGATCCAACCAGTCCATTGTGAAGGAGATCAGCCCTGGGATTTCTTTGGAAGGAATGATGCTAAAGCTGAAACTCCAGTACTTTGGCCACCTCATGCGAAGAGTTGACTCACTGGAAAAGACTCTGATGCTGGGAGGGATTGGGGGCAGGAGGAGAAGGGGACGACAGAGGATGAGATGGCTGGATGGCATCACTGACTCAATGGACATGAGTCTGAGTGAACTCCGGGAGTTGGTGATGGACAGGAAGGCCTGGTGTGCTGTGATTCATGAGGTTGCAAAGAGTCGGACATGACTGAGCGACTGAACTGAACTAAACATCTATTATTGGTGGCCTACCTACCATATGCCAGGCACAATGCTGGGCCCTTTATGTGGATTGTATCAGTCCTCCCTACAACCCAGTGAGGTCACAGGAACCTGCTGATTGGCGGGATGTGCCACTGCTCCCCTTGTGCTCCCTGCCTTCCCCCACCTCCAGCTCAGAAAACAGGGCAGCCTCCCAGTCACCCCTAATCCTAACTTCAGCAAGCAACTCAAACCTTTAGAAGCCACAGGTGTCTTGAACCAGCCTTTGCTCTGAGAAACAGATGTGCCAATTTTCTTGCCAACACCTTAAGAACAAAGTGTACTTGTTATGTATTTCTGATTCATCCAAACTTTATTTCTAAAGACATCATACTCTACGTGAAAGAGGACTTTTTGTACTATGTACTCTGATCTTTCATCTTGCATGGAGGATTTTGGTCTTGGCAGTTCTCTTAATGTGGCAGGTTGATGGCAGCATTTTTATCCCTATTCTGAAAAAGGAGACTTGGTGCATGAAAAGGCAAGAGATGACTTGAAGGTTGCTGCATCAGGAACCAAGCCAGGAATAGAAGGCCATGCTCAGACTTAATGATATCATTTGTAACGTCCACTGAGCAGTCTCATCCCTCACATTCACAAGGCTACTTCTGAGCTCTCTGGGCCTCAGGTACTGGAAGAGCCACAAGAAAAATCAGTTCATATCACTTATGAATCCTCCCAAGCTGTCCAGAGCTTTCAGAACAAAGTCCCTTTGGATCAGCTCACAAGAGCTTTCAGAACTAGTCTCCGGTGACTTCTCCAGGCTCGTCTCTTGGTAGGCCCCACCCACTCCCTTAGCTCCCATCAGCCTGGATGACTGGCAGTTTCCTGAACACACTGTTCTTCCCTCTACTCTGATCTTTGCATAGGATTTGCAAGCTTGGAACGCCTGTTCCCCCTTCATCAAGTTAATTCTGATTTGTCTCTCAAAGGCCCACTGAAGCATCTCTCCCAGAGCCTTCCCTGCCCTCACCCGCTCCAGCTGTCCCTGCCCACTTGTGTGCTCCCTTACACTTCCCCAGCATTTTGTCCTCTGCCTTTTCAAGGCTCTCTTTCCCATAGACTGGACACTCCTCGGAGAACACATCATGTCCTACTGGACATCGTGTTCCCAGTGTCCAGCAAGAAGCTCAGCACAGACAGAAGGTACCAATGACTTGTATAAATTCCTCTTGGATGACTGCTCACCTCAGACTACCTGTGTCTACAAGCATCCCTTGCGTAGTGAGACCCAGCCCTGGCAAACACTGTGACTGTGTCTCAGCCTGAGGCAGTGGCCACTTTGTTTGCCCTTCCTACAGAGGCTGCAATGTGAAAACAAGCCAAGAGGTCATCAGAGGAGGCAGCTGGTCTAAGGTTTGTAAGCAAAAGGGACTGAGACAGTGAACAAACTTGGGGAACAGCACCATTATTTTTACCAGCTGGACACGTTTCAAGCTCCCATCTTGGCTTACCAAGTCTCAGCACTAAAAAGATCTCAGACACTGTCCAGTCACTAGTTTTCAACTGTGCTTCAAGAAATCCTTACAGGGGGACTTACCTGGTGGTCCAGTGGTTGAGAATCCACCTTGCGACGCAGGGGATGTGGGTTTGATCCCTGTTCAGGGAACTAAGATTTCACATGCTGCAGAGCAACTGAACCCGCATGCCACAAGTACTGAGCCCATGCTCTGCAAACGACATCCCCTGTGATGCAATGAAGATCTCTCGAGCAGCAACTAACATCTGATGCAGCCAAATAAAATTTTAAAATATTTTTTTTTAAAAGAAATCCCAACGTGGACTTCCCTGGTGGTCCAGGCTAAGACTGCACTCCCAGTGCAGGGGGCCTGGGTTCAATCCCTGGTCAGGGAACTAGATCCCACATGCTGCAACTAAATATCCCACTTGCCGCAATGAAGATTGGAGATCCCATGTGCGGCTACTAAGACCCAGCACAGCCAAATAAATATTTTAAAAAGAAACAAAGAAATCCGAACAGTTTCTAGGGGTGGGAGCCTGGTCCTTATCCCTAAGTCAACCAGAGAGAAGCAAACTTTATTTACTGGGCTTTCCCTAAGCTGTCATGTGAAGAAACAGTTTCCAATAAATACTGAAAAGAAAAAAAGAAAAACCTGGTCTAGTTTAACCTACCCATCACAGCAGCCCTGCCTACAGCATCTCCAAGTCATTGGGCAACTGTTTGAATACTTCCAGGGACTGGGAACTCTCCACCTGCCAGCTGACCTGGCCCCTGCAGGGACTGCTCTGAGCGATTGCAAGTTTGTCCCCACCCTACGCTGAAATCTCACCACCTCTCCCCACCCTCACTGGACTTTGCTCTGCCCACCATAGCTACAACCTCCTAGAGAAGTCTCTTGGCTTTTCTATCCCCATAGCATCTCCTGCTGATGTGTGAAGATACGCTCACGTTACTTCGGAGGCTTTTCAGCAGAGGAAACAAACTCTGTCATTCCTTATATGGCCCAAAACCCCAGCCTCTGCTTCTGGACAAACTCACCAGTGTCTGCCTCACGGTTGGGGCCTGGAGTTAAGCCAAAGATAGCCTTGTGGGATGACCAGAGTGGATTTGAGATGGAAGTCCTTTGGGAGTTGGCCTGGCCCACTGGCAGTGACCTCTCCACATTGCCTCTCACTAAGGTCACCTTACTGACTCGTCCACCTTGTCTTCCCTCATCCTCATCCTCACTGCCACCCACAGCTGTCTTCCCATGATCTGTCAAACATGGCTTTTCCTACTGAGAACTCTGCATTTACTCCATTTCATCTGACTGGTTTCAGCCCAGCGTTCCATCGCATCTTGACTTGAATTTTGCCTGATGCCCAGAGCCCATGTCCCTCTCTACAGATGTGATACTCGCTTTCCCTTGGTGCTCTTCTACATCTGCCCTGACAGAGGTAAATGATGTCCCCTCAAGCATTTCACTTACCTCCCCCCTCCGCTCCCCACACACACATACAAATTCTTGCCTTGGTTGAAACATCACTACTGAGTCACACTTAACTCTTGGTTCACTGTGATTCCTCAGATCACTTTTGTCGTTATTGTCCTAACATCCGTGATTTGGCATGAATCTCTACCTTGCATTCTTATTTCTTCAGTCTACATGTATTCTCCCCTTTCGGCCTTGCCTCTGGTCAGGAGGGAAGTAGCTGACAGATCTTGCATTTGACACTGATTTTGCAGGGAAGAGAGGAAGCATGGAGTTTTCCTGAGCCCTGCAGGGGCGGCCAGGTCAGCTGGCAGGTGGAGAGTTCCCAGTCTCTGGAAGTTTTCAAACAGTTGCCCATTGACTTGGGAATGCTGTAGGCAGGGCTGCTGTGGTGGGTAGGAGGTTAAACTAGATCAAGTTCTTTTTATTTTTTTCAGTGTTTCTTGGAAAGGTCTATAACTCCCAACAGACTCTGAGACATTTGCTTCCGCTATCTGTTTCTTCCATTTGATCTTTTTCAACAGTGCTATGAGGATAACATTACTCCCATCTTACAAATGATGACACTGGGGAGATAGCATTGTAGATGTTAAGAGTAAGGACTAAATTAGACTCTCAGCTCTGCCTTCGGACAAGTTAATCTCTCTGAGCCTTTGTATTCTCACCTGTAAATTCAAAAATAATGATCGTATCTCAAAGAAAAGGATTAAATGATATATAGAGAGTACATAGCACTATAGTTCACACACAATATAAGTGTAGAGTAGTGGCTGTTAGATTAAGTTACTTGACCTTTTCAAGGCTCACGTCTCCTATGTAGAAGAGGTGGGAAACTCTCCTCCTGGAACATAGATCTTCTACTTCTGGAACACAAGTTGTTGGTGATTTTTTTTTTTTTTAATCAGAGGTTAATTGCTTTACAATATTGTGTTAGTTATGTTTCTATTGTGCTATTTTTCCTGCACTATGTTTCCATTTTTAGACATTCTCTTCCAACATTTTAAAGAGGCTTGAGCAATATTAAGCATACCAGAAAGCATGACATCAGGAACTGGGGAATCTTAAGGCTGGATTCAGAAATCAGCGGGTAGGAGCAAAGATGGGAAGGCTGGGCTTTCCCCAAACAGAGCATACAGGTTGGAGAGATCACTGGTTCCCTCTCCTTAACCACCAGGTGGCTAGACGCCATGCCCGCAAGTGGGCAAAGGAAGGGAGGTGTGAAGGCAGGACCCAGAGCCTGGAAGCTGACCTCTGGGTCAGGAGCCAGGTGGCACTTGAAGTTCCAGGCCAAGGTGCAGGGCCTACCTAATTATTTGTGGATGACTTATCAGACCAAGTTACTTCTGATTGCAGACTGCTGCTTATTTAATTCCTTGAAAACTCACTACACATAACAGTTTACAGCGTAAAGAGACCAAAGCCTGTAATTTAACCCTCTGGCTGGACATTGGAAACTCCAAAAGAACTTGTCAAAGATGTTGATTCTTGGGGCCCATCACTGAAATATGGATTATTTTGGTCAGGACGAGGCCTGGGAAACTGTTTACTTAAAAAAAAAAATCTCTAGGTAATTCTGAGGCTGGCCTAGTTTGGGAACCCCTATGATAAATTAGTGATTTTATAGCTGAGGAAAAAGGCCCCAAACCAGGCAAGATGACTGCCCCTACATCATACATTGTTTTGGTGGCAACGTTCCTTCCATCCCTTTGTTGTAATTTTTCTTTGCACTTTCATGCCAGGCAACACAACTGGGAAACATCTGAAAAATAAGGATTTGATTATTGTCTGCTTCTAGGGAAGATTTCTGGGAAAAGGCTAGCTGTTCCTAGCATGTCTCAGTTGAGCACCTCGAGGGACAGCAGAGGAAACCAGAGGCCCCCGAGACTCTAAGTCCAGATGGCTTTCTCATTTGATTGTTGACAGCTGAGAATTCCCCAGGCCCATGACCCCTGGAGCCCAGTGCTGGATTATCTCTTGCACTGGGTTATTGTGCCTGGCCCCTGCAACTGCACGGAGGATTGTGTGTTGCCTGTGTAGACTGAAGCTCTCCACCCTTCGTGTGTGCATTTGCTCTTGCCTGTGATGAGGGAGCAGAGGGAGATGATGTATAGACAGCTGGGCAGGCAGCAATGATGGAGAATGGTTGGGAACTCAGGCACAAAGCTCGGCTGGGGGACTCTCACCCCACTGAAGCTGGGATTGATTGGCTGGAACTTTCTCACCCTTCTCAGTTTGTCTCAGAGACAGCAGCCTGCACTGTGTCCTCTGGGAAAAGGAATTGCTATCAAGGTCAGGAAAGCTCTGGCTTTCTGCCATATACCTTATTCCCAGAGGCAGGTGATTCTCCACTCTAGAAACCAAGTGAGGACTTCCCTAATAGTCCAGTGGTTAAGAATTCGCCTGCCAATGCCAGGGACATCCGTTCGATCCCTGGTCTGGGAAGATCCCACATACCTCAGGGCAAGGAAGCCTGTGCATCACAACTATTGAAACCCACATGCTTAGAGACTGTGCTTCACAACAAGAGAAGTCACCACAATGAGAAGCCCACACATCACAAATAGTAGTAACAACAACAAAAAAAAAGTAGCCTCCACTCTCTGCAACTAGAGAAACCCTCACACAGTGAAGACTTAGGGGAAAAAAAAAAAAAAAAAAAGTGACTCTCCAGTAGCCTTCTGTGTCCTGAACCCCTTCTGTCTGTATTTGGTCCCCTTCCTATCTCCTTCTGCTTTTCTACCTTTGGCTCACACTAAATGATGTTTTTTCTTGGGTACCGGACATAGATCTCATCCCCATATGTGTGGGATATGACCTATCTAAGCAGATTTTGCAGGGGTATCAAAAAAGTAAGCAAAAAGTCTAAGGTGGTGTCAAGGTTACTGAGGATGGTTGAGGATCTTAATGATATTAATTGCATTAATACGGACCCAGGTATGAATGTCTATGTTCATCTACCTTCCTAGGAGAACATCTTCATAAAAGTGTCTAGCCCTCTTTCAAATAAGTTCTCCTAACATCCTGGATAGGTCGTGTGAGTACACCT
This sequence comes from Budorcas taxicolor, assembly GCF_023091745.1. Taxonomy (NCBI): domain Eukaryota; kingdom Metazoa; phylum Chordata; class Mammalia; order Artiodactyla; family Bovidae; genus Budorcas; species Budorcas taxicolor. The sequence continues at coordinate 99,706,559 of NC_068912.1, forward strand.
GCTAAGCCCTCAAGCAGTGCGGGGCAGGGAGCTGGTGCACTAATGGAGTTGGGAGGCCTGGGTTTGAGTCCTAACTCTGCCACTTTCAGGCTGTGCCCCTTGGCCAAGTCATTTCACACTTTGCTATCAATACTCACCTCCCAGGGTTGTTGCAGGACTCAAAAATGTCTGGCATGGTGAAAGAACTTTGTCAGTTAGAAAAATCCTTACAAATGTCAGTTGTTGCTACAGGGTTCCATGGGAGAAGGTAAAATAAGAACCCACTATCCAGGGTTTGTGATCCAAGCGGAAGACAGAATCTCACAGCTTAAACAAGCAAAGTTGAAATGAAAAGTGTTAGTCATTCAGTCGTATCCGACTCTTTGTCCCCTCCGTGGACCTCCATGCAGCCCACTAGACTCCTCTGTCCATGGAATTCTCCTGGCAAGAATACTGTAATGGGTTGCCATTCCCTTCTCCAGGGGATCTTCCTGATCCAAGGATCTCCAGCACTGCAAGCAGATTCTTTACCATCTGAACCACAAAGTGTATCTGCAAATCACGAAGAACTTTCTGTGCCAAGGGCTCCCCCCTGAGGAAGGTTGGTTCCAGGCAGCTGGCTTAAGACTGGCCGACTTTCTGGAAGTAGAAAGTCCCTTAGCCTTGGGCAATGCTGTACTCTTAGAGCTGCTTCTGAAAAGGCCCAAATGCAGCCATGACCACCTGGAAAACAACTTCGTTAAGTTATGAGCGGTACTTGGTGTGGAATCCAGACTCCATGGGGTACTTGATGTGGAATCCAGACTCCATGGGGTGCAGTGTGGGTCTCCACCAAGAAATAGTTGCTGCTCACTGCCTGAATTTCAGCTTCCTGGAAGTGGGAAGACACCGTTTTCCCACTTCCAGGAAATGAAACCAGGATGGTTCACCAAGGGGTTCTCCCAGACAAAGCCCCGGGACAGAGTTTGGGGTGTCACTCTAACACATCCAGTGCTTTCGTCCCCATTTAGGGGAATTGTGTCTTTCTATTTCATACCCCTCCCTCTCTCCCTCTGGAGGGAAGGACAAAACCACTACAAAAAGACAAATCTCCCTCCTTCCCAGAGTTGATGAGAGGAAGAAATGAGAAAAAGCATCTGCAGCACAGGTGTAGAGAAGGTTCATGAATGTCCACATCCTCAGTATGTATTAATATCTTTGGGTTGGTCCCTTTTGCTCCCTGCATCTCCGTTTTCTCATGCACTCTGTGGGGATTAGACTGATAGCCAAGGCTCTCCCCCTTTAAGAGCCACCCTCTCTCTGACCTGCTGCTTGCTAAGCATCTTCAGCAGCCACAGTTTTGTGAGCTATGAAGTAGGACACCTGGGCCTCCTGGAAGTTCCTCAGAAGACTGAGGCTTTGTCATCACCCACAAATCAAGAGCAAGATCTACACCTGACCCCAGTACAGTGCCTGCCATCTAATGAGCCCCCAGTAAATATTTATGGAAAGAATGAATGAATGAAATAGATGTACTATCTCCACCCCTTCATGCTGTCTCTGCTGCTGCTAAGTCACTTCAGTTGTGTCCGACTCTGTGTGACCCCATAGACGGCAGCCCACCAGGCTCCCGCATCCCTGGGATTCTCCAGGCAAGAACACTGGAGTGGGTTGCCGTTTCTTTCTCCAATGCACGAAAGTGAAAAGTGAAAGTGAAGTCGTTCAGTCGTGTCAGACTCTTAGCGACCCCATGGACTGCAGCCCACCAGGCTCCTCCGTCCATGGGGTTTTCCAGGCAAGAGTACTGGAGTGGGGTGCCATTACCTTCAAACTATACTAATTTACCACTGTTATTACTAGAAGACATTGCCTTAGCTCTCTTGAAGGTCCCCCATATTTACCCCACCCCACAAGTAGTATGGAGAACAGGAAGAGGTTGTCTTAGCCCATCAGGCTAATAGAATAGAATACCATAGATGGAGTGGTTTATGTTAAAGTTGCTCAGTCGTGTCTAACTCATTGCCACCCCATGGACTATACAGTCCATGGAATTCTCTAAGCCAGAATACTGGAATGGGTAGCTGTTCCCTTCTCCAGGGGATCTTCCCAACCCAAGGATCGAACCTAGGTCTCCCATGTTGCAGGCAGACTGCTGGGTGGCTTATAAGCAACAGAAACTTAGTTTTCATAGTCCTGGAGGGAATCCAAAAGAAAAGTATCCACAGATCCAGCATTTGGTGAGGACCTGTTTCCTGGTTCATAGACAGTTGTCATCCCACTGTGTGCTCACATGGTCGGAAGGACAAGGGAGTGCTCTGGAGTCTCTCATATGGGCGCTAATCCCATCCATGAGGGCTCCAACCTTATGGCCTCATTACTTCACAAAGGCCTCATCTCCAAATATCATCACATTGTGGGTTAGGTCTATCAACATGTGAATTTGAGGGGACACAAGCATTCAGTCCATAGCAGAGGTTCTCAAACCTTCAGTTCAGTTCAGTCGCTCAGTCATGTCCGACTCTGCGACCCCATGAGCTGCAGCACACCAGGCCTCCCTGTCCATCACCAACTCCCGGAGCCTATACAAACTCATGTCTATTGAGTCGGTGATGCCATCCAGCCATCTCATCCTCTGTTGTCCCCACCTCTTCCTGCCCTCAATCTTTCCCAGCATCAGGGTCTTTTCAAATGAGTCAGCTCTTCGGATGAGGTGGCCAAAGGATTGGAGTTTCAGCTTCAACATCAGTCCCTCCAATGAATACCCAGGACTGATCTCCTTTAGGATGGACTGGTTGGATCTCCTTGCAGTCCAAGGGACTCTCAAGAGTCTTCTCCAACACCACAGTTCAAAAGCATCAATTCTTTCACATTCAGCTTTCTTCATAGTCCAACTCTCACATCCACACTTGACTACTGGAAAAACCATAGCCTTGACTAGATGGACCTTTGTCGGCAAAGTAATGTCTCTGCTTTTGAATATGCTGTCTAGGTTGGTCATAACTTTCCTTCCAGGGAGTAAGCATCTTTGAATTTCATGGCTGCAGTCACCATCTCCAGTGAGTTTGGAGCCCAAAAAAAGAACAGTTTCCACTGTTTCCCCATCTATTTGCCATGAAGTGATGGGACCAGATGCCATGATCATCGTTTTCTGAATGTTGAGCTTTAAGCCAACTTTTTCACTCTCCTCTTTCAGTTTCATCAAGAGGCTTTTTAGCTCCTCTTCACTTTCTGCCATAAGGGTGGTGTCATCTGCATATCTGAGGTTATTCATATTTCTGTTGGCAGTCTTGATTCCAACTTGTGCTTCCTCCAGCCCAGCGTTTCTCATGATGTACTCTGCATATAAGTTAAATAAGCAGGGTGACAGTACACAGGCTTGACATACTCCTTTTCCTATCTGGAACCAGTCTGTTGTTCCATGTCCAGTTCTAACTGTTGCTTCCTGACCTGCATACAGGTTTTTCAAGAGGCAGGCAGACTCAAACCTTAGTCTTCTATATAAATATCAATGGGGAGCTTGCTAAATGTCAGATTCATGGGCCCATCCCAGCGACACTTAAACAAAATCTCTATGAGAAGGACTCAGATATCTACTTTTAGTGTGGTTCATCATTGTTTTTTTTTAATTTGATGCATTATGTTGCTCTCTGTGGTTTGTACACAAAGACACATGCATGCTCATATGAAGAGAAACCACCCTGTATTTTACCTAGGACATGGAACAGAAAGTGTCAGATCTACCAGGAACATATTCTTTTGCCTTTTTTCATTCTAAGGATTTTACTAATTTCCCTTTTAGATTTATATGAGGTTTTATGAGCATCCCAGATTGCAGGATGTCTGAAGAAACAGAAGAGCTGTGATTTTTGTAAGAATAAACAGGCAGAAACTAACCAACCCGACAGGGACAGCAAACTTAACCAGCACTAGCTAATGAGATGATGTCATTCAAACAGTGATGAAACAAATACATTTCAACTCTCATTTCCTTAATCTGATGATGTTTTGCCTCGAAGTGATGATAGAAAAGATTGTCCAGTCTCTTACAATGTAAGTTTCCTCATCATCTCTGGTTTTGTAGACGCTGAATGTATTGCATTCCTTTGCAATTTAGCTTTGAAAGTCTTGAGGTTGGGCTGGTCAGACACACTCTGTCTTCAGTCTCTCTAATTTCTGGTGCTCAACTCAACAAACCTGAGTTGACTTCAGAATTTTACCATTGTGTTTTATATTTTTATATGTTTTCATGTTACTAATTAGTGTCCTTTACAGCTTGAAGATTTCCTTTTAGAATGTCTTGTAAGGCTGGTCTAGTGGCGATGAACACCCTCAGCTTTTGTTTGTTCACTGCATTTCAGAGAAACAACTTTTCTGAGTAAAGATTCTTGGTTGGAAGTTTTTCTTTCAGCCCTTTGAATATATCATCCCACTCTCTCCTGGCCTGCTGAGGTTGTGTCAAGAAACCTAGTGTGGTTCATTTTAAAACGTTTTGTTGTTGAAATGTCAAACACTGAGCCAATAGTATCATGAATCCAAGTTCCTGTGACCCAACATTAAAAAATTTCAACACATGGCATCTGGTTTCATTTATATCCCCACCCCCTTTCCCTCTAAATCCTGGACATCATCCATAGTGCTTGTGTTTATATTTCTAAAATATAAGTACTTTTAAAAATTCCTAAAATAACAATAATTCCTTAATATTATCAAAAGTGCAATCATATTCTAATTTCCCCAATTGTCTCATAACACTGTTTAACACTATAGGAATATTTATTGAAATCAAATTAAATTTATTCATTAACACAGGGGAAACCAGCATCTTTAGCAAAGACAAATCTTTCTATCTGGAAATGCATGTCTTTCCATTTGCTCATCTTATTTTGTCCATCATGCGTGTTCAGTCACTCAATCTCGTCTGACTCTTTCTGACCCCATGGACTGTAGCCCACCATGTTCCTCTGTCCTTGGGATTTTTCAGGCAAGAACAGTGTTGCTGATTGCCATTTCCTCCTCCAGGGCATCTTCTCAGTTCAGGGACTGAACCCATGTTTCCTGAGTCTCCTGCATTGACAGGCAGATTCTTAACTGCTGAACTACCTGAGTGTATCCATCAGTGTTGTCTTAAAGTTTTTTCATATAGGTTTGCATCTCTTGTTAGAGTTATTAATTATTTTATCATTTTTGTTGACATTGTAAGTGGGACTTTTCTTTTTCCATTATTTTAGCTAGCTATATTTTTAATATAAAAAGCTATTAATTTATGTATATTTTTGTACTCTTCTGCCTTACTGACTTCTACTGTTTATAGCAAAAATTTTAGTTGACTTCTTGGGTTTTCTAGAGAGAAAACCATATTGTCTGCAAATAATAAACGTTTTCCTTCTTCCTTGTCAACTTTAAAACTTCTAATGCCTTTCTCTTACCTAATTGCATTGGCTATTACCTCCAATACAATGTTGAATAACAGTGGTGACATGGGCATCCTTGTCTTGTTTGTGACTTTAGTAGAAATAATGCCTGAATTCCCACTTCACAATTAACAGTGTTGAAAAAAATAAATATTAGTTCCCTAACTATTCCATTTGGATCTGAAAAAGATATATTTTTTCACATTAGGAAAAGTGAACTTGACTTCTGTCTTACAGAGTTACTTTTAAAAATCAAGAGTGTTGATTTTATCAAATGTTTTTCTAACACCTATGGAGATGATAATTTGATTTTCACCCTAGATCCATTAATGATAAATTTTATTATACATTTCCTATTTTTTGATTTTTTTTTTTTAATTTAAGTACAGTTGATTTACCATGTTGTGCCAGTTTCAGGCATATGGCAAAGTGATTCAGATATATATTTTTTTTCCAGCTTCTTTTCCATTATAGATTATTAGAAGATATTGAATACAGTTCCCTGTGCTATACAGTAGGTCCTTGATATTTATCTATTTTACATATAATAGTTTGTATCTATTAATCCTATAACTTTTCTATTTATAGTTGGCGTGTTCAAATCAGGCTCCAAATAAGATCCATACCTTGTAACTGGATATGTCTTTTAAATCTGTTTTTTTGCCTTTTATTTTTTAATAATTTTAGACACACATAGAAGTTGCAAAACTGAAACAAAATCCCTGTGTACCCTTTGCCCAGCTTCCCGTAATGATAACATGTTACATAACCATAGTAGAATGATCAAAACCAGGAAGTTAGCATTAGAACAATACTATTAAAACTATAGACTTTATTTGGATTTTACCGGTTTTCATATGCACTCATTTTTCATTTGTTTCCTTTTGTGTATGTAGGTCTATGAAATTTTATCACATGCATAGGTTTGTGGAACCATTGTCTGGATACAGAACTGTCACCCAGAGAAAGTTCTTCATGCTACATTTTTTTTTTAATTTACTTTATTAAAGTATAGTGATTTACAATGCAGTGTTGTGTTAATTTCTACTGCACAGCAAAGTGCTTCAGTCATATATACATACATATATACATATACACACACTTTCTTTTTCATATTGTTTTTCATATAGTATATGTGCTATGTCTTTATAATCACATGCTTCTCCCCAACTCTGATTCCTGGCAACCACTGATCTGATCTCCATCACTATAATTTTGTTATTTTGAGAATTTATATAAATTAAATAATATAGTACGTTACCTTTTAAGAGTGAAGTTTTGTTTTTTTTTTTAGAATGCTTTTGCGGGTAGCGGGCGGCAGTGCTGTGCAGCTTTTGGGATTTTAGTTCCCGGACCAGGGATTGAACCCAGGTGGCGGTGAAAGTGCCAGGTCCTAACCATTGTGCCACAAGGGAATTCCCTAAGATTGAATTTTTCACTCAGCATAATGCCCTTGAAAACATCCAAGTTGTCACAAGAATCAATAGTTGATTTAATTTTATTGCTGAGTAGTACTCCATAGTGTCACTTTTAACTAAGAGGTTCCCCACTCGTCTCTTGTTTTCTTGCCATTTATTTATTGAGAATCTGTCTTATAGAATTTTCCTCATTCTGGATTTTGCTGATTTCATCCCCCAGTATCATTTCACTTGTTCATCTATTTCCAGTCCTTCCTATAACTGACAGATTCCTAGTCAGAATCAGATGGGTTTTTTGTAAGGAACACCCATCCCCACTGGCAACTCTGAGGCAGGTGTTCCTGAACACACTTGGAGAAAGGATGCTGCAGAAGGAAGAAAATGCCACGGGGACGGGGGCAGGCGGAGGAGGCTTTCCTGTGGGAGAAGGGCCTTGAACTGGTATCATACCCCAGGCAGGCAGCCTTGGAGGCTCAATGTGAGGTTCCACTGTGGCAGAGGATCGGACCGGGTTAGACAGAACTTCCTGTGCTGGCTTCGTGGTGGGCTGTATGGAAGACTGAGCCTGGGATACTGGTGAACCTCCCCCCAACCCCCAACTGTCACCTCCACTCCTGAAACACTCCTGAGCTGAGAACTAACCCAAATGACTGGAGAGTGTGCAGCTGGAGGATGGGGCAATGCCTAGCAGGGCCATGGTGGGAGTCAGGTTCGAGGGAGCGGGGAGAGAGCTGTGAAATTGTCCTAAGGCCCTCATGCACCCTAGGCTTCTGCCACAGCCTCTAGAGATCTCCTTCCCAAGATGAAAGACCTGAAATCCAGAGAGGCAAGGGCGATGCCTCCAACTCAAGAGGTGGGTGGAAAGCTGGGAAGGAGGAGGACGTTGGAGCACAGAAGAAGGTTCTCAAGAGTCAAGAGGGCCCTCCTGCTCTTCTAAGGGACTGGAGCCCTCTGAAGCCCGTGTCACATGGTGAGGGGTGGTGGGTGTGCTATGCCAATTTTGCTTACACACGTCCCTCCAGAGAAGTCAGTGCAGCCATCTAGGCAGCATGGTTGGACAGCTCTGATGTGCCAAGTGTCTCTCTGTATTGTCCTGGCCTCTGCCTCACCTTCCAGTATCATAGAAACGAGTGCAATCCCTCTTCTGCACATAGGCCTGCAGGGTGCTTGAAGACAGCACTCCCAGAAAGACTGGCTAAAGTGTGCTGCTGTTTATAAGGACTAGCACGTCTGATCCTCACAGCTCTTCCGTGGGAGGTATATTTTTATTACTGTTGTTGTAAGTCACTAAGTCGTGTTCAACTCTTTTGCAACCCCCTGGACTTGTAGCTCACCAGGCTCCTCTGTCCATGGGATTTCCCAGGCAAGAACTGTGGACTGGTTTTCCATTTTCTTCTCAACCCAGGGAATGAACCCACATCTCCTGCATTGCAGGTGGATTCTTTACCATGGAGCCACCAGGGAAGCAGAAATAGGCTCAAAGAGGTCACACAGAATTTTGATGTACATGCTTCTCAACCTTGTCTTTCCCCATCACATTCCCTTGAACCCTGTCTTCCTCAAACTAAAGGAAGTCCAACCATAATTCCTCTTACTGCCATGAGAGGTGGTCTTCCCAAGGGACACTAGTGGTAAAGAACCCTTCTTCCAGTGCAGGTAGACGTAAGAGACATGGGTTCTATCCCTGGGTTGGGAAGTTCTATCCAGGGATGGAGGAGGGCAGGGTAACCCACTCCAGCATTTTTGGCTGGAGAATCCCATGGATAGAGGAGCCTGGCAGACTATGGTCCATAGGTTCGCAAAGAGTCAGACACAACCGTAGTGACTTAGCATGCATACACACCATAAGAATGTCCTTTGCTTTTTCCTCAATGTGCCAGGAGGAAAGACTCAGGATGGGAGTTTCTGCCTTCTGGGCAGAGAGGGACAGAAACGGAAATAGAAACATTTTCTTGGGCTAGTGAGGAGAAGGTGAGCTCCATCAGGCTATAGAAACAGCCAGATGCCTGGTGGGGTGAACTGGGGATACTATTGCTCATTCTTGGAGGAGTGTGGTGTTGGGGGGGACCATTTCCTGGCATAGGACAGGCTGGGGATTCCCATGAGGAGGTTACTCCATATCAACGGAGTCACTGGGTACAGGCCCGCAGAAGCAGGAACGGGAAGCTGGTCTTGATAAGGCACTTGGAAAGGTATGGCTGGAAGATGCTTTTGTGGCTGGAAGATAGGGGAGAGCTGACGCCCAGAGAGGGGCAGAGGCTTTCCCAGAGAGACATAGCAGGGCAGGAGTCCAGGTCTGGATACCACTCCACTGCCACTTGACTCTCCCATTGAGAAGCCTGGGCTGTGCAATGGAAGAGGATATTTCCTCAACTAGGTCCTTGCTGACTCCTGCCAAGCTTCAGAGATGGCCTTAGGTGAGGACTTGTCATACTCAGGACACAGTGTCAGGAAACCGTGCCTGTCCTGTGTCAATACGCAGTGCTGTGGTGTTTCAGCATGCCATCAAAGAGGGCTGGAGTACCCCAAGGACACACAGCTAATACACGGTAAAGCCAGGACCTTGTTCTCCAAGGTCTGAGTTTTCTCAGCCCCAACAGGGCCTTCTAGAAGAATAGAGTGTCTTGAGCTCAGACTGAGAGCCACAGGAAGGGTGTACAGGTGTTTGCAGGATCTGGGCTATCTCTGGCTTCTCCCAGTTCTTCATGTGCCTCCCATCCCACATGCCAGCCTGTTGGTTTGTATTGAGGCAGACACCCAGGGGCTCTGTGGATAAGCTGGGAGCCTCTGAAGTTTCTTCAAAATGGATCATCTAAATTGCCCACAATTTAAGGTTCTGTGCTTTTCACTCTTTACCAAGCAAACTCCTGCCTATCTCATAAAAGCCAGCTCAGAGGTACAGCAAATGACCATGTATAAAGCCACAGAGGGAGTCACATCACATTCCAAAGAATCTTACAGACCATGATCTCTGACCACGGTGAAATATAATTAGAAGTCAACAAGAAAAATATAAATCTCCCATAGGTTGAGAAGCTGAAAAAAACACTTCTAAATCATCCATGGGTTAAAGAGGAAATGACAATGAAATTATGAAATATTTAGAACTGAATGATAAAGGAAAGCACAAGCAGTTTCTATTTCCCTTGTAAAGTCAAAGTCCCTGGGCCCACATGCCAAGAATCTTCTGTACTCCCCACCCTCCTCCTCCCAGCTCTGGGTTCCAGGAGGCTGACCTCTATGGGCTACATCAACTGGTTTCCTTGTCCTTGGCTTCTGGTAGGATTTGGCCAATGGGGAAATCTTCCCAGAAATCAGATGGAGGGAAGTGAGGCCCCTTTTCACCCCTAGTCCTTCGAGGTACGATTTGTTGTAGGCAGGGTATGCCGGTGGAGCTCAGGCCACAAATCTGGTCAGCAGTACCATCCTCAGGGCTCCCACTTTCACCTCTCCCTCCCAGCACCCCTCCAGCCTTGGGCAGACAGCAAATGGCTGCTAGTCCTTTTGTAATACGCAGTCCTTGTGGTTTTCCTACACCCTGGCTGTGGCTCTAAATACTGCCTTCTTTAAACTCTCCTCGGAGCAGCCACTTCTTCGGGTATTCCATGTGTTTCCTGCTGGTAACGCCACGCTTACCAAGTGCTCACTCACTGTCAGTCCATAACCAAGTTCTCACATCTGGATGGCTGAGCTCTGACCTTGTGTTATCTCTGTGTGTTGGTCTCCCACCGCACCCCGGGCTGACCCATCAGCACCTAAGGTCACCACTGGGTCAGCACCATCACCTGATCTCCCCGTTCTCAGTGCACAAAGTCACATTCAGTAAAGGGTATTAATCATGATATCAAACAAATGAAGGACTAGGTTTGAATTCCTTCTCCATACACTAGAACATGCAAATGTTCGCTTATAGAGGATCTGGGGCAGAGTTAAGACTCAGATATTGGGGAAAAAAGAGAGTGGCAGCTTTAGACTGGGGCAAAAATTGGTATCCAACCAAAAAAAAATGAATCTTTAGTTCATTTTTAAGAATCCAGTGTGTTCTTATGCCATCCAGCAAGCAGACGTTCCAGACACAAGAGGAGCCCAGTGGGGTATCTGTGCCATGTAAATGCCTCCTGCCCCTCTCCCCACTTGCTCACCTCCAGCACCCCTCCAGAGTAATTTCTGCAGCCCATCTGTCTGCCTTGGCCCTCCTTCTGTAGAGGGCCCCCACCCTCCCCTCCCTCCCAGGGAAGAGCCTGCCTACTGGTCCCTGGGCCTGGGACCCACAGAGTGCATTCTGTGCTTCTGCAGGTAAAAGAACCCAGGTGGAAAAGTAGGGGATGCAAAACAACTCTTGAGGGGTTTGGATCTGATTAGAAGAAAGGAAGGAAAAAAGATGTTCCAAAGTGGGAATAGCTGGAGCAAAAATGTGGGTGGGTGGGGGCAAAGGGTGGGAATGGGATGACTTGGCCCAGGAGTGAGGAGAATCTGCCCAGCCTGAGCCAAAACCCCAGAGCTGGTGGGTGAGGTGAAAGTCTGATCTGAGCACTCTTGGGAGCCAGTCCTTTGAGTGCTGAGGTAATGGTTCCCAAGGCGTTCGTTCATTCATTCAGCAAATGGGTATTAAGTGCCTGCTGTGTGCCAGGCACTCTGCCAGGAGCTGAGGGTATGGGAGTGGATGGCAGATCTGATCTCTAATTGAGCTCAGCGACAAGGGAAACAGAAGATTCCAGGAGGGCAAGGAAACCACCATTATCCAGCTCCAGACAGAGCTGGATAAAATGGGTTTGTCCCCATTTTACAGTCAAGGAAACTGAGGCTGCCTCCTTGACCCTAAGAGAACCAGCTCTTAGTCCTTCGGTCCTGGGAAGCTGGGCGAGTGATATGGACTTTCCGGAAAGGCGAAGGTATTGGGAGGGGGGGTCCTCTCTCCCCGCCCCTTCCCCGCCCCTTGGCCGCAGCGTGGCGGGGCCGGGAGGGCCTGGGCGGAGCTGGCGTCGCCTTGGGGGCGGAGGGCGACAGCGGGTTCGGCGGGGCAGGCAGGCGGACACGCGAGAAGACCTGCACGGCCGGGAACCGGCGGGAGGAGAGGACCACGCGCTGGGGATGTGACTCCGCGCCCAGAGAGGACTCGCGCTAACCCACCCGGCGGACCCCGTGAGTGAGATCCCCCGGCGCCCCGCCGCGCACACAGCCCAGCCTCTCTTCCACTTTCATTTCTTCGGCTGTCCCGGCCTGGCACCATCCCCAGGCGACCTGCGCCCGGAGCAGGCTGCCCACAACCCTGGTTCCGGGGTCCGGGACACGGAGCTGGAAAGTCAGGGTGGGGTGGGGGCGCGTCGGTTGAAGAGGGCGTGTCTTCGCAGGCGGAAATTTCAGGCCTGCTCTTCTGGGTCCTACGACCCATCTGTCCTGGCAGCTGGGCTGGGGAGATGGTGGCGTCAGGTGTTCTGGGAGAGGTTGAGGAGTGGTCGTGGGTGGCCGAGCGCCACGGGGAGGAGCTCGGAGTCCTCGCCTCGACTTTTCTCTTGGATTTCTGCTCTCAGCGCTCCCGCCCACCCCCACCTCGCTAATACACATCGCTCTACTCGAGGCTGGATTCTGGTTTCCAACTGGGGCCAAGATCCTGGGTCAGGACTGGAGGAGTGGCAGGTGTGGCCCTGGCAGGGGGCTGAGTGTCAGAAGCAGGCAGGGCTCCTCTGTGGCCTTTATTTGGGAAACCCAGATGCCCACCCAGGGAGTGAGCCATCACTGGCCACTTTAGGAATGAAAGGACATCCAGAGTTAGGAAACAGGGCCCAAGAGGGGGAATAGCCGTGGTTCCAGGGAGGGGACAGAGATTCTGTGAGATAAGAGACTCACTGACTCGATGGACGAGAGTCTGAGTGAACTCCGGGAGTTGGTGATGGACAGGGAGGCCTGGCTACTGCGATTCATGGGGTCGCAAAGAGTTGGACACGACTGAGCGACTGAACTGAAAGGGATGAGAGTGGGAAGTGAAAACAGACAAGCGGCCTGGATACAAGAGCGTCTATCCATGTTCCCTCCCTCACAAGCTTTCATTTCCCCTGGGAAAGACCCAGGCATTGACATTCTGCAGCAAGAAGGTGGGACCCTAGCTCCCTGGTTAGGACACCCAAGTTGCTGTGGAGTGTAGGGGAGGCACAGTGTGTCGGGGGAACAGGAATTAAGTTGGTCTAGTGGATGGGAAGATGCTCCCCTTTTCCTTCACTCCCCTCCTTTCTCCTTATCTCTACCAGACCAGCGGCATGCAGCTAGGGCAGGAAAATGGCCCTTGACCAGTTGTCATGCCCCACCTTATCCCAGTGTCCCATTGTGCCACTGGAGATCCCCTGCTTGTGACTTGCTGTGTGAACCCAGGCTCCTAAAGTCCTCTTATGGGGCCTCAGTTTCCTCATCCATTCAAGAAGTGAGTTGGGCCAGTTGATTTCTCAGGGCTATTTCAACTCAATGATTCTTGCTTTTGAGCTTTCCACAAAGCCTGAGCATCCAGTATGTACCAGGCCTGACCTAGGCTGGGAGGTGAAGCCGGTGGAGGACAAAATGACCAAAGAGTAGTCTCCACCCAAGGACAAAGAGATCTGGGTGCAGTAGAGGAGGCTATGGGAGGAGGCAGTGTTCAACTTGAGGGCGGGAGTTAAGCCCAGGAACCAGTGTAAGAAAACACACAGAAGCAGGAGTTGGGGAGCTGTTCATGGATCAGGAAGAGGCCCAGAGTGGTAGCTCTAGGGAAGTGGGGCAAGAAAGCTAGGATGAGATGTTGAATGCCAGAGTAGGTTTGTTGGTAGCTGTCAGTGAGGGGGGATGTGCAAAGGTGGAGAGCCCAGGGACCCAACTAATTGTAGTGTGATTTTGGAAGCTCCTGCCCTAAGAATAAGGTGAATTTCTTTTTTTTTTTTTTTCTTTTTAAAAAAATTTTCTTGGCCATGCCACATAATGTGTAAGATCTTAGTTCCCTGACCAGAGATCGAACCCACGCCCCTTGCATTGAAAGCGCAGAGTCCTAACCACTGGATGGGTTCCCCAAGGAACCCACAGGAAAAAGTTCCCCAAGCAGAATTTAGATGCAGGGGCATGTGAAGTATGGAAATATCTAGGGTCAGGAAGCTTGGGTCCCACACTGAGGACTTCTTTGGGTGAGAAGTTGAGGGGTAGCAGATGATGACCTGCCACATCTTAGAGGATTTTTTCAAGACAACAAGATCCTGTGGGGAGACCTGCCCCTACTCTCCAAACTCCTCTCATTTTACTTGACTTCTGCCCTTCTGGCTGTGTGTTATGTGCACAGAGAGGAATCCTTGTTTCAAACTTCTCCACTAGCTTGACTTGTTGTCTGACGTGACAACCCACATGTGCCTTTGGTTACACCCAGTTGTCACCTTGTTCCCACCCTCCTTTCCCCAAACCTGACCCAGTATTACTCGAGATGTGAGAAAGGAAAATACTCCAGTGTGAGCTCTGAGGTCAAGGCCTGTTGTGTCAAGGCCTTTGTGGCTCTTTTTAAGGCTTAGTCTGGGTTAGAGTTCAGGACTCAAATTGACCAAGGTCAAGGCCAGGTCAGAGTTCAGCCTGGAGCCAAAGCTGAGTGCTTAGCCTACTCTCAGCCTTAGTGCTTGGTCTGGGGTCAGGATCACAGTTCATGTGGCTGAATTCCAGTGGGTACCTGGGTCCCTGCATTTCCCAAGAGCACAAGCACTCACGGGAAAATGAGGTGATTACCCTGGAAGTCCCAGGAACTTGGCCTATGAGTGACCCAGGAAACTGCATGGGCCAAATCCCTCCCTGCTGCAGGGGTCACCCAGCAATGATGGATGACACTAGAACCCAGGTCTCCTGCCTCAAAGCCTAGCGCTCTTATCATCATCCCCAAAGGCTGTTTTGCGTCTGAGATCCTTCAATTCTAAAAAGCAAAGCAAATTCTGAATTCTGGATGGTCCCAACTGGGTGATGTGACTGCGTTTTCCTGCCTCCCGGTGCCAGGCACATAGTAGGAGCTCTAGGAACGTCTGCTGCATGTCAGGTGCAGAGGGAGGGGCCAGTGGCTTGTTCTGGTTTGGGTTTCAGGCTGGAGAGGCAGGCTTGGGATAAAAGATCTCCAGCCACTGTTGGAGGAAGTGGTGCCCTTCTAGACCTGCCACCCTCCCCCTCTCCTCCAGTGCCTGCAGTCACATTCAGAGGCCACCCAGCTGGCCATCTGAGAGCTCTTTCCTTTCAGGGTAGTAAAAGGAAAGGACATTTTTGGTAGAAAAGTCCCTCCTGCTCCCTGGGAATCCCCGGTGGCCGGATGGACTACGGGATATCCCAGAGGAAGCCAAGGGTGGGGGCTCCCCCCTCTACCCTCAGCACAATGCCGGCAGGCTCTCCCACGCTGTACCAACTGGGCTGTGAGATCCCCAGAGATCATTTCACCCAGGCCCCTGCCTCCTGCAGGAGCCTCTGCCAACTCTGATAGTCCGCAGCAAATCTGAGGAGCACCTGTTTGGAGCCTAGGCCCAGCCCTCTCTGAGACACAATGAAAGTGGAGAAGAAAGGAAAAAGGTGGGAGGGCTGTGGAAAGCTTGGCAGGGGGAACCAGGGGAGCTAGCAATAGGGCAGGATACCGGATTGAAGGGGAGAGGAGGATTTAGATTCCAAGCTGAGAACTCCAGGCCAAAAGTCAAGAGGTAAGAGGCAGGATGTGGCGGAAATCAAGTCCATTTGGTAAGGACCTGACCACCGTGCTCCCCTCTGCCCTTGGCCCTGGCAGGGAATCCGCAGGTCCTGCCCTTGGACCCTTGGCCCATCCGGGCCATGGCGCTGTGCCTGAAGCAGGTGTTCTCCAAGGACAAGACGTTCAGGCCGCGGAAGCGCTTTGAGCCGGGCACGCAGCGCTTTGAGCTGTATAAGAAGGCGCAGGCGTCGCTCAAGTCTGGCCTGGACCTGCGCAGCGTGGTGAGGCTGCCGCCCGGCGAGAACATAGATGACTGGATCGCGGTGCACGTGGTGGACTTCTTCAACCGCATAAACCTCATCTACGGCACCATGGCCGAGCGCTGCAACGAGACCAGCTGCCCGGTCATGGCCGGTGGGCCTCGCTACGAGTACCGCTGGCAGGACGAGCGCCAGTACCGGCGGCCGGCCAAGCTCTCGGCGCCACGCTACATGGCGCTGCTCATGGACTGGATCGAAGGCCTCATCAACGACGAGGATGTCTTTCCCACGCGCGTAGGTGAGTCTCACCTGGCAGGCAGGTCAGGCTCCTTTTTTTTCGTTTTGTTTTGTTTTTTCTGAGGCCTCTTTTTGTCTGAAGCTCGAGTGTCCCTCCAGGGACCACCCAAGCAGGACCGTGATGATTCTCAGAATCGTCCAGAACAAGTGCCTCAAGGTGCTCCTAGCAAGTCACCCTGTTTGGGCTAATATGACTTGCTGTGGCTTGGGAGTCTTTTCTGACTCCTGGCCCCAGGAAAGGAAAGGCGATCTGGACTGGGGGCCAGACAGTATCTCCACTGCAGTAGGCCCTCAGGGCAGAATTTTTCCATTTCAAGCCAGTCAGGGAGCCTTGTCTTAGCTCAGCTGGGCAGCCTGGAAGGGTGAGGGTGGGAAGGGGAGATGAGTGACATCATCCTGGCCCTGTTTCCTCACTCAAGGGCAGCAAGAGGAGGCGTTGGCTTAGAAGCTAAGTGGGCATGACCTTGTGTTCATCATTGCAGCCCGCCCTACCTGGCCTCCTGCGCATCTTTGTTAAGGTTATGGGAATCAGAGATGGGCGGGCCAGGGTGGTCAGGCCCAGAGGGGAGAAGTCTGAATGCTGAGGGCCTTGAGTCACAAATCACCACCCACACCCCTCCCCATTTGGTGGCCTGCCCTTTCCTGCACTATCATGTGCAACCCAGGTATCTTCATTTCACATGGGAGGAAACAGGCGGAGAGATGGAAAATGCACTGAATCAGGAGGTACTCAGAACTTGCTCAGGTCTCATGGGACCCAGGACCCCGAGTCTAGATGTGCAGGACAAGTCTGAGGGACCTGGGCTGGGCCTGGAAGAGCTCACAGGGAGACAGGGCTCAGCCCCACCCGAGAGCAGTGAGGAAGGGGAAGGGCCTCATGGAGTGGGGTGAGTCAGTGTGGGCCTGTGTCTGAGCTCTTGTTCCCTTTTAGTTTTCACCCTCAGGCCTGTGAGATCCCAGATGCCTGTGCCTTAACTCTGGGATGACTCTGCCACAGCAGAGAAGAGGGTGTAGCCTCAAATTCAACTGTGAGGATGGGAGACTGTGCAGAAATCATGCCTTTTTCACAGAGAAAGTCCTGGGCTTTCTCGCTGGCAGGGTCTATAGCATTTATTTGAGGTGTGCTGCGATGCAGTGCAAAGAGGGCTTGAATCCCACCTCCAGTGTATACTAATTAATAGTTACGTGGCCTTGGGCAAGTGGTTCCATGTTTATGCACCTCAGTTTTATCAAAGCTAGGGTGGCTGCCATATCCATTATACCAGGCTAAAGGTGCAGAAGACCCAGCACAGGGCCTGGCTCACAGATGGAAGGTTCTTGCAAGTGTTATTGAATGTTTGAAGGACTGAGAAATATCTGAATTCATTCTTGAAGATTTAGGAATTCTCAGGATTGGGGTCTGGGGCCCACTGTGTGAATGTTGCAAAGGGAAAGGAATCAGGTGGAGCTGGAGAGGCAAGTCAGGATCAGATTATGAAAGGCTTTGAGCAGCTACCATGCTGGGAAGACAGGATTCAATCCTGAAGGCCCATATTTTAAAAAGTAGCCCCCACCCAAAAAAAAAGTAGGCCCCAGATATTGATGAACTCCCCTTGGAATTGCATCCAACAGTGTTATATGCAAGCATCTACAGATGCACATGTTTCTGGAGAGAATTGTGGCATAACTTCCATCATAGTCTCAGCAGGGTTGGTCAGTGATCCAACAAGGCTGTAGAGTCGTGTTCAGGGTGATGGGGAAATTGGAAGATGATTTGTATTTCAGCAGCAGAGAGGCACAGTGAGCTTTGTGCTTCATTAAAATGGGAAGTACGGGAGAAAGCAAACCTTGATCTCTGTTTCCCACAGGGAAGTGTGCTACGGAAAGAGGCCATCCTGGGCAGTGTGGGGGATGGGCAGGGTTGGGCAGAGTTTCATCAGAAGGTTGCTGATGTCCTGTATCTATCTGCCCACCCCACCCCCTAGGAGTTCCCTTCCCCAAGAACTTCCAGCAGGTCTGCACCAAGATCCTGACCCGTCTCTTCCGCGTCTTTGTACATGTCTACATCCACCACTTTGACAGCATCCTCAGCATGGGGGCCGAGGCGCATGTCAATACCTGCTACAAGCACTTCTATTACTTCATCCGCGAGTTCAGCCTGGTAGACCAGCGGGAGCTGGAGCCACTGGTGAGGCCAAGCCCCCACTGCCCTCCCCTACCAGGGCTAGCCTCTGTGAGTTTTCAGATCCTTTCAGTTTAAAGGCTCTTTAAGAAAATCCAATACCCAAGTGGATATATCAGGGGACCGCAATTCATTTAACAGTAGATTTTGTACTTTAATAGCGAATTCATTCAAGTATCAGTTTACAGACACAGGTCTGCAGCCTGGAGTTGGGGGGTGATGGTGGCAGGCAGGGGCCTGGCTCAGGCAGAAGAGTTGCCAGGCCCTGTAGTTTGGGAAGGGGCTACCTGGTACACTGAGCTCTGACTGACCCCTCCCCACCTTGTGTCTCTGCAGAGGGAGATGACAGAGCGGATTTGTCACTGAGCCCAGACCTGGACCATGTTGACTGTCAGATGGACCACCTGAACACAGAGTGTCCCAGGGAGGGGACCATCAGAAGTCTGGTGGCAGAGGGACCTGAAGGCCCTGGAGCCCCTTCACACACCCAAAGCCCCAGAACTTCTGGTTCTCAGGAATCTGCCCACATGTCCTCCTGACTGCTTGGGAGTGGAGAAGGGAAGAGCTTAAAGGCGGGCAGACAGCAGGAAAGGAGGAGCTAACCCCCCAGCATGAAGTCTAGAGGGTTTCTGCTCTGACACTTGACCCTTCCACGGTGCTTCCCAAGCCTATTTTGGGAGTGTGGATGTGGCTGAAGTGATGGCAAGAAAGGTGCAAGAGCATGAGCAGCTGGTCTGTGAGTGGACACAGATGAGATGTATGTATCTGTGTGTATGTGTGTGATATTGACTATGGGGTGTGTCTGTGAGAGCAAGTTGCCTTAGACCCTTCCTGGCACATGGGCCCTCCCTAAGTGTTAGGTAAATGGATGGATGGATGGATGAAAGGAAGTAGGGACTAGGGCCTTCAGACCATGACCACTTAGGAATGATGACAAGTCAGTTACCCCATTTGGTGTGCCTGACCTTGTGTGTTAAGTGCACAAACTGTGGTTGTAGATGTAGCTCCATATTTGAACCTTCCAAGCCACCATCTTCCATCAGCATGAGTTCTGGGGAGCTGGTGGGAGGTAGGAAGGGGAGCCCTATCCTGAGTACTTAAAATCCTGGCCCACCATAGACACAGGTTCGGATTTGCTCAGCCAGAGATGCTCATGTGCTGTCATTTCCCTCATCCCTCTGCCTCCAGGAAGGCCTGGTTATAGACAGCCTCCTAGGCATCAGGGGTGATCCCTCATGTCCACAAAGGTCCTCTGTCCTTAAATCAGGAATCATACACTCCAGTCTAGCTCCCTGAGTCTCCAGATGTGATTGTGAGGATCTGAAACCCAGTAGAAGATAATCCTCCAACTCACAGAGCTAATGAACTTGAACTGGGAAACTCCAGAGCTTTATCTCCCATCTGGGATACTGAGGACCACAGAGCTGTGAACAGACTCTTCCAGGCTTGGAGAGCCCCCATCCTGCAAGTACCTGCCTCCTTCCCCTTCCCAACCATCCCTGAGACATTCCAGCTGGTTAGATCTCAGAGCATAGCTATCCACAGAGAAACTGGCATGGTCATTCAGCACTTATGACTCAGCACCTCCATGTCCAGCCCTGCAAGTGAGAAAACTGAGACAGGGACAGGGCCCTCCTGTCCTGGAGATGGTGGGCTGGGGGGCCAGGATGGAGAACCAGAAGGAATCTGAGGATCATCCAGTCTCACTTACAGAAACATCCGTGGACACAGGAAGAAACTGAAACCAGAAGAGAGGTGGGAGAAATTGTCCAAGGCCTCCCAGCAAAGCTTTTGTGGAGCTGGAGTAGAAACCAGGGGTTCTGACTTTCACCCCAGGCTTGTGGATTGCCACACAGGGAGATGAGAGGCACTCCAAAGGAGTGTTTGACAGCTCTCTCCAGAACACAGCTGTTTTTTGCTTTGAGGAAGGATTTCTAGCCTGATGCCAGAGTACCCCACCACTGCTGTGGTCTGCTGGGGTTGTCTGCTGAGCCAAGCCTCCAAAATCATGCCCCTCTCCATGGCCCTGCAGCTGCCAGATCTCTGGAAACAGATGGGGCTCCTGGGGCCAGCCAGCTGAACCTGGGACAGCTGCCTCCAGAGAAATTCCCAAGGGAAACACTGGCTCAGCAGCTTCGCCAGAAATTCTGGCGTGGGGCTGGGGGTCTGCGGGGAAGTCAGAGTCTCCCAAAGAGGATTATATATTGGGCGTTGGAGTCTAGGCTACTACCAGTGCTGATTATGAAAGGTTGGGGGAGTGGAATGGGGGCAATCTATTTTTTGTGAAACAGAGGGAAAATTTATCTTTGTTATTTTTGGTAAAATAAAAGAGGCAAACTAAAGGGCCTGGTGGGAAGTTGTGGTCTGGGTGCCACATGGCTCCTGGGCAGGCTGTGGAAGGAACTGGGTCAGAATGGGGTAGGGAGGGCTTTGTGTCCTGAGATCCTGGGCCTTGTGAACGGCTGGCTGGTGTGGTCACATCTGGCCCAGCTCCCCAGGGTGGAGACACTGAGGTTTTCCCAGGGCTCTGAGAATTCACGACCTAGAATTCCTGGGCTAGGCTAGGAATCTTAGAGTGGGGAGGGCTGGGCCTTACCTTTGGGGAACTCAAGTCTCTTTGGAGAGTCATTGTTTCAGCTCAGGGCACCTGGCACTGGTCACTCTCACCCATCCTATTAATCTGGGTGGTCTATTGGAGCTAATGGGTTAAGGGACAGGACAGAAATACAGCCCTAACCTTAATCAGAGCAGAAGAAGGCCTTCTTAGGAGAAGGCTGTTTGTTGGGTGCTGGTTAGAGCTCCAAGTAGGGGTGGAAAGACATAGGCTGACTCCTGAGTTTATTCCCCAGGGACACCTGAAGCTCTTAGCTCAGGTCCTGCTATCATTCCACAGCCCCTTACCCCATCTGCCTAGATAAGAGTTGAAAAATAGCGTGGTTCTTAAACAGTCAGCAAAGACCCACCTAGAGCTCTTCTTTCTCCCTGAGAAGGAGACAGCCTGGCTTTATGCAGTGGCTCTCCTTGGAGGCAGAGACCTGGGTTTGAGTCCCAGCCCAGCCCCCAAGATACTCTGGCACATTCTTCTCCTCTGAACCTCAGTTTCCCCCATCTGCTTCATGATCAGGTGTGGGAGTAAGGGACTTACTGATTTCTAAACTCCTGGTTACTCAGTTTGTGGATCATTCACAATAATAACAAATACTATGTGTTAGGTATGGGATTCCCAGGTGGCTCAGTGGGAAAGAGTCCATCTGCCAATTCAGGAGACATGGGTCCCATCCCTGGGTCAGGAACATTCCCCTGGAGAAGGGACTAGCAACCCACTCCAGTATTCCTGCCTGGAAAATCCCATGGGCAGAGGAGCCTGGTGGGCTACAGTCCATGGGGTTGCAGAGTCAAGACACGACTGAGAGACTGAACACACACCCTGTGTTAGGTAGAACTCTAAATGCTTGACATGTAATAGCTTGTTGAATCATTTGTTGCCTGGCTGCCTTCCTGATGCCCAGTGTCCCTCTTTTGATTGCTATAGGTGTCTAAGGCCCTCCACTCTGCAGCCCCTTCTTCTGGCTTACCAGAGGAGTCCAGCATTCTAAAACGTGGCTTTGCTTGCACACCTCCTATGACAGGTCACTCACTACTTCCTCAATTACTAGACTCAGAAACTTCAGACTCTGGGATCACGGTTCTGGAATACACCATATAAAGGTATATTTATCTCAGAACTGTGTGGCCAAGACCTGTACCTTACATGAGAATGTCTGAATACATCAGAAAACCCTCACAAAACTACTTTGAGAAATTCAGAGAGGGATGCTTGGAGAAGACTAGACAGAAAAAGAAGATAAAAGAGAGAGCTGGGGCCTCAGCTACACAAAAGAGCCCCCCATAGGGCAAAACTTGGCAAGAGAGGATCTGGGCAGAGGCAGTGTATTGAATGTAGAAGGGCAGCCAGGCTGCATAAGGCTTTGTTTTCCTGTTGGCTCAGGAGCCATAAAAATATTTGCAGCAGGGAATAGGGAAGCGAGCCATTTGCCCCACCCTGGATCACAGCATTCACCTGCTGAGTAAAGGATGCCCCAGCATCCTTGGCCCTCATGAACACTGCAGCCTCTTGGAGGTTGTTTCCTGCTGGTTCTCCCACTGCCCCACCCCCAGGAGCTGTGTGGAGTGTATGGTGAAGGGAGCCACAGGCATGGCTGGAACTCCATCTGATGTGGGGGACCTTCCCTAAGACTTTCCTCCTCTGAGCCCCTAGAGCCCTCATCTCTGTTTAACTGAACTTGGGTGCCATATGGGCACATAGCAATTTTGAGAACTTTGGTTGGAACCTAAGCCTGAGTGACTCAGGATCATCTGGCTATTGAGTCATTCAGTTCAGTTCAGTTCAGTTGCTCAGTCGTGTCCAACTCTTTGCAACCCCATGGACTGCAGCATGCCAGGCTTCCCTGTCCACCAACTCCCGGAGCTTGCTCAAACTCATGTCCATTGAGTCAGTGATGCCATCCAACAGTCTCATCTTCTGTCATCTCCTTCTCTTCCCACCTTCAGTCTTTTCCAGCATCAGGGTCTTTTCCAATGAGTCAGTTCTTCACATCAGGTGCCCAAAGTACTGGAGCTTCAGCTTCAGCATCAGTCTTTCCAATGAACATTCAGGATTGATTTCCTTTAGGATGGACTGGTTTGATCTCCCTGCAGTCCAAGACACTCTCAAGAGCCCTCTCCAACACCACAGTTCAGAAGCATCAATTCTTCATCTCTCAGCTTTCTTTATGGTCCAACTGTCACATCCATACATGACTACTGGAAAAACGATAGCTTTGACTAGACGGACCTTTGTCAGCAAAATAATGACTCTGCTTTTTAATAGGCTGTCTAGATTGGTCATAGCTTTTCTTCCAAGGAGCAAGCATCTTTTAATTTCATGGCTGCAGTCACCATCTGCAGTGATTTTGGAGCCAAAGAAAATAAAGTCTGTCACTGTTTCCATCATTTCCCCATCCATTTGCCATTAATGATGGGATTGGATGCCATGATCTTTTTTTTTTTGAATGTTGAGTTTTAAGCCAGCTTTTTCCCTCTCTCACTTTCTTCAAGAGGCTCTTTAGTTCCTCTTGGCTTTCTGCTCTAAGGGTGGTGTCATCTGCATATCTCAGGTTGATATTTCTCCCAGCAACCTTGATTCCAGCCTGTGCTTCATCCAGCCCAGCGTTTCACATGATGTACTCTGCATATAAGTTATATAAGCAGGGTGACAATATATAGCCATGACGTACTCCTTTCACAATTTGGAACCAGTCCGTTGTTCCATGTCTGTCCCCGGTCTACCTGTTGCTTCTTGACTTACGTACAGATTTCTCAGGAGGCAGGTAGGGTGGTCTGGTATTCCCATCTCTTAAAGAAATTTCCAAGCACCCAAACCTTCTAAGAAAGTTTACAGAATTCGTTCTCGTTTTTAAAAAGACTGGCAGCATTCTAAGTATTCCTCCCAAGCATGCAGAAGCGCTCGGTAAATATAATTATACCTGCTCCTTGCCCGGCCTCCTCCTTCCAGGAGCTTCCCAGGACTCCTGACCGCCAGTCCGAAAAGGTAGTGTCAGAAGGCGCCAAGCCCCGCCCCCTACCCCAGCAATCGCCCCGCCCCTCTTCCTGAAGGCCGGAGCAGTTTACTTAGTGCGTCCCCACCCTTTCCCAGCGCGTAGCCAACAGGGCGCAGGCGCGGCTCCGCCCCTCACGCCTCTCTTAGGTCGGGCCCGCCCCTCGCGGCTAGTACTGCCTGTTCCGCGTTCTCGGGGGCGCGTTCCGTAGGTGGAGTGCGAGCGACGTATTTCGCCAGGAGTCAGCTGAGGTAAAGCCCAGACAGCGAGACATCTCTGCGAGTAAAATGGGGCGCCCACGGGGGAGGGGGGAGGCGGCCCGTGAATGAGTCCTGTTCCTGGGGAGGAGCTGTCGGGGCTTTCGGAACGGGCCGAGGTCAGGACCAGATTCTATTCTGTTGCCGGCCGGGCGGGGGCAGACAGCTGAAGAAGCAGCTTCTTTAAGACTCTCCTTGAGGCTCCGTCTGGGACAAGCTCTGGGCGCATCGCGTGTCTCCAGTCCGGGCTCAGCCGGCGCCTGGGTTCGGGGCTTGGGTTGTGACAGGTGTCCGAGGTCGGAGTTTAGCCAGGGGCCAGTTTGAGACTCGGTACGTATCAGGCTATATGGCTGGGCTCAAGGCTCAGGCAGTCCAACGTCATGAATAGTTTTTCACGTGAGGAATGTTTGATATCTGTGCACTCCATTATTTTAAAGTGAACTATTTTCACTTAAAAGTTCCTGATGTGTGTGGGTCGCTGTCCTGTGAGGAGAGAGAATAGTGTGAGATAGTCTGTCTCCTTAGGGAGTTTCCAGGCTACCTTCTCAGATGGTCAGTGGCAGATCAGAGGCCAGCGTGGGTGACAGGATTGAAATGTTGGAAATGCTCGAGTTTGGGTCAAGCATTCCTGGGTTCAGATCTCACCTCTGCCGCTTAACTAGCTGTGTGCCTTCACCATGCTGGCGTCTGATCTGCCACTGACCATCTGACAGGTGGCCTGGAAACTAACTCCCTAAGGAGACAGACTGTATCTGCCATTTAGTAGCTGTGCAAGTTGTTTCGCCCCAACTTCTTCCACATCAGCTCTTCCCTTTCTGTGATCCATAGTGCTACTTGAGTTCTGGACTTTGGGAGGCCTATTATGCTAGCCGATTTTGGTGGTTATAGGGCCTAACAAGGGAGCCCCTCTTAAACTTGGATTGCATGAAGCTGAACCTGGGCAGTGAGTTCTGTGAACAGGAGCTGTTGGGTTCTGGCACAAACTTATGAAGATCCCATAGTAATTTAGTAACTTGGTTCCTTTTTCCTTTTCATGGGTGCCCATATGATCTTCCTGAGAAATGTTCTCAACATACCTCTGCTCAGAAACCTTGGCTAGCATTGTTGCCTGCCTTATGGAGGTTGGACCCTTGACCTCATGGAAAAGCCCCTCCATAATCTGTTCCCAAATCTCTGTCCTGCCCTCTTTCTCTTTGTTCTCTCGAACCTGCACCCTATGGCCCAGGCAAAATAAACTTTTTTCTTTTAAATTTCCCTCAAGTACTCCCTTGCATGTTCCTTTATTCACTCTTCCTAGAGTCCCCACCTTCATCTTTCAAGGCCTGTGTCTCCTGTAACCCGTCACTGAAGCTTCTCTGATTCCCACTACTGGATTAGTTGCCCCCTTCCCACACCTTGAATATAGCTCTGATTACAGTATACCTTGGGATATGTCCCCCACGATGTGCTCTGAGTACATTGGTGGAAAGGGACCATGTCTGTTTCATCCCTCCTCTGCCTGGCACATAGTAGGCCTCTGCAGTGTGTGCAGTCAGATGAGTCAGTGACATTTTTATATATTCGCTTTGGTCTCTGTTTTATGAGCTTTCAGGTTCAGAGTGGGCCTTTGTGTTCTTCCTTCTTTTTGTGCCTAAAGAGAGTCCTAGTTTAGATTGATGGTGCCCTAATTATAGGCATCAAAGTAAGAAAGTGCAGGAATCCTGCACGAGGCAGAATCCGTCATTGCTACTGTTGTTTTCAGCCTCTTGCCTTGCCTTTGCTGTGAGTTCTGTTGGCAAGGAGGTGATGTTCTGTTCAGGATCCTGCACTGAATGTGTTATAGTTCACACAGGGGAAGGTGCACAGGTGGTTTACCAATCAATTGTTCTGACCTTGCCTTGGCCCCTCTCCTCTGGGAACCGGCAGCTACAATTTTTCCTTGCCAGCAGCTTCACCATCTGGAACAGGAAGGCTCTTTGGTGATTGTACAGAAATATACCTCATTGAAGGTACAGGGAGCTTGGGCAACATCGGGTTCTTCTTACATTTTACAGATGGGAAGAGGCCCAGAGAGGGGAAGGGACAAGACTGGACAAGACATGAGTCAGTGGTAGAGATAATTTGAAAAGTGAAAGATTCTGACTCTGTTTTCTTTCAGTCTGCTACTTTATAAGAAAATATTGAACATTTATTGAGTACTTATTATGTGGCATATACTGTTTTAAGTGCTTTATATATGACATGTCAAAACTATGTATTCTACAGACTTGGAAACGGAGGCAGTAGAAATCATTCAGATCTACTTTTGGGTTCTACATGTTTGCTTTATGGGCTTCCCTGATAGCTCAATTGGTAAAGAATCTGCCTGCAATGCAGGAGACCCCGGTTCGATTCGTGGGTTGGGAAGATCCGCTGGAGAAGGCATAGGCTACCCACTCCAGTATTCTTGGGCTTCCCTTGTGGCTCAGCTGGTAAAGAATCTGCCCGCAATGCGGGAGACCTGGGTTCAGTCCCTGGGTTGAGAAGATCCCTGGAGAAGGGAAAGGCTACCCACTCCAGTATTCTGGCCTGGAATACTGTTTGCTTTTTAATATGGTTTCACTGGCTGTCGTTCTAACCCATGGGGTAGAACAGTTCTTCAGGGTCACCTACTTCCATGAGGGAGTGATGTCCTCCCAGCCATGTCTTCCTATATCCTGAAGAAATGTCTTTAGATGAGTCCAGAGAGTGTTGAAAGAGTGGGTGATAGAATGAAGCAAACTGCATGAGTATTGGTGGCTCTTAGTTTAGGAATATTAGTATACTTTAAAAATTGCGTGTTAAACAAGTCAGGCAGTGAGAGCAGAATTTTAGAAATTCAGTCCAGGAGCTTTCTGTAAAGTTTCTCAGTCAGTGATTCAGTTCAGTTCAGTCGCTCGGTCATGTCTGACTCTTTGCAACCCCATGGACTGCAGCACACCAGGCCTCCCTGTCCATCACCAACTCCCGGAGTTTACTCAAACCCATGTCCATTGAGTTGGTGATGTCATCCAACCATCTCATCCTCTGTCGTCCCCTTCTCCTTCTGCCTTCAATCTTTCCCAGCATCAGGGTCTTCTCAAATGAGTTGATTCTTCGCATCAGGTGGCCAAAGTATTGGAGTTTCAGCTTCAGCATCAGTCCTTCCAATGAACACCCAGGACTGATCTCCTTTAGGATGGACTAGTTGGATCTCCTTGCAGTCCAAGGGACTCGCAAGAGTCTTCTCCAACACCACAGTTCAAAAGCATCAATTCTTCTGTGCTCAGCTTTCTTTGTAGTCCAACTCTCACATCCATACATGACTACTGGAAAAACCATGGTGGCAAGATTCAATTCAAAAACACATATTGAGCTCTTTCTACATACAGGACCATGGTATTGAGAAATATACACAGAAGAGAGCAACACATTTCCTGCCCTCCTATAAGTAATTGTCTTTTCAGAGCCTTCTCCCTCCAGTGTAGTTGGCAAGACAGGTAAGTACGTAAATAACTGAAATCAGGTTGACTCTAGTAAATCTAGTAAAGAATGTAAACAAAGTAGGAGAAATCAATCCCAACATGACCAAAGGGGGTTCAGCAAGGATTCCTGAAGGTTGAAAAATTTATGCTAGGCCTTGAAGGAGGTTCATTCCTGTGAGAAGGAACAGCTTGGGCAGTGGTCTAGAGGTGGATTTGGTGAGGAAGGGAAATAAACTGAAATGATGAATTGTGGCCATAATGTATAGAGGTGTAAAGAGAAGAACACTGACGGTTATCTAGTCTCTGCTTTGTGGCTGAGTATATTAGATGTATTACACACTATAATTTATTTAATCCTCTGAATCCTATAACATGGGGATATTTAACCCCAATTTAAAGATGAAGAAACTGGACCTCAGAAAGATTAGAGTGATTTGCCCAAAGTCATGTAGCTCATAAGTGACAGAGCTTGGTCCAAACCTATTAGTGTTGGATTCAGAGACCTGTGTTCTTTTCACTATACTGAAGACTTCAAATGCCGTGACTGGGGCTCTGTTTATTCTCTCTTCAGAAAGGAGGTAAAGAAAGTTGGAGAATGGGAACACTTTGTTGCAGCACACAAGCTCTTTAGTTGTGGCATGCAGGATCTAGTTCCCTGACCAGGAATGGAACCGGGACCCCGTGCATTGGGAGCATGGAGTCTTAGCCACTGGACCACCAGGAAAATCCCAATAGTAATACTATTGATAATTATTATTGATATACAATTAGGTATTGGTTTTATAGAAGGTATATTTTTATGACCATTTCCCTACTGTCTTACTCTGATATGCCTTCTCTTTCTTTCCATTGTCCCATCAAGAAAATTTGAAACATAGTCATGCCTCATTTTATTGCACTTCGAAAATATTGTATTTCTTACATATTAAAGGTTTTTGGCAACTGTGTATTGTCAGATGAGGGTTAACATTTTTTAGCAATAAGTGTATTTTATTATTTTTAATTAATTTTAATAATATTAAATAGATTTAATTTAATGATTCATTTTAATTAAGGTATGTACATTGTTTTTTTAAGACATAATGCCTACTTAATAGACTACCATATAGTATAGATATAACTTTTACATGCGCCAAAAAACCAAAGAATTTATGTGACTTGATTTATTGCGGTGATCTGGAACCAAACATGCAGTATCTCTGAGGTATGCCTGTACTAGATTGTTCCATCACAGGACTGCAAAGGACGATATGACAAAAAGTGCCAGTAGGTCAATTAATGTCAGCGGCTAAAAAAAAAGAGTCAGTGACTCATTAGAAAAGTCTTACCTGACTTTTGTTTCACCCACCTGGTCTCCACAGCAAATAGGAACAGAGCTGCATGTTTATTTCCTTTTGCACAGCCTTCAACAAAAGTGCCTACCAGGAATTCCCTGGCAGTCCAGAGGACCCTGTGCTCTCACTGCTGAGGACCAGGGTTCAATCCCTGGTCAGATTACAAAAATCCCGCAAATTGCGTAGCATGGCCCAAAAAAACAGTACTCAGCCAAACCCCTTCAAGTCACTTGCCAAAAAGTACAGTGACAGTGTCTTTCGAAAAGTGCCGCTTGATTTGGTTTTTCTCTCTCCATCTTAAGCCCCTCTAGCCTGAACTTAAGCTGTTTCTTCTTTTCCACTTTCCATGAATATGGAAAAGTTCCCTCTGATTATAAGAGAGGATGAGATCAAGATTTTCTCATGAAAACCTTTTGTAGACTTAAAACCAGAATCAAATTGGGCCTTATCTTCTCTACTGGAGGCTAAACAGCCATGTTTTCTTTTAGTTCACTATTAAAACATATTTTCTGTTGCTTGAATCACATTGCTCATGCTTTTCTTTCTTTTAGGTCTTTCTCCTTCTCAACAATGACCCAAACTGTGCTTAGTCTGCTAATAGGAATCCAACTAAAGCAGTTTAAGGGCAGAATAACTTCAGATATTTTCATTCATTCATTAACATTTATTGAATGTTTGCCCCATGTCAGGCACTGTGCTAGGGGTAGGGGACCCAGAGGTGAATCAGACAGTCTCTGCCCTGCGGCTAGTTCACAGTCTAGGGGGAGATGTGCAATAAAATGCTACAGGTACTGTGATTGAGTTATGCACAGGTGTGGGAAGCTGGAAACTGTTCAGTGAAGTTAGGTAGAAACTGTCCATTTTGCCTGGGCTATAGATGAGGACTTCTGTCAGTTCAGTTCAGTCGCTCAGTCATGTCCAACTCTTTGCGACCCCATGAATCGCAGCACGCCAGGCCTCCCTGTCCATCACCAACTCCCGGAGTTCACTCAGACTCACGTCCATCGAGTCAGTGATGCCAGCCAGCCATCTCATCCTCTGTCGTCCCCTTCTCCTCCTGCCCCCAATCCCTCCCAGCATCAGAGTCTTTTCCAAGGAGTCAACTGTTCACATGAGGTGGCCAAAGTACTGGAGTTTCAGCTTTAGCATCATTCCTTCCAAAGAAATCCCAGGGCTGATCTCCTTCAGAATGGACTGGTTGGATCTCCTTGCAGTCCAAGGGACTCTCAAGAGTCTTCTCCAACACCACAGTTCAAAAGCATCAATTCTTCGGCGCTCAGCTTTCTTCACAGTCCAACTCTCACATCCATACATGACCAAGGAAAAACCATAGCCTTGACTAGACAGACCTTTGTTGGCAAAGGAATGTCTCTGCTTTTGAATATGCTATCTAGGTTGGTCATAACTTTTCTTCCAAGGAGTAAGCGTCTTTTAATTTCATGGCTGCAGTCACCATCTCCAGTGATTTTGGAGCCTCCCCCAAAAAAGTCTGACATTGTTTCCAATGTTTCCCCATCTATTTCCCATGAAGGGATGGGACCAGATGCCATGATCTTTGTTTTCTGAACGTTGAGCTTTAAGCCAACTTTTTCACTCTCCTCTTTCAGTTTCATCAAGAAGCTTTTTAGTTCCTCTTCACTTTCTGCCATAAGGGTGGTGTCATCTGCATATCTGAGCATATTGATATTTCTCCTGGCAATCTTGATTCCCACTTGTGCTTCTTTCAGCCCAGCGTTTCTCTTGATGTACTCTGCATATAAATTAAATAAGCAGGGTGACAATATACAGCCTTGATGTACTCCTTTTCCTATTTGGAACCAGTCTGTTGTTCCATGTCCAGTTCTAACTGTTGCTTCCTGACCTGCATATATGTTTCTCAAGAGGCAGGTCAGGTGGTCTGGTATTCCCATCTCTTTCAGAATTTTTCAGTAGAGGAGTCGTAAGATGTAATGCCGAAAGGGTGGTCTAGGGCAAGATTGTGGAGGCCCTGAGTAACAGCATGGGAGCTTGGTCATTCCAGAGGTAGTAAATACCCATTAGAAGTGTTGGAACAGGAAAGTGCCAGGCTCAAATCTGGCTTTTCGGATCAAGGACAGAGATACCACAAGCTTATCTGTCTTATCTGCGCCCGGACTGATGTTTTATGAGGGGAAATGTCTTATTTGTGTACTTGGTTCTTTTTCCTCTAAAGCTTCTATAGAGAGACTAGTTTTTGAACTCTGAAAAAAATTCATTCTCTGTACAGCAGAAAATTCATGAATAATTGAGAGAGAGTTGGGTGCTTGACCTGTGTAAGATCCGGTGGCAGGGCAGTCTGTGAGATTTGGCCCGGTCACATTTCACTCTTTCCCAGATGTATACCAGGAAGAGGTGCGGGAATGAGAAGAGGGTTCCAGGGCTCTTCTGGATATTTCATATGGAATGCTAAGAAGATTCAGGTAGTATGAGAGTCAGAAGTTCTTTCTGAGGAGAAAAAGAGGCCCACTGGAATTTGGTATGGTATCAGAAGGAATCAGGGCCAACCGGGCACTCAGAATCCTGGGTCATGTGTCTGAAAACCTCCAAATACTGTCTCTGCCTTTGTTCTCTGCTCTCAGTTTGTTCTCTTCTGCTGCCCAGTTGTGGTTTACGGAGTGGCTGGATTGCTTTCCAGAGTCACAGCTGATCTGAGGAAGCCATATCCCAAGCTAGAGTAACAATTACTATTTATTGAGTGCATACTATAAACCAGGCATTGTGCCATGAACTTGATACAGATTAGCTCATTCTCACAAAATCCCTGTCAGGTAGATGTTATTGCTCCCTTTTGATAGATGACAACAGTGAAACACAAGAGAGGTTAAATATTATGTCCAGGGTTACCTCATTATTA
The DNA here is from genome assembly GCF_023091745.1 of Budorcas taxicolor. NCBI lineage: Eukaryota > Metazoa > Chordata > Mammalia > Artiodactyla > Bovidae > Budorcas > Budorcas taxicolor. The sequence goes on from NC_068912.1 coordinate 99,738,241, forward strand.
CACGATAAGGCTAGACTCTGAATCTAGGCCCTAATGACTCAAAAGCCCACTCACGTTCTCTCTCCCCAGCCCTGAGCGGCTCCAAACAGAATAACATGAAAGTCCATAAAGGAATTGTGAAGACTGTTTTTACTTAGATCTACTAGAGGTAGAAATGAACAGAAGTGTGTGTGTGTGTGTGTGTGTGTGTGTGTGTGTGTGTGTGTGTGTAGAAGGATGGAGTTGGTGAAGAAAGGAAAGCTGGGGCAAACTATGGCCTACAGTCCATATCTGGCTCCACTTGTTTTTGTCTGGACTGCAAGCCATTTACATTTTTTAATGGTTGGGGAAAAGTTCAAGAGAAAATTAATATTTTGTGATACAAAAATCATATAAAATTAAAACTTCAGCATCCATAAATAAAGTCTTACTGAAATATAGCCACGCTCACTCATTTTCACATCATCTCTGGCTTCTTTTGCTCTGCAAAGGCAAAATTGAGTAGTTGTTGTGACAGAGGCCATGTGACACACAAAGTATAAAATATTGACTCTGGCCTTTTACAGAGAAAAATGGCCAACCCCTACTATAGGCAACAAGAAGGGACCAAGAGATTCAAGCCTATGGCAAGGCTGAAAGCAAAGAGTTAAAAGTCAAGGGTGTTCAAGGTTGTCCCTGGAAGCATTGTGCCCATAGGGAGAGGGAACATAACCTGAGCTTTTGTAGACCTTGGAAATAGTTTCCGTGGGCCACAGAGATTTGTTTGGGAATAAAATGCACAATAGGAAGGATTATTCTATGTGTTAATGTTCTCTTCTGAATAATAAATATTTTATGGATGAAATAATTCATTCAGATATTAACTGGAGCCCTTTTTAATGCCAGATACTACATTCAGTTCAGTTCAGTCGCTCAGTCGTGTCTGACTCTTTGCGACCCCATGAATCACAGCACACCAGGCCTCCCTGTCCATCACCAACTCCCGGAGTTCACTCAGACTCACGTCCATCGAGTCAGTGATGCCAGCCAGCCATCTCATCCTCTGTCGTCCCCTTCTCCTCCTGCCCCCAATCCCTCCCAGCATCAGAGTCTTTTCCAAGGAGTCAACTGTTCACATGAGGTGGCCAAAGTACTGGAGTTTCAGCTTTAGCATCATTCCTTCCAAAGAAATCCCAGGGCTGATCTCCTTCAGAATGGACTGGTTGGATCTCCTTGCAGTCCAAGGGACTCTCAAGAGTCTTCTCCAACACCACAGTTCAAAAGCATCAATTCTTCGGCGCTCAGCTTTCTTCACAGTCCAACTCTCACATCCATACATGACCAAGGAAAAACCATAGCCTTGACTAGATGGACCTTTGTTGCAAAGTAATGTCTCTGCTTTTGAATATGCTATCTAGATTGGTCATAACTTTTCTTCCAAGGAGTAAGCGTCTTTTAATTTCATGGCTGCAGTCACCATCTCCAGTGATTTTGGAGCCCAAAAAAATAAAGTCTGACATTGTTTCCACTGTTTCCCCATCTATTTCCCATGAAGGGATGGGACCAGATGCCATGATCTTCGTTTTCTGAATGTTGAGCTTTAAGCCAACTTTTTCACTCTCTTCTTTCACTTTCATCAAGAGGCTTTTTAGCTCCTCTTCACTTTCTGCCATAAGGGTGGTGTCATCTGCATATCTGAGGTTATTGATATTTCTCCCGGCAATCTTGATTCTAACTTGTGCTTCTTCCAGCCCAGCGTTTCTCATGATGTACTCTGCATATAAGTTAAATAAGCAGGGTGACAATATACAGCCTTGACGTACTCCTTTTCCTATTTGGAACCAGTTTGTTGTTCCATGTCCCCTTGTAACTGTTGCTTCCTGACCTGCATATATGTTTCTCAAGAGGCAGGTCAGGTGATCAATGCTGGAAATACAAAGATGAAAAAGATACATCCTTGCCTTTGAGGCGCTTATGGCCTCATGGGAGAGCCACCTGTGCATGAGGGGAGCCAACTCTAAGTATTACAATAGTAGATGTGCTTTCAATTCAATGTTGAATGAAGTAGAAAAAAAGTTAGGGACTATTCCTGTAATTTGTGGGACTGCTCTCAGTAATTTATAATGGGCCTGGAAGGATGAATGGGTGTTATTTTTCAAGGAACTACATACCAGGCTGAAGGAGAGCCTGAACGTAGTAATAGTTGGAGCTTATGAGGTTGGAAGAGAAAGTAACATTAGAAATGATTTAAAGGTTCTGTGGCTGAGTGACTGGCAGGGTGATAATGCGATAGAGAAAAAGAGAAAGGAGGAAGGAGGTGGTAGCTGGGAGTTAGGGACAAGTCCAGTTTGGGACATGTGATTTGAGGTAATGATGAAACACATCCGGCTTCCAGTTAAGAAAACACTTTAGAAATGTTAGCACTACACTTTCAGAGCTTTTCTGTTGGGAAAAGGGGAAGTACATACTCATTGCATAGAGAAACTGACAAATCAACCTTGGCAGCTGATAAGTGGCACCATGAGATTAAAAATAGCAGTGGACGTTTGGAAAATGAAATCATCAGATGGAAAACCAGCAATAACTAGGCAATTGGCAGAAAACCTTGTTCCTGTTCGTGCCACCTGCCGTTCTCAGCATCTACTTTTCCTTTCTGACTCTTGCCTCCCCACTGTGAGTCTTAGACCTGACCACTGGGAGATGGACCCAGAGTTCATTCATCTCCAAATAAGTGGACAACAGAGCAGTGGCAGCCTTTACCTTCTGCCTGAGGCTGTTCAGGGAACAAAGGTGTCCATATCTGTTATCCAGGTCCAGTTACTTCTTTTGGGGTCTGGAATGCCACAGTGGAAGCATAATTTGAAAACTTTAACCCAGACACTTGTTAAGTCAAAGCTTTGTGTCAGCATTTTAAATGCTCCAATGCCTGATTTTAAAGACTGGGGAAATCTCTGATTGCCTTGTGATTACCTACTTACTGGTATAACACAGATTTAGGGAATACAGGCTGATCTTTATCTTCTCTGGTCATTAAGTCAATATTTTTACATCCTTTCCATTTCTGCTTTCTGAAGGTTTTCATGCCAGATATGATGAAGCAGAGGCCGATGGAGAACTGAATAATGTCTGCTGTGCACAGAGGCCATTGAAACCTTTCCTGTAGCTGGAAAACAGCAGCCCCCTGACAGAAGCATTATTGCATTTGAAGTTTCAAGTTGACAGAGGATTCGCTTCACAGAGTTGGGCAGACCTATAGGTAAGATTGGATGCCCATTTTACTTAACTTTAGAAAAAAATTTGTTACATTTTGGCCACACTGGATGGTTCATAGGCTCTTAGTTCCCCAACCAATGATCGAACCTGTGTCCCCTGCATTGGAAACTCAGTCTTAACCACTGGGCCTCCAGGGAAGTCCCTTACTTAACACTTCAGATTGCATCAGGTTGAAATTACAGATTTCCCTTCTGTCTGAAAGTAGAACCTTCTGGTGAAACCTTCCTTAAGCTGAAATGGTGGTAAGCAATTATCTTAGGACACATCTTGCTAATGGATGCACAAAATAAATGGAGATCAAGCACAGATGCTCACAGACAGAGTTCCAGGCTCCATGAGCTAGATGCTGAGTGTCGTTCCTAGGGAAGGAGTTCAGTGGTACCACTCTGCTCACGGTGCATGCTGCCATTATAACATTCAAGATGTGCTGAACTACGTTTTCACTTTTCATCCTTTCTCATAAAAAGGAAAACCTTCTTAGTATTTCTTGAAAATGAGTACATACTAAGAAAGGTCTTTCATAAAAGCAAAATTGCATAAAGAGAACTTTCCATAAGCGGTGTAGATCTGTATCTGATATTGCCAGAGGAAGGAGTAAGTCAGAGACTTCAGTGTTCAGCTGGGCAACTGGGATTCACTGGGCTCCTTGGCACCCCTGAGACAGTTACTAAACAGGGAGAAGCACAAGAAGAAAATGGCAGAGAGGGTCATAAGGAAAACCATGCAGTAAATAAATCATTTATTCCCTAAAGGTAAAACAACTGTATCATGACAAAACAAAATCAAATACGACAGAACTATAAAAAATAAAATTCCGAACCCACTTAATTTCATTCTCCCCAAGTAACTGCTGTTAATAATGTTTTGAAATGTATCTTTTCAGGTTTTTAAAATAAATGTAACGTATCTGAGGACTTTTTGAAGGGTTCTGTATGACTTGCTGACCTGAGGTCTCCTCATGCCTCACAGTTATAACAGTGCCTCATTTGCTGGTTGGTTTAGCTGTGGGCTAGGTGAGAATGGCTTTAGCCTGACCTGTGAGTTTTCCTACTTTGCTGCTATGTCACCCTCCTTTGGCTGAAGCTTGCCAGGGACACAGACTTCCCTTGCTTCCCACCCCCAGCGAGCTGCCCTTGGTGGGTTCTCCCCTTCTTTGATGGCACTGCTGTTCTGACGTTACCCGACTTTGACTAGGTAACATATATTGAGGTAACCGTCTGTGCCTGGTTCCATACAAGGCAGTGGGGACGGAGAGAAATTAGGTCCCATGCCTTCCTTTGAGGAGGGTAGTGGTCTCTGACTTCTCCATCTCCAGTCACTGGGCAGGATCAGGACCAGCTTTGCCTCTGTGGCTTCACTCCCTCTCCCCGTAATACCCCCCACCTCTTTTTCTTCCTTTCTGTCCCCACCTCAGCTACACACCTTCCCTACTCTCCTCCAGGTTACCTCAGCATCACTCTGCCCTCCAGTCCCCCTCCAGCCTACAGTTTGTTCTGCCATCACAGCCAGTTTGATGGCCCTAAAGCAGCGGTCCCCAATCTTTTTGGCACCAGGGACCGATTTCTTGGAAGACAGTTTTTCCGTGGACTGGGGATTGGGGGGTGGTTTAGCGATGATTCAGGTGCATTACACATCTGTTGTATACTTTATTTCTAATCTAATGCTGCCACTGATCTAACAGAAGGCCTGGAGTTTGGGGGCCCCTGTCCTAAAGCACAGCTCCAGGGGTGGCCAGTGCCTCCCCATTGCCTAGAACAGTGGTTCACAAATGTGTTTTGCAGACCCTGGGGAGCCCTGAAAACCTTTCAGGGTATCTACAAGGTCAAAGGGTCTCTACAAGGTTTTCATAATAGTGCCAAGATGCTGTTTGTTGTTGCAGAGCAACAACAGGCAAACTGCTGGTGCCTTAGCATAAATCCTGGCAGTGGCCCTGAACTGTACTTGCAGTCATTGTATTCTTTACCACTACACACTTAGAGTTTTGTTTTAAATACCATGTTTATTTAAATCTGTCCTTGATGAGGCAGTAGAAATCATTAATGGTACTGAATCTCCTTGAGTACACAACTTTTTAATATTCCATATGACACAGTGAGAATGTTCAAAGCTCTCCTGCTGTATATCAAAGCACAGCACTTGTATTGAGGAAAAGCACTTGTGAGATTGTTTGTGAATTGCAAGCTGAACTAGCCACTCTTTTCATTTTTTCATGAAAGAATAAATGACTAAAGGTTGGTGAGGCTGGAACGTAGATGGGCACCAGATGTTGAAGGACCTTGTGGGCTGTATTAATAAGTTTGGGTGAGCTGACTTTGGCTTTTTATACTGTCCTGCTCACACAAATCCAGTCCTTTACTCCTGCTTGCTATTTTTTTTTAAATTGAGGCATAATCAACATACAACATTTTATTAGTTTCAGATGTACAACATAATGATTTGATATTTGTGAAACGATCACCACAGTAAGTCTCATTAACATCTATCATTGTACACAGTTACAGAATTTTTGTGTGTGATGAGAATTTTAAAGGCCTACTCTTAGCAACTTTCAAACAGACCATACAGTATTATTAATATAGTTGTCCTATGTTGTCTGTTAGTCGCTCAGTCATGTCCGACTCTTTGTGACCCCATGTACTGTAGCCTACCGGGCTTCTCTGTCTATGGAATTCTCCAGGCAAGAATACTGAAATGGGTTGCCATTTCCTTCTCCAGGGGATCTTCCCAACCCAGGGATCAAACTCGGCTCTTCAGCATTGCAGGCAGACTCTTTACCAACTGAACCACCCGGGAAGCCCTTATAATTGCCATGCTGCACATTCTATCCCATGACTTACTTATTTTATGACTAGAATTTTGTACCTTTTTACTCCTCGTACCCCCAATTTCACCCACCCTTTACTTGCCACCTCTAGCAATGAGCAGTCTGTTCTCTTTTTTAAGATTTCACATATAAGTTACATTCACTGATCACATAGTATTTGTCTTTGTCTGACTTATTTCACTTAGCCCAATACCCTCAAGGACCATCCATATCATTGCAGATTGCAAGATGTCATTCTTTTTTATGGCTGAATACTATTCTACTGTGTGTATATATGTGTGTGTGTGTGTGTATCTCATGCTCTTTTATCTGCCTATCCATCAGTGATACTTACATTGTTTCCATATCTTGGCTGTTGTCAATAATGCTGCTGTGAGCATGAGGGAGCAGGTATCTTTTCAGGTTAATATTTTCATTTTCTTCAGAAAAATACCCAGGTATGGTCATATGGCAGTTCTCTTTTCCTGTTTACCATTTCTTAAGTACACATTCCCTTTACCCGCCCCACCTTTCCTGTTCTCATTCCTTTCGCCAGGTGATGCAGTGACAGCTCTGAAGGCTACACATGAGCCCAGAATCAGAACAGAGGAAGAAGATGGTCCTGAAACTAGACCTTTTGCCCCTGGGAATCTTACCATCCCCACCCTGTTTGAGGCCTGTTGTAACCCCACTGGCGCCTTAGTGGGCCTCATTGTAGTTGAGTGGTAGGCTGCAGTCTGCATAATGCCGCCCAGCCTCGCTGCACTCTGGACTCTGGGGCAAACCTGTGAAATACTGTCAACCCTTGGAATCACATTCACAGGCTGTCCTTTGATCAGGACAGGCTGATTTCACAAGGTGCTCCTTTCATCCATCATGTGTTAAATTTGACTTCCATTGGAGTGTGCCCTTTCCTTGATCTTGTCCCCTACATGATACCACCAGAAACCAAATCAGCCAGCTAATCAGTCAGACAGAAGAACACAGTAGCCTTGTCCTGATATCAGAACTGCCATGGAATAATGTAGTTGGACTGGCTGGTAACTCATCCTGTAACAGGCCAAAACACAAAATACAAAACTGCCTCAGAGCAAGGGAGAGGAAACTTCTGGGTAGTTAGATTTTAGATTAATAGTGATGATGTGGTGAGTCATGACCTTGTTTTATGTAAGCTAGAGCCGCCCAGTGTTTTTGACATCATAGTACACAGGAAACGTGATGTTGTTCAGCTGGTGAGAGGATCAGTAGCTCACAGCACATCGGAGGGAAGACTCCATGCTGAGGTTTCTACATAAAAGCATTCTTGTCTGGTGCCTGGCTAACTATGGCTGCTTGTCCCCTTCTGCCTTTCTGCATTCATGTTTAAATATACTGTAATAGTTAAAAGCTTGAATTCTGAGCCAGACTCTCTAGATATAAATCCCAGCTCTGCCACTTACTAGCAGTATAATTGTGGCAGATTACTTAATCTGTTTGTACCCAGTTTCTTCATCTGTAAAATGTGTATAATAATTATACTTACCTTATAGAGTTCTAACAATTGAGTAAGTCAGTTTATGTAAACTGTGGTATTTGTAGAATGCTTAGAACTTTGCCTGGCGTGTGGTAAGCATCAAGTCAGTGTGGCGTGTGTACTGCTACCGCTACTGTTACTACTGCTTCAGAGAAGTAAATGTTCCAGGCCAGGCTCCCCAGCTCCTCTTCCCTGCCTCATCCTCTGCCCAGATTCCTTAGTCCCAGCCTCTTCCTTAGGAGTGTCCATCGCCCTTCCTTTCATTTCCTCGACTTCCTTTCATTTTCTTAGTTCTCCATTTGTTTGGGGGCCCTTAGCCAGCTGATGACTGAGAAGACAGCTGAATGGATAATTATCCTCAGCAGCTTACGGTCACCACTTCATTCTCTAGAAAGCTCCAGTGACTAAGGGAACTCCTCTCACAGGTTGGAAAGTGAATTATAGACCTTAACAAGAATTCTAGGGTAGATGGGAGAGGAGCGTGAACTAAGTTTGCCAAGCCGACTTAGCTAGCAAAATCATGTTCTTGGGGAAGAATGATCATCTTTGGTGCCACGTACCAGATGTTCGTGCTGGTTGGTTCTCTCTAAGCTCTACCGAAAGGTGGCGAACAGATCTGGTGCCTTTGGGGGCAGTGTGGCTCCTAAGACTTCGTGGAGAAATGACACAGTTCTGTCAGAAGCTGGGCCTTGAGGCCAGCTTGTGGGCTGAACAGTGGATGGGTACTTGCATGTCAGGAATATCTGTGGCTCTTGTAGTTCTACGGGGTAAGCCCCCTTAACCCATTTGTGCTCTGTGAGTTCTCTGGGCCCTCTCCACATGCAGGAGCCAGGTTGGTGGTTGGATCATATCTTTAACACCTACTACACTTCCACTTGATAATGGAAGTGGATAAATAAAGAAAGGAGACTATGCATCCCTCCTCTTATTTTAATGGAGAAAGCAAGATAAACTTATGCCGAGACATAGAAACACATAAACTGGTGGTGGTGATGATACTTTGATGCTGAGACAGCGTATGATCTGCGTCTGCTCACCCCTTCAACTAGCTTATCACCACTTCCCCACATCCTCTGCATTCCAGCCAGCCTGAACAACTTACATGGCACCAGCCGGCCACGCGGCCTCTTCTGCAGGCCTTAGCACGTGTACCTCCTCTCTCTCTCTCCCCAGCCCCCGCCTGGCTGGTTCCTGCTCATCCTTCAGGTGTCAGCTTAGCTGTCCCTTCCTCTAGTGACCAAACTGAGATGAATGCCTGTCTTTTGCTCCACAGCACCTGGTACTCCCCTGTCGTAGTACTTATCCCACTGAATTGAAATGGTTTTAAATTCCAGTGGATTTAAATTCCATCAGGGTAGAGACTGTGTCTTCTCTTGTGTTCTCAGTGTCTAGCGCTGGACAGCCAGTAGGTGCCCAATAAATATAGTATTTGTTGAATTAATAAGTCAGCAGTGCTTCCACTTCTTGTTTTTCATTTGATCCTCACAAAATTCTTGTTGATGTAGAGAGCCGGGGGTCTTACTCTGGCCTTATTTTGTATATAAAGAAACTGATCCTCAGAGAAGCGAAGCAATTTACCAAAGCTCACACAATGTGAAGAGCCAGGACTTAAAAGGGTGTATCTCAGACACAGGTGTTCAATGCATTATTTTAGAGTTGTTTTTTTTTTTTCACAAAGTTTTTCCTTTTAAAAAAATAGTATTTATAAAGATAAAAATTAAAATGGTATTTGTTGTTTTTCATAATTACAAAAATGATATATTCGAGGCACCAGAATTCTTGAAATGTTTTTCTTCCTCTGTCTAATGTTGAATTTCAGTATAAAGAAATCTAGGTATAATTTGTAAAGCTGTACAGACTAAATTCAAATGTATGTTAGAGAAATATTATTGTATATTTTGTTGAAAAATAAAAACTTGACTGAAACAGTAATAGCACTAAATAAAATAGTAAACATCATTGATACCATTTGGAGAATACTGAAAAATATAAAGAAAATAAAAATCACCCCATCACACAGAGAAAACTGCTATAGACCAGACGTAACCTGGACTTGAAAGGGCAGCACTGAGTAGATAATTTAGCTTCCCTCATGACTCAGATAGCAAAGAATCTGCCCATGATGCAGGAGAGCTGGGTTCAAATGCTGGGTTGAGAAGATCTCCTAGAGAAGGGAGTGGCAACCCACTCCAGTATTCTTGCTTGGAGAATCCCATGGACAGAGGAGCCTGGCAGGCTCATAGAGTCACAAAAAATCAGACACAACTGAGCAGCTAGCACACACAGATAATTTAACCTCTGAGCCTCAGTTTCCTCACTTGAAATATGGTGAAGTGCTTACCTTTGGCGATTATTGCGAGAGTTAGAGATAATGTATGTGAAATACCTGTGCTTGGTGCATCGTCAACACTCTTTCAGATTGTCATAGTTTAACACTTGTATGTATTTCTGTCTAGTCTTTCTCCTCTGTGTATGTGCATACAGACTTGTGCATACACGTGGTTTTTGAAACACCTCTATCTTATGTAAAACACTGGATCCTCACAGCATTGCTGGAAAGGGCAGGTATTATTCTTAAGCCTAATCTGTAGATGAGGAAACTGGCACTTTGAAGAGGCAAAGTAACTTGGTCTTGGTGCTACATCTGGTAATATCTGAACTGAACTGTTACTAGGTCTCCTGATGCCAAGCCCACACGCCTTTCCTGTCAGCAGTGTGCTTCCTCTCCAGCTCCACCTCCACTGGTACATGAGCAGTGGACCCCTAAGCCTCGCCCAAGAGGAAAGCAAGGGCTGGGGGCAGTGAAGTGCTAGCTGAGGTCTGTCTTCAGGCATGAAGGAAGTGCTGGCACATCAGCTGATCCTGTAGCAGAGACAAGGCTTCTTGCTAGAAAGTTAAGGGCCTTTCAGTCAGGGGGCTTTGTTGAGAGGGAGTGTTTCAGGGAACTCAGTGAATGGATTCTCTGTGCTGCCTACAGGGCAAAGGTGTCCCTGTATTTCTTTCAGTGTGTGCACTTGGCACGTAGAGGGCCTGGTGACAGGCCTGCACCTAAGCCCAAGGGTGTATGTCCTCTCCTGTCATTTTTACTTCAGTACACATTTTCTGAAGCCTGGTATGCATCTGACTGCACCATGATTTACTTAGAAGACACAGGGGTGAGCAGGTGAAGACAGCTCTGGCCTTTAGGACGCTGGAGAGAGCTCAAGGCCCAGTAGCCCCGGTGCTCTAGCATTAGTGCCAGCAGGGTGTTTGGAAGCAGTGGCTGGAGGACCCTACACAGTACAGTACAGGAATCTCTTTGCATAGATTTCCAAAGTATTTGTGAAGACCTTAAGTTATTATAAGAGAGAGGAGACTTTTGAGCTGGGCTTTGATGGCTGAGAGGAGTTCTTAGGCCAAGGAAAGGAGGTGAGCCAAGGACCAGCTTGATTGTGGAGCCTCGCACCCTGAGGAAGCCTTTATCAAATGATTACACACATAATAAACGAAGGTCCCAAGAGAGTGCATGGACAGTCTCCAGGTAAAGAGCTTTCAGCCCTTTGGTAAGATGACACATCCCCATCCCACTTCCTGCCCCACCCACCCCCCACTGTAAACAGGGAAGTTAAATATGTTTTTTCACTTCACTGCCTTCCTGCATTTTTTTCTTCCTAGTTTCAAAAACAACTCTCCTTCAACAAGTTCTGTTTCCAGGGAAAGTCTTAACCATCTGTCCCTTCTGGCATACCCTCTTCCCTTGGAATCCATGCAGAATAGACCAGGTACTCTATCTTTTTGTGTGTGAAGCCATAAAATCTTATATCGCATGTGTGGCAGTGCTCAGAGGTATGCTGCTTCCACGAGAGGCTCCCTCAGCCCTGCTGTGGTGAAAACCAAGTATAAATTGCGACTAACAGGGTTTTCTAGCTAGAGTCATAAGTATGTCTGAGCGTCCCCCGTGAACCATAATGCCGCCAGCTCTCTTGCTGTGCCTCTCCATTGCTGCCTTTGGGCTGTTTTGCTTGTCCTTCAGCCCTCCTTCAGAGCGTGGACAGGGGAAGGAAAAAGAGAAGTGAATCCCAGATCTGTCCACTCTGCACTTGGCTCACAGTGCTAGTGAGAAAATAGATGTGGGGCCAGGTGGGAGGGGGCTTGCCACTGGACTGCGCACAAGGGCAGGGCAAGAGGGACAGTGGTCCCTCCTCAGCCTGCTGTCCCCTTGCCCAGTGTCCCCTTCCTGGGGTCTTGAAGACAAGTGACCCTGTGTTTTATTTCTGTAGAATTTCTTACTATGTTGGGCGTCTCTTTTTCTTTTAGTCTCCCTTTGGGAGGATGGATCTTGGGGTGCTAATGTTTAAGTTCGGTTCTTTGAATTCATAGCATGTTGCAGTCCCCAGATACATCTTGTGCTTAAAGCTGTCAGCTAGAGTAGTAGAGATCCTTTGTGGATTCCTTTTCTTCACGTGCTCATCTGTACTCTAAAATGGAAATGAAAGTCTGCTGTCCGCGGATCCTAAAAACGGAAGGGAAGGAAGAATGCACCTCCATTGAGCTGTCAGACACTTGGCTGCTTACCCAGGTTTTTCTGGATTGTGCTATTGAAACGTGCCATTGTTCTGTGTGCTTTCTCCCAGTGGCTGTTGCATACTTGCTTCTGAGAACAATGTACAGTAGCTATGCCTAGGCTCTAATCTGTCTTCCTGAGCAGACTTGCCAATTTTCTGATCGTGTTCAGCTGGGGTCCTCTGAGTAGAGAGTAGGCCTTTCCCCTCAGTGGGCAAAGAGCCAGCTTCCACTTCAAAATCTCAGAAAAAAAAAAGAAAGAAATCCAGCAACCCAAGCCTGTGTTTACTGAAGGTTGGTCTAAAAGTCTCTCACATTGTATACCCCATCAGCACTCGAGCGCCTCTATTTTAGAAGGATGTAAAGGTTTAATCACCCTGGTGGGGATTTAGACCCAGAGACTTCAGAGAAATCTTATTATTTCTAACTGCAGGCAAAGGGTATTAAGGCTCCACTCTGGATCAAGGGCATGACATGTTCTATAAGTAATTTATCTTTAACAGGGGAAGGCCCTTACTAGAGTGTCTTAGAAACAGGACTGTGATTGGCCACTGGTTCATTATTCCTCCTTTTCTCTTTCCCCCTCTCAGTCTCCTGCTTTATTTTCTCTGGCCGTACCCTTTTCTGTCCAGTGTCTAAATGTCTGCCTCACAAATCCTCCCTTTAAGGTGGGGAGCCAGGTGCCTTCCAGGGAGAGATAATAATGTTTTTGTAAAATAACTGAATCCAGCAACACGGCATAGACCTGTTAACGGCAGACTTCTGAGTGGACCCTACCTGCATCCTCTGAAATAAGGAGCTAAGGAGGGAGAGTGTGCCTCACAGGCCCTCAAGTCTATGCTCTTGGACATGAAGGAATTTAGGGCCACCCTCAAACCAAACCCCTGCCCTGTTGTACTTCACAGAAGCAGTCTCCACTGAGGACCTTTTGAATCCTTTGCACATCCGCAGGGGTGTTACTGAACATGTCATTTCATTTGTATGGACTGCCCTCTCAAACCCATCTCCATTTCTGCTTAGCTCGCTGGGTCCTACCTTTCTGGTGCTGAGGCTGGAAGATGTCACAGGTAGGATTCTGCTTAAGGATTCATTGCTCAGTTTGGTGGCACATCTCAATCCATGTGCTAATGAGCTTGGTTTCAGCAGGCTTCTGCTATCCACTTTTAATCTAGCCCATCTGTCTGAATTCCTTTCCACAGTTAATGATCTCCTATAATGGTTCGCCTTTAGTTTTGCCTCCTGGGTCAAAACAGATCAATAGTCCTCATAGATATTTAAAAGCCATGAGTGTAAAGCTCCTGGGTCTCCCCCCTCCTCTTTCTTCTGGGTGAACTTATAGCTTGATCAGTCCAGTGATATTTCCGATCCATCTCCTCTCTTCTCCCAGAGATGGGTAGCAGTGAACCCGTTCCCATTGCAGAAAGTGACAAGAGGAAGAAGAAGAAGCGGAAGGCCCGGGCCACTGATTCCTTGCCAGGAAAGTTTGAAGGTTGGTCACTCTCTTTGATCTCTTAGAGCTGGGTCGTTGACTCCCCAGGTATACCAGCATCCTGGAAGCCCTGAGTATAGATCTCAGAGCCAGCTTCATGTTTCTCCATGTGATAGGCACGGAAGATAGGAGTGAGAGACATGAGCATAAAGAAAAAGCCACGTGAGGACACAGCAAGAAGGTGGTGTCTGTAAGCCTCATAGACCCCAAATCTGGCAGCACCTCGAATCTTGGACTTATGGCCTCCAGAACTGTGCAAAAATGCATTTCTATGGTCTAAGCCACCCAGTCGGTGGTATCTAGATATGGCAGCGCTAGCTAATACACTTTTAAGCTGAGAAAATTTTTTTTAAAAGGCGAAGATGAGACGGTTTATAGAAAGGGGGTGACAGAGAGAGAGCACCAGGATGGGAAAAGCTCCCAGATGATGCACAGGCCTCCTCTGAATGGTCTGAGCCCTTCATCACGGAACAGAAAGGCAGCCTATCACAGTCGCATATGGAGCAAGGTCGCCTAGTATGTTTCAGCCCCTTTTCAGATGTAATCCTTCCCTCCGCTAGTCTTGGAGGAGCTGCTGAGAGGTGGAACAACCATGGCAGAAGAAGATGAAACATCAAAGGCTGTGGCTGCAAATGAAACTTAAATCTTCTAGGCAGTTCCTTGGCAGTCCACTGGTTAGGACTCCGCACTTTCACTACTATGGCCTGGTCCCTAGTTGGGGAACTAAGATCCTGCAGGCCATGTGGCATGGCCAGACCAGAAAAAAAAGAAAGAGACGTAAACCTTCTATCAGTAGAGAATTCAGCTCCTAGAGATTGCAGCTATTTGTGCTGGATGACTGACTCCATTTGAACAGTGCATGTTGTGTTCAGGGGACATGATCAGGTCATCAAACATTTTGAACACTGTGAGGCACTAGGCTCAGAGCTGGTCCTGCTATCACTGGGCACTAGATGGGATGAAGTGACTCATTGGACACACCTGCAAGTTTCAGTCATTATTCCTAGGAGTAACCAAGGAATGACGGAGTGACCCCCAGCATCTACTTTTGTTTCTTTCATTGTGAGACTTGAAATAGCTTCCCTGTATGGTCCCTCTTTCCAGCACTGCAGACATAACTAGTGAATTGATTGTTTTGTAGAGTGGTCCTAAAACAAACCCTTTGTAAGTCCTAAAACAAACCCTTTGGAATATTGGACTTCCAGCCACCAACCTGTCCTGACGTGTGCAGGGGCTACTATCCAAGTATCCATTGTGAGAGAAGCATGTCATTTAAAATACAAACAGCTGTAAGACCAAACAGTGATGGAACCAAGAAGGTGCTTAGTGTAAGGTTTTGTCTATTTGTGTTTAACAATAATGTGTGTATGGCAGAGAGGGTGAAGGTGGGGAATGAACAAAAGTCCCATGGGTTTTAGAATAGTTTCCAAATCAACAGGTCTTTCTCTTTCAATGAACAAGAGAGTATTTCCTGTTATTCACAGATGACTTGTGCAATTATGGAGTTTCTCATAACTAAGTGATAAAATCTAATTTCATGGTTAACAGTATTCTGCGGGTTTTAATGCTAGGCTACCTTTAAAGGAAAAAGGTGAAGAACAGTAGCCAAGGGAGGAAGAGGTCAGCTCAGCAGAGGCCTTGATGGAGCTGTGGCTTCCTTTGGAAGGGGTTCAGAGAGCTTGTGCTGTTCGTGAGCCTGGGAGATCACCTAAATATACTTTTGACCCAGGGCTATTGCTGTGTTAGAATCACTCTGACTCAGCACTCTAAAAACCTCGAGGCATCCGTTTGCATCTTACTTCTCTCTCCTGTTTCCTGTGGGCAACTGCTGGAAACTTCTCAGAAATCTCCAGTGACTTCCGCTATGTGTGGTATAAAATAAAGCAGTGCTTTATTCCCCTTTGTATCACCAGTTCCTAGCACTGGTCATGTGGTAGGTGCTCAACAAATGAGTGAGTGAATGAATGATGTCCAGTCAGATCGCATCCCTTCTGTGAGGATCCCCCAGATCCACTGAGCAGATTTAACCTTCCCCTTCCCCTTCCCCTGCTCTTTTTTTTCTTACTGTGTTTCATCCCTCTCTGGTTTATTCTGGGGTCACTTGTGTACATACCTGTCTGTCTTCCCCAGCAGACTGTGACTCTCAAAGGCCAGGGACTATATTTTATTCCTCACTCTGTCCCTATTGTGAGTCTGACAGGTTGTCTGGCACACAGTAGGTGCTTGGGAAGCATGTGCTGAATTGAACCCCCTTCACTGACCTCATCTCTAAAATGAGGAACAAGATCCTGCGATGAGACCTGCTTGTCGTGAAGCTGAGTCCCAAGGCAGCCGGCAGCACTAGTGGCCTTTCTCATCAATGAGCACTGCCGGGTCCTTGAGCACCTGCGCTGTCAGACTGGGGAAGCCAAGTGACACAGCTCTTCTTTCCTTCTCTGCAAAGGGGTGACTCATCTTGTTATGCTTCTCCTCCATTTCACCTCTAGATGTGTACAAGCTGACCTCTGAACTGCTGGGAGAGGGAGCCAATGCCAAAGTTCAAGTTGCCGTGAGCCTGCAGAATGGCAACGAGTATGCTGTCAAAGTGAGTGTCTCATCTAGATGCCAGAATTTACTTTGCAGATAGTGAGTCCCAGCTTGTCCTAAACCAGATACATTTTACATTTCACAGCATAGTGGCTTAATAAGAATGGGAGCTCCAAAGCTGTATTCACTGGATTCAGTGATTTCTCTACTTACTTGCTGTGTAACATTGGACAAGTTACTTAACCTTTCTGTCCTTCAGTTTCTTCACCTGTATAATGAGTGTAATAATAGAACTTATATGGTATTGTTGTGAGGTTTAAGTAAGTTAATATGTGTAAAGTGCTTAGGGCAATGCCTCTGGTGAATGAAGTCAGCTTCAGAAAACAGTCAGATTTGGAATTAGAAGACCTGTCTGAATCTCTTTTTTGACAAACTACTACTATTTCACTTGGGACAAGTCACTGAACCTCTTTGAGTCTCAGTTCTCACATTTCTAGAAGGAAGATAATTATACCAACCCTTCCAATCTCATGCAGTGGTTATGAAGATGGAAACAAAAATGAACTGGTAGAGGTAGAAACACTGCACAGTTTACAAGATGCTGTACAAGTGATGTACAACAGAGTGTTGACAAGGACTAAGTGCTCAGCTTTGGGGCACGAGAAGTATTTTCCTGCTATATGACCTCAGAGTGGCTTACCTTGCCCCTCTGCTCTTCTGTTTGCTGACGCTACATGAAAGAAGGGTTGGATCTAAAGCAGTGGTTCTCAAAGTGTGGTCCCTGCATTATCAGCATCAGCACAACTTGATGATCTGGGAACTTGTTAGAGACACAAATTATCTGACTCTATCCTAGACCTGCTGAATCAGAAACTTGGGGCAGGCCCCAGCAACGTTAATTTGAACCATCCAGGTGATTCTGGTGCACACCAAAGTTTTCAAGACATCTGCCTGAGCCAGCAGCTCTCATCGCTGCTTCAAATGGGTAAACCCAGCCAAACTGGCTTCTGAAAGACATGTTTCTCCTTTTAACCACATGGTCATAGTCCCAGATGGATTTATAAAGGAGAACACTTTTGCTAAGCCACAGCCCTTTTTGCTGGAGTGTTGCTTCATGTGGTAGCAAAAGCATTATCTTGATTCCTTGTTCTAAACAGATCAGTATAAATTTCAAGTAATTTTTTAGAATATGCCTAAGTGGGTAAATGTAAATGGATTGTCAAATATTTAATACATTTGTGGATGACAGAACTACTTCTTCAAGGCTGCCCTTCCTCCATGCTCCCTGGCATCTTTGGGCAAATATCAGACCTAGGCGGGGCAATGCTTCAGTTTCAGCAGTGCTGCCCATGTCTCACAGCTCTCCTGTTCTTTGAAAGTGCCCCAGATGTGGGCTACTTCTCCAGCCTGGCTCCACTATACTTGATTTTATTAGGGCTTTGCATAACAGCCATCCAACTGATGAATCCTAGAGTCTTACTCTTGGAATGGAATTTCAAGATAACCTGGTCCTCAGCCTCCCTTGTAACTCCTCATAGTTTTCCATGTTTTGCACACCCCTGCGATCTCTGGTAGCAAGAGCTGTTTGCCTCCTCAGAGAAAATCGTGCCATCCAGCTATGCTGGATAGTTGCCTGCTGGGAATTTCTTCCTAACTTTGATCTGCCTGATGAACGAACAAGCTGAATAGCTTCTGTGCCCCAGAACCACACCTCTCTGACAGCTCAGAACTGGAGTCCATCGGTTTACTAACCAACTTGGACTTATTTAGAAAATTACACTTGGTTGTAGATGTGCGTGCTGCTACATATTGGAGACACTTGAAGTGTCTTTGGTGACAGTCTTGGGATGAAGGACCCAGATGTCTGCCCACCCCACACATGGGACTGCCAGACAGTGCCAGCTCTGCAGAAGACTTGCTCACAGGCTCTACCCGCAGTGGTTTGGGGCTCTGGATGGGTCTACAGAGATGTGCAGAGTAAGCCAGTCCCCGCATAACCCCCTTGCTCATCTGTTGGCTGGCCCATTCCTTCAGCCACTACTTGCCAAGCATCTCCAGGTATAGGTAGGGAGGGGGAGCAGCTCACAGCATCATTGGAGAGACAGAGCCTCCAGGTTCTCTGAGCAAAGTTGTGTAGGATATAAGCGGATGTTGGACAGCAAGGGCTTTAGAAGCAGCTATGGGCTTGAATGGCAGCCTACCACTTAGCAGAGCTGTGGGCAAAATGCTTTACCTTTGCCTGTTCTTTCGGGATTGTGTTGTAAGGATTAACTGAGATTATGTACCTAAATGACTTCATACAGTGCCTGCCAAAGGGTAAGTTCTCAGAAGAATTGCAGAAGCGGCATCTGAGCTGGGTGTTGGAGCTTTATTTCCTCTTCACTGTATCCCTTATCCCCTTGCTCTTCCTCCAGCACTAGGAGATCCTTCAGTAGGGCTTGTAAGTTCTTAGCCTTAAGGCAGAGAGAGATGCCTTCAGAATAGGAGCTTGGGAGAGCTGGTTCTTTGTCTTGCTGGCTGCCTCAGTCTCCCTGGCTGCTGGGGTAGTGCCCTCACAGGCTTCGATGGCGATGTACTTGGCCAGAGTCAAACAGGTGGGCTAGAAGGTCCTGGGACCAGTCTGTTGCTTTGCTGACAGAACCACAGTGCCTGCATCGCCATGGCCTACTCCAGACTTGTGCTTGACACTGGATTTGGGCTGAATTTGGCCTTGTGCTCTGCCAGAGGGCACCTGTTGGGAGTGTTTTGACCAGGTAGGTGTATATGACAGGTTTTATTTTTCACACAGATCATCGAAAAACATGCAGGGCACAGTCGGAGCAGGGTATTTCGGGAGGTGGAGACGCTCTATCAGTGTCAAGGAAACAAGTGAGTATAGTGTTGGGTGACTTGCTGCTTCTCTTGGGGGGATGGTTGGCTGCAGAAAAGGAAGTTGTTTCTCACCATCTCCCAACCCCAGCAGTTAGCTCTTGCTCCTTCCCCCGCAACTGTATATAACTCCTTCCATCTTACAATTTTTAAAAGAGAAAGAGAGAGAGAGAAGCAGCAGCAGCAAAGAAGCTTGTCTTCTGTGTAGGCTGAAGTACTATACATACCAGGAATTTAGGCAAATTAGAAGAGCAAGCAATCTGAATCAGTGGCTGCTTGGAAAAAAAACAGGTTTTATTTCTTGCAAGCACCTGTAGAAAGTAGGTTGAGTGTTGCCTAGTAGAAATCTATAGGGACCTGCTTTAGTAAATAGATGAGGATGATAATAACTGTGAAGACTATTTGTGCTGTTTTCTTTTTCTAGCATATTTACATGTGTGCAGCTACTACTAGGGCTTCCCTCATAGCCCAGCTGGTAAAGAATCCACCTATAATGCAGGAGACCCCTGTTCAATACCTGGGTCGGGAAGATCCGCTGGAGAAGGGATAGGCTACCTACTCGAGTATTCTTGGGCTTTCCTCGTGGTTTAGCTGGTAGAGAATCCACCTGCAATGCAGGAGACCTGGGTTCAATTCCTGGGTTGGGAAGATCCCCTGGAGAAGGGAAAAATTACCCACTCCAGTATTCTGGCCTAGAGAATTCCGTGGACTATACAGTCCATGGGGTTGCAAAGAGTTGGACATGACCGAGCAACTTTGACTTTCAGCTACTACAAAGGGTCCTGAAACCTTGTTTAACACTCTTGGCTTGATAACTGGGCCAAGGTGTTCTCTAGCCCCATCTTATTCTGCTCACCACCAGCTCTGAATGAATGGCTCTCCCACTGTGGCTTTAAATCAGGGTCACCTCTAAGACTCCGCTTCCCGCTCTCTCCTGTCATGGCAGGGTCAGCAGGGAGCCAGTGGCCGGTATTGATGGCTTTGTCATTAAGCCTGGAAGAAGGGGGCTGCTGTTGATTTAACTCCAGGCACTGCCTCTACAATCTTCTTTCAAATTAGGCCATTTTGGCCATCTTATTCGGCCGCCTTTTTGCTAGTAAAAGCCTGATGTCTGTCCCAAAGTGGTCAGCATTTTTTTATGAGAGACAGATTTTTATTTTCAGCCCTGCAGCTTTTGAGTTCAGCATTACAGACTCTACTTGGTTTATTTCATTCTTTAAAAGAAAAAAAGCCCCCAACACCTCTGATATCCAGGCTGGTGGCTTCCCTACTGAGTTACAAGACGACCTTGTTGGCAGAGCGCAGTAATGCTCAGGCAGACAGAGAGTGCTCACCGGGGAAGGCCACAAGTGCTACGGTGGCGGGGAGCGCGGCCGTTTCATTAAGTAGCGCTTAGCAGTTAGGGTCTAGCAGTGCCCACGTTAGGCCCCAAGTCTATTTGACAGATGTTTCCATTTTCTCCAGGCAATGTAAATACTGCCCCGTGATTTATGGGCAAGAGGGAGGGCAAGTAATTATTTGCTGCTTGCCTCCAGGACACACACCTACTATTCAGTGTTATTAGCCGCAATTGCTTCCAGTTGGCTGCAGATTTTATTCAGTTTAATGTGACCGGGACTTTTTTTATAACTCTACCTAGTGGGTTTTAGGGTTGGGGTTTGACAGCACAGACTTGGTGAAAACACCAGAGACTAAACATTATGGAAAGATAAGGTGACCTGAATCTTGCTAACACCGTTGGCTGCTTCTTAAACCTGGGTCTTTAATAAGCATTCCGATTTCAAGTTGATTTCTGCCCGTTACAGAGCATCTGGTTTTTTTTTTGTCTATTTAAAAGTGAGCGTCAATCTATAACACCATTTTCCCTTTTTTTTTCCTCCTATTTTTCCCTATTTAAGGCACATTTTGGAGCTGATTGAGTTCTTTGAAGACGACACAAGGTTTTACTTGGTCTTTGAGAAATTGCAAGGAGGTACTTACTGTTGAGCGTGTGTTCGGACTTCTGATTAAGACCCAGGGTAGTGATCATCCATCATGAATCCCAGAGACTTCTAAAATGAGTCAAGCTAATAAAAAGGATGAAGGACTTAAAACTGCCCTTGGTTTGGGAGAAGGGAGGCCGGAGGGAAGGATGATAATTAGCATTTTGCAGGACTTAGAATGTCATTGGTATGTACATTCTATAAATGCCTTCTCATTATAATAGGGCTCATATATAGATATATTTCATCATCAATTTATCAATCCATTGTTTTGACATTTCACTATTTAATGGAATTAATTATGGGGCAGAAGCTTTTACATACACTACAAAGTCCAAAAAGGCTCACCAGAGGAGAGGAGGGACACATTGTTTAGGACACAGACGGGGATAGAAAGGAGGCCTGAGAAGTGCCGTCCTGCAGATGGAAAGATGCCATTCTCGACCACCACTGCTACTGCCTTTACCCACACACATGATCGCTGGAATATATATTTAAGTTGCTTTTCTGACATAGAGAAGCCCCTTCCCTCCCTATCACTCGCCCATCCCTAGGTCACATTTGCAAGGTGAAGGTTAAGGAGGATGTCTGGAACGGAGTGGAGGTCTACACGGGGAGGGGCTAGCTGGTTAAGGGAGCTCCGTCTCTTACTAGCTATGTGACCTTGAGCAAGTCATCTAAACTTTCTAAATGGTACTCTCTGTAATCTGTAAATAGGGGAAATGACAGCTCCTACCTCCTTGGAACGCTGTCAAGATTAAATGCGATAATTCATGTGAAATGCTTAGCTCAGTGCCCAGTGGGCATTAAAGGTTTAACAAATGTCAGCTGTTAGTATTATTAAAACAATTGGGTGTACTGGGGGCTATTATAGACATGTACTCTTCACCTTCCCTTTTAACAAATTTGGAAACAAGACTTGAGCAATCCCAAGACTTAACCTAGAGCCAGTTTTCTCAGAATGTTCCACAGTGTATTGGGATCCTTTGATTGTTTACTCTGGCAAGTGAAAGATCTTTCATCCTCTTCCCACATCAAAAGCCAGAGATAATAAGTAAACATGTGCCATTTGTAGGACACAGAGACAGCACCTTCAGGCCAGAAATTCTGGCTTCCAGTGGTGAGCACAGACCACATGGAACCAAGCCATATGCTCATGCCTGTGTGTGCCCTGCTTCACCCAGCGGCACTAGCACTGTGAATTACCTGTTCTGAGATGCTTGATGCAGCCAGGTTCATCTGTAGCCGTATCACTCAGAGCACAGCTCTACTGAGGCCAGACTCAGTGGGTAAAAAAGAATGATTGGTTGGCTCAGGGATTCTATCCCCGAAGCAGTCAAACCACAAGTCCTGCTGAGGAGAGGTCTGCACAGGCTCCAGGGCCAGACTTACTGGGCTCGAGTCCTGATGACGCCACCATTTACTGATACATGGCCTGGAACAAGTTGCTTAACCTTTCTTGGCTTCAGGTTAGCGAGGATTACTCTGTTTTGTACATTATGTCCAGTTGCAGTGAGGATAAGATAATCTATTTTTAAAATATCACATAGTGCTTGGTACAGAGCAACTACTCAATAAATATTAGCCATTGCCAACAAAATAACAGCAACAACAATAATAATAATAAATGGGAAATTTCAGGAGAGAAAGCAGTTTTTTCCCTTTTTCTAGACTTTACACAACCAGTAGAGGTGTGGCATTTCCACCTGAAGGACTGTGCTCTTGTTTGGACCTGAGCTCAGATGCAAGGGAGGAAAAGTTCCTCTAGAGAGGCCCCCAGCCCCAGGTGGAGTCACTTTTAGTTCTTTTCGATTTCAGAAGCCAGATCTGCCCCACATCTGCCCTTCTGCACTCATCATAAACAGGTGCAGAAGATAGCTGTCCAGTTCCGTTCAGTCCAGTTTTGTGCTGGTACCTGGTCTGTGCCAGATACCACACTGGTGCTGGACATTCAGTGATGAGTAAGCCTGTGTCCCCACTTGAAACTTTTGAAAACTTGGCCTCTGAGAAGGTACTACTCTTACTAGAGCCTGAAAAGACAGTCCTCTGCCCCCTCTGCTCTTCAGGCTCCATCCTGGCCCACATCCAGAAGCAGAAGCACTTCAATGAGCGAGAAGCCAGCCGAGTGGTACGGGATGTTGCCGCCGCCCTTGACTTCCTGCACACCAAGGGTGAGCCAGGCCTTGGCCTTAGTGGGTGGGTTGGGCTGGTTGCCTCTGAGGGCCAAGGGAGAGGGGCAGCCCAGGTAGAAGGCTGGGAGCTGGTGCAGCTAGCAGGCACACCCACGACGGTGAGGGGGGGTAGGCCAGGGTGGCGCCTACACTTCTGATGGGGATGGCAGGTGGTTGTGGAGCTATTAAGCAGGCTAGGGATACAGGAGAAAGAGCAAGGAAGGGAAAAAATAGATTTCATGTTGAACAAGGGATGTCTGAGTGTGTGTATGTGAATGACCTTTTCCTTTACTAATGAAGAATACAAAAATCATGCATAAGACAACCTAGATTCTAGGATGAATATTTGGGTATTTTTCAGTCTAGTGTTTTAAAATATATCACCCATATCTCTTTTTTCAAAATTGGCATGGTAGTATATGTGTAGTTTTATATCTTGTTCACAATAAATGGGAAATGCATTTTTCTATTAACATGGTAAGTTGGAGGTATCTGTTGAACATTGATTGTGATGGTAAATAGCAGGCTACTATTGTTTGAATTATACTTCAGTGTATGGTTCCTTATCTAGAACTTTTGTAGTCAATTAAATATTTTAGCACATTATATGTTTTCACATTTCTGGAAATATGTTTACTATCACATACATTTGAAAACTTGCCTAACAGCAATACCATGGCAAAAATGAATTCTGGCTTCACCTTTTTTTTTTACCAGCTATGTGCTCTCCCAGTAACAGTGGCTCCCTCCTAGAGCTGTGGTGAGAATTAAGAGAAATCAGAATGATATCATCAACAGTAGCTAACACTTACGTAGCACTTGTTATGTGCCAGGCACTGTCCTAGGTCTTTTATATATCGATTCGCTTACATAATTGTATGTCTCTTGTGTGTGTGTTGTACACATGTAACAGTGGAGCACAGTGCCTGGCACATAGTAGTTCTTCAAAAATATTTCCTCTACCCTCCACCGCCACCAGGCAGGCAGCATTTTTCCTCCTTATACTAATTCCCTTAAAGAAAAGTATCCTGCCTTCTGGGGTGGGGGTGGAGCGCATACTTTGAGGCTTAGTTCTGCTCCTTTCACTTCTGTGACATTGGCCAGGAGTGCTTAGGTCCACTTGCAGGCATGATGCTCCTGCGTCCTGCTTTGTGCCAGTGATACAGTGCAGCTGGTGAGGCGTGTGCAGGAGGGGAGGCTCACCGATCCACCTCACTTCCTCCGGGGCCTGAGGAAAGTGCTCCATGCCCACACTAGGGGCCTGACTTGCACATGGGATGAAAATTCCTGGAAGGGGGCATCTGTACTTTGCACAGCATGATGAATAGCAGTAGTTCTGTTTCTGAAAGCTGGGATGCATGTACGTAACACCTGCCTGACAGAGATTTACAACTGCTCTCCAAGCAGCCTCGGTAGATTGCAAAAACTGGGTCACACTTTTTACAAGATCCATACCTTGGAGGGGGGTAAAGGTGGTTTTATTTCTTATTTATTTATTTATTTTCACCAGAATGCACTACAGGGACCAGAGGCTGGTGGTGTCTTAGGAGTTCTGAAGTGAGCTGGTTAACATCTAGATGGCCAACTGCCCATGTGACTAGAAGTTGGAGGGGATGAAAAACGATTTGCAGCTGAACTTGGCTGTTTTCTAAATAACTTCACACCTGAAAGATGAATTGGGCTAGAATGGGTCAGCCTGAAACAAGTTCCATACTTTTAAATACTGGACACAGTGCAGCTCAACCTCTGGGAAATGAACTGAAGCAGCTCGATGGCCGGTGTGCTCACCGAGGCAGGCCCATTATTATGGCCTGACTCTTAGTTCTCAGACCGGGGGATGACGGGGCCACAGGCATCTATTTGAAGAGTAAGGCTCCATGTGTGGCTTGTGATCCTTCTGTGGGAGCACTTGCTGTAATGGAAAATATCTTTCACTTTTAGTGCAGCAGGTTGCAGCCTGGCTCAATTTGTGCAGCCTGGACTGAGTTGCTCTGGGTTCTCATTCAATTAGGTGACTGACGAAGTTACTTAGCCTGCTGGAGCTCAGGTTCTTCCTCCCTAGTGAAGAGCGTCCGGTGGGCTGGGCCTCTGCCTCCTGCCGATGAGCCAGAGGGCTGCCGGTGAAGTTGATCAGCAAGGGAGGTATAGTGAAGCAGAGTCTGCTGTTCTCCATTATTCCATGAATCCTCTGCTGCTTCCCAGTACTTCCAAGCAGTAGCTGTTGGACTTTTACTCTATTTTACAGCTCTTCTATCTCTGCACCATACATGCTGCAGGAGGAAAATGGGAGGTTTCTGAGTCCACCACTAGAACACCATGGCCATGAGTCTTTGTCAGTGTCTTTGGTTAGAATATGGTTTACCCCCAGATGCCTTGTTGGCCAAGTCAGCAGCTTTTAATGCCTCGTGTAAGCTGCTACCTGCAGTCTCCCTCAAGGAGGTCTAACCAAATGCAGGGATTGTTGTTGTTTAGTCCCTAAGTCACGTCCTACTCCTTTTTGACCCCATGGACTAGCCCGCCAGGCTCTGTCCACGGTCTTATTCAGGCAGGAATACTGGAGTGGGTTGTTGTTTCCTTCTCCAGGGGGAATCTTCCCAATCCAGGGATTGAACCCACATCTGCTGCATTGGCAGGTGGATTCTTTCCACTGAACCACCAGGGAAGCCCAAAATACAGGGGAGGTTCTTAAGAACAGCACCCTTGGGCCAAAGCAGTCCTTGCTGACCTTCTGATAGGACTGCCTTATACATGCAGAGTAAGTAAGAAGGGAGTCAGACAACCTTTGGGAGATTTGTTAACTAACTCTCAATCCTCTGAATATTCAGGGAGTCCTACTGAAGGAATCTTTTTTTTTTTTTAAGTTGGCCACACAAGAAGAAATGAGGTAAAGTAGATCCAGCCCCCTGAGATGCTCCTAAACAAGACACTAGTTATTTCTTCACTGCTGTTCCAAGCAGGGCTGTTTGGAGGGCTCTTTGCTCTGGTTCGTATTAGGCTGCTTACTCTGAGTTGGCAGTGCAGTGCTAAGAGGTGGGCTGGCTGGGATTCATTTAGCCCTTCTTATCCCTGCTAGACTTCTAAAGCTTCTGCTTCAGAAGAACTTGCAGAATCAACTGGGCTTTCTGTTTGTGTCTCTGGTTACTTCTGCCTCCTGTAGCTCGTTGATTTTTTAATGTACCATAATTGGGAATTAATCTGCGAACGACAGCATTTGGGAAAATTAATTGTGTGTGGAATGTTTGATAATTGTGTGTATGTTAACCATTTCTTTGTTCTTTGTCATTTCAGGCATTGCTCATCGTGATCTGAAGCCAGAAAATATACTTTGTGAATCTCCAGAAAAGGTACCTGGGGCCTGATTTGGGGTGTCACAGTTGACACAGACGCAGGGAAGCCATCCTTACTTTCAGTGTATATCAGCAGCTCTCTCAGCCTCAGTTGAACTGACTGTTAGTCTTGTCCTAATGTGTAGTGTTTCTGCGTCCCAGGCAGGGCTAGTCCTGGGCCCTTCTGTGTTCTTTATGAGCAGATTGTCGTAAACCTAAGAATTTGCAAAATATATGAGACCTGCACACAGTGATTGTTTTCTAGTCCACTGCACCTACATTTAGAGCAGTAGATGTGAGTCAAACAGCAATTCGATCTTACATCAAGCAAATCTCTGCTTGTGAATGATGTTTATGTTACAGAATGTATGCCTGCTATCATCTACCACTACAGGCTGTAGTTAGGAAGCAAGTTCTTAAAAAGGGTTTCTGCTTCCATTTTTATTTCCAAAGGTACCCATTAAAAAGAAGACATTTATACTTGGTATTGAACAAATGCAACCTATTTTTTTAAGCTGTTGGATGTATTTACCTGTTTTGGCTGTGCTGGGTCTTCGTTATGGCTCACGGGCTTCGTAGTTTGCTGTGCATGGGCTTAGTTGCCCCACTGCATATGGGATCTTAGTTTCTGGACCAGGGATTGAACCCGTGTTCATTTGCAGGCAGATTCTTAACCACTGGACGACCAAGGAAGTCCCCAAATGCACCCTATTTTAATCTTTATCTTAAGCTGTTAGTAAATGGAAGTGTTTGCATTTCCATAAGCATGTGTGAATTTGACAGATTCTTTGTTAGGAGAGTTTAAGCACGGGTTATTTTTGTGGCCCACACTCCTAGCTCTGTGTGTATACATGTACATATGCCTGATACACGTGTCTTGGTATGGATTCAGAGAGAGCTCATAAATAAGGAATGACTGTCAGGGAACATGTGAATCAGCCTACTACAACGCTTTTGTGGGAGATAGAAATATATTCACTCAAATAAGTGCTTGTGGCTTCCTGTCCATAGCTCTGGCATAAAACTATAATTTATCATGATTATCATTATGGTTAATATTAATAATTACATTTAACATTTTTTGAGCACTTACATTGTGCCAGGCACTTACACTTATTTCATCTAGTTTTTATAAAATCTCATGAAGTAGATACTATTATTTTCATTTTATGAGGATGAGGAAACTGAAGTTTAGATAGAGTAAGAAATTGCCCAAAGTCACTCAGTTGATAAGTAGCAGAAATTAAAACTTGGAGAAGGGAATGGCAACCCACCCCAATATTCTTGCCTGAAAAATTCAATGAACAGAGAAGCCTAGTGGGCTATAGTCCATAGGGTCACAAAGAATCAGACATGACTGAGCAACTAACGCTTTCAGAGATTAAAACTAAGGTAGTCTGATCCTGGACTCCACTGTTGCTCTGAACCACTCTGTCATAGCACCTCTGATTTACAGTGTACTTTCCTGTCCTTTGTTTCATTTGATCTTCATGACACAGGTTTGTTGCCCCTTTTTATGGTTGAAAAATGAAAATTAAAAGAGACTAAGTGTCAAATGACATCATCAAGAAAGTGAAAAAGCAACCCACAAACGGGAGAAAATTTTGCAAATCACATATCTGATAAGGATTTAATATCCAAAATATGTAAAGAACTTCTAAAACTCAACATCAAAAAGACAATGTAATTAAAAAATGAGCAAAGAAGTTGAAAAGACATTTCTCCAAAGAAGGTATACAAATGGCCAGTAAGAAAAGATGTTCAACATCCTTAGTCATCAGTTCAGTTCAGTCGCTCAGTTGTGTCCGACTCTTTGCAATCCCATGAATTGCAGCACACCAGGCCTCCCTGTCCATCACCAACTCCAGGAGTTCACTCAAACTCATGTCCATTGAGTCAGTGATGCCATCCAGCCATCTCATCCTCTGTCGTCCCCTTCTCCTCCTGCCCCCAATCCCTCCCAGCATCAGGGTCTTTTCCAATGAGTCAACTCTTCGCATGAGGTGGCCAAAGTATTGGAGTTTCAGCTTCAGCATCAGTCCTTCCAAGGAAATCCCAGGGCTGATCTCCTTTAGGATGGACTGGTTGGATCTCCTTGCAGTCCAGAGGACTCTCAAGAGTCTTCTCCAACACCATAGTTCAAAAGCATCAATTCTTCGGCGCTCAGCTTTCTTCACAGTCCAACTCTCACATCCATACATGACCACTGGAAAAACCATAGCCTAGACTAGATGGACCTTTGTTGGCAAAGTAATATCTCTGCTTTTCAATATGCTATCTAGGTTGGTCATAACTTTCCTTCCAAGAAGTAAGCGTCTTTTAATTTCATGGCTGCAGTCACCATCTGCAGTGATTTTGGAGCCCAAAAATATAAAGACTGACACTGTTTCCACTGTTTCCCCATCTATTTCCCATGAAGGGATGGGACCAGATGCCATGATCTTCATTTTCTGAACGTTGAGCTTTAAGCCAACTTTTTCACTCTCCACTTTAACTTTCATCAAGAGGCTTTTTAGTTCCTCTTCACTTTCTGCCATAAGGGTGGTGTCATCTGCATATCTGAGGTTATTGGTATTTCTCCCAGCAATCTTGATTCCAGCTTGTGCTTCTTCTAACCCTTAGTCATCAGGGAAATGCAAATCAAAACCACAGTGAGTTACCACCTCCCATCTACTAGGATGGTTATAATACAGAAAACAGAAAATAAAAAGTGTTGATGAGATGCCACCTAAGAGGTAAACAAAACCAGTTAAGCCACCTCTCCTACCTGACTCCTGGACACACCCCTACTTTCACCCTGTTAAGGAACAAGCTCACCATGCCCTTGGGGGTGAGTAAACCAGGGAATTTGTTTGTTTTTGCTCCCCCTTGCTGCAGCAAGGACCCCCATAAAGCCTTGCCTGATATTGATGAGGATGTAGGGAAATTGGAACTCCTGCCCATTGCTGGTGAGAGTGTAAAATGGTGCAACCACTGTGAAAAAGTTTGGCAGTTCCTCAAAAAGCTAAGCATAGCATTACCATAACACTCAGCAATTTCATACCTGTGTATATACCTAAAAGGGTTGAAAACAGAGACTTGAACACCAGCGTTCATAGCAGCACTAATCATAGTAGCCAGAGCTGGAAACCATCCAAGTGCCCATCAACAGATGAATGGGTGAACGAAATGTGGTATATCCATGCAACTGGAATATTGTTCACCCATGAAACGGAATGATATTCTGACACATGCTACCACTTGGGTGAACCATCTGGACACAAAAGGACAAATTTTGTGTGATTCCATTTAATGAAATATCTGGAATAGGCAAATTCATAGAGACAGAAAGTAGGTTAGATGTTACTAGAGCTGGAGAGAGGGGGAATAAGTTATTGCTTAAGGGGTACAGAGTTTCAGTTTGAAGTGATGTGACGGTTTTGGAAAGACACTGGTAATGGCTGCACAACAGTATGAGTATAATTAATGCTGCTGCTGCTGCTGCTGCTAAGTCACATCAGTCATGTCCGACTCTGTGCGACCCCATAGATGGCAGCCCACCAGGCTCCCCCCTGGGATTCTCCAGGCAAGACTACTGAATTGTAAACTTAAAAATAGTTAAAATTTATATATATAAAATTTGTATATATTGGGTTGGCCACGAAGTTCATTTAACCCAAATGAACTTCATGGCCAACCCAGTATTTTAACCACAAGAGAAGCTAAGTGAAAAGGAAAAGAGGAAAGGTAGACTCTAAGGGAGAGCCGCGGAAGGGAGGGAGGAAGGCGCAGCAGGCAAACAGTGAGTGAGGACTTTGACTCACTTGCTGTGCTGCTTCCAGCTCGCAGACCGTTCCCACACCACGTGTGTGCGCAGCGGCCTCCCACGTGGCTCCAGAGATGATCTGCGCTGTTTGTGGTCTCAGGTGCAGTGTCTAGTCTGGGGAAGCTGGGCTGCTACATTGCTGCTGCCCAGAATGACCAGCCCTCCCAGCCTGAGGGATTTCCTGGAACATAAAACTTTTCAGTGCTTAAATCGACAAAGCCCCAACCAAGCAAAACCTGGTCAGTCACCCAAGCCACCTGAAGGGGTCAAGGGTTTTATGCAAAACTCCTTTGCCCTGCAGTGAATGAGCTACAAGGGGTCATTCATACTTAGGGGATACATACTAAGTTCTCTTAACTTCTGAGTTCCTGCCTGCACTGTTGGCAGGAAGTCCATAGGTTTGCTCCTTGTCTTCTAGCAAGTTCACAACAGTGACCCCAGGTGGTACACTCATTTTCCCCTTGTCAGGAAATAAGGAAAGAGCACGGGGAAGAGGACACCTTAGGACAGATGCTCAGGTGATTTCTAGTTCACTCAAGGAGGGGAAAATGAGCACCAGCTAAAGCTGGGCTCCGGCGTGGCGGCCGTGTGGCTGTGTGCCCACACGCGCTGTCCCCTCATGCCCTTCGGTTGCTCCTCTCTGTAGCTATGCCTCCTGCTCTCCTTTTCAGGTGTCCCCGGTGAAGATCTGTGACTTTGACTTGGGCAGTGGGGTGAAACTGAACAACTCCTGCACCCCCATAACCACACCAGAGCTGACTACTCCAGTATGTATGGCCGGGCACTGTGCCCTCTCCTTCTGAGCTCCTGCCCCCAAAGCTCTGGAGACAGACTGAGGGCTGGGGAAGGGAAACCCAGTGTATCTACTGCTACCTGAGTTGCTTAGCCTGACTTCTTGTCTCGATAACCACCCCCAGTCCCCCACCCCTCCCCTATCCGATGAAACTGACATTGGAGCTTTTAGGTTGGGGTGGGTCCACTGCTAATGAGGAGAGCTGGCTGAATCCTGACCCCTGTCCCAGGTGACAGGCACTGCTCCCAGGCCCACCCTTTTGCTTATGGGCGTGTGGACAGCTCCCATTCCCCCCACAGAGTTGGGGCGCATCCACTTTGTGGTGAGGATGGGGAATGTCTCTGTGGTGTGATGAGAACTGAGAGGTCCAGGCTCTCTGCATGTTAGCCTGGCCAAGTTATCCTGTTGCATCTCTCACTTCCCATTTCCTCCCCAGATGGGCTGCTGGAAGCCATTTCTTCCTCAGACATCTCTTGTACATACTGGCTATACTCTAATTATTATATAATTCTTTTGAGATCTGCATGCTTCATAAGTGAGTTTTCCTAATAATGTTTTTTTAAGACTTGTGACTAAATATGCCCGTGTCTCATCCTAAGCAACATTATTAGAGATGTTTCTGTATTAGCTTCTACCACACTGAGGTACCCTGTTTTCAAAGTCATTAACTCTAATTGCCAATAACAAAGAAAATGTCCTTTCTGCACTCGCCATCTTCCCACCAAATTAGTTTTGTATGTTGGGAGTTGGGAGGAGGGTTGTCTCCCAGTGAGCCTGCAATAATGAAGAGGGGAGTAAAAGGAATTTATTTCGTTTTTATCAGCAGCTTTCTGTGCCAGGATGGGAGGAAGGAATCCTGGTTTCTTGTCCTAGTTTGCTACTGATGTGCTTTAACAAACCCCCATCCCATTCTAGTCCTTGGTTTCACCTCCATAAATGGGAGACCTGAGGAGATTGGCTTTGTTCTAAGAGCTCTCCTAGCTTTGATGGTGTCTTAATTCCCAATTCTTATAGAATGCTCAAAGCTAGCAGGGAGGTTTGGCAGGACTTCACTTTAAGAAATCCTTGCTTTATGGAATTGGCTGTCCTCCGAGAGCTGTGCTCCTGGAACATGGAAGTACCTGCTCACTCTGTGACTGTGTGCAGAGACCCAGTGCAGGGAGAGATGCCTGGAGCTTCTTGACCAAGGGTCTCTGCGTACTGCAGAAGGACCTAAGAAGATCAGAGGGGTGACCTGGAACCAACTGGGCTGTGGGTCATGGATAATGCTAGGACTCAGGTGTCAAATGTCCAGTGACCCAGCTTTTCTAAGTGTCTTGGTGGCACCTAGCATGCTCTCTGGCTGACTTTCCTGACAGCTTCTTCCTCTGCAACTCCATCCTCTCACTCAAGTCCCACCATAGTCCTCTCGCTGGACTGAGCCCGTCTCTTCTCTGCCATTCCCCCTTCCCCTTGTCTGGCCCCCACAGTGCGGCTCTGCAGAATACATGGCCCCCGAGGTGGTGGAGGTCTTCACGGATGAGGCCACTTTTTACGACAAGCGCTGTGACCTGTGGAGCCTGGGTGTGGTCCTCTACATCATGCTGAGTGGCTACCCGCCCTTCGTGGGTCACTGTGGGGCCGACTGTGGCTGGGACCGAGGAGAGGTCTGCACAGTGTGCCAGGTGAGCCCAGGGCCCACTGTGGGGTCAGGTGGTTGTGGGAGGCCAAGCAGGACAGGGCTCAGTGCTTGTGCCTGATCTGGAAAGGGGTGGATTGTGCCCTGTCCCTCTCTGGCCAAGGGCAGCCACCAGAGATGAGAGATGGAGATGGAGATGGATGAGCCTGAGATGGAGATAAGCAGGCCCTCAGCCATTGAGGAAGGAGTTCAGGGGAGGTTGTTAGAGAAGATCACTCCTGAGCTGAATGAATCTTGGAGGCAGAGTCTGGTCCCAGGGGAGGAGAGGCACAAACCAAGTAGAAGGAACAAGTCGATTGAAGACAGGAGGTCTGCAATAGCTGCGTATGTTGAGGGAGGAGGAGGATGGATAAGGATGCTGATGGGGGAAATGAGCCCAGGCACCTGGATGGAGGGCTAAGGAATTGGGTGTTATTCTCTAGCTGCTCATTCCTCACTGGCCTCCCACCTGGCCATCCACGTAGTATAGCCTTCCCACCCACCCAGGGTGTTCTGTGCAGTTTGACAATTCAGGGGAGGGGAGGGGTTGGGGAAGGAGCCCTGGTCTGGGAAATACACAGGCTACCGGCTGCACCTGCAGCTGAGGGCGATTGGAGCCATGTGATCAGACCATGACAGGTACACCCTGCCCATCCCCTGGCTGGTGTGGCCTCAGGAGGAATCTTCTTTACCTAGAACAAGCTGTTTGAGAGCATCCAGAAAGGCAAGTATGAGTTTCCTGACAAGGACTGGGCTCACATCTCCAATGGGGCCAAAGACCTCATCTCCAAGCTCCTGGTCCGAGATGCGAAGCAGAGACTGAGCGCTGCCCAAGTTCTGCAGCACCCATGGGTGCAGGGGGTGAGTTACCCAGGGAGAGGGCATCCGCCTCTTCAGGCCTGCAGCCAAACCAAGAGGAAGCGCTTACATCCCGGTGGCTGACCTCAGCTGAGGAAAGTCGGATGGCAGCTTCATCCCCTGTGCATAGCGAACTGAGCTGACCTCTGACCTCACCCCATGCTGACCCCTTACAGATATCACTGACTTGGATCTAACCTTGGCCACACACTAAGCCCCTAGGTGACCCATGTGTCTCTGGAATGGACAGAAGCCTCTGGGAGATTCGCCTCATGCCTCCCACCCTTGGCAGACGCACACAGCCCAGGGAGCAGCCTGGCTGGGAGCACCGCCACTTACACAGAAATGCTACTACCTGAGAGTGTGCAGAAGCAGGCCCTAGCCACCCTGCTTGCTGTGCGGCTGCACTGGGGGCTCATAACTTCTCCTCCTGGGGCTGGGGTCTGGCTGCAGCTTTCCTGAAAGGCACATGATGCTGTTTTCCCCAAGGAAGGGTCCAAGTTTTCACTCGAAAACATTGTTAGCATCCTCCTCAGTTAATCATGATAGCAGACCCTGCCCCTCCATGGGGTCTGCCAGACCTCCTGTGGTCTTACTGTCTCGTTGGTCTGCCAGGCCCTTGACACTGGGGCTGGTTGCCAGCTCCAGTTACAAGTGGGGATCCAAGCCATGGGTCTCCAAGTGGCTAATTCCCAGCCACCCAAGACCTGCTGTCTATACTGAGCATCTGCCACGTGACAGGCTCTGGCAGTAGGGGGAGGAGCAAGACCAGGGTCCTGTCTTCATGTTCTGATGGGGAGAGGGAACCAAGGGGACATGAGGATAGGATGGCAAATGCTTATCTGAAGTGCTCAGGCCACCACAGGGCAAGGACCCACCTCTGCTTGGGACAGGTGTTGGGGGTCAGCAGGACAAGGGGAATGTCTCACAGGGACAGGACCCTGGAGCTGGGGTCTCAGAGGGATTAGGACTTCACCAGCGAGAGAGAGGGCTCCCCATGCAGAGGCAGCTGGGTTGGGTGCTGTACCTTGCTTGCTGTCTGCTTGGAAGGTCTGACTGCTGGCGTGCCTGGGCAAGTCCCCTCTGCTGGCTTGGGTAGGGGCCGCTCTTGAAAGAGGGAGCAGCGCTTACCCACACATTTGTCCTTCCCGTTCTAGCAAGCTCCAGAAAGGGGACTCCCCACGCCGCAAGTCCTCCAGAGGTAAATGCTCCTGTCACACTCAGCTCCCTTCCTCATTTGGCTTTAACTTTCCCTTCAAGCTCAGCCATGCTGGGGCCAAGGTCGGGGACGTGGAGCCCATCTCTAAGCTCAGATGTCTGGCCTCCCTCTTCCCGCTTCTCTTCCCGTCTCCCTCTACAGTAAATCTGCTCCCTCTCCTCTTCTTCCACCTGGTTTCCCCTGCCCCAGCATCTTTAAGATCCCTCGCTAGGCTGTTTGCAGAAGGAAAACCTGTTTTCTGGATCCTCGTGAATCGTAACTGGAAATCACTATTTACAGCCCAAAGCACACCAAGGTTTCCTTCTACTGCAGGGGGTTGTTAAAAGTAGCAGAAATCCGTGGCCCTGTAAGGCAGAGGGACCAAGAGTCATATACACTACTAGACAGACAATAATAACACCACTGTATAAGAAATAGCACCCACCAGGTTTTGTACTAAGGGCTTTACATGTGTTGTATCCCATAAGCTTTACAATAAATTTAAAAGAGGAATGTTCCTATTGCTCCATTTTATAGATGAGAAAACTGAGGAATAGAAGTTAACTTAAGAGTGCAGTCCATAGGGCTGCAAAGAGTCAGACATGACTGAGCACACACGCATACACCCAGTAGCCTGGGGAGTGAGACTTTGAACCAGACCTGTTTGACTCTGGTGCCTTTTAACACCAGATCGTGTTCCCAGTGAGCACTCCCTACTCCTCAAGAGCCAAGGCTAAAGACTCTGGGAGCCAACCTCCTGGGCAGTTTCCCGGAATAAACAGGGAAGTCTTACAGTTTATAGTCACAAATATCTGAGTCCAACTTGGGTTCCTCCCTGACTCTGTAGAGCTGCATCCAGAATCTTTGAGGCTCCAAACCTCAGGTCCACCTTAGAATACTGATTCAGCAAACCCAGAGCTGGGTTCTGGGACTCAGACGTAAAGGCATAGCCCCTGCTCTTGGAGTCCCCTATCCTGACGGAGAGGGATGTATGTGGGTAAGTTTCATGTGCCATAGCCCTTCCTCTGGTGGAGCTGTGTGCAGAGCCCTGAGAGCTCAGAAGAGAGGGCTCTGGATAGAAGGGAGCATTAGTCCCAACTCTTAAGTCCAGAGACTGTCCTTGAGGCTCAAAGCCTTTCTAGCCCCAGTGAGTCAGACTCTAAATCTATGCAAGAATCTTTTTGGGGAGAGCAACCTGTGCCGATTCGGAAAAGTCCAGTGGGAACACAGAACTGCAGCAACTGGGGTGGGTGACCCCACTGAACCCTGCCTCCCTCTCTTCCGTGCTCCCCTTCCCCATCCCTGCAGGAATAGCAGCACAATGGACCTGACGCTCTTCGCAGCCGAGGCCATCGCCCTTAACCGCCAGCTGTCTCAGCACGAGGAAAACGAGCAGAACAAGCTGGCCCAGGAGTCTGAGGCGCTGGCTGAGGGCCTCTGCTCTGTGAAGCTCTCCCCTCCCTCCAAGTCCCGCCTGGCCCGACGGAGGGCGCTGGCCCAGGCAGGTCGCAGCGGAGACGCGCCGCCCAGCCCGACACCCACAGTGCCAGCGCCCTGACCCACTCTGGGTCCCAGGCCTGTCCAGGCCCTGCCACCCTGGAAACCTGTGAGAGGCCTGCTGTGCAGCTCCATCCAGGCCTTTTCCTTCACGAAGGCTCTCATCCTCCTGTCCCCAGAGTCCTCAAGGAAAAAGCTTTTTCCAAAGGTTGGGGGGAGGGTCGTCTTTGAAAAGGAAAGCAATCACTTGTCACTTTGCATAATGGCCTGCGGCAGGGACGTCTCTTTACTGGGCTCCTGCCCACCTCCTCACGTGCCCCTGGATGAAGGATCCAGCCCACTCTCACCGCCAGACAGCTGTAGGGCTGGGGCTGCGGCCTTCAGGGAGCCAGCCTTGAGAAGCGCCCATTGACAGAGGCTCTTCCCTCTCGCCACACTGTCACCCCCTCTGGCGGTCCTTCCACCTTCCTGTGTCCTCCAGATGTCCTCCCCCGTGGCTAAGCGAAGCCATCCCCTCAATTCAGGAAGCCAGATCAGCCTTCCAGTCGATGGCGCAGAGAAGCACATAATCTTTCTTTGCCGTGACCGAAATGTGTCCCTCATTTATCATCCTCTTCCTTGTTTGGGATTGCTGCTAAAGTCAGTATTCTTTTGTTTTTAAAGATGCATTTTTTGTTTGTTTTTAACCACACTCTTCCAGCAGAGATGAGACTTTTAACTCCCCCTATGAGCCCATGGACTTTCTAGAGCTCTTAGGGCTCACACTTCTCTCCTGAATGTCCATGCATTTGGAAGATGTTAATCAGCTATTTCTGTTACTCTTAACTGGTTTTAAGCTGTTCAGATAATGAGTGACTTAGAGACCAGTGTGTCTGCTGCTTCCTCCCTCGGGCCTGTTGCAGAAGGCAGTGCAGGTCTGGGGCAGTGAAGGAGCGCTGTGCCTGATGTGGTCTGAGTCTGGAGGCTGCCCGGCCCCCCGGGTTGGAGCCATGTGGTGTCCGCTGCTGGTGAGCACAGGGGCATATCCAGCATCAGATAGCTGAGCCGCTTAGTCACCCGAGAAAATCGACTTGCATATGTTAGATGTTTATACGGTGCAAGGACACATTGCACTTATTTTAATAAAACTGTTTTCAATTCTGGTGTCTTCCTGGTGGTCCTTTTCTTCCCCCTGCAGTCCTGAAGAGGAGAGGAGACAGGCCTTCTGGAGAGGGGCTGAGTCTAGCCGAGGGGGTGGGGTGCCTCTTGTCAAGACATCTAAATACAGCACTTCATTGGATCCATGACACAAGGTGAAGGAGAGATCATTGCTTCTCTTTTTCAGGTGAGGGAATGAAATTCACCTACCATCTGTCAATCTCTTACTCTGTGCCAGGACCCAGGGAGAAGTAGGAAGCAGCCTCTGCCTTTTAGGATCTCCCATCAGGTGGAAGAGGCTGTGTCAGCAGCCTTCACACAGGCTAACCTCAAAGAGCTCTTCGACGGGTGCACCCTGTCCCCAGCCCAGCCCACCCACCCAAGCAGAGCAGAGTCCCCTCTGTCTAAAGCAGCACTGAGCCTTTCTCGAGGCTCCAGTGTGTGCCCAGGACTGTTTGTCCTCCCAGAGTTGGCAACAAAGAAAAAGCATCTCCATCCACATGTTTGTCGAGCAGAGGGCTTCCATGCCCGTTGCCCTAGTAATCCTCAGAACCAGCCTCAGAGGGCTGTTTGGGAAGGGCCTTTAGAAATTCCCAAGGAGGAACTTGTCTGGCTGTCCAGTGGTTGAGAATCTGCCTTGCAATGCAGGGGATGTGAATTTGATCCCTAGTCGGGGAACTAGGATCCCACATGCTGAAGAGCAGCCAAGCCTACCTGCCCCAACTACAGAGCCCAGGTGCTCCTGACCATGGGCCACAGCCAGCGAGTCCATGTGCCACAAGAGGTCTGCATGATGCAATGAAAATCTGACCCAGCTAAAGAAATAATTTTAAAAAATTTTTTTAACATTTAAAGGCACAAATTTTCCAAAAAAAATTCCCAAGGAGGTGGCAGAGGGAGGTCCGAGCGTCAGGGCAGTCGACTGGGCTCTGCTGCTAGCTCTTCTCCCTGGGACAGCGGAAAGCCAAGACGGGGTGCCCGGCTCTTGGCTGTGGGGCAAGTCATGGGCCAGGCTGCCAGCTGTTCTGCACTGTGAACCCTCTGTGGTGACGAGGACGTACTTTCTGATGATGGTCATTTCTTTGCAGGAACCTGTGCCATCCTTGCATCCCTTCATCTACCCAATGTGGGATTGGCTGGATAAACAGGCCTACAGACTGAGCCTTTTGACCCTGTCTCCCTGTCCCTGGGGACTGGGAACCAGGGTGTGAGTCTTGTCTCTAGACTCCAACCCCACTCTGGTCAATCCTCCAGGTTGGCCCAGCAGGCTGTCACTTACGGGAGCTTCCTGGACCAAGTATTCCCCCATCCTACCCACTGGGTGCACCTGGAAAGGTCTCTCTTGCCCATGGCTCTGCTCTCCCAACCACTGTGCCTGCTTCGGTCTTGCTGGCATTAGCATGCACTTACTGCTATCTTATGGCGCTTAGCATGAAAAACCAAGCAGAGCAAGGAAAAAAAAGAAAACCAGCTTGCCCACAGCTGTGGAGCTAGGAAGGTAGAAGTGGAGTTTTCCCCACAGACCTGATGCCCAGAGCTGTGCTGCCTGAGTTCAGATCCCTGCTGTTTCACTTACTGGCCTTGGGCAAGTTACTTAATTCTCCAAGGGTCTCAGTTTCTTAAACCAGAAACTGAGGAAGCTAATGCTTATCTCGTGGTGCTGTTGTGAAGTTACCAATTAATAAATGTATTTAGAGCAATTCCAGGCACACATAGTACATGCTCAGTAAATATTAGCTGTGATTGCTGTTGTTTAGTCGCTAAGTCGTGTTCAGCTCTTTTGTAACCTCATGGACTGTAGCCCACCAGGCTCCTCTCTCCATGGATTTCCCAGGCAGGAATACTGGAGTGGGTTGCCATTTCCCTTCAGGGGATTTTCCCAATGCAGGGATTGAACCCACGCCTCCTGCATTGGCAGGCAGATTCTTTACCTCTGAGCCACCAGGGAAGCCTGTTAGCTGTGATAGTTGTAGTTATTACTGTCTCCTGGGCCAGAATTACTCAACTGGACCCCAGTGATGAAGATGAGAAAAGCTTCTTGTGTGGGTGGAGATGGGTCTGGGCTTTCCACATGGGGCTGACCTCTGGCCCTTTGTGGGATTCTCCTGCTGACACTCTGCTCTGTCCCTCTGAGCCAGGGTCCCTGTCCCCAAAAGGCAGCTGTTATGCCAGGGGAAGAGCCAGGTTGGGGGCCAGGGGCCCTGGGTTCTAGTCCTTCCTTTGTCACTTCACTGTCTGTCCTTTCTGGGGACCAGGCCCTGTGCCTGGCTGTGCTGGGGCAAGGCAGACATGCTAAGTGAGGCTCTGGAAGCTGGCACTGTGGCAGTCAGTGTTCCAGCTCTATGCTCACGTGCTGGCTGCCCTTAGGAGAAGGTGGGAATGCCCCAGACTCATGCTGGCAGTCCTCACCCCCAGCCCGTCCTGATTCTCAAGGACACTGAGCACGCCTGTCTGAGCTCCATGGGGGGGTCAGGGACAATGCTGGAGTCTTTCTCCCTCTGAGGGTCCACCTGCCTGAGCTCTGAGGGCCCCTCCTCCCTCCTGGCTGACTGCCCCTCGCCAGATCCAGCTCAGTGATCAGCAGTGCATTGGTCCCATGCCAGCTGCTCCAGCTGCTGAGGTCTGAGGGGAGAAGTGAGAAGCAAGGTCCCCCCCACGGCTGGCACTTGTTGCCATGGTAGCAGTTGCCTTGGAAGCCGCTTCCCCGACTTCAGCTTCTGAACAGTCCGGGAAAGCTGCCCATCCCCCAGGGGATCAGTGAATTAATCACACTCCTTTCCAGGTTCCTTAGCCCTCAAGGAAAATAAACAGAACTCAACCAAACTGACGTCTTTTCACCCACCCTTCCTCCCCGTCCCATGCCACTCTTGGACTTCATGCTTCTGGGAAGGAAAGAGCACAGACAGGCCCCCTCCAACCCTAGCCCCCTCATGAGAAAAGGAGATTTTCTGACAGAATTCAGTGGTAACCCAAGGCCCAGCAGCACTCTGGATCCAGGGGCCTGGAGGATCCAGGCTTCAGGAGGCGGGGGTGGTTCTGAGCTTGGGGGTGAGGAAATGTGGGGTGGTCAGGCTCTAGAGCCTTGGGCTTCCATCGCATTTACCTGTGATAGCAAGTGCATCACAACTTGCAAGCACACATTTGCTTTTTCAGAGCTGGTACAGCCAAAATTGCTGCAGGAAAAAGTTAGCAAGTCTCCCATCTCTCCATCTGTAATCAGTCCTGGAGAAGGGAATGGCAAACCATTTCAGCATTCTTGCCTTGAGAACATTGTGAATAAATAGGAGAGGTCACAAATTTCCAGTGGCCTTTAGTGACGCTCCTGTCACGAGGGAACCATCCAGGACTTGGCCTGATTCTTCTGAACACAATGTCTCCCTCTGATGGTGGGGTTTTCAATTCATCCCACCTCAGAGAAGACAGTTTAGAAATGTGCTGGCCCCCTTCCCAACTGAGCGGGGAAGCTGGATGCCAGAATCCATCGTGGACTCGGGCTGTCCGTCCACCTCCCCGTGTCTCAGTGGCCCCACCTGTTCTGGAGAGGAGCTGGGAGGTTCCGTGATCTTGTCGCTAAGGATGGCTCTGTGTGTCTCTCCTCCACAGTCTCTGCTCTGCCTCTCTGCCCGGAGGGATTTACATTGTCAAAGAAAATCTCTAATTTAGAACTTGTCTCCAGTTTTTGTAGATCAGAGTGTTCTGGAATCAGAAAATCACAATGCACAGGCTCCCCTGACCCCCCTGCCATCCTCATCCCCATTCACCAGATGAGCAAGGCGAGGCCCACAGTGCGAGGTTCCCACCTCAGAGACGTGGAACCAGAGCGCTGTCTTGCTGATGGCGTGCACGCATCACCCTCAGCCTGACAACGGGAGACGAGCCAGACAGGCCTCGCCCAGCCAGTTATGAAAACCCTTAATGGGGGCCCAGGGCGTTGTATGAGGTGCTCGGATTCCCAAAGCTTGATGTCTCAGGAACACATATTCATGGACAATTATTTTGATGGCTCTCTCTAAAACTAGTCAGTGGGAGATCAATGACGTGTGACAGAGACAGGGCTGTCATTTGATGCCTAATTAGAAGAGTAATCAGACCTCATCCCGGCGAGAGGCACGGGGGATGCTGGCAGCTGCAGCTGTGGCTGGAGATGCCCACCCCCAGGGGCCTCCCCAAATGAGGGCCAGGAACATGGCTCAGGGGCCCCTCAGTGTCCTGTGGTCAACCCTCCTTTCTCCACACCTTTGAGTTCACACCTGCCCTGCCGAGGTCTCACTCCAGCTTCCTGGCGGGGCCTTCTCTCAGCTGAAGCTCAGTCAGATGACCTTGGTCTTCCCAGGCTTCTATCCCCACCAGGAAAGCCTCCAGTTAAAGACAGAGCTCCCATGGTGCCCGCGATCAATCCGAGATGGTTGTGCAGCTCTGAGACCTCCCTGAGCAATGTCCTTGTGTCCCGAAGCCCACGCCAGGTGCCCTCTAGCCATTTGGTGGTGCTCAGTCCCTGAACCTGCCCTCAAGGGGCTCACAGTCTACAGAAGAGACAGAGAATAGGGCCAGGCAGCCAGCACCTCAACATGGTGCCGTGACCACCCAGCTGCCGTCAGGAATGGCTCCTCAGAGCTGGGGCTGCCCAAGCAGGGTCCTGCAGGATGAGGGCTCTCCAGGCGGCGGGAGCCATGCATACACTCAGCAGAAGGGCCACAGAGGAGAAGGTGGACAGGGGCTGTGGAGGCAGGAGGAGGCCAGAGACCTTGGGTGTGGTCAGCTGGTAGACATGGAGGGGAGAGACAGGCGATCGAAAGAGAGGCCACTGGGGCTGGTGATGGGACCCCGGGAGCTGTGGTGATCCATAAAGGGCCAGAGAATGCAGCTAGTGCTGAGGGCTGGCCCAGGGTACGGGACAGGGCTGGGCCGGGCTGGGGTGGGTTACCGCTGCCCAATCTTCACTTGGTGGATCCTGCAAGTAGGTCAGACAGGCTGGACAGAGCTCAGCCTAGAGGTCAGGAGGCGCCAGCCTCGTGCCAATCTCCAGATCCCGGCTGCTGATAACCAGGCCCCTGCCAACCCCTCCTCCCAAACCTGGCCCCTAGCCTGCGTGTGTCCTCCCACCCTGACCCCACCACTGCTCCTTCCTGTTAGCCTCCCCACCAAGGACCCCAAGGGGAGCTGGAGGGGCTCCCCTTCTCAGCCCTCTGCAACTAAAAGGGAACCTACTTGAGGAGACGAGACCGTCCTCACCCTGCCTGGGGCCCAGAGAGGGCCAAGGTGGGGGTAAAGAGTGGACATGGAAGGACCCTCCCCCCTCCTCCTCCTGGCCCTGTCGCGGTTCCTGTCTGTCTCTTGAGCCTCATCCAGGTCTCCTTCCAGGTCCCCGTCTCCAAGTCCCCAAGCAGGGGCCTTGGGTTCACCTCCAACCAAAGGAGCAGCAGGGTGGGTCCTGAGCATGTGGCCAGGAGTCCTTCATATGGCTGCCGAGCCCCATATGAAGCCAGCGGCTCACCCGGCCCCTTCCAGGACCCACAGTGGAACCTGGGCTGACTGCCCTCATGGGCCTGTGGGCAGCAACTCACATTGCAACCTCATGAATAACTCAGCACCTCCTGCTGCCTACGTCTCTGAGGAAGCCTGGTCCCCTATACCCCCTCCCCCTTGCAACCATTGCTTTAAACTTTAATAGGCTAAAGCTCAGTGGCAGCCGATCAGGCTCCAGGGACCTGGAGCAGGATGTCCTGGGCAGGGGAACTCAGACTGCCCCGGGGCACAGGCCCAGCTCTCCAGAGCTCTGGCAGCCAAGGCCGGATGTGGTCAGGCAGGCATCCTGGGAGTGGCTTCCAGCTTCAGGGGCCCATAGGGAAGGAAGAGTAAGCTGGAGTGACCTGGGAGAGATCCTCGCTCAAGGTGGGGCCCCAGAGACTGTGGTGGGATAGGGTTGCATATAAACCCAAAGATTAGCAGCCCAGAATCTTACTGCCCAGAGACTCTCTTCCTGAAGGTGAAGCTCTAGCAAGGAGACATCCAAGAGGACCAAGACCTCCAGAGCTGTTTCAGGGACAGGCTCCACTGGTGGAGGCAGTGCCCTGGGTAGGCCTGCATGGACATCCCCATCAGCAGCAGAGACTTCCGCTGCCTGCAGCTGGCCTGCGTGGCCCTTGGCCTGGTGGCCGGCAGCATCATCATCGGCGTCTCCATCTCCAAAGCTGCAGCTGCCGTGGGCGGGATCTTTATTGGCGCTGCTGGTCTGGGTGAGAAGGTGCTGGGCTCAGAGAGGGAGCTGGGGTGGGGGGTGGGGAGAGGGGACCACGGCCAGGTGAACAAGAAATGGAGGGAAGAGCTGGGTCATCAGGAATCGGTTGGGGAGGATAGAAGTTGGAGGTGTGAGCAAGGCAGCCATCAGGGGTACAGGGAGGGAGAGGGAGGCTGGGGTGAGATTCCCATAGCACACTGCAGGGGTGAGGAGGCAGGAGCTGGTGAACCCTGCTCTCCGGCCACTCCCGCTCCGGCTCCCCAGTCCCAAGCCCTGGGCTCTTGACTTAGTGTTAGGACGCATAAGCTTGTTCCGGATGAGTTGGTGGGGGCTGGGTAGAAAAGGACAGAGTTCTCTGTGGGACCCACCTGGAGCCCCGACAGGATCCAGCTCAGACAAACGGTTTCCTTTTCTTTCCTGGAATGTTGCCACAGCAGATCTGTCTATCCAGGCATCTGTCTGTCTGTCCAGACCAGGCCCACTGATATCCCCACAGTGGTGCCAGGTACATCCCGCATCCCCTCCACCATCCTGGGCATGGGCAGAACCAGAAGCACCAGGTCAGTGGGCTCTGGTATCTGCACCTGTGAACTCAGGCCAGGGGCCAAACCCTTGGGAGTGACAGAGCAGGACCCATTCTTCCACTACCCTCTCCCCAGCTCACTGAGGGGCCTCCAGTCCTGCCCTTGGGAGCCCTAGGTGAGGGTGGGGAGTCAGAGCTGGGGGTGCCAATGG
This sequence comes from Budorcas taxicolor, assembly GCF_023091745.1. Classification (NCBI taxonomy): domain Eukaryota; kingdom Metazoa; phylum Chordata; class Mammalia; order Artiodactyla; family Bovidae; genus Budorcas; species Budorcas taxicolor. Next base: position 99,782,610 of record NC_068912.1, read on the forward strand.
GCCCATTTCCAGCTGCGGAGGAAGAAACCAACCTGCCATCGCCTGGGCAGGGTGGAGCCAGGAGCCTGGGCCTTCACAGCCAGTAACCCCTTCCCCGAAAGGCACTGCTCTGCACCCCCTCCTGGGGCTCGGTGTTGGGGAATGCCCGCCACCAGCACACACACTCACAGGCTACATTGACACACCCATAGTCCCAACCCTGCCCACTCATGCTGCTCCCACGCACACCCATAGCCCAGCCCCAGGCTCACAGCCCCAGCTTCATACAGCTCGCCCTAAACAGGCTCCCTCCTCACCATGGAACCCCTCCATGTCTCTCTTCTTAGGGCTCCTCATCTTGGCCTACCCTTTCCTGAAGTCTCGTTTCAACCTGGACCACATCCTGCCCACTATAGGTGAGTCCTCTCCCCCATCCTCACTGCTGCCAAGAACTGCCTGGACCCTCTGTGTGTAAGTCTGCAGCCCCCTGTGCAGTGCAGCCAAGCCCACATGTGTGACTGTACTGGCTGCATGTGTTAGAGATGCTGTGTGTGTGTGCCTGGGTGTGTTGTGTAGGCATTGCTGTGACTGCACACAGACTCCAGCCTTCCACTAAGTCCCTGAACCAGCTCAGAGCACCTAGAACCCCCACCTCCCCTGATCAGTTTTCCTTCTTCCCCAAAGCCTCCAAGATCTCCAGATAACCCTACTTCATCCCTGAGCTTCCATAAAGACCCTCTAGCTCCCCTGAGACCTCAGGACCCTGGACAGCTCCCCACCTCATCTCAGCTCCCCACCTCATCTCAGCTCCCATCTCCATCAGCCCTATACATTCATCCCCAGTTCTCCCCAGGACCCCCACCTCCTTACATATCTGCTGTCTTCTCCTTCAAGGGCCCGTTTCTTCCACCTTTGTTCCCCTCCCCAAATCTGCGCAGATCATGTGGGAGACATACAGGAAGTAGAGGAGCACAGACAGCAGCCAGGATGGGGAGTAGAGAACCGGAAGGACTTCCCTTCCCACAGCTGGACTTGATCTGAGAATGGCTCAGTAACCACAGGGCTTGTGGTGCTCTCATCCTACAGGGAGCCTGAGAATCCACCCCCAGCCAGGGGCAGACCATGGGGAGGGAAGAGCCAGTGCCAATGGAAATAAAGAGGGTAAGTTCCAGAAATTCCGGAGTCTATCTTCCATCTTCCCCTCTGGGTACACAGCCCAGAGAAGCCACCTTGACGGAAGTGCAAAGAGGGCTTCTCCAGTCACAGGGAGCCAGAAGTGTTGCATAGCTCTTCCACAAGCTTAGTCAAAATGCGTCTTGCTCCCAGCGGAGCTCAGGCCCTCTGGTTCCCAAGGTTTCTCTGTCAGGCCCAGTATAGCACCACACTGCCCTCCCTCCCTCAGCCCAATGCCCAGTTATTTTCTCACTCTCCTCTCCCATAGTGGAATCCCACTCTCAGAGCTGGTACCTGAAACTGGGCATCTCCTTCCTCCTCTATCCTGCCACACTGGAAAATTCCAGGGCAAGAGTTTCTCAAAGGTGCCCCTGCCCCCAGTGTCTGCCGCCCATGGTGGGATGCTGAGCACTCAGCAAAAGGTTCCATCCCAGACACTGTTCCAGGCACTCTCCATACGTTGATTTTTTTCATTCTCAGAACAGCCATATGAGGCAGGTACTATAATTAGCCCCACTTTATATAATGGGGCAACTGAGGCCCAAACTGCCAACACCTCTTGGATCATTGAAAAAGCAAGATAGTTCCACTAAAACATCTACTTCTGCTTTATTGACTATGCCAAAGACTATGACTGTGTGGATCACAACAAACTGTGGAAAACTCTTAAAGAGATGGGAATACCAGACCACCTAACCTGCCTCCTGAGATATCTGTATGCAGGTCAAGAAGCAACAGTTAGAACTGGACATGGAACAACAGACTGGTTCCAAATTGTCAAAGGAGTACATCAAGGCTGTATATTGTCACTCTGCTTATTTAACTTATATGCAGAATACCTCATGCAAAATGCCTGGCTGGATGAAGCACAAACTGGAATCAAGATTGCCGGGAGAAAAATCAATAACCTCAGATATGCAGATGACACCACCCTTATGGCAGAAAGCGAAGAAGAACTAAAGAGCCTCTTGATAAAAGTGAAAGAGGAGAGTAAAAAAGTTGGCTTAAAGCTCAACATTCAAAAAACTAAGATCATGGCATCTGGTCCCATCACTTCATGGCAAATAGATTGCAAAACATTGGAAACAGTGAGAGACTTTATTTTGGGGGGCTCCAAAATCACTGCAGATGGTGACTCCAGCCATGAAATTAAAAGACACTTACTCCTTGGAGGGAAAGTTATGACCAACCTAGACAGCATATTAAAAAGCCAGAGACATTACTTTGCTGACAAAGGTCCATCTAGTCAAAGCCATTTTTTCCAGTGGTCACGTATGGATGTGAGAGTTGGACTATAAAGAAAGCTGAGTGCCAAAGAATTGATACTTTTGAACTGTGGTGTTGGAGAAGACTCTTGATAATCCCTTGGACTGTAAGAAGATCAAACCAGTCCATCCTAAAGGAAATCAGTCCTGAATATTCATTGGAAGGACTGATGTCGAAGCTGAAACTCCAATCCTTTGGCCACCTGATGCAAAGAACTGACTCATTGGAAAAGACCCTGATGCTGGGAAAGATTGAAGGCAGGAGGAGAAGGGGACAACAGAGGATGAGATGGCTGGATGGCATCACTGACTCGATGGCCATGAGTTTGAGCAAGCTCCAGGAGTTGGTGATGGACAGGGAAGCCTGGCGTGCTGCAGTCCATGGGGTCGCAAAGAGTCTGACATGACTGAGCAACTGAACTGAACTGACTGAGACCCAGGGAGGTTATGAGACTCAACTGGGAAGTGATGGGGCCAGAAACCAGGCGTCAGCCCCCAGTCCTGCCTCTAACTCCCACACCATGTTGCTGTCCTGTTGAAGGGCCACTCTGGCCATCCATGTCTCTTTAAACCAGGCTGCCCTCCAAGACTCCCTCCCTCCCCATTCTATCCCCTCTGACCCCAGGTCCCCCTGGGAGGCTCTGACCCAGGATCTGTCCACTCAGCCACCCTGTCCTGGTCTCTCCCACAGGAGCCCGTAGCAGCCTGTCCACCGTGAGCAGAACCCTGGAGAAGCTGAAGCCTGGGGGCCGGGGGACTGGGGAGGGCTGAGGCAGGGGCTGAGGGGTTGCCCCCTGCCCTGCGCTCTCTTCCCCCTGCTTCCCCAGTCTCAGAGCCTGGATCCGAACCTGAGAAGAACCAGCTCCTGGAGACGCCAGACTTGCATCCGCAAAAGCCAGTGGAAATGGATTCCTGTGATGGGCGGGGCTGGGACCAAGGTGTCTCTAGTTTCAGAAGGCTCTTGACCTGGATCTTCTCTCTGAACAGCAGCTCAGCTTTCTTCCCTTTCTGATCTACTGACTGGCTTCTCTGGAATGTGGGGCCCAGTGATGCCCCAGTCCCTTGCTCCAGCCTGGCCAGGGAAGTGAGCTACAAGCCCTCAGGAACCACAGCCGGGTTCTGAGCCCTCAGTCCCGAAGGCCTGGCCCTGGGCCTCAAGAATTCACTGGCTGGATGGAGGGGCCGGACCAGACTCTTCTGAATATCAGAAGCTCTGAACCACTCCTCAGGGACAGGCCCTGAGCAGCAGTGAACCAGACAAGGGGCAGAGCCTGGAAAAATGAAATGGCCACTGCCTTGACAGGGGCCTAGGAGGCAAGGCCTGGAGGCTTCAGGAGGAGGCAGCTCCTGAGCTGACCCCTGTGCTGAGACTCCTGGGGTCTGACTCCACTGTTTAAGGCTTTTCAAGATCTGACTGCAGAGAAGACCTCCAAGCCTTCCTCTCCTCCCCACCCTCTCACTGCTCCTGAGCAACCTAAATGCATCCGAGCTGCCAAGCCCTGGCGCTGCCAAGCCCTGGCCTGTGTTCTGGATGCCCCCTACTCGTGCCTCTTTGCCTATCAAACCTCCACCTCTGAAGGCCCGCTTCCAAGTGTCCCTCGACCACAGTGCCCTCCACGTCCTCTTCCACCAGCCTCTGTCTCCCTCTCTCGACATGCTCCAGGCAGGTTGAAATCTCCTTTTTCACGAAACAATTACTAATTTTGTGTAAACCTACTGCCTATTGCCCTTCTCCAGTTAGCATAAGCGTAGACAGTAAACGCTCAATAAATGTTGCGGCTGCTACTGCTGCTAAGTCACTTCAGTCGTGTCCGACTCTGTGAGACCCCATAGACGGCAGCCCACCAGGCTCCCCCGTCCCTGGGATTCTCCAGGCAAGAACACTGGACTGGGTCGCCATTTCCTTCTCCAAAGCATGAAAGTGAGAAGTGAAAGTGAAGTCGCTCAGTCATGTCCGACTCCTAGCCCCACTGACTGCAGCCTACCAGGCTCCTCCGCCCATGGGAGTTTCCAGGCAAGAGTACTGGAATGGGTTGCCATTGCCTTCTCTGTAAATGTTAAATGGCTTCAATTTGATGGAGAAACAATTCTCTAGGCTATCCCTGGAAAGCCACTTCAGGCTCCACGTATTCATAGGGTTTGGGGCCAGGCAGACCTGACCAGTGTGCGACTGTGCAGAAAACACTGCTCCTCCCTCCCCACTGCTCCTCACATGCCTGTGCCCTCAAGGTGACCTCTGTGCAGACTTCTGCTCCATGTGGCTCCTGTCCTGGTTGGTGAGCAGAAGACAAGCTATGAGGAGTCTCATTCTCCAAGGATCACTGCAGATGACGCCTCCTCTTGGAAGCCTCCCCTGATTCTCTGTGCTCCATCACAGCCCACAGCACTCTAAGTGGCCTCTATTTCCCCCCTTCATGAAAGTAGGAAGCTGACAGCCAACACATGGAAAGTTCCCAGTGGATGTTGGAAAATCACACCATAAGTAGGAAAGACCATTCAATTGTACAGATGGAAAAGTTGAGGCTCTGCAGGAAAAGGAATCGGGTCCCACAGTGAGAGACTGTGGAGCCAGGCCTCGCATTCAGGCTCCTTCTCTCTACCTGCCCAAAGCACTACCCTTTGCTACTACTCTCTGCACAGGCCCCAGCGATCAGTGCTCTGACCACAGTGGGATAGAGCTCCATGGATAGAATCAGTTGCCCAAATGCTGGTGGGCTGGGGAGTGTTTGGTTCCTCCAGCCCAAGGGAAGTCAACAGTCCCCTCCTTCCATTTCCCCGCTTTTCACGTCCCTCCTGCCTGCTCCCTGCCCCTTCTCCTTCCCCTCAACATCATCATCATGAACAATAAATCAGGTCTGGTTTCCTTGATCAATAAGGAAACCCTCCCTCTGGTCCATCTTCAGTCTTCACCAGCAGCGCCCCAAAGAGATGTGCAGGGGTGGATAGGGTAGAATTGGGGAAGGGGGAGCCTGAGCCATGGGGATTGTGGTCCCCACCTCGCCCACCATCAACCCTTCCCAGCCATATATCCCCCACGCTGGCCTATGGTATCCCAGATGCCTGCCAGAGCAGTGCCGGGGATCAGAGTGCAATAAATTAAGAAATGAACACATGAAAAGGCAGAGCTACGTCCTTTGAGGAAGTACTGTGTGGGGGCTCAAAGGACCCTTGAAGCTCTGGGAATTCTCCAGGCCTGGGCTTGTTTCTTCTCTCTCCCTGCCAGGGGCTTCCTGAGTCCTCCCTTCCCTCCAGTCTAGGTGAGTGTCTGCATACCTCCTTCCCAACTGCATCTCTACCCACTCCCCACCCCTGACCTCCCCGACCTCCTCAACCTGGTCACTGGGAGAGGCCATGTGGAGTCACTGCCTTCTCCCCATGCATGCTTTGGAAGGAGGTGAGGTTGGGCCTAGCAGGCAGGGATGGTGTGGTGGCAGTGTGAGGGGAAGTGCCCCCTCCCCTCTGAGCAGATCCAGAACCCTCCATTCAGCATGGGAGTGAGGGGACAGAGACAGGTCTTTGGACCCAGCTCTTTCAGCAGTCTATTCAATAAATGAAATTAATTCTGTCCAGTAGCCTCACTCTGACCTCAGCTGTGGCTGTGCTGGCCAGTCTCGGACTGAGTGCTGAGAATATACCAAAGGTGGGGGGTGCTGGGTCCAGGGAGCCCCCTGGAAGTCACATCCCCACTGGGTCAACCCGGAGGACTGGAGTCTGTGCCTGTGATAAGACTCACATCCTGGTTCTGCACACCTCCTCACTGGGTGAGGGGCAGAGGGGGTGAACCAGAGACTGAGCCTGGGGCCACAGTTTCTTCATCCTCATATGGAAGGGGAGTGGTCCGTCCCAGACCACTATCAGGAGGAAGGTTGCGTGGCAGGTGATTCACAACAGGGCGGATTTGTGAATGGATAAGTGAATGAATGAAGAGGGGGTTGGAGATGCTCCTCCAGCTGAACTCCCCAGATCCTGGAAAATCAGCACCTGAGACTCCCACAGTCCTTTCCAACACAGTCCAGCCGGGAGGTGCTGGTGCCCAGCACTCCCTCCTCCCACTCCCTCCTCCACCCTCCTCAACCCTTACAAATCCCACCAGGAGCTGTATAAGGGGCTCATGACCACACCTCTTTCTACGGTGCAGGATTGGTGGAGGGTGATTGGAGAAAGGGTGCTGAAAATAAGACTCATGTCTGGAAAAATCTTCCTGCTCCCACAGTTCCACCCTCCTCCCTCGCCCAGGGTGGGGAATCTCCCGCAGACTAAAGACAGAGTCAGTGCGACCTACACCCCTCACTCCGGAGTGAACGGCAAGGTATCCATCCCGAACTCAGACTCCAGAAGTCCAGACTGGGGAGCGTGTGGGCGGCTGGGAGTTCACTGCCAGGCGCTTGAAAAGCGTGAAACCTAGAAACCGGGAAGGGAGAAGGGCGGCGCGGAGCTGGAGCCAGAGAGGAGAGGAGACTTGGTGCGAATGATGATCCGTGGGGGCTCAAAGGGAGCAGAGGAGCCGCAACGTCGCTGAGAGGGGCGCTCAGAACCTGCGCAGCCCGCAGCCTGCCACTGGCCCCTCCCAGTCCCTGGGGGCTGCTTCCTGGCGCCTTCATTCCCCCGCCCACCCGCTAAGGCCGGGATCTGCAAGCAGTCAACCAGGTGAGTGAGGGGGACCAGCGGCCACTGCCCTACCCAGCCCCATCAAGTGGGCGCCCCGTGGCTGCCCTGCTCCCTAAGGATCCTTCCTCCCTTGAGGGGCCCCAGGCAGAACCCACCGAGAAGTGTTCGCTGAACTGGCTCAGGCAAGTGCGAGCTACAGGTGTTGGGGGAGGCTGGAGAGAAGGCAAGAGGAGGGCAGGAGAGGGGAGAAGATGAGGAGGTAGCTTTAGAACTAGAGGGGGTATTCCATCCAGTCCTAAACCCCAGAGGAATTGAGTAGCAGCAGACAAGAGGGCAGGGACCTGTGCCTCGAGCGCAGTCCTCTGAAAAGAGATGAGAACCACAGAGAGGGGAGACGGGAGAGGGGAACGCACAGCATGCAGCGGCTGCCTTGGGCCCCTCTGCTCTACCCTAAACCCTCCTACTCCTACTCGGTAAGTATCTGCCCTAGAGTCCACCTCCAGGCCCCACCCCGCTGCCCACCGCACCCTCTCAAGAAGGTAAGGAGGGAATCAGGGAGAAGTGGGCACAGAGCAACCTCCAAAGCAGGAGACAGATAAAGGCAGGTGACAGTGGCCCCTCTGACCTTAACCATGTGTTTAACCAACATTCCCTGAGCACCTGGGGAGACCAGGGGGATGTGGCAGTGAAGAAGGAGGATATAACTCTGATCCTCAAGGTAGACCAGTAGGGGAATGTGGACCTGGACACAGGAGTTCCCCATCACCGAGGCAAAGGAAGGCTTCCTGGAGGAAGTGATGTCCCAGATGCGCTCTGAACTGGAGTCAGCCAGGTAAAGCAGCAGAAGCAGCGTGGTCACCCGACCACAGCTGGTGAGTTCAGCTCCACTCCAGCAAAATCAAGAGGGTGGCCTAGAGGGAGCCACGGCTGGGAAAGCCCAGGAGGGGTTCCCTTGGGAGTCGGAGGGGGCAGAGAGCTGCATGGGGTAGCAGTGAGACTAGAGAGGAAGAGATGGGCTCTAGAGACCCCTGGAGGGAAGCACCTGCAGGGCTGGTGTCAGACAAGAGGGGACTGTGTGGAGGACAATCCAGGGGAGGAGGAGCAAGGATGAAGCTGGGTCTCTGGCTGTCAGTCTAGGCTTTGTGGGAGAGGATGAAGTTTAAGAGGCCTGTTTCCAGGAGGAGGAGAATGTTTCCAGGGAGGAGGGTTCAGCGGGTCCAGAGCTGTGGAGAGGTCACGAACAATCTTCACTGGATTCAGCAACGAGGAGGCAGCTGGTGGCCTTGGAGCCAGCAGTCAAGGGTGGTGGCACAGAAGCCATATGGGAGTGGATTGATCTTTGAGAAGGAGGTAAAGTGGGGGTGTAGCCAGTGCTCTCAAGAAGGGGGGGCGAGGTTAAATGGAGGCAGATGTGGGGGAGATGGGGGCTTTGTTAGGTTTCAAGAGGGAGAGGCTTGAGTGCCTCCAAGAGGAGATGCAGGCGTGGCGAGGGGGTGATGCAGAGGAGAAGCCAAGGCACTAGGGGGGTGCAGGGTGAGGCAGTTGTGCAAAGGATGCCGAAGCCCCTCAGGGATTTGCCCTGACGAGGAAGGGGGATGTCACCCCTGGGAGCCTTGAGGGCTGCCAGAGTCAAACCAAAGACAGGGATGCACAAAGGCCCTGCTGCCTAGGAGCTGATTTTCTTTTCACCTACGAAGCTTCGCAGTTTGGGCACAAATGTGGAGGAGGCAGAAAGATGGACCCATGCAGAGTTGAGGCATCTCTGGCAGCTTTGACAGAAGGACAAAGGACCAAGTTGCAAGACACAGTAAACTGCAAGAGGGTAAGCAAAGTGAGGCAGTGTGGGTTCTCAGGTGGATGCAGAGAGAAGCAGAGACAAGAAGCTCAGGCAGAAGAAGCAGAGCTCCAGGATGGCCTCAGATCAGAGCACAGTTACAGCTGGAGGCTGTGCAGTCATGGTGAGGAGCAGAGGTATAGAAAACACACAGCCTAAGGTTTCTTTAGTGTAATTTTATTTATTATTTCTGGCTGTGCTGGGTTGTCCTTGCTGCGCAGGCTTTCTCTAGGTGCAATGTGTAGGCTTCTCCTTGCTGCAGCCTCTCTTGTCGTGGAGCCCAGGGCTTCAGTAGTTTTGGTGTGGGCTCTGGAGCTCAATAGCTGGCGCATGGGCTTGGCTGCTCTGGGGCATGTGGGATCTTCCTGGATCAGGGCTCAAACCTGTTTCTCCTGCAGTGGCAAGCAGATTCTTTGAGCCACCAAAGAAGCCCCACACAGCCTAGGTTTGAGTCCCAGCACTGCCACTCATTATCACCATGTCTGTGACCTTGGGCAAGTGACTCAACCCCTCTGAGCTTCTTTGTCCCCATCCAAAGCTGAAGATGGCAATAGCATCTATCTATAGGGTTGTCATAGGAGAAGGAAATGGCAGCCCACTCCAGTGTTCCTGCCAGGAGAATCCCAGGGACAGGGGAGCCTGGTGGGCTGCCGTCTATGGGGTCGCACAGAGTCGGACATGACTAAAGTGACTTAGCATAAGGTTGTCTTAGGGCTTAAATGAGTTAGTGATGTAAAAGGCCTGGCATGCTGCAGTCCAGGGGGCTGCAAAGAGCTGGACATGACCGGGCAACTGTACAGCAACAACAATATAAAGACTTAAACCAGTGTTTGGCACGTAGCAGCGCTGTACAGGTGTTTCTATAGTGGTAGCAACACAGCTTAGTCAAGAGTGGGATGGCTGGGTTTCTCAGAGGTGAAAGGGTTTCAGGGAGATGACAAGGGTGATGAGGGGAAGGGTGGCTGGGGCGGAAGGGAGGAATTGGGAATTGCAGAGGAGGAGCCAAGGCACTAGGGGGGTGCAGGGTGAGGCAGTTGTGCAAAGGATGCCGAAGCCCCTCAGGGATTTGCCCTGGAGGAGCAAGCGTACATCCCAAAGCCTTGGAAGGAGGTGGGCAGGAAGGGCAGTCCTCTGCAGACAGTCTGCCATCCATCTCCGTGCTTCCGGGCAGACAGGTCTCCAGAGGTGCCTCTGCTGGGCAGCAGCTTCCTCTCACCAGATAGGCAGGCAATGGAGAGTGTCTGGCTGGCTGGCTATGTACTGGCCTGTGTCTTCAGCTCTCAGTGTGTAATGCACCTGTGTGTGTGTTTCTGGGTATATCCAGCCACTGAGTGTACACATCTGATGCATGTGTGTATATGTGTGCACAAGCACTCAGGGATGAGGATCAAGGGCCGCAGGTGTCTGACACAGGAGCTGGGAAGCCACACCTCCAGACTTCATTCTCTCCGTTCTCTTGTTTCCAGAGAATCAGTGTGAGCCTCTGTGTTTGTGTGTGTGTGTGTGTGTGTGTGTGTGTGTGTGTCCATGCACACATGAGTCTATTGCCTGGACAGGGTGTACGGGAGCTCTAGGATTGGCTAGGGTGGGGGTGGTGACAACTTTGGGGGCTCCCAGGAGGCAGATTTCAGTTGGCAGAAGCTGAGAATTTTCAGGGTAGTGAATAAGCCGGCAATGAGTAATGGTGATGTGGGAGGTTCCCTGAGAAACAGAAGGGTTCACAGTGAGGGATTCAGACTGAGCAAATGAGGCACTTGGTTTCACATGGAGGACAGCGGGCGTGGTCCAGCGCCTGCTGCTTTGACCAAAGCCCCAGCCCCCTCACCCTCGCCCGGAAGCTCTGGGGCCCTTGCAGCAGGAACCTGGGACCAGGAGACCTGGCAGCTGCCCCCAGTTAAGCAACTGCTCTAGAACAACACAGACATCCCAGATTCAGGGACTGGGTGGGGCAGGCTGACCTGAAGCGGTTTCAGCAGAGCCCCCCGCCCTAGGAGCTCTGCATCCACCTAACAGAGGACCACCCTCCTTAGGCCCCAAGCTTGTTGGCTGGATAGTAATAATCAATTGCTAATTTTTAAAATAATCAAACACCTCTATACCTTCCAGTAAGCAGAAAGTCTGCTGTAGCAAAACAACATGACTTTCAACCTGACAGCTGCGTTCGAGTCCCAGTTTTACCTATTACAACTGAGTAAACCATGTTCTTCTCTCCCAGCCTCAGTTTCTCACTGGGTGAACTGGGTTCAGGACTGCAACAGCTCACAGGGTCACGGTAGTGTTGGTCGCTTAGTCGCTCAGTCGTGTCCAACTCTTAGTGACCCCATGGACTGTGGCCCACCAGGCTCCTCTGTCCGTGGAATTCTCCAGGATAAAACACTGGAGTGGGCTGCCACTCCCTTCTCCAAGTGTTCTTCCCAACTCAGGGCTTGAACCCTGTATTTCGGGCTGATTCTTTACCATCCGAGCCACCAGGGAAGCCCCACAGGGTCATAGTAACGATTAAACATGTTAGTGCTGGGAAAAGGCTTAGCACAGAGTCACTATTCAATGTGAGTACCCCTCCTCCAAAATTAGAACCCCCTGCCAAGCCCACCCCCGAATCAAGCAGTCAAGCAGCAGGTTACTTCTGCAGGGCAGGGTAGCGGGAATGACTTAATCACATCCCAAAGCAAAGAATAGCCATATTTCAGATGGATATACCATTTTTTGAGATCTTTTAATATGTTGGCAGCAATTTCTGAATAGGTTTCATGCCCACCCTCACAAACCACTAGCAGCAGGAGGATGGATTCAGAGACAATCACCTGGTTCAACCTTTCCCTTTACATTCAGCAGCGGAAACCCAGAGAGGGGCCCTGGCCCGCCCACACTGCCCCACCAGACCAAAGTCAAGAACCCTGGTCATCTGAGACACAGTCCCTCGTGTCTGCCTCTGCCCCAAATAGCGTTTATGGCCTGGACTCCCAAATAGAGTCCACACGGTCTCCCAGGCCGAGGTAAGGCGGGGGGCAGTCTGGCTGCCTAACCAGGGTCAGGCACAGTGACCAGCAGGGGTCAGAGCCCTGACTTTGTGGGAAAAGGCCAGGGTCTGGTCTGGCTTGGCCACAGGCTCCCTCCAAGACCTTCCTCACTCCAAACTTCAGTGTCACCACTGTGTAGATGATGGAATTGAACAAGGTGATTTCTACAGGTTCAGCAGTTTGGGTGCTCACTAAAATTCAAGATTCAGAGCAATGACCTTCCCTCCTGCTCAGGCAATGGGGTTGAGGACTGGACTCAGGATGAAACAGAGTTTGAAGAGATATTTGAAGAGATAGCAATGGTGCAAACTTGGAGGATCCTGCTTCTGAATTTAAAGACTCCATAGAGAAGGGAATGGTAACCCACTCCAGTATTCTTGACTAAAAAATAGTGTGGACAGAGGAGCCTAGCAGGCTATATAATCCATGGGGCCACAAAGAGTCAGACACGACTGAGCAACTGAGCACAATCCTAGAAGTGATGATTGTGACAATCACACATTGGCCAGGAAATCACAAATTAGCCAAGAAATGCAATCATAACATGTGTTCAGAGGGGAGAGTACCAGAACGATTTAGTGGATAGCACCAGTGACACCCACAGTGGAAGCCAGAGCACCCACTGCAAAACAGCATCCAACAGCCCCACCTGGAGGGCTACAATCCACCAGACAGAATGGGTAGTGCAGATGCGACTGCAACAGCCAAACAACTGCAGCGCCTCCCTTGTGTGCCCCAGATCCCAATTAGCCAGGGTGGAGGCAGCTTCAGGGAGCTTCCCTGGGGGCTCAGACGGTAAAGAATCCGCCTGCAATACAGGAGACCTGGGTTCAATTCTTGGTTGAAAGAAGATCCCCTGGAGGAGGGCATGGCAACCCACTCCAGTATTCCTGCCTGGAGAATCCCCATGGTCAGAGGAGCCTGGCGGGCTAGAGTCCACAGGGTCGCAAAGAGTTGGACAGGACTGAGCACCTAAGCACAGCACAGCACAGGCAACTTCAGGAATCAGCCCAACACCCATCTGCCCTTAGCCTGTTCTCTGCCTAGGGTGGAGACTCTGGGAGTAGTCTGTCTTCCAGAGTTAGTGCTGCCTCCTAGGAGCAGATAAGAATCACTCCTAGGCCATTAGCCCCTGGAAGCTCAGCTCTTGGGCAGGTATTCGCTTTAGTTCAACTGAGCCATGAAATTAAAAGACACTTACTCCTTGGAAGGAAATTTATGACCAACCTAGACAGCATGCTAAAAAGCAGAGACATTACTTTGCCAGCAAAGGTCCATCTAGTCAAGGCAATGGTTTTTCCAGTGGTCATGTATGGATATCAGAGTTGGACTATAATGAAAGCTGAGTGCTGAAGAATTGATGCTTTTGAACTGTGGTGTTGGAGAAGACTCTTAAGAGTCCTTTGGACTGCAAGGAGATCCAACCAGTCCATCCTAAAGGAGAGCAGTCCTGGGTGTTCATTGGAAGGACTGATGTTGAAACTGAAACTCCGATACTTTTTTGGCCACCTGATCTGAAAAGTTGACTCATTTGAAAAGACCCTGATGCTGGGAAAGATTGAGGGCAGGAGAAGGGGACGACAGAGGCTGAGATGGTTGGATGGCATCACCGACTCAATGGACATGGGTTTGGTTGGACTCTGGGAGTTGGTGATGGACAGGGAGGCCAGGCGTGCTGCAGTTCATGGGGTCTCAAAGAGTCAGACACTACTGAGTGACCGAACTGAACTGAGTGTACTAAGCCAAGGAAGGAGCAAAGTGAGTTTACCTTCCTTAGTTCAGTTCAGTTCAGTTCAGTCACTCAGTCGTGTCCAACTCTTTGTGACCCCATGAATCGCAGCACGCCAGGCCTCCCTGTCCATCACCATCTCCCGGAGTTCACTCAGGCTCACGTCCATCGAGTCCGTGATGCCAGCCAGCCATCTCATCCTGGGTTGTCCCCTTCTCCTCCTGCCCCCAATCCCTCCCAGCATCAGAGTCTTTTCCAAGGAGTCAACTCTTTGCATGAGGTGGCCAAAGTACTAGAGCTTCAGCTTTAGCATCAGTCCTTCCAAAGAAATCCCAGGGTTGATCTTCTTCAGAATGGACTGGTTGGATCTCCTTGCAGTCCAAGGGACCCTCAAGAGTCTTCTCCAACACCACAGTTCAAAAGCATCAATTCTTTAGCGCTCAGCCTTCTTCACAGTCCAACTCTCACATCCATACATGACCACAGGAAAAACCATAGCCTTGACTAGACAGACCTTAGTCGGCAAAGTAAGGTCTCTGCTTTTGAATATGCTATCTAGGTTGGTCATAACTTTTCTTCCAAGGAGTAAGCGTCTTTTAATTTCATGGCTGCAGTCACCATCTCCAGTGATTTTGGAGCCCCAAAAAATAAAGTCTGACACTGTTTCTACTGTTTCCCCATCTATTTCCCATGAAGTGATGGGACCGGATGCCACGATCTTTGTTTTCTGAATGTTGAGCTTTGAGCCAACTTTTTCACTCTCCTCTTTCACTTTCATCAAGAGGCTTTTGAGTTCCTCTTCACTTTCTGCCATAAGGGTGGTGTTATCTGCATATCTGAGGTTATTGATATTTCTCCCGGCAATCTTGATTCCAGCTTGTGTTTCTTCCAGTCCAGCGTTTCTCATGATGTACTCTGCATAGAAGTTAAAAAAGCAGGGTGCCAATATACAGCCTTGACGTACTCCTTTTCCTATTTGGAACCAATCTGTTGTTCCATGTCTAGTTCTAACTGTTGCTTCCTGACCTGCATACAGATTTCTCAAGAGGCAAGTTAGGTGGTCTGGTATTCCCATCTCTTTCAGGATTTTCCACAGTTTATTGTGATCCACACAGTCAAAGGCTTTGGCATAGTCAATAAAGCAGAAATAGATGTTTTTCTGGAACTCTCTTGCTTTTTCCATGATCCAGCAGATGTTGGCAATTTGATCTCTGGTTCCTCTGCCTTTTTTAAAACCAGCTTGAACATCAGGGAGTTAACGGTTCATGTATTGCTGAAGCCTGGCTTGGAGAATTTTGAGCATTACTTTACTAGCATGTGAGATGAGTGCAATTGTGCGGTAGTTTGAGCATTCTTTGGCATTGCTTTTCTTTGGAATTGGAATGAAAACTGACCTTTTTCAGTCCTGTGGCCACTGCTGAGTTTTCCAAACTTGCTGGCATATTGAGTGCAGCACTTTCACAGCATCATCTTTCAGGATTTGAAACAGCTCAACTGGAATTCCATCACCTTCACTAGCTTTGTTCGTAGTGATGCTTTCTAAGGCCCACTTGACTTCACATTCCAAGATCTCTGGCTCTAGATTAGTGACCACATCATCATGATTATCTGGGTCGTGAAGATCTTTTTTGTATAGTTCTTCCATGTATTCTTGCCACCTCTTCTTAATATCTTCTGCTTCTGTTAGGTCCAGACCATTTCTGTCCTTTATCGAGCCCATCTTTGCATGAAATGTTCCCTTGGTATCTCTAATTTTCTTGAAGAGATCTCTAGTCTTTCCCATTCTGTTGTTTTCCTCTATTTCTTTGCATTGATCTCTACAGAAGGCTTTCTTATCTCTTCTTGCTATTCTTTGGAACTCTGCATTCAGATGCTTATATCTTTCCTTTTCTCCTTTGCTTTTCGCCTCTCTTCTTTTCACAGGTATTTGTAAGGCCTCCCCAGACAGCCATTTTGCTTTTTTGCTTTTCTCTCACACAAAACACACCCTGTCCGCTGCTGTCATGCTAATTAGAGGAGCTTATTTACAAAGCCTGTGCCCTGTGCTTCAGTCATTCAATAAGCGCTTAGCAAACCCAGCACTGTACTGGGTTGAGAACTTGTGCTTCGGGATCAGGACACCAGTTTTCAAATCCTGGCACCACCACTGATACTCATGGCCTTGGGAAACTTGAATCTTTCTGTACCTTAAAATCCTCATATATAAAATGGGGATATGACAATAATGCTTAATTGCATTCTGTGAAAATTAAATTAGATGTTATTAAAAAGTGCTCAACATAACACAACTAACTCAGTCAGCAATTTGAAAATGCTAATTTCAGATTCTCATCTAGACTTTTTTATGGCTAAGAAAGACTAGCCTGTATCAGACCAACTCACTCACTGAGGATAACTAAAAGGCTGGATTAAACATTTAAGAAATCTGTTC
This sequence comes from Budorcas taxicolor, assembly GCF_023091745.1. Classification (NCBI taxonomy): domain Eukaryota; kingdom Metazoa; phylum Chordata; class Mammalia; order Artiodactyla; family Bovidae; genus Budorcas; species Budorcas taxicolor. Next base: position 99,798,649 of record NC_068912.1, read on the forward strand.
AAAGGCATGGGAGAACTACCAAGGCAATTGGTAAAGGCAGTAAGGGCTTGAGGGGCCAAGATCTCGAAGAAAAGAGAAGTAATATTTTATTTCACTTTTTTCCTTAAGGCATTTTCCGGTTTGTAGGGGGCAATGGCGACCACGGAGTGGGGAAGTCACAATTGGGATTTAGAGCTGAAAAAGGTGAAAGGCCCTGTTAAACACCTCCAGTTTTAATTGGGAGCCCAAAGGACTATCTTCTAGGAATACTGGTTAAACAGATATAGACCAGACTCAGGAAGACTGAACCATAGCTCCAAGTCAATGCAATAACAGATTGGGTTAAGGTGGCCTGTCCCTTCTTTAGCTGTCAGAAGCAAAAGTAAATCTTCTCTAAAAGGAGAGAGTATTATCCAGGGCTCAAGCTATCTCTACAATGTTGGGCATTTAATTAAAAAATTATCTAGCATTACAGGAGATAAGACTTAATGACCCAAAACCAAGAACAATAAAACAGACAATAGAAACAAGAGAGCTAGGTGTTGGAGTTTTCAGACATGGACTTCGAAGAGTTTAATACGTTCAAGAAAATACATAAGAGGAAGTTTTTTAGTAGAAAACTGGAATTTATGAAATAGAATCAAGTGGCAATTCTAGAACTAGAAAGTTGTAACAATTGAAATTAAGAACTGAATAGATGGATTTTACAGCAGAGAAGACCCAGGTGAAGACAGAATTAGTGAACTGGATGACAGATCAGTAGAATTAATAGCCAGAGAGAAAGGGGAGGCGGGGGGCGCAATACTAGAAAATACAGAGTAGTGTGTAAGAGACGTGTGGGACAATGCCAAATGGGTGAACGTGTACACAATTAGGGTTCCAGAAGGAGAGAAGAGAAAGAATAGAGGAAAAGATAATGGCTGAAAATTTTCCAAAACGGGCAGAAATCAAGGCAGGCTGTAGAAGCATCAGGAAGAACACAGAAGATAAAGACAAAGAAAATCTCACCTTGGCACATCATAGTAAAACTGCCAAAACCCAAAGATAAAGAGTCTTCTCTGTAAAAGAAAAGAAACAAGAGCCTTGGACCCTCTAGCCACCCAGGCTCCCCTACCCTTGTCCAATGTCAGCTTTCAAGAGTCTGTTGTGAGGCAAGCTGAAGGGCTAGACTCCATCCCTCCTTCAGGGGCTCCCTGCATCAGCCTCAGACAGAGCCTTTCCCATAGAAAGGACAATGTCAGAAAATGATAAGGTGCAGAAGGGGTGAAAGTTAGGAATCCCACAGCACCCCCTGAGGGCAACAGGAAGAAACTGTTGGGATTTACCTCCACATCAACCCCAAGGTCAAAAAAAAAGAAACAAGATTACCTACTGTGTGAACCAGACCACATGTTTTCTGATTCTGATCTACCTTTCAGTCTAGCCACTAGACCCAAATCGACTTCCCTCTCTGAGCCTCCATTTCCTCAGTTGTAAGATGTGGCTGTTAATAAGCATCAAGCAAGTGTATCATTCAGTGATATCATGGATGTGAAGATGCTTTGCAAACTGTAAATTGTTGTACCCCTTCAGCGGCTGCTACTGCTGCCTGGCAGAACCAACAGCTGCAGATTAAAGACAGCAGATGGTTCATGCAAACAGGGAGCTTCCCGAGGAATCTGTGGTCGGTAGATGCCCTCGAGGGTCAACATACGCTTTCTTTGCCAGGATTTTGGGGGTTCTGAATTCCTGCCAGTGCAGTGTGTCAGCCAGGAGCTTCTGGCTGGAGTCCCAGGAAAGCTGCTACTTTCCCTGGTGCCACTTCCCAGCATGGTTCCAGGGAAGGGTGCCCTGTAGTCACCAGGTTGGGCAGACCTGGAAATGGCCTCCAGGCCTTCTAACCTGCTTGGGCCAAGCTGATTCCCACCTGGGTCCAGAGTGACAATGCAAACTGGCCTCACCTTTGTACACCCTGTCATCAAATTCTCTCCAACTCCCTTGTCAGGGCCTGTCCCTAAAGCCCTTCCACCTGAAGGGTGGAAACTGTTCTGATTCCAAACTCAATATGACCAACCCCTCAGATCTGAGGCCTGAGAGCCCCTTCTCTATCAGCCACCACTACACAATGTGACTAATATGGAATTCTCACTATGTTCTTCATTGTTCTAAGCACTTGATTTAGCTTAAAGCATTTAATCATCCTCACATCCCATCATGTAGGTTCTCATAATAGCCCCAATTACAGGTGTGAATTGGAGAAGGAAATGGCAACCCACTCCAGTATCCTTGCCTGGAAAAGTCCATGTTCGGAGGAGCCTGGCAGGCTACAGTCCATGGGGTCACTAAGAGTTGGACACGACTGAGCAATTTCACTCACAGGCTTTCCCTTGTGGCTCAGCGGTAAAGAACCCACCTGCCAATGCAGACACGCAGGTTCGATTCCTGGGTCAGGAAGATCCCCTGGAGAAGGAAATGGCAACCCACTCCAGTATTCTTGCCTGGAAAATCCCATGGACAGAGAAGCCTGGCAGGCTATAGTCCATGGGGTCACAAAAGATTCAGACATGATTTAGCAACTAACCAACAATAATAGGTGTTAACACTGAAACACAGAGAGGCCCTGTGTCCAGGTCATGCTCTGTTACTCATCCAGCATGCTCATCCCAGCAGAGCATGGTTCTGATCACACCCCGCCCACTCCAACTCAGAACCCTTTTCTGACACTTTTTCACAATTCTAGCACAGTTCAGTTCAGTCACTCAGTCGTGTCCGACTCTTTGTGACCCCATGAATCACAGCACGCCAGGCCTTCTTGTCCATCACCAACTCCCGGAGTTCACTCAGACTCACGACCATCGAGTCAGTGATGCCATCCAGCCATCTCATCCTCTGTTGTCCCCTTCTCCTCCTGCCCCCAATCCCTCCCAGCATCAGAGTCTTTTCCAATGAGTCAACTCTTCCAGGATGACAATATACAGCCTTGATGTACTCCTTTTCCTATTTGGAACCAGTCTGTTGTTCCATGTCCAGTTCTAGCACAGCTCCATGGCAATGATCTCATCCTCCAAGGGCCTTAATACCTGTGATTCCATGTTATAGAACAGAATTCTCAAAATAGATGTCTTAAATTCCCCAGACTCTGAAGCTTCTGTATGCATTCCCAGAATTCTAGAATCCAATGATAGATTCCACAACCAGTTACAACAAGAAAAACCTAGAAGGGGATCCTAGTACCCAGTGACTGGGCTTTTAAGTCTAGATTCAACAGTATAATCTTGGGGAACTCATGGGGGTAGGATTGGAATCTAATAGAATGTCCAGTCTAGGAAGGACCTGGGGCCTTGGGTCTGCTCCAGCCCAACCCATGTAGGGACTGTCCCTTCTCACTTGCCAACTGAAACCTCAGGAGCTCCTCACTGTCACAAGGTCACTCACTGGCCAGGCAGCAGGTCACGAGGTCCTGGCCTTGGATATTGGGTAAATCCACAGATCTCGCTGAGCTTCAGTTTCTTCCTCTGGACAAGCTGGGGCTAGACCAGATGGTTTCTAGGGCCTCTATTGCTCAGGGGAGGAAGTTGTCTAAATCCCAAGAGCTGCCCCTGCCCTCTGATTAGGACTACTGATCATGATCATCAGGTAATGAGCACCTAGGCACTGAGCTGAGCACTTTATAGCTATTTACTCATTTAATTGTTTCCCTGGTGGCTCAGACAGGAGAGAATCCACCCACTATGCAGGAGGTCTGGCTTCGATCCCTGGGTTGGAAAGATTCCCCTGGAGGAGGGCAAGACAACCCACTCCAGTATTCTTGCCTGGAGAATCCCCATGGACAGGGGAGCCTGTAGGCAACAGTCCATGGTGTCGCAAAGAGTTGGACACAACTGAGGGACTAAGCACAGCACTCACTTAATTAGCCCAAGAAGGCTTCATGGAGGAGGGGAGGTGAACGGTCTGTGTCTGTCTGGAGGACAAGAGGGAGTGGGGAGGGAGAGAAGATAGCAAGATCTGCCACAAGGAAATCCAGGGACGAGGTGAAGAAGTCACTCTTCCCATGTGGGATGAGCTGTTGCTTCCCAGAGGCAGAGGCGGGAACTTGCCTGGCAATCCAGAGGTTAAGACTCCTGGCTTCCACTCCTGGCTTCCAAGGGGGCCGGAGCCCTGGTCAGGGAAGCTCCCCATGCCGTCGAGATGAGGCAAAAAAAAAAAAAAAAAAAGTCTCACAGAGGCAGAGGCAGGGGCTAGCCAAGATGGCATGACCTCTGCGCTCCCAGGCACTGAACAGAGCCACAGAACCGAGGGTGGGGTGGAAAGCCCAGATGCCCAGCTGACCTCTCCGTTGCTCTCTGCCCACAGGACGACTGTGAGCTGAGCCCTGACATGTGGGCTGGCCGCGGCCGGCGGCAGGAGGAAACTGAATGAGTGCCCGGAGTCCCCAGGTCGATGCCGCCCCCAGAGAAGAGCCAGGGGCCCCCGGCCCGGGCGCCCGCGGGGCGCGCTCAGGACCGGCTGCCCGGCCCGGCGTCCCCGGCGCTGTTCTGCGCCTGCGGCCTGTGCTTGCTGCTGGCGGGCGTGAACGTGACGCTGGTGGGCGCCTTCGCCTCCTTCGTCCCCGGACACAACGCGCCCCTCGTCGTGGGGCCGGCGCTGCTCGTGCTGGCGCTCGGCTTCTTCGCGGCCTGCTGTGTGTGTAGCCGCCGCCGCGGCCGCGCGCCCGGTTCGCGCTCGGCGGGCGCTGGGAGTCCCGGCCAGGGCGGCGGCGGCGGCGGGCGCGTGGCGCTGGAGATGGAGAGCAGCGAGCGCACGGCGCAGGACACCACGGCCGTGCAGCTGAGCCCCGCCGCCTCGGACGCGTCGTCCGGCCGCTCCAGCCCGGGCCCCGGGCCCTTCGCCCTGGACGCCCCCGCGCCCGCTGCAGTCTACGCGCCGCGCGCCGACGGGGTCCGGCTCGACCTGCCCCGGGAGCGCGTCGCCCCCTAGTGAACTGGGTTCCCGGCCCTGACTTCCTCTGTCCCGGTTCCCTCCCATCAGTGCCATTGAAGAAAAAACAGGGAGGAGGCGAAAGACAAGAAAAAGGAATTTTTCCTATGGGTCCGGGGCTGGGCACAGGTGGCCTCTTCTGTCCCAGCTCTGGAACTTCCGGGGGCGGGGTGGGGAGGGGAATGTGATGACGGTGCCCGGGCACTGACAGCCCTCAAAGGAGGGAGCAATGCCTTGGCCCTTTGGGTGCGGTCTGCTGGGTTCTAGTTTACCTCACTCTCCAGACGTCCCGGCGATGGCACCCCACTCCAATACTCTTGCCTGGAAAATCCCATGGGCAGAGGAGCCTGGTAGGCTGCGGTCCATGGGGTCGCAAAAAGTCGGACACGACTGAGCGACTTCCCTTTCACTTTTCACTTTCATGCATTGGAGAAGGAAATGGCAACCCACTCCAGTGTTCTTCCTGGAGAATCCCAGGGACTGGGGAGCCTGGTGGGCTGCCGTCGATGGGGTCGCACAGAGTCGGACATGACTGAAGTGATTTAGCAGCAGCAGCAGCAGCCAGATGTCCCAGAACTGGGCTGCTGCACCGTCCCCACGCCCTACCCGCCACCCATGGCATTTGGGCACTGTGAACAGAGCCACTCTGAGGCGGTTAACTCAGCAAGGCCCTGGAGGGGTGGAAGGAAGTGGGGAGACACACCCGGTCTCAGCCTGGGCTGTCTCCTGTGCCCACCTGCTGTGAAAGGCTTTGAGCTCCCCTCCCGCCCCTCCCTGACCTCCTTGTCTCTACCCCAACCTGACCCTTTGGGATTGATGCCAGGGAGGATCTTATCTGAGCCAGATCATCCATAAGGTAGAGCTGGGTTGAGCATACTCCCATCCTTTCTGCTGGTGGCACAGACGGTAAAGAACCCTGCAATGCGAGAGACCCAGGTTCTATCCTTGGGTAGGTAAGATTCCCTGGAGAAGGGACTGGCTACCCACTCCAGTATTCTTGCCTGGAGAATTCCATGGAAAGAGGAGCCTGAGTGAGCTGATCTACAAACACAGAGCAGGGTGGGCTGGGGGAGATAGGGAGGAGTGGTGAGGAGGCTCCTGCCACCCTGAAGTTCTCCACCTGAACCTCACTGTGCATTCCTGCTATGCCTCACTCTGCTCCTTAATAAAGCACCTTTGGAGTCAAGTCCTGACGGCAAGACCTCTGATCCTGAACCCTGGAGTCTGCAGTCCTCCCAGCCAGTGCCTGGTGCTTCATCATCTCAGCACCAGCTCCTCTTGGAGAACTAGAAGAGAGCCCCAGAAGTGTGTGACTGTGAACAAAAGACTATCTGAGATTGTGTGTACCTGTGAACAACTGTGGAAGCAGAGTGTCAGATTGAGGGGGGTGGGCGCTGGATGAATATATAAGTGTGACTGTGGGTGAGACGGCCTGGCTATGTGGATGAGATGGTGAGCGTGGGAGTATTTTAGGTGGCATTGTCTGACATCACACCTGCGTGGGAGCATGCGCACGCGTGTGTGTGTGTGTGTGTGTGTGTGTGTGTGTGTGAGGAAGACCACCTCCCCAGCTCCAGGCCTGTCTCTTCTGGTTCACTGGCAGCCTCAGACTCCACCTGCTGCCTTGGGAGAGTGAGAGGTGAGTGGGGCCACTGCTGATACCACCTTCGGGTGTGGTTTGGCCCACCCTTCTCCTGCCACCTTCTTAGGAAGAGGCACTCAAGATTCTAGCCCTGAAATGCCAGGCCCTGCCCAAACCCCTCTCCCTCCTGCTGGTGGAGGCCTGGAATTACACCATCAGGGCTTCTTCCTCTTCTACAGGAAGACTTCCTGATCCTATATGGGAGCCTGGCTGCTGAAGACAAGGGTGAGGTTAAGGTTCAGAGCAGGTAAGGTTCACATGCTAAGTTTCAGAGCAGCGGGCCACAGGTTATGATAACAGAGCGGGAGGAGGGTGGCCTCAGAGGAGGGCTCTGGCTCCTGGAGAGTCTCCCTTCCATTGCCACACCCAAGTGAAGGTCGTGCTTTGTCCCATCTGCACCTCCTCCCCTTCCCCAGGCACACCAGGAGATATCTGCACACCCCAGGACCCACTCTCCAATCAGCCAGCCCTATACCAAAACCCCCCAGTGTCTCTCCAGGCCTGCTGCACCCCGGGACTCCTCCCCTGATATCTCTTCAGGGCCCTCTGGGGCAGTATGTCCACCAAGGAGCCACACCCCTGCATGGCCCTCAGAAGGGTCAAGTTCCAGGCCCTGAAGGCAGAGAAGGGCTCCAGGGGAAGGGCAGTAGGGCACGTGTTTCTTCGGAAGGAGAAAAGGCGATTCTGACAGTACAGAGGCAGCAAGCTCCCTGACCTTTAGGAATCTGAGCAGGGACCGGCATCTCCCAAAGGGACGCTGCCCAGGGGTCCTAGGATGAATGGACCGCCCCCCTCCTGCCCACAGAGAGAACCACTGCTGGCCAAGCCAGAGGAGCCCACTAAGGGCCGAAAACTCAGATCCTCTCCCTTCCCTCCCACTAGAGGAAATGAAGGCAGCCACTTAGGACCATATATATATATATATATTTATTTATTATTTTTTTTTTTTACTAATTAATTCAGCAAATAACTCCTGAGTCTTACTATGGACCCATGGGCTTCCCAGGTGGCGCTAGTGTTAAAGAATCTGCCTGCCAATGCAGGAGATGTAAGAGACATCTTACATCTCCCCTGGGTCAGGAAGATCCCCTGGAGAAGTGTATGGCCACCCACTCCAGCATTCTTGCCCGGAGAATCCCACAGACAGAGGAGCCAGGGTCATAGAGTGGGACATGACTGAAGTGACTTAGCATGTACACACTATGGACCCATAGCTTGGTGAGCAAGCTCTGGGGGAGCTCACGTTCTACTTAGGGGGAAATTAAAGAATTAAATACATAAGCACACAAGACTAAAAACATTAGCTAGTGGATAGTGCTGTGCAGCAAATCACAATAGGAAGAAGCGACAGAGGGACTTGGATGGCTGGAGAGGACTCCTCTGAGAGGTAACATTTAAGCTGAGCTCTGAAAGCCACACAGAAGTCTAGAGCAAGACCATTTCAAGCTCAGGAAATGGCTGGTGCAACCCTAAGGTGAGAATAAACTTGGCCCCCATGTGTCAGACCAGGAAAGAAGGGGTGTGGAGACAAGGGTGGGAGATGAAGCTGGAGAAGGTGGGGAGTGGGTTGTTGCTCTGCTCCTATAAAGCTAGGCAGCCAAGGCGAGGAGCTGGGGTTTTAATCTCTGTGAGATAGAACCACAGGTGGGTTTTAAACAGGGACACGACATGATGTGATTTATGACTTCACCACTCGCTCTGCCTGCTGTGTGGAAAACAGAGTGTTGAGGGACTTGAGGGAAAAGAGGGGCCGGGTTAGAAGCTCACTGCAGTGGGAAATGCTGGTGGTGGCTGTGAGCTGCGCAGATCCTCCACCCATTTTTGAGGTCTCCCTATCAGTATTTACGGGAGTAAGAGAGAGGAATCTGGGAGGAAGTGCTAGAATTGTGGTTTGCACAGCTGGGCCTATGGTGGACGACAAAGCAAGAGCTATGGCCAGATGAAAGGTCAGCTTACCCAGTGGAGCTGTCCCATAGGAGCTGGAGTCACACCCCTGACTTCCAGATGTAGAGCCCCAGTGATGCAGATGAAGAAATTAACCTGTGGGTGGTGGTGAAGCCATGCATCCTGATGATGTGGGCGAAGGGAGGTGAAGACGGGACCAGAACCTCGAGTAGTCCAACCTCTGACTCTAGGGCAGAGTAGGGACTTGAAGTTGCCCAGTTCTGAATCTCACCTTCTGCCAGTGCCTTTCCAGTGAGGTCTGTGCACTAGGAGTTGGGAATTAGGGAGAAGGGAGTAGAAGGGGAGCTCCAAGAGGTTGGGACTGCTGGCTTGTTGACAGCTATGCACTCAGTGCCCACCTGGCACGAGGCAGACGCCTGATAAATATCTGTCAAACAACTGAATGAGTAAAAAGGTGTGAATGTTATCACACAGCTAAGATTCTGGGCCTCCCGCAATAGCGAATTATCAAGATACCCAATTCTGAACAAGAAGGGAGAAAAGTTCCTATGTGTGTGGGGATTCCCCTGGACAGTTCCTGTTTTCTGCATTGTGAGGAGGTGGAGTGAGGCTGGAATATAGAGCTGCCTGGATAGACACTGATGGATGCACCTGAGGGCCAGTCTCCCTTAAGTAGGTGGTGGCCAGATAGGCGGGCTGACTGAGGAAACCAGCACTGCTAGGGAGTGCCACCAGAGGGCACCCTGGGCACACGACAGGGGATAGAGGTGACAGTCCCGCCACACTGCACAACTTCCCCCATTTCCTTTTCTGAGGGGCCAGGCCTGAGGAGATGGAGAGCAGGGAGTTGGGTGTGCATGAAGAAGTGGGTGTTAAAGTCACCCAGATTTACTAAGTGACATCTCCAACTCTGGATTCTGACCTTATCACAGAGGGAGGCCAGATACTGGACACAGACTTATGCTTTATCAAGGACACAGCTAAGTCCTGGGTCTGGTCCTAGACCGAGTCCTCACTCTGACCTTCGACTGAGCCCCTGCCCAGGTCCATATGAGGTCCTGACCTGAACTTGAGCCTGATCACACTGTGAGCCTTGATCCTGACTGCTCCATACAGTGAACACTGATCCTGATCAATGCTGACCTGTATCAAAGATTGCACCCCGACCTGGTACAGGCTAAGCCTTAATTGTGGACAAACAGTAAGCTCTTATTCGGTCACAGGCTGAGCCCTGACCTTGATCCACACACCATGCCCTGATTCTAGTATCAGGCTGAACCCGATGCTAGTCACAGAGTCCTGAATCTGTTCCCAAACTGAATGCTGACCCTGAACTGAGACTCAGCTATTGTCATGGTCGAAGACTGAGCCCTGATCTCTAGGTCTTGTTCCCAAATACCCTGGACTTCAGGACTTTCCAGATGAGGCTTTCAGGCCAGGCTTTAGCCCCAGAAGGCAGTACCTTCTGGAAACACTTTTGAGGGGGGAGAGAAGAAATTCTGGGTCTCTGAGTGGTCCAGAAACTCCTAGACATTGCATCCCTGAAAGGCTAGACAGAGAAATGCTGGCTCTAGGCTGTCTGGAACGTGAGGGGGTAAGGACAGCTGGACCTTCTCCAGGTACCCCTGGAGCTCCAGGTGGGGCCTGCCTGCCTGCCTGCCTGTGTGTCTGGGGCCCTCCAGCCTGGGTGCCTCTTCCATCTTTACTTCTGATTCCTGCAGAAAACTGGGCAAATCCCTTCTACTCACTGGGCTGTGCTCCACCCCCTTGTTACCTTTCAGGGACAAAGGGGAGAAGGTGACCAGGTCATAACTGAGGGTCCTGTGTCCCTACCATGTGCACTGGCAGGAAGAGAAGCCCCCTTACTCTGGTCCATCCCTGCAGACAAGCAAGAAAAAGCTCACGGCTGCACTCGCCAGGCCTCAGCCTCAGGTGGGCAGTGTCAGTCAGACATGAGCAGGGAGGTAGGAAGTAGGAGTCCCAGCGATCCCTGCGCACTCTGGGGGCCCGGTGTGTGTGAGGGGAGGTAGGTCCTCCCCTGGGCACACTGCCCAGGTCAGGGCTGGGCCCCAGGGCCTTGCCCCTGCAGGCCGAGCTGGCATCAGCCAGGCCCTCCCCCGGCTCACCTGGGGAGGCACTGGGGCGGGGAGGGGTGGGGGGCGCTGAGGGCCGAGCCAGGCAGGAGCGGGGGCGGGGGAGGGGGCGGCTCGAGTCAAAAAACGCTGACGCCGAAGACAATGAGCTCTCCGAGGCTGAGGCAACTCATTTGGTCCCGGCCACGCTTTATTAAATTCTCATAAACCTGTCAGGGGGGACAGGGCTCGCTTCAGTTTACCTCATTAGCCCGACACAATGACAATGAGAGGGAGGGCGAGGGAGGGGGCGGCCAGGGGAGGCCCGGGCCCAGCGCTGAGAACCGAGCCAGCCAGGAAGATAATTGAATTAAGTGGCTTTTGTTAATGGTTTTTAAGACTCCGAAGTGTAAATAACATTTAGGGTCTTTCTTTTAATGGGGCTGGGGTTTTAGAGACCCCAGGAGCTTAGGGGAGGCCTAGCCCGGGCCCCTGCCCCTCTCGCCCACTCCAGGGGCGCTTGGGCGGGGCCACCTGCAAGGCTGCCCCGAGATGGGAGGCGGGGCTGGGAGGAGCGAGGGGAGGGGCCTAGGAAGGTGCAACAACTTCTATGGTGGGTCTTTGAACCCAGATGAGGTTAAAAGAGGGCCTAGAGAGGGCAGAAAGGCAGGGGCTGACAGTGGCGACCTGGCCAGGGCTATGTCTGAGGTGCTACTGGAGTCACGGCCTGTGAGGGTCAGGGAATCTCAGGGTCAGGGGGTGGGGAGAGCGGGGCTGGGGGTCCTCATTCCTCACTCAGAGACCTGTGATACTAGTCGGTTTCGGCTGTATTGCCTATTGCCAGTGGGGAGGCCCCCTTGGAGACAGTGAGCACCCGTCTGTGACGCGTGCAAAGGTTGCGCCGGTGGGTGCACTGGACCCTGGTTCCTGAGGGAGGCTGGACTTGAACTGAGCTATAAGATAGCCTGCAGATAGAGGTGGAGAGTTCACTTCTCTGGGGGCGCTGGGCCTGGTGAGCTGCCCTGGAAGGAACAGGGACGTGGACAGGCTGCTTGGGAATCTGTCCTTTGGCTTTCTTCAGTCACAGCGTCTCCCTCCCCGCAGACAGGACCAGGTCCCAGCGCTGGCAGGGAGGGAGGCAAGGGCTCTGAGCTAGGTAGGTTCCCTGGGGCTGGAGGTGCCGTGGGGCGGGGCTGGCCCTGGGCCAGCCCACAAAGGGTTAAGGCATTAATCGCCCTGCGTGCGACAAAGGGAAGTGAGTTTTCTGATCCAGAAAGGATCAGTCCCTGGGACGCCCCATCAGGCCCTTCAGCGTGAAATTACACCCCAGCGGGGGTGCTCCCCTCCCCCAACACACACTACCCGCCTAGGCCTGGCACAGGATTAGGGCCTGGAGTCATCAGCTATTTAATAGATCCCACCCCGCTCCCACCCCTTCTCCCCCAGAGCCTTCACTGGAGCCTCCAGGCCTGCACCAGCCTCTTTCCTCATCGGCTGTCCACCTGGATGTTGATCTGACATGTCTGGTCCTCCCTGTCCTCACTCGTGGTCTGATCCTTCCATCTCTCTCCTCCATTGCACCCTGACCCCACTCCCTATTTGAGTCCTTCTTGACCTTTCATCGGGGCTTCCCTGGTGGCTCAGAGGAAGCCTGCAATGCGGGAGACCTGGGTTCAATCCCTGGGTCAGGAAGCTCCCCTGGAGAAGGAAATGGCAACCCACTCCAGTATTCTTGCCTGGAGAATCCCATGGACGGAGGCGCCTGGTGGGCTACAGAGTCGTGGTGAGCCTGGTGGGCAAAGAGTCAGACGCCACTGAGCGACTTCTCTTTCACCTTCACTCTGACCTTTCATCAGCACCCCAAACGTATCTGTTGCAGTGCTTATCTATTTGTTGTCTGTCTCCAGCACTGAGTGCCTTGGGAGCAGGGACCGTCTTGTTCAGCACTGCATTTCCAGTTCCCAAAGCTGTGTCTGGCACATAGATGGTGTTCAATAAACATTAGTTGACTAAAGATCCTCCCATCCTCCTCACAAAGACTAGGGGTGGATAGCCCCTAAAGTCGGGACACAGGGGCTCAAGACTGAGAGGAGAGAGCTAAAGCTTGTGCAAAATAAGAGCCACATCCTCGGGAAGAGACCAGGCTGGGCTATGGCCTCAGCCTCAGGGCCAGGCTCATCTCTAAAGAAGGAAAGGAACGTCCCTGGTGGTCCAGTGGTTAAAAATCTGCCTGCCAATGCAGGGGACATGGGTTCAGTCCTGGTCCAGGAAGATCCCACATGCTGCGGAGCCACTAAGCCCATGTGCCACAACTACTGAGCCCACACTCTAGAACCTACGAGCCGCAGTTCCTGAAATCCATGTGAGTAGAGCCCGCGCTCTGCAACAAGAGAAGCCGCCGCGGTGAGAAGCCTGTGCACCGCAGTGAAGAGTAGCCCCTGCTCTCCGCAACTAGAGAAAGCCAGCACGCAGCAACAAAGGTCCAGTGCAGTCAAAAATACAGAAAGAAAAGAAAGATGTATTTTTTTTAAATGGAGAAGAGGGTTGAGATCCTGCATGGCCCAAGGGTGCTTACTCCTCCTTGGGTGCCATCCCTGGACACATCCCACTTCCTTGGGCAGCTACTGGGCCTTTGCCAAATGAGTGCCTTGACACACCATCTGCACCCACAGCCGGGTACGTGGTCCAGGCTGGGAAGAGGCCCTGGATGGAACAGCTGAGGAAACTGGGCCATGAATATCACTCAGCAGGACATTCAGAAAGCAAGGCCTTCCAAGGCAGGCAGGTGGCCTGAAGAGCCTGCCCTCCAGCCTCTGCACAGGAAGCAGAGGCCCAGAAAAGGCCAGGGCTCGCCCAAGGCCCCAGAGCAAGTCCAGACAGGACCCGGGCCCCCGGAATCCCAGGCAGAGCCCACCCCTCTTGCTGCCCCTCCAGCGCAGTACTGGTTCCACAACGACTCTGCGTCTGGTTCTGACCATGCCGCCGGGTCCTGCTCAGGGAGCTCCATCTGGATTTACCTGGTGCCCCAGAGAGGTCAAGAGAGGGAGAGGGCAAGGAGTGACCCCACAAGCCTTCCCAGAGAGGGTGCATGTGGTGGGTTCTGAAGAGTGAATAGACTTTCACAGCAAGAGCAGACAGGTGGGAAAGGGCCCCATGAGTGTGTGAGTACTACACAGTCCAATTTGGTCAAACGTCCCAGAACACTGTGAACAGACATGTTCTGTGTGCCCCACTCCTAGGCCAGGCCTGAGGAGGAGGAGGCAGGCTTCAGCTCAAATGAGGATGAGCTTCCCAGTCAGCCCTGGAGCAGGCTGCCCTGCAAGGTAATGAGCTCCTCGTCCCTGCAGGTTTGTGGGCAGGGGCTGGGTGTTAGCAACTCCTGACTGAATGGGGACTAGACTGGAGGGACCCTGAGGATGTCTCTTCTGAGAACCTGTAGCAGGAATCCCCAGACCATTCACACAGTGGGTCCTGCTGTAGGCAACCCCCACCCTATCCTTATCCATTCGCTTGGGCTTGGCAGGATCCTAGCAGCTGGAATGGCAGAGAGGGAGAGGGGATGATCGACAGACTCCTTTTGCAGATCCAGCTACTCCAGGTCCTGCCTGTGTACCTGGAGCTTCTACCCAGTCCAGCCAGGGGCTGCAGTCCAAGCCATCATAGGGACTGAGGCCCAGAGAGGGACTTCTCTCATATCCCACAGCCTGAGAGGCAGGTCGGGGCTTGCTGGCTGACAGTCTTTCTCCAGGTGGCTCACCAAGAGCCTACTGAAGGTAAGTCTGAATTGGGCAAGCCTCTTGGGCGTCTTGTTGGCCCTGCCTCCAGAGGGGCTGTGTATGCTGGGCGCGGACCCCAGGGCGAAGGAAGCGCCGCACCTGCTAAAAGGACCAAAACTCCCGTTCACCTCTCCCATGTTGTCAGGCATCCATCCCACCCTAACCTGCCTTCTTCCTGAGGCACTAGGGCTCCTGTTTCCTGGAGTTCTCGCCTCTGGGAGAATCTTAAGGTGAAAAAGAAAGTGTTCCCGCCCACCTGGCTGACCAGCACATCTGTGTAGAGGCGAGGGATGGACAGGTTAAACTCTGAAGGACCCAGGCTTCCAGGTCTGCAGGCGCTCAGGTGGGGACGGCAACAAAGAGCAGCTTTGTGAACACAGGCTCACACTCACACGCACTCGCACACGCCCCACACGAGCTCTTTCCAAGAACAGCTCTTCAAGCCTGGTTGCCAAGATAAAGGAGCCATTGGGCGGTCAGCCCCCAGGAGGAAATATCGCTCCTGTGGCCTTTGTTGTTCAAAGGGCTTTATGAAATATCCAGACTCCTCTTGGAAAGGATCCCAGGCTAGGGTGGTGGTTTCCCCACAGCTGGGGGCGTGGGTGAGGGTGGCGCAGCCTCCCCGGCCTGGCAGGGGGAGGAGCACCCCAGGGGACCAGGCTTAGAGTCGTCAGCAGCCATGGCAGCCGCGTAATCCTTGGCTTCTACCATGAGCTCATTCGATTCCCACGAGCCAGGGGGTAGACGGAGATCTCCCCATTTTACAGATGATAAAACAAAGGTTCGCAGAAGCCTAGCAGCTCATTAAACAGCCCCACAGTGACTGACTGCTAGAAGTGTCTGTCTGACTTGGTACCAGTCCCAGACTCAACTCAGCCCTGCCCCAAATTAGGCTCTGCCCTGGCCCCAATCTGAGCCCCAACTCTGACCTCTAATTGAGCTGTGTCTTGCCCTGGACCGAGCCCTACCCCTTGCCCTGAATGATCCCTGATCCCAGCCAAACACAAAGCTTTGACCCTGGCCCCATTCTGAGCCCAAGCTCTGGCTCCTAACTGATGTGCCCCAGGCTGATCCCTGATTCTAACCTCAGACTCCTGGCCTTGTTCCAGACCAAGTCCTGATTCTTGCCTCAGATTGCCTCTCCTTTTAGCTGTAAGCCCCATGAGACTAGAGACCTGTGCTCCTTGTCCACTTCACCTCTGTGTATGTGTGATTATTCAAGTAATCTCCATTTTACCCACTAGACCCTCATAGGCCCAGGGAGGCTGGATCTAGTTTTGTTCACCAGCACTTATAATAGTGTAATCTTAGCAATAATAAGTATGTATTGCTGCTGCTGCTGCTGCTGCTGCTAAGTTGCTTCAGTCGTGTCTGACTCTGCGACCCCATAGACGGCAGCCCACCAGACTCCCCCGTCCCTGGGATTCTCCAGGCAAGAACACTGGAGTGGGTTGCCCTTTCCTTCTCCAATGCATGAAAGTGAAAGTGAGGTCGCTCAGTCGTGTCCGACCCTTAGCGACCCCATGGACTGCAGCCTACCAGGCTCCTCCGTCCATGGGATTTTCCAGGCAAGAGTACTGGAGTGGGGTGCCATTGCTTCTCCAAAGTATGTATTGAGTATTTACTAAATGCCAGGCTTTGTGCTCCAAGAAGGAAAGGGCAACCCACTCCAGTGTTCTTGCCTGGAGAATCCCAGGGACGGGGGAGCCTGGTGGGCTGCCATCTATGGGGTCGCACGGAGTCAGACACAACTGAAGCGACTTAGCAGCAGCAGCAGCAGGCTTTGTGCTCAGTGCTTCACAGATGCTGTTCCTTTTAAGTCTTTTGAAGTCACTGTTCTCATTAGGCCATTTACAAACAAGGACAGTGAGCCCCGAGATGGCACTAAGAAGAGGTGCATAGAAGCGTAGTATGCTCTCAGCAGCTCCCTTCACTCATCACACCCAGCTGCCTGATGCAGGATGGCGTGGACAGGGAAGACTCGGCTGTAAGACCAAGTGGAGGCATTCAGGCAGGTGGGAGAAGCTGAGATCTTTCCAGAGACTCTTGAGCTTCCAAAGCCACAGAAGGGCCGGGTGAGTCAGAACTCAGGGAGACTGTGATGAGGGAGTGAGAGCAGCTACACAGCTGGTGGTGTGTGTGCATGCTCAGCTGTGTCCAGCTCTTTGCGACCCCGTGGACTGAGTCCAGGGCAACGTGAAAATTCAGGGTCCTTTGTTTAAAAGTTAAAGATTTTGAAATGGAGACATCAGAACAATACAGGGCTTGAACTCAGGGGCCTGTGTGTCCCCCAAAGTGTCCCCCAGAAAGAAGATGTTGTGTGAGGATGGGTGTATGGGGTCAGGGAACTTTGGTGTTGAATGGCAGCTCGGGCCCTGATCTGACTCTCGTGTGGGCATCTGGGCAGCTGATGCCCAGACTCTTGTGTCTTCACCAGGCCTGGGTCAGAGCTCGTGGAGAATCTTGGGCACCAAGCTGGCAGCGTAGCTGGGAGGCCTGTGTGTTGGTGGAGGGAGTTGGAGCCGCTGTCCCAGTGTTGGGAGGATGCTGTCTGGAGTGTGAGTGAGCCAGGAAGAATGCACGTTTTGGGGCGGGGCAGGTGTACAGCCTCCTGGCGAAGCTGAGGACTTGTATGGGGTGGAGAGACAGACAGACACCCTGAGATCGATGCAGTGCAGAAGTCAGCACATCCCATGTATGTGGTTATTGCGGGGGGGTGCATGGGTACCTGTGACATGGGGAGTGTGGGAGTGTGTGGGGATGACTGTAGGTGAGAATGTGCGCAAGAGCCCCGCCTGCCCTCCTGGGGTTGGCCTTGTCCCTGTCGTGAGGGGGTCCCAGGTGGCAATGTCCCCCAGCCCCCAGGCCTTGGAGGAGCCGGGTCCCCTCTGGGGACATTCCTGCCTGCATGGGGGCTGGGGGTGTGCAGAGTCACACAGCCGCCTCCCAGGCTGCCGGGGTGCTGCTGGGCCGGTGGTGTCAGGTTCCTGGTGGCGGGCCCTCCCTCCCGCAGCCCTCTGAGGGCCTTTGTTGGAAGTTCAGACAAACTTGTCAGGGGGGCGGGCAGGAGGCCGCCTCCTAATCGGCTTTCCCAGAAGGGAGAGGGGAATGAGGGATGGGTGAGGGGAGGCTCCAGGTCCCGCAGCTCTGTGGGAAAGTGGGGAGGGGCGGGTGGGCCCAACCCTAAAGAGTCCGTCCGGGACCCTCTCAGATGGTGCCCCTTCCACAGGCCCCCAGGGGAACCCTGGACTGAAGGGAGATGGGCCAAGGTCTAAGGATGTAAGGATTCAGGGAGACTTTCCGGGGAGTCCCCTGCCTTTCCCATCTTGCCCGCTGTGGGCGGCTGAGCACATACTGCATGCCGGGCACAGATCACTCAGCCCCCAGCCTCCTCCAAACCCTCGTTTCGTCTTCCCTTGTCTCACCCAAGCCTCCCCGGAAGCAGGCTGGACGCGGTTAATGATACCCAGTCAATAGAAGAGGAAACTAAGGACCAAAGGCAACAGCAGCTGAGAGCAGCTTGTCCCAGCTCCGTAACAGAATCTTTTTGGCTCTGTAGTCGGTTTCTCCAAGGCCCCATCCTCGGCGTCCCCCGTGTGAGATCACTTAGTGACATGCCTTCGTTTTCCATCTCTGTTGACAACCGCCAAGGTGAAGCATGTGGATTCTGAGATTAGCCGGGTTTTCACGCCTTGGTTGGCCCATTACTAGCTGTGTGGTCATGGGCAAGTTATTTAACCTCTCTGTGCTTCAGTTTCTTTATCCATTAAATGGGGATAACAGTAATACCTACCACATAGTGTTATGTGAGGATTAAATGACTTAACATCTGTGAGGTGCCAGTCACAGAGAAAGTGCCATGTAAGTACTTATTAAATAGATTAAAATCTAAAATAGGGCAGACAGGCCCCCCTCTTGCGCCTTGATCCAGTACACCCCAATATCTTCCCTTGAACAAATTAAAGACACCCTAAAGACCAGCCTGAGCTCAGGCTCATTCCCCTCAACCCAGCCCAAGGATCCCCCTGCACCAAACCAGAGACTCCGAGCACCCCTGACCCCTCCCAAGCCTGTAGTCCCCATGGTAATTCTACTTCCTAAATCTCTCATCAGTCTGACCCCTTCTCCCACCCCTCCTCCCCTAGTCCACACCGATGCCACCCTCCTCTCATTAGGATGTGACAATGGCCGCCTCTCTGGTCTCCCTGCCTCCTCTGGAATCACCATTCAGCAAAAGTATGGGAGGGCAGAATTTCCTAAAATGCAAATCTGATCCCCCTCACTCCCCCAGCTGCTAATCTCCTTGGAGCTTGAGTTCAAGCTCCCAGCTTCCCTTTCCCTCCTCAGCCCTTGACACTACCCACCCCATCCTTGCCCTTGATCCCTCAGAACTTGGGACTCACCAGCCACAGGTCCTGCAGCTTTGTGGGTGCTATGCCTTCCAGGACTCTCTTCTCTCTTGTTCTCCTGGTGAACACTGGACCTATGGGACTCAGCCCAAAAGTCTCCCTCCCAAGGGGCCTTCCTGACCTCCCTGGGCTAAGTAAGCCAGGAACCCTACATCCTGGAACCCTGTGCTCCCATAGCTTTCTATTTTTTGAACCCCAAATCGCCCTGTTTTGTACTGTCTTTGGAGAGAAGACTTTTCCTTACTTGTTTTTATATGCCCAGCACAGGGCCAGGTATACAGCAGGTGCTCAGTAAATGCTGAGCGCATGAATGATTTGAACTGTAGAGGTCCAGGGGCACCCTCTCTGCCAGGGAAGGTGTGTACCTGGGGTGGAGATATGTAGGGGCAGGCAAGGCTCGGGTCTGGGAGGGGTGGTGGGAGATTTAGGGCAGACATTTGATCCACCAGCCCCTCCCAGGGAGGTAGGAAGACTAGGTGAAGGGGGTGATCCCCGCCCTAATCCTCAGCCCCACTGGGGAGAGAGGAATGTGCCTCCTAGGGTCCAGCAGTGACTTGGGAAATGGGAGGTGGGGCTGGCCAGGGGCCCTGGGTCCCTGTGGCCTGAAGCGCCTACAACCCCCCCACCCCCACCGAGCCCAGCAAACAACTTCCTGCACACCATTCAGGCCTGCTGGGGTTCTCCTCCCAGGAAACTCCCAGAGGGGACTCTCACCCCCAAACCCAACCGTGAGCTTGCAACACCGCTTCTGGCTCAGGGGCCCTGTGCCGACACTCTGGGGAAGGGCCGTGAAGGCTGAGCAGGGGAAATTGCTGCCGTTTTTTTCTTGAAAAGAAGGACCTTCACAAATCCCCAGTCCATCCAGCCACCACAGCAGATCCCTTCCTCCTCTGCTTGCTCACCTCCTAGGACTAAAGAGCTCCCTACCTGCACAGGCTGCCCATCCCATTGGAGAACAGCCCTGGCTTTAGATCTAGTGTGCCTTCCTGTCGTTCCCACAGAACCTCTGTCCGCTCCATCCTACAGACCCATTCCCCAGACCACCCCAAATCTCCTAGTGGCCCTGGCCCCCACCCCCCACCGCTGCCCTACCACAGGTGCTTGGATGAGGATCAACACCCCAGAGGAGATGGACTCCTTCCCCGCCCCTGTCCCTCTGCTCCTTGAGACCTCCCCAGAGGGCGCTCCAGCCCCAGACAGGCGAGGGCCCTGGAGGAAGTGGCCAATCATGAGGCAGGTCTGCCTCCCTCCAATACGGGCCACAGTGCTGAACCACCTGCTCAGTCCACCGCGGGCCCCTCTGGAAATGAACCTGGACTGAGGGCTGTGCGGCCAGATTCTCGTTTATTAGCCAAGTAGGACAAAGAACAGGTCACAACGTCACAGGAAGTCAGACAGACAGACAGACAGAGGGGTACACGGGACAGAGTGTCATGCCACACTACGCAGGGAGTGGAGCAGGGGAGGGGGCACTTGAGTCTTGTTTTCTCAACTAACAGAATAAATAAATACGGTACACAGTGGTTTTGCCACGGGCTGGCACGGCCTCTAAGCACAACAGGTCACAAAACAGCTGGTTTGGAAAGCAGTCTGTACAGCGCGCTGCTGCGGAGTGGGGGTGGGGGACCCAGGCCCGTGGACCATGCTTTGGGGAGATGAGGAGGCGGAACACAGAGGCCTCAAGTGGGAGGGAGAGGAGAGGAACGAGACCTTCCTGGGAAGGACAGTCAGAGCCTGACTCTCAGCCTGCAGGGGACCAGGCTGCCCTAGGAGAGGCTTCAGCCTCAGTCTCTGGTGAGGTGGGGGCCGTCCTAAGCTCATAGGAGGTGCAGGTGCTGCTTACACATAAGCCCCCCCCCTTGCTCTCTAACTGCTTTCCTTCGCTGAAGCTGGTCCCCTAAACTAGGTGGAGATCTGCCTGGGGAAGGGGACCACATACACTTTCCTTACCTTCTCTGGGCTGGCGGATTGAATGAGGAAGCCTTGAAAAAGCTCTGAGGGAAGCTAGGCTGAGCCAGAACATGACTCCCAGGTGGACTTGCTCCTTGGGAAATCTGGTGAGGCTTCTTGGGGGAGGTGGGCACGTCTAGAGCTACTGGATTCCAAGGTGCAGTGATAGTCATTTGCCTCCAGGGACAAGAGAAAAGCTTCAGTCCTCAGGCCTGGGCTAGATGAGATCTCTTTCGTTTCAGAAACAGAACTTCCTGATCCCAGAGGATAAAACAGAAATCTCTTCTGTCCCCTAGAGTTGCTCTCTCTGCCTTGCTATCTCCCTGCCCAAGTCTTTCCTCTGACCTCTGGTGGCTGTTGGATTCACCTTCCAAATGCCAGATATCCAATCCTGGTTCAATTAATCCCCCTGTTCAGAAACCCTCACCTGCCTGCCTTGGGCCCAGCCACATCGAGGTGAGGACTTTAATCTGGATTCAAGAAACTCAGCCCCACCTCTCATGAAGCCAGCCACCATTTCCCCATCGTCCACGTAGTCTCACTCCATTGCTTTGTTCAAATAGCTTTCCTGGCCCAAGCTACCATCCCCCTCACTTTTTCTCCATCCAAAGCCTTCTCCATTTGCCCTGGCCCAGAACTCCCCACGAATCATGGGCATCGACTACTCTGCAAACCAGTCCTACCCGTAGACCCCCCTCTCCTCCCACTGGGAGAGGAGACAAGCCTTAGGTATCTTTACCCTGGTTTTCAGATGCAGCTTCTCTAAGCAGGGGGTGGAAGCTTAGTGGTGAGCCACAAAGTGCTGGGTCTGGGGATCATGACCCAGAATCTGTGCAAGCCATACCTCTCGTCTTGCCCTGAGCCCTGATCCTACGTGAAGCCTTGGTGATGGGGTGCCCACAGAGGCTGGACGAACACTCAAGAAAAGCAGGATCAAATCCAGATTGTCTTGACTCAAAGGGACCCATTACACTTACTGGGAAAACTGAGGCCCAGAGACTGTGGCCGTGCCCAGGGAGAGGCTTGTGCCTGCAATACCCTTTGCTACACAGTCGTGCAACAATCATTTTCTAATTTAAACACTGTGCTCTGTGAGAGCCTTTTCGTGGTGGTTGTTAGTTTAACTAAAAACCTCTGCCGTGCAAGGTTGAAAGCACAGATGTGTGGAACATTAGAGGTGGATAGGATGCTGAAGAGAAGTGAAGTGAAGTCGCTCAGTCGTATCCAACTCTTTGCAACCCCATGGACTGTAGCCCACCAGGCTCCTCCATCCATGGGATTCTCCAGGCAAGAATACTGGAGCGGGTTGCCATTTCCTTCTCCAGGGGATGGATAGGATGTCACAGGCCCTCTAATCCAGGTGGGGAGTGGGCACAGAGGCTATGGGCTGACTCAAGATCATACCGTTTTGAAAGGGAGTTTGCTGAGCTGGGTTCCTGGCCACAAATAGGAACACACCTTTCCGTGCCAGCGACCCTTATTCCTCGAAGACACTTCTCTGAAAGCACCTGTGGCCTACTACCTCCCTCCAAGCAGGGAAGTTGCACCAGAGAGAGGTCTAGAGCCCTGTGGTCAGCCCTGGATGAATGTTGGCCCCAGGCTCCAGTCCTGGAGGTTTTACAGCCAGAGATGTAGCTCCAGCCTGACTCCTGCCTCCCCTCCCCTCCTTCTCAATCTGGGCTGGGGGTGGGGAGGGGGCGTCTCAAAGCTAGAAAAGACAGAGAACATGCCTTTCCAGACGCAAGCCCAGGTCGGGGGTGGGAACTAGGCCCCCTCCTGCCTGCTGCTCCTGTGGCTACGGGGTCTCCAGCGAGGGCCGTATCACCTCTACTGGAAGGAGAAGCTGCCTCAAGAGGGTGCGGGTGGGGAGCAGCCAGGAGGCTGGGAAGCAGCCAAAGGAGAGGAACAGGAAGAAGCCAAATGACTAAAACTGAAAAGCCCTAACCCCAAACAAAGCACAATTTGGGACCAGAGTCTACATCAACACAGCCAGCACCAAAGAAAGCAGGGGCAGGAAGAAGAGACACGGTGGGGAGACCCAGAGAGGGGAAGACAGGCTGGGGAGAAGGAAGAAAGCGGAGACAGAGCGAGGAGGGGAGGCCAGAGTGAGACGCAGAGGCTGCAGGCAGAGCTGGAGGGTGGCAGCGGAGAAGCCGTGGAGCGGGGCAGGGGGCCTGGGCAGGCAGGTGCCTGAAAATATAGCTTTATATATTTATATTTATATCTCACATTCCACACAGCAACTTACTAGGGGAGGCAGCGGGGGATGGGAGGAGGCGACACTGAGGCAGGGGGTCTGGCCAGCGAGAACCTCTCACTGGGGAAAGCTGGGGGCACTGGCCTCTCACCTCCTCCCCATTCGGCCTCCGTGGGATCCAAGCAGGACCATGCAGAGGGTGCAGGTGTGGGCTTCACCGAGGGCTGGAGCTTGGGGAGGTGGGGGGGCAGGAGGCAAGACTCCAAGGCCCCAGGATCCCTGGGCTCATGAGGTAGCTCCTTGAGAGCCATGTTGGGATGACCCTGGGGCTGGGCTGGGGGCGCCCAAGAGCCCTGGCTGCAGGGGGAGGCCAGCAGTCAGTTAGGCAGCGTATCAAGTCCCAGGGATGCTGCGTGCTGCTTGGCCCGCAGCCGCAGGTTCTCGATGCTCGTGGTTTTACTGTTCAGGGCGGCCGAGGCAGGCGCCAGGCCTGCAGGGGGCGCAGGCAGCAGCGGGGACCCCCACACGCCCTGGTGGGCAGCGGCGGCCGCTGACAGCGACTGGTAGTACGACTGGCAGTGCAGTGAGCCCAGCGGGGCCACGTTGACGCCCAGGTAGGGCACTGCGGCGGCGGCGGCCGCGGCGGCGGGGGCCGGGCCCCCCACTTCGAAGGACGAGTAGTGCACCAGGTTGCTGGTGGCAGCCATGTGCTGGCGGAACTGCTCCTGCAGACGGAAGAGGCTCAGCGGGGAGGAGGAGTAGGAGTGGGAGGGGCCCAGGAGGCCAGCCCCGGGGGCTGCAGGCGGCAGGGCCAGGCTGCCCGGGGAGTCTGCAAGCAGAGAATCAAGAACCGGGGACTCAGGACAAGGGCACTGGTGTGCCAGGAGGGGCTCCCCCGGCCTCGCCTCCCCCTTGGCGCTGTAGACAAGACGGGCTGTGGCTGAAATCACATCCACCCATCTCAGCCAGGGTGTCCCCAGAATCCTGGGAGGGAGGGACCCAAGCTTCCTGACAGCACGGACTCTGCCAGGGCCCTCAGTTCTGACGTCTTAGGGAGTCTCCTTTTCTTGTTTTGGTTTTTGTTGTTTGTTGGGTTTGGTGGGACAAAAGAGTTCTATTGACTCTCAAAATCATTACAACAGAATCAGACTGACAAAAGCAATGGCTGAGCCACAAGCAAATTGGGTGGTGCAGAAGCGTCCGCCCCAAGACTCCCGTGCTTTCCAAGGCTGTGCCTCCCCTTTCCCTCTCCTGTCTGCGGTTCCCCTTCCCCTCCAGCTCTCAGCCCCGTCCCCTCCCTGCCTGGATGCAGGGCTTGTGACTGAGATAATGCTTCCTGCCAGAGCTCTACACGTGGCGATCTCTGGTACTCACCCAATATGCACTGGTACATCTGTGCTGTTGTTAACATACTGGACTGATAAATAGCTTCTACCCTGAGCTCCTCAAGTATCCCTCCCCTGCCACACAGCCCCTCCCCCCAAAATTCCTTTGACCTTGCCAGGATTCAGCGACTAAAGGGGGATCACCTGGCATGGACCTGCTTGGCTGTGCCCTTTCTCTGGGTCAGGGCCAGGGCCACGTGTCCAGGGTTAACTCTGTCTCTGCTCTGACACCCCTGGCAGAGCCAGGCCCCTGGGCAGCTAGACCTGGTCATTCTCCCTAGGCGGGGCCCCAGACCACCCATAGCCCCTACCAAGCCTCACCTGCCTTGGGGCTGCCCCTCTTGCAGCCCAGCCCCTTGCTCTCAGCCCCAGGGCTCTTCTCGGTCTTGGGATCCTCAGCCCCTGCCTGGGGGTCTTCCTCCCGGTCTGGCTGGTCTTCGGGGGCCGACTCACTGGCTGACTGCTCAGACAGGCTCAGGTGAAGCTCAGCAGGGGGGTCGCCACCGGGCAGGTTGGGAGGCTGATCAGGCTCCAGCTGGGTGTCTGGGGTCGGGGCCTCGGTCTTGCCTTCCCCGTGGGATCCCTCAGCCTCCTTCTGCTTCTGGAGCTGCTCTTTCTGCAGGCTGCGCTGCTTCTTCCGGAACTTGGCCCTGCGGTTCTTGAACCACACCTGGGGACAGGGAGAGGGGCTGCAGGAATGGAGGGGACACAGCGGAGTCTTGGAGCAGGGTACTCCCCAAGGGTGTGCAGGATACGGTCATGCCCACCCTCTGGGAAACACGCACCCACAATCCCTTCCCCAACTCCCCTCCTGTCGCTGTAGTCATTCATGGAGACACCAGGTGCAGTTTGAAATGTTGGCTCCTGGACAGTGGGAAACCAGCCAGTGGGTTGGTGCCTGTCTCCAAGGTCTAGTTGGGCCTTACCTGCACCCGGGCCTCAGGCAGGTTGGTGCACATGGCCAGCCTCTCACGCATCACCACGTCCGGGTAGTGAGTCTTCTGGAAGGTCTTTTCCAGGGCCTCAAGCTGCTGAGCCGTGAACGCCGTGCGGCTGCGACGCTGTTTGCGGTGCTGTGAGCCATAGCGGGCCTCCAAGATGATGTCTTGAAATGTACAGCCGTTGGAGGGCAAGGAGAGGAGGCCCATTTAATTATGGGAAATAGGTTTTAAATCTTACCCTGCTCTGACCCACTGTGGTCCTGCCAGAGCTAGACCCTGGTCTCTTCCCCATGGAAATCACCCATTTCCTCTCCATGTAGCTGGATTTTCAAGATCACTCCATACTATCATTCACTATCAGGCCCACCAGGCTCCCCCATCCCTGGGATTTTCCAGGCAAGAACACTGCAGTGGGTTGCCATTTTCTTCTCCAATGCATGAAAGTGAAAGGTGAAAGTAAAGTCATTCAGTCATGTCCAACTTAGTGACCCCATGAACTGCAGCCTACCAGGCTCCTCCATTCATGGAATTTTCCAGGCAAGAGTACTGGAGTGGTGTGCCATTGCCTTCTCCAACTATCAGGCCCATTGAGCTCTAATTCATCTCTAAGAATGGCTGTGAGGAATATGCCTGAGGGGGATCTTCCTTATTTGGTTTGAGGTGGGTAAGTGGGTGGGTGAGCTTTACCGTAAAATCCATAAAGTCCTAGGATAATAAGATATAACATTCTGAGAGTACATGATGCTGGCAATTTGGAAGTCCATGTCACAAATGTTCTGAGAACCAATGACCGTTAGATTCTGGATACCAACAGAATACCGCCCCGACCATGAGAAGCCAGGCCACGAGCTTGGGACCTATCTGCAAGGTCTTGTTAGGAGGAGTCTGACTAAGTAGATGGAATTCACTGGCTCTAGATCCTATGTCCTCTGGCTATGAATTTCATCATCCCAGCCTATGAGTCTCTGATGGTAGGACCTGAGGCTTTGGTTTCATATCTCCTCAGAGATAAGAAGGGCTGGCTCTGGCAGGTCTGGCAGCCTCAGAAAGGCTAGTTGCGTGCAGTCTTGGCCCTTCTAGCTGCTTTTTCCAGGAGGTAAGGACAAAGAGAGAAGGTACTAACCACCACCACAGGCTAGGAGAGGAGACAGGCCTGGTAGACCACAGATTTCATGGTCCTGCTCACGTGCTGAGAACGTGAACTTCCCAGCATATATATCTGCCTGGGGTTGCTATCTACCCTCCTGCTCTTCCCTGATAGCTCAGTTGGTAAAGTATCTGCCTGCAGTGCAGGAGACCTGGGTTCGATCCCTGGGTAGGGAAGATCCCCTGGAGAAAGGAAAGGCAACCCACTCCAGTATTCTTGCCTGGAGAATCCCATGGACAGAGGAGCCTGGTGGGCTACCGTCCATGGGGTCACAAAGAGTCGGACATGACTGAGCGACTCTCACTTTCACACTCCTGCTCTTCTGCTGGACTAGTCCCGGGAGGATGGACAGTCAACTTCTCTTTCCCAGCCTCCCATAACCCATAAGCGGGCCCTGGGCTATCTATGCTGAAGGGACCCCGAGCTGTGTCAGCCTTTGCACAGGGCCGCCTGCACTTCAGGGACTGGGAAGTCAACACAACACTCTAAACGAGGAAGAAGGAGGCAACTGGGTCTCCAGGAAGCCTCAGACTTCGGGCTGCTCCTTCTTCAATGTAAAGAGGGAGCCCTGAACCCCTCACAAACCAGCACTAATCCCAACCTGGACTGAGCCCCGAGCTCATGCTGGTTACACTGGGGAAGGGGAAGGAGAGAAGCCCTCTCAGTGGAACCCTGGGTGCAGGAGCAACAGCTCAGCATCCTGCTGCTGGCTCCAGGGGCTGTAGGTGAGGGCACGGGGTTGCCGCCTGGGAGACCAGGCTGTCTGCACCATCAGCAAAACCTCCTGCTGGAAGGCAAGGCCTCCATATGAGGGCCCGCCTGGAGCTCGTGTGCCTCCTTCTTTAAGATTAGAGTTGGTGTGAGCACTGAATACGCCACTTCCTCTGTCCCTGACCTTTCCTCTCTGAGGCCTGGAACATGGTCAGGATCTATAATGTTACCACCAGGCCGGGCACAGGGAATTCACTCCAAACCAGAGAAGCAGCCATAGCCGGGCAGGCCTGCACACACATTCCCACACCGGAGGCTGATGCTTATCCACAGAAGGTGACCAGGGGCTCGGTTTCATCCTCTGAGCCCTTCCCAGAGCCTTGCAGGGTGGCTGCCCCACCCTCCTTGTCAGGCCAGATCCCCTACCCAGGCCTCACAGCTCATCCCAGTTCTGTGCCTTTCTCACGCTAGTCCCCCTTCCTTACCCTTTTAAGGCTGGGCTCCTGCCCCATGCCCTCCGGGAAGCCCTCCCTGAGTGCACCAGCTGATCATGCTTCTCTGGTCTGCCCCACCATTTGATCCTGGCCACATTGTTTCTGCTGTGCCTTCTCATGGGTATATGGGCACCTGGCCTCCCTGGAAGTACCCTAAAGCCCTCCCAGGACCATCTGGCACAGGCCCAGAGCAGTTCATCTGCTGCTTGAGGTTTGGCCTGGGACAGGATGGGGTTGGTGACTTCACCTCTCAGGAACTTATGTTCCCCACCCAAGCCATCAAATCCTTCCCACGTTCACTGAGGGACTCTCACAGCAGAGCAACCGTGGGTGAACAGGAGTAGGGGGGACCAGGCTGTAGCTCTCTCATGGGTGCTTCCCATAGGACCTGGATAATAATTTCCTCTGAGCACCTACTAGTCCCTGCTGAATACCGTACATGTGTTATCTCAAGTAATGTCCCCACCATTCTATGGAATGGACCCTACCATGTTCCCTGTTTATAAAGGGGAAGCTGAGGTTCAGAGAAGAGAGGAGAGTGGGTAGACCCTACAATGATGGCAAGTCTGCAACTTCAAAGCTCAAATCTTTAGCCATAAGGTCCCATTCTAATCTCCCACCCCAGCCCTGCCTAGATTTAGCCTCACTGAGCCTCCGTTTCCTTGTCCATACAATGGAGATAATAACCTCTCTTTACTGGAGTTGAATGGTTTGATGCACAGAGAGACAGAGAGCAGCTCACGCGGTGCCTGGCCACACAATCAGTGATCAAAACGTGGGCGCTGTTACAGAAGTGGCTCCCGGGGCATTCTGGCCATTTCCCAGCTGGAAGGCTCTGGGCTAGTCCCTTACCTCCTCGGTCTCTCCACCTGTGAGAGGCTACTGGGCCCCTCCCTCAGAGGGCTGTTAAGGAAATGTGAAGTAAGGCACAGGGCAGCTCCGGGGCCCAGGGCCCCGGGAAACACGGGTAGTCTGGATACGCACGCAGATTTTGCATGACATCTCCCTGTGCCATGAGTGACCTGGGTCTTCCTGGGCTTCATTCCCAGTGCTCCCTTCTGCCCTCACCTTCCAGACAGAGCCTTGTCCCCCAGATCTCTCCTCCACCCTGTAGCCCCCGTCCCCACAACGGCCCTTACCAGCCAGGCGCTCGGCCAGTGTGAGCGCATGCACTGAGGGCCGGTAGTCGGGGGCATGCTGGGCCTGCTGGGCCGCCTGCTGGTGCAGGTTGTACATGGCGCTGAGCGAGTTCATGGCATGCAGCGAGTAGCCATTCACCCCGTAGTGCTGCATCGCGGCATGTGCCTGCAGACGGGCGGAAGGGAAGGGACGTGAGGCCATGCGGTCACACTCTACCCTGGGAAAGACACCACCCCAGCCCAGACCTTGGATGCCCACCTCACCCCTGAGCTTCTGCCATCTCTTAGAAAAGAGGCCCGCCTTGCCCACAGCTAAGAGCAAGAGGGCTCCTGCCCCTATTTATTTATTCAATCAGCCTCTCATTCACTGATACACACAGCAGGACTTGTGTAGGGCTTAATGCTCTGGGCTCTGGAGTCAGATCGCCTGAGCTGGATGCTCCACCCTGCCACCTGCAGGCTTTCCAGCTTTGAGTAAGTCACTTAACTTCCCTGACCTTCAGTTTCTCCATCTGCAAAATGGGGTGATAGTACTTATTTCATGGGGTTATTGCAAGGATTAAGAGAAGCCTTTACAATAAGTAGGGTCTGGTAGGTAGGGTATGCTCAAACACGTTAGTCATTGGGATTCAACAATCTGTTTGCTGCTTCATTCAGTCATCTCTTCATTAATCACCCAGGCACCTACTCATTTGCACCTCACACACATATTATTTGTTCAACAAAAAGCCAAGGAGGCTCACAGGGGGCCAAGTCCAGAGCTGGACTGGGAACACTGAGGCATTTGCTCTGGTGAGATAGTGGACAACAACCCTCATGTGCCACCCAGCTGTAACACTGTTACTATGACTGCCATACACAGACTGCCATTGCCTCCCTCTATTCTCACCATAAGCCCAAGAAGCAAGCAGGCCAAGAGCAAATGAATTCCATTTACAGATGAGTCTACTGAGGCTTGGAGAAAGAGCAGTGACATGTTGAGGCCACACAGCCCATAGAGGGCCTCCTCCACCCCATAGCACTTCAGCCTCATTCTTTGGCAGCCAATGCATCAGAGAGCACATCCCTTCTGCTGAGGTGGCTCGGATCAGCACAAGGCTGCCAGGGCCCCACCAGCCCCAGCGCTCCTCCAGACCCTCCCAGTCCTTGCACCCACCAAATGTTGGCTTGAAATGTCAGTTTTGGAATGTGGACCATTTGGCAAGAAAAAGACCATGTCCAGGTGTCTTGGCTCCCTACCCTCACTGAAGTGGACATATCACCAAACATCCCATAGCACACACACACGTACACATGCACACACATACTTCATGCACAGACACATATGCAGACACTCTTCACGTAAGCAGTCATACACACAAATTCATCAACAATCGCAAACGCAATATCATTATTCCCACAGTTCCACACAAAGACATTCTCACAGATACCTATCCACACAGCAGATGTATCTACACACAAACTTGACACTCATACACATTCATATATTACACATATTCATTCAGCAAAGACTCATTAAGCACCCCCCTACTAAGTACTAAAGTCCTTGCCTTTGTGGAATTTTTTTGACCACACTCAGAGGCATACAGTATCTTAGCTCCTTGACCAGGGATCGAACCCATGCCCTCTGCAGGGAACTGCAGAGTCTTAATACTGGATCACCAAGGAAGTCCTACCTTCATGGAATTTACCTCCCAAGCAGGGAAGGTTATAAAACCAATAAACCTATATAATAAAGTCAGACAGGAATAAGTATTCTGAAGAAAAACAGAGCAGAGGAAGAGCATATCAAGAGGAAAGGTGAGGCTATTTTAGAACATATGGTCAGGAAAGGGCTCTCTGATATTCAGAATAAGCCATGTGAATCTTACTGGGGTCGGGGGAGACTTTCCAGGTAAAAGGAACAGCAAGGACAAAGTCCCTGAGGCATGAACAACTTGGTGTGTGTGCAGAACAGCAAGGAAACCAGGGTCGCTGGAGCTCAGAGGGGGACAGGGGCAAGTGGATGAGATGAGGTGGGAGGGAGAGAAGGGGCCAGATCCCAGAGAGCTTCATGGCCCATGTAAAGAGTTTGAATTTTATCCTGACTGTGATGGGAAGCTCCTGGATGGCCTTGAATAACATGATTTGTTGTTAAAACCTCACTTTGCTGTTGTATGGAGATCAGACTGCAGAGGGTCAAGAATCCCTAGACTGGATTCACTGTAGAATCCAGCCCAGGGACCAAAGGGCCTTCCACTCAGGCAGGATGGGTGGAGGTGGGGAGAAGTGGTCAGAGTCAGGACATGGTATGAAGGCAGAATTGACATGACTGCTAATAGGTTAGTTTTAAGATGTGAGGAAAAGAGGGCAAAAAAGATGACAAGTGGACTGGGCTATTGAGTGAAGATGAAATTAAGACACTTGCTCCTTGGAAAAGCTATGACAAACCCAGAAAACATATTAAAAAGTAGAGGCATTAATTTGCCAACAAAGGTCTGAATAGTCAAAGCTATGGTTTTTCCAGTATTCATGTATGGATGTGTGAGTTGGACCATAAAGAAGGCTGAGTGCCGAAGAATTGATGCTTTCGAGCTGTGGTGTTGGAAAAGACTCCTGAGAGTTCCTTGGACTACAAGAAGATCCAACCAGTCCATCCTAAAGGAAATCAGTCCTGAATATTCATTGGAAGGACTGATGCTGAAGCTGAAACTCCAATACTTTGGCCATGCAAACAGCCAGCTCTCTAGAAAAGATTGAAGGCAGGAGAACAGGGGGACAACAGAGGATGAGATGGTTGGATGACATCACCGACTCAATGGACATGAGTTTGAGCAAGCTCCGGGAGTTGGTGAAGGACAGGGAAGCCTGGCATGCTGCGGTCCATGGGGTGGCAAAGCATCGGACATGACTGAGTGACTGAACAACAACTGAGTGAAGATGGATCTTTTCCCGAACTGCAAGCTCTTGGGGAGAAGCAAGCCTGGGAAGGGGTGGAGGTGAATGAAACCAGGCTTTGGGGGGACATTGTTGTTGCTGCTGTTTAGTCGCCAAGTCATGTCTGACTCTTTTGTGACCCCATAGACTGTAGCATGCCAGGCCCCTCTGTCCATGGGATTTCCCAGGTAATACTTTAGCGAGTTGATGTTTCCTTCTCCAGGGGAATCTTCCCAACCCAGGGATAGAAGGCATGTCTCCTGCATTGGCAGGTGGATTCTTTACCACTGAGTCACCTGGGAAGCCTTTTGGGGACATGATAGGTATAAAATACGGCTAACTTCCAAGTAAGAATGTTAAGCTGGGGGCAGTTCCCTAGTGGCCCAGTGGTTAGGACTATGTGCTTCCATTGCAGGGGGCATGGTTCAATCCCTAGTTGGGGAACTAAGATCTCACAAACCACGCAGCACCACTAGAAAAGAAAAGAAAGAAAGAAAGAAAAGAACGTTAAATCGGTAGCTGGAAGTACAAACTGGGAGCTGAGGTTTGGGTTTACAGGTTTCTGAGTGGACACTCACCCAAGACACCTACCAACAACACTTACTCACAGAATCCCACTCCATGCACCATAAACATGACCCCAAAGGCAGAGATCTAGAAGAGAATGGCGGCACAGAATACAACGCTTAACCATTTGTGTAACAGAATATAACGTAAACAAAGCTAAAAGGCAAACGACAAACCTGGGAGAGGTTTGCCGTGTGTGACGCGGCAAAACTGATCAAAAGATAAATAGCGCAAATAAAAAACAAAAGAGAATACCCATAAAATATAAAGAGCTCTTATATAGAGAAGAAAAAAAAAAAGATGGTCACCTTAATAAAAGATGAGCTAAGAACTTCCCTGGCGGTCCAGTGGTTAAGAATCCACCTGCTGATGTAGGGGACTCAGGTTCCATCCCTGGTTGGGGAACTAAGATCCCATATGCTTTGGGGAAACTAAGCTCACACACCGCAATTACACCGCAATTACAGAGCCTGCACGCTCTGGAGCCCGTGCTCTGAAATAAGAGAAACCCACACACCACAACGAAGACCCAGCACGACCAAAATAAAAATAAAACACGGGCTAAGTAAATGAGGCAGCTTATTCAGGGAGAAAAACATCTGTCTGATATATGACAAAAAAGCTCAGTCTTCCTTGTAACCAAAGAAATAGAAACAGTAAAATAAGAATTTTTACCAGTTTAGCAAATACAAAGAAAAACAATTACGCAGGGTTATTGAGGGGAGTGGGAAATGGTCCTTCTCCTACCTCACTAGCAAAAGAGCTCTTTCGTCCCTGCATCAAAAGCCTTTAGAGAGATCATCTCTGGACTCAACAATTCCATTTCCAGAAATTTACCCTTCAAGTATGCAGATATATGGATATAAGAATATTTATGATGGTTCTGGTTACGATGGCAAACAATTGGAATCCTCGCTGTCCATAGAGAGAGGATTAGTTCAGTAAATGAGGAAACAGCCATGAGCGCCATGGAAGACGGTGCCACGGTTAAAACACTGATGTGTATCTGTATGCTGATGTTCACAGTATATTGTTGAGTGAAAGCAATAGGTAACTATGCATGAGGCGATCCCATTTCTGTAATGTATGTATGTATAAATATGCAGAGGAAAGAAATATGGAAGTACCACAGAGCTAACAGAGGTTATCTCTGGAAGTCAGCAGATGGGATTACAGGCGATTTTCACACTCAAATCTTTCCTTCTTTCCTTTTTAAAAAAAAATTTTTATTTATTTGACTGTGTTGGGTGTGGCTTTCGGACTTAGTTGCCCCATACCCTGTGGGATGTTAGTTCCCCAACCAAGGATAGAAGCCAAGTCCCCTGCATTCCAAGGTGGATTCTTAACCACTGGATCCCAGGGAAGTCCTCTTTCTTTCTTTCTTTCTTTTTTTTTTTTTTTTGAGAGTAGGGATAGGGAAGGGTTATCTTTGTGTTTCCAGGGATGTGGAAACAGAGCCGGTCTCCAAAGGTGTCACAAGGGCCACGTGGGAAAGAGGAAGATCGGTTTAGAAGTGATTTTATTCATCCCCCATCCCCGCCCCTCCCCCACCAAACTCAGGAGCTATGTTGCCTTAAAACTAGCTGCTGTTAATGTGGTAAGTGACATTTTAATTGACTTAATTATTGCTGATCTCACATTTTTTTGATGCACGGCAAGTCTTTATTAACGGAACCCAGGAGCAATGCCTCTCTCCAACCTCAACCGCTGGCCCTCTGAAGGCCTCCAGAACCTTCCCAGTCTGACATCTACCCTCCCTCTCCCCTCCAGCCTGATGCCCTCCCCTTCCCCGGCGTGTCACCGCCCGTGCCTTTGCTCCCACTGGGCCTCCACCTGAGATGTCACTCCCCTTCCTCCCCCTGGACCTGATAAAGCCCAGGGACACCTACTCTTCAGAAACTGGGCCTTCCCCACCTGCCCCTGAGAAGGTATCTCCTCTTCAGGGTTCCACATAACTACTCTCGGGTCCTAGAAAGAATGGTAACAGCAGCGGCAGCAGCTCTCATTTACTGACACACTAAGCAGGCACCACCCAAAGTCTTTATGTGGATTTTCTCAGTTCTAGCCCTGCACCAGAGTAATGTGGTGACACTTCTATCTCCCCCACAAGGCTGAACTCCTTGAGGGCAGAAAGTGTAACTCATGCCTTTCTAGATTCCCCACCTCAGCCCACTCACAGGGTCTGGCACAGAGGCAGAGCTCAGGAGACGAGGATCCGATGAATGAATTAATAATAACAACTATTTATTAAGTGCCTCAGATACATCAGACATCCCCATCAATCCTCCCAATGCCCTAGGAGATAAGGACTGTTATTACCCCCATCTCACAGATGTGGAAATGGAAGGTGAGAATGATTGGATAATTTGTTAAAGGCCATGCAGCTAGGAGGTGGTGGAAGAGGTTTCCACAGGTGAGGTGAGGCTCTTCCCACCAGCTAGTATTTCCTAACCCCAGTCACAGGCTCTTACTCCAGCATGTTCCATTCCCTGACTTCTAGCATCTCTGGTTTGGTCCATAGCAATAGGACAACAGCAGAAAAAAAGCACCTCCCCTGGTGTTTCTCATACACACACGTGTGTGCACACGTGAGCATGTGCATATGTTGTAAGATAGGCCATGCCAGCCTGAATCCCCCCAGCTGAGCTCCTCTCTCCCCACCTTCATGCTCTCTTCCTTCTCCAGGTGGACATCAGGGTCCCAGGTCTCCTCTGAGACCACACAATGTTGCTTACCATCCGAGCTGCACACACATGGGACCACCCAGCCACACGCTTACAGCTCATTGCACTGATCATGCTTGTACATAGCCTGGCTGTGACCGGGCATGTGACCGCAGGCATCTGTGTTTAGGTGGGCATCTGTGGTTATGTACATGTTCGTACGGGTGTGCACACCTGTGGGCCGGTGTGTGTGAACGTGTGTGTGTGACCAGAGGAACATAACGCTAAATGGTACTCTCAGAAGTCATGTGGCCCTGGACAGGGTCTGAACAAGAGAGAAAAACAAAGAGAAAGAAATAAAAGCAGAGACGGAGTCGATGAAGATGGCAAGACAGATCAACACAGAGAAAATAAACAGATCTCCCTTACCCATTCTGGGTTTCCGTAGCACCTAGCACAGAGCCTGGTAAACAGTCAATGCTTAGTAAAGAATAAATCTTGCATGGAGGAGAAAGATGCACAGCCTAAGAGACGGTAGGGGAGGCAGGGCCCGCACAGCCCCGTATGGTCCTCGGGGTTCTGGTACCACCACCTCCTCTCTCCCCAGGAGTCTGAGTCTGGGACTGGAGGAGCTCTGTGCAGCAGGCACTTTTCCAGCAATAGGGCAGCCCAGACCTGCCCCCCTGGGGTCCTCAGCCAGACCCGGCAACTGGAGCTCCATCCACACCCAGTTCTGAGAGCTGTGGGTCCTAAGGGGAAGCCAAGAGCCGCCCAGGCTGGAGTCCGGCAGGGCCAGTTGGAGCCTCGAAAGGGGGCCCAGCACCTCTGGCCCCAGGCCAGGCCCTGCGTGGGCTCAGCCCACTGCACACTCCAAACAGAATCAATTATATATTTAAAAGGTGCCGCCCCGCAATTCCTGGCGAGCCAGGAGAGCCATCCATCATGGTGCGGCCGTGTTTCACAAGCTGTCGAATTGTGCTTACATTGGTTAAAAGAATCTTTATATTTCATTAAGCAAGCAGATCGGCGGATCTCCCGCCACAGGCGCCATATAGATGGCTTTAATTTTCCAAATCTGCAAATGCATCCGTTATGTCCCCGCATCGCTGCTGGCTGAGGCCTAATGCCCAGCCAATCGAAGAATCAAGCAGAATTTTATTAGGGGGCATTTTTTAAAAATTAACAGCAGCACTGCTAAAAAACCACACGTAAGGCGTCTTTGATTAAAAGCAAAGTGGACCCTCCCTTCAGCTGCACCCGGCTCAGCCATTCCACAGGGCTGTCCCTTCTCTTTTTACCTTTCCTCTCTTTTTCTGAACTTTTCATTCCCTCTCCATTTCTTCTCATTCCCATACACAGTGAAGAACCAAGCAGAACAACTGTGTTTAAAGGAAAAGAAAGAAAGCAGGAGGGGAGGAACCAATACTGAGTGACTTGTCTCCTCTGTTCCAAGTGTGGTCAGCCATATGACAGCTACCTTTTACTGAACATTCACCTTGAGCTAAACCCTCTTCTGCTCACATTAACAAGCTTCAGCACAACCTTACCAGACAGGACTTATTATCACCACTGTATGAATGAGAAAACTGAGACTGAGGGAGGGAAAATCACCTGCCCGAGGCTCTGCAGTGACTAACGGGGTAGAGACAGGACAGGAACCCCAGGTGGCAGAGGATCTACCTATACTGATTTCCAGAGTGTAGCCAAGACCTAGGCCCTACTGAGGACTAGCCCTGGTGCCAAGGGCAGTGGCAGCAGCTGCAGAGGGCCTGCTGCCCTGGTCTTTCTGCCCTGAGAAATGCTGCCTCCCCTTCACCGCCAGAGGCTTGCCCAAGACCCTCTGGGGAAGAGGCCCCTGCAGCCATCCCCCCTACAGAATAGTTGGGAAACCAAAAGAACTTTGGTTTGGCAGGTAGAAGAACATAAATACATAAGCTCAGGAGGTCCAGACCAGGGCTCCTGCCCCAACCCCAGGCTGCTATGCAACCTTGGCTAGGAACCTGCCATCTCTGACCTCTTCTGACACAACATTGACCAAAATCTTGGTCAGGGGAAGTGTGTAATTCAAGGCCATCCAGCCATCTGAGGACACTGAGGAGGAGAGAGTCCTTTGTGTGTGTGTGCACGTTCACACACATGAATGTGTATGTGTTGGGGTGGGGGTAGCTGACCAAGATGACCTAGAAGTTGTCCAGCTCTGAGCTGGTGGGTCCAGGATTTTTTTTTTATTCAACACATTTTTTTAGGGACTTCCTTAATGGTCCAGAGGTTAAGAATCTGCCTGGCAATGCAGGGGACGTGGGTTCAATCCCTGGTCAGGGAACTAAGATCCCACATGCCAAGGAGCAACTAAGTCTGCACGCCTCAACTAGAGAGTCCATGCTCTGTGATGAAGATTCTGTGTGCTGCAACTAAGACCCTTGCAGCCAAATAAACACATAATTTTTTTTAAGTGTTTTTAAAGTATAGTTGGGAATTCCCTAGTGGTCCAGTGGTTAGGACTCAGTGCTTTCACTACCAGGGTCTGGTTCAATCCTTGATCAGTGAACTAAGATGTTCCTGCAAGCCGCCCCACAGCCAAAAAAACTAATTAATTACAGTTGCTTTACAATACTATGTTAGTTTACAGGATTTTAAGAGAAACTCTCTGCCCAGAACATGCAAGATACTCAATAGCGGTAATCTCATGAATTTCTTATCCCAATTCTGTGAGGGAAGCACTATTATTATTCCCACTTTACAGATGAGGAATTGAGGCTCTAAGAAGCCAAGTCACCCTTGGTTTATCTGTTTGGGAACTGGAAAGGATGAGCTGCCATCCCAGTAAGCACCCCTATTCCCACACCTCTTCTGAGTTGCCAGGAATCAGCAATGGGAGCATATGCTACAAGGGAGCATCGAGACCCTGGCCTTCCTCTGACCCGGGACTCTGCAGGTGCCGGGGCTAAGGGCAGGCCTGAGATAAGGATACCCCCAGCTGCTCCCTCTTAGATGCTATTTATTTTTCAGATCCATTCTCAGGCCACTGTCAAAACCCCCCACCCCTCGAATCTCCACTGTCAGTGTCAGGCACACAAAGGTGCAGAAAGCCCAGGAACCAGCCTCTCTCCCCTTGCCAGGCAGCAGATTCTCCCCAGCTGTGCCCCACCCTTCCCAGGAGGGTGAGCCTGGGCACCAATAATTCAGTGATTCGATACTGCCAGCAAGACCAAGAAAACAGCCAAGGACACACATATTTGTCATTTCCAATCCCCCACTCTTGCTTCCTCCTAACCCTCTGTACCAGCACCCTCTCACCCACCGAGACACAACTCCCCAAAGTCACCTTACCCTCTGGGAACACTGTCCCTCCACCAGCATTACCTGGAGAATTCCTGATCCCTCATACTAGCCTTGATCCCTCATCCTCACCCTCTTCTACGGGACGCCCCTCCTTGATGGGCCAGGTTGGGTCAGATGACTTCCTGGAACTCCCATGGTAGCATTACCTCACCAAAATGTACTTGCCCATTTGCCTGTCCTTCACCCAAGATATAATAATGACTATTTTTCTCCAGCCATCCTGAGAGAGACCTGACAGGCAGGATCTCATTTACTCCTCACAACAATCTCATCCCATTTGACTGACAAGGAACCCAGAGAGATAAAGTCACTTGCCCAAAGCCACACAGCTAATCAGCTTAGCCAAGATGGAATCCAGAGAGTCTAACTCCAAAGCATGAACTCCATGCTCACCAACAGCCCTTAACCTCACCAGTCTGGGGCTCCTGCAAGGTAGGGTCTGGCTCCAGAGCCAGGACTCAAGACCCAGCAAGGAAAATATTAGGCATTCATCCCACAAGTAAAGATAGAGCCACTCTTTGTCAGGTATAAACGCTGGGGTAATATAAGGAGTACCAACTCCAGGGGCCCCAATTCTAGCAGAATGGTCAGATGGTCTAAAGTCCTGGGTGAGGGGAGACCAGCTCTGG
This sequence comes from Budorcas taxicolor, assembly GCF_023091745.1. NCBI lineage: Eukaryota > Metazoa > Chordata > Mammalia > Artiodactyla > Bovidae > Budorcas > Budorcas taxicolor. The sequence continues at coordinate 99,837,469 of NC_068912.1, forward strand.
GAGATGTGAGAAGGCCAGCAGAACCCAAAACTGAGTGAGCTAAGGCCCCCAGCCTCCTCCTCACCTGCCTGCACTGCCCTACTCCCATGGACGACCCCATGACCCCAGCAGAAGCCAAGCCTGGCCATGGCTTCAGCCCTGATCCCATCCCACGCCAATGGGAGCCCTGGCCGTCGCTCCCATCCTGACCATGGCCCCCTTCCCCAAGAGGCATTTGATAGGCATTTGATGCCAGCGCCATGACTTGCACACTGCTACCGTTAGCCCCACACTGCTTGTGCTGAGGGAACGGGCTGTTAGGGTCCAAAATCTCCAGCATCCTCCTTCCAGTTCAGCTGAGGGACCCCAAAGTGGCCCCAAAGTTAGAGCCAAGGACCTTAGACAGTGAGCTTCAGGCTGTGTGGCTTTGCCAGGGTCAGATCTCCAAGCCCTAAAGCTCTTCAGTTCCTCAAAGGAGATGCTCACCTAGCCTCTCAGTGTGGGATGTTGACAGAAAGGGGAGGGAAAGAACACCATCAGGGAGAGCCCCAGAGTTCCCGGTGGGTCTCAGGGCAGACCCCACCCCCCGGGGCCCTCTGGAAGAGCCCAGGCGCTTAGTTCCCTACACAAACTGTTATCCATTAACATCCAATTATCCCTCGGTCCGAGCCATTAATTATAAATCAGCCGCTAATTGGGGTAATTAGCCCCCTGCAGGCTAATGGGCCGAGACTGAGGGAGGCCCCTCCGCCTACTATTCTCGGATTTTCTGAGGAGCTTAATGTTGGGGGTAGGGTGCAGTGCAAAGAAATCAGGCGGCTGGCGATTTTTTTTTTTTCAAGGCAGCAAAATGTGTCAGGGGAAGGAGGGGAAGATGAAAAGGGCCAATTTTTGTTTCTCCTCGAATCCCATCCAGCGTGTGCTCTGGAGGACAGGCTGGCTCAGGGGAGGTCTGACCGCAGGCCCTGGGAATCGAACTGGCGGGGTAATTGTTTGATTCTCCGCTTCCTTTCTAGCAGAGATGCAGCTGGAAAGCCAGAGAAGACGCAGGAGACCTGGACGGACCCTGAGTGGAGCGGCGCACCAGTCGGCCGCCAGCACGTTCCCGCGTCTTACCTGCCCGGAGGAGCCGGCCCTACTCGCCTGGTTTGCCCCCGGTCCGGAGGCCCGCAGGGATGAGTTGGGCCACTCCAGGATCATCGAGACCCAGGCCTGGCCAGCCCGGAAACAGAGACTGCAGAGTCCCCACAGAGCCACAGCTCCAGGCTCAGGTCTGGGCCTCAGGCAGCGGGTGGGATGTCTTGCTGACTTGGAGACCCCGGATCCTACTCTGTGCACAGACAGACCTACGGATAGGTAGGTAAAGGGCCACACAGCCACAGGGACTCAGACAACCCTGATGCATAGAGCTGTGGGAGCTGGAAGGGGCCTCCAGACCCCGTGGGCTCCAATGACCTAGGGACACACCGAAGCAGCGCCTGCGGCAGCGGTAAACCATTTGCAAGCAATGACTCCGTCTGGGAAAATGCACTCTGGCCAAGTGACGGCAGATCCAGGGGACTCTTCCCTGCTGCTGCCAGAAACCCAGCTAAAGTTGGAAGCCAGAGCTGTGATCCTGGGTCTGTGTGAGCTGGGATGTCCACCCATCCGGCAGCACTGGGCCGAGTCAAATAAGTTGTCGGAAGAGCAGAGGGGTGACTAAGTGGAAAGACAGCTCGCTGGATGGCAGGGGGCAGAACAGGATAACGGAGAGCCCAGCTCACCCATCTTACCCAAGGGGAAACTGAGGCGGAGGGAGGAGCAATGACCCGCCCAAGGTCAGAGATTAGGGTACTCACTGCAGTGCGAAGGTCCAGACCAGACCACATGCTCAGCTCGCCACTCGCCGTCCCCCCAGTACCCCTCCCTAACCCGCCCGCCTACTCAGTAATGGGCTTTGGCGGGCGGCGGGCGGCGGGCGGCGTCGCCCGGGGCCTTGATTAGATATTTATTGCTGTCATTTACATGGGCACCGCAGGGCGGCCGAGCGGGACTGTGAGAAGAGGAGGGGAAAGGAGGGGGAGAGGGCTGGGAACTTGGGGGAAGTGGGGGTTGGCTCCACCAAGACCAGAGACTTCCTGGAAGGGGTGAGAGGTGGAGTGAGTGGCTATTCCCCAGGCTAGCAGTGGGAATGGGGGTAGGGGGAGCAGAAACGAGGGTGGGAGTTATGGACTGAAGGCCATGGGCTGAAATGGTTGAGGGGAGAAGTGGAGCTGTTGGGCCTCAGATGGGTGCCCTGGGAGTGTCTTGTGTGATATGCCTGAGTGTTCATGAGTTCAACCTGTATACATACAGCAGTGTCTGTCTAAGGAGTTTTGTGTGTGTCCAGTAGATTTACCTGTGCGTCCCTATGTGTATGTTTCTCTACCTACGTGACTTCTCACCTGGGTGTGTCCTTGTTAGCCACCCATACATAGTTCAGGTAACACTAACCCATGCCTTTGACTCTGGGTGGTAGTCAGTTGTAAATGTGTGTGTGTCCCTGTGTGTCTGTCCATCTGGATGGCTACAAAATGTGTGTGTGTACAGGACTAGCTCAGAGATTGAGGGGGAGTTTTTCTTCCCCTCCTTCAGGTTCTGCAACCTATAGGCAAGTTTGAGTGCTCTAACCACCAAACTCAATTGGGCATTTTTTTTTCCGGAACCCAGGTTTAAGGGTGGTAGGCTCATCCTCCATTCCAGACCTGAAAGGGCCAGAGCACTGTCAGTTCAGGTTCCTCTGGAAGCTTTTGTTTCTGAAAGATTCACTAAGGAGCTTGTGACGGGATATATGGGGCCAAGTCTCCAGAGCCAGTTATGTTCGCATCGGATCAGAGAAACAGCTCCAGTTTCAAGACTACACAGGATTCTGCATGTGAAAGTGGTGGGCACCAGTGCAGAGATTCTCCCAAAACTTATCCTTCACCCTTGAAGCTGACTGGCCAGCCCGGGGTCCGGTGGGGCCCATGTGGGGGCCCGAGTGCTCACCTTTGAAGCCACCTTCGCCCAGGGCGGGTTTCCTTTCCTATGCACTTTAGCTCTCTGTTCCACTTTCTCCACAGAGTCTGTGTGGCTGCACGGTTCCCGCTTCCCAGCAGAATTCATGTCCATAACGTCTGAAGGGGTAGCGGAAGGTGTTTACCCCCATCCTGAGTAGTGAATCCCTGCCTCTTGTCCAGAGACTGTATCTGCCCCAGCCACGGAGATTTGAGCCAATTATTCGGATAATTTGCTCTCACTGGGCAACAAATTTGATTTTTTTTTTCTGACCTCCTACACGCACATGAGCACAGCTGGTTTGCAGAGAGAGGAGGTAGGAACCAAATTCACCGACCCTTTGGTCAGACTGCCTTCTCCTTTAGGGGAAGACTGAGGATGAAGAGAAGTAAAACGCAAATCCCTGCAAAATTGAAAACAACTCTTCAGCCCACTCCACCTAAAACTAATAGGCAACAAGACCCCCTAGGAAGATGCTGGGTCGGGCCAACCCGCCTGCAGTGCATAGGCTCCAGAGCTCCGGTAAGAAAGACATCGGGCCACCCGGCCATCGGGACTGCAAACTGGGAACCTATGCAATTTCGCAGCTGCGGCGCAAACAGCCTCCAGGATGTCAACCGGGCCACTCCTCCCGCCAGCTCGCAAGGCCAATCCAGGTAGTAAAGCCCTCTGCTCTCCCCGACGTCCTTAACCCAGGGCCCCCTCATAAAACCAGCACTAGCTCTATCGACTCCGTGCCTTTGCAGAATTTTCTAAAACGAAAAAGATAGTCCCATGCCCTGGGCGGACCGGCGCTCGAGGCTCCACGGGTTCACTACTTTGGAGGATTCGAAACAGGAGCAAAGGGTGGAAAGGGCGCAGATTCCGGCTTCCTCCCACTCCCCAATGCGGGACTCCCTCATCCGACAAACAACGAACCTGAGGAACACACACACACCACCACCACCACCACCACCACCAGAATCAGGACAAGTTCAGGCCCCAGATCTCGGGGGAATTTAGAGGAGGAGAGATTCCGCTCGACCCCTAAGCGCACCACCAGGGCCGCAGCGGCCCCTGCGCAGAGCCCGGAAACTCCTGATGGACGAGAAAGTTCGTTCAGCTGGCAGAGTCCGGGACACCGCCTGTCCCCGTCCAGAACTGGGTCACAGCTACCCGCCATGGGAGGCCCAAGGAGGAGAGTCCCTGGCAATGCCCCCTGCCCCTTGACCGCTTCACCCGAAGCACCACGAAGAGGCTCCGGGTGCTGGCCCCAGCCTACCGTTCCACACGTAGCACGCCAGTCGAGGCCGCGCAGGCAAAACGAATTCCAGGGGACTAGGCCCGCTGCGCCCCCAACACCCACCTGGGGGACTCCAGCCCTAGGCTGCATTTACGAGGACAGAAGCTGGCTGAGTGCTGAACCACCCCCAACCGGAGAATTCTTGCAGAATCGCAGTCCGGGGAGAAAAGGCTCACTCGCCGCGGGTGGAGTGTGAACCGGGGACGCACAGCCCGGACAGACGCAGGATCCCGGGTAATGCCTGGGGCATCGGGCGGTTCGCTGGGCGGCGTGGATGCGGAAGCTGGGGAGGCATGGGAGCGACCCCTGCGCTACCCCGGCGGGGACCTGGGCTGCGGGCCGTGCCCCTTCCCAGTCCCGGCCCCGGGCTCCGCGACGCCCCGAGGCCGCATCTGCTCCGCATTACCCCCGGCCACCTCCTCCCCACCCCCCTCCAAACTGAGAAGGATTTGTCTCCGCTTAATATCCAAACCTTTTTTGTATTTATTTTTTTTCAGGGGCGAAGTAATATCTTCCAAATGAGGCAAAACCGTGACCGATCCGAAGCGTTCTCTGCGGGTGCCTGCGTCTCCGCGGGCCGAGGCTTCCGTCTGGGCCTCCGCGCGTTTCTGCCCACGGCTCTTTCTTTTCCCTCTTTCTGCCTCGGAATTTCGAATTCTGCTTTCGGTCCGGCTCCTTGGGCTCTTCCCTCTCTCTGCCTCCGTCGTCAGCCCTAGGTATCCCTCCCTCCGTCTCACCCTACGCGTCTCCCGATCTCTCCCTGCTTCTGTCTCTCTGGCCTGTCCCTCCTTCCTCTCTGTCCCTTCGCAGTCTGTTTGTCCGTCTCCAAGTCCCTGGCCCCAAGCAAACTTTCCGGTCCTCCCAGCGGATCGGGGACTGCAGGACCACTAGAGGGGTGGCGGTCCCCAGAGTTCGCCCGCGTCCTCCCCGTCCCGGCGACCCTCCCAGCTCGGCCCCGCCGGCCGTACCCGCTCGCACCTGGTCTCCCAGGCCCGCGCCGCTGTCGCCGCTGCCATCTACGCGCGCCTGGGCCGGGGCTGGAGTTTTAAACGGCGTTTCCCGGGCGCCCCGCGCGGGCCCACGCGCTCCCCAATGGCCCGGGTGGCTGCCAATCACGCGCCGCTCCCGCCCCCGCCCCCGCCCCGCCCCGCCGGTGCTGCAGAGCGGCTCTCGGCCTAGACTGCCCGGGTCCGACCGTCCGTGGGTCGGTGGGCTCCAGCCGCGTCGGTCACCTCCTTCGAATCTCCGAATCTCCGTCTCCCGGTCCCCGGATCTCTGCCTCTCTCGGGTCAGATTGGCCGTAGGCCAATCCCTAGGGCGAGGAGGGATCTTGAGAAACCTTCCCCTTTAAAAGCCTCCCCCGCGGCTGCTGGACGCTTAGCACCAGACAGGGTCAGCAAGTGATGGCCTGGGGGTGCCCTGACTGACTCACACGCTCACCATCTCTCCGGGATCGGTCCCGAGCTATGCATGCGCACTCACCACATACACTTCTCTCTCCCCGTATCAGCCCCACACTACCCGAAGCCTTGTCACCACCGTGCCACCACACCACCACGCCACCCCACAACCAGCGATCAGAGCTCACTGCCCACACTCTCAGCCCATACACAGGACTGCGCTCCTAGCAGCGGGTCACCTGTCTGTCAGTTGGAGGCCTTTTAGAGAGGCTGCTGGCCTGAGACTCGGCTTCACACGAAGCTCACCCACCTGTCTCAAGGGCAAGGGACACCCGGTGCCTGGCCTACATGGGGAATGCCTTGGGCCTGGGATCCTCCTGTGCCCACTAGCGCCTCAGTCCCTCCAGGCAGGACCAGTTCACAAGAAGACATGTTCTGGAGCTGGCTCTGGGGCCTGGCAGTGAGGAAGGCCAGCCTCCTGAAAGGTGTGCCAGAGGGGCAGGTTAACTCCCACACTGCTGTTGCTGTTGGAGTGGCAAGGACCTGCGCTAAGACTGTGTGTGTGGCTGCTCTATGTGGAGGTGCTTGGCCGAGGGTGGGTAGGGTTCGGGGGGGGGGGTATGCTGTGTGTGCCCCTAGTGAATTCTGTGTGGCCTGCCTTTGGGCACAGTGGCAGCGACTGTGAGTCACATGTGGACTGTATCCTTGTGACTTATGCTCCTGTGACCACAGGTCCACCGTGGAGTAACCGTGGAGCCTCATACAGCTGTAAGTCCTTTTGTGTGTGTCACCAATCCTTGTGCAGATGTGAGCTCAAGCATGGTTGTGAATCCAGGTGGCTGAGTGCAGGATGGACACAGGGCAGGCCCAGGGTCTGACACTCAGGGAAGGGCAGCTGGACCCTGACTCTGGCATTCCCTCTGGTCTGTGAGTGACGCTTCTGGGTCTAGCTTCTGGGAGCTGGTTGCTTCCTTGGGGGCAAAGGCATGGAGATTGCAGGAGGTATTGACTGGCCGATGCTGCCAGTAGATTTTAGAGTTTTGGCCTGGGTGGAAGAGGTCAGGAATTTTGGCCTGGGCGGGCCAGAAGGGGCCACAGACTGATTTGAGGGTCGATCCCCAGGCAGAGTTAGGGACTGAGTGCCTCAGAGGGGGGCGAGGAGCGGTGGGCCTCAGAAGGGAGGGGAGAGGAGGGGGCGGTAAGAGGATTAGGCCGCTTAGACCCTTCTCTCCCACCAGGATCCCCCACCCCCACCCCCAAGCTCCAGAAAAGATTTCTTCTGCCAAAGCAAAACCGTTTAGGCTCCATTTAAAGGGACAAGAAAGGTGGAGGTGGGGGCTTTAAATAACCTTTTAATTTCCCTTCAGGGATCTGGCCCTGTGAGGGAGAGGAGAAAAGAGGGAAGGGAAGGGAAGGGAAAGGAAAGGTACCACAGGCTGACTTTTTGGCTTAAGGAATTGGGACAGCGGCCAGGGGCATGCTTCTCAGGCTGGAGAAGTGGTGGGAAGGACACCGCACCCCCCACCTGGCTGCCCTCCACACACAGACACACACACAGATCAACCTCAATGCACAGCAGTCATTCAGTTACACTCACAGACCTGGATACAGGTGCCCACATAGAGAGTCACATTTAAAGACACACAAATGAAGGGGAGAGGGTCACCAAAGTCTCTGCCAAAGTAACCCAGATGTGGAGCCCCTCCCTGGCCCTAGTCATTCCTACTTGGTAGTCCCGGGGTGAGTGGGAGTTGCTGAGCTCACTTCCCCCAAGGAATCCTGGTTTCAGTTGGGGCTCCCCTTCCAGCAGGAGGGAGCATCATCTTTCTTTGCCCAGGGACCCAACTCCAACCCATCCCTACCTTGTCCCCTCCCCAGACTGGAGAGGGCTTGGTGGGCAGACTGGGTTGGGGCTGAGAACCCCACCCCTGCCTGGGCCTGAAGTGGGGCCAGGCCCAGACTCCTGGAGCAGACTGTTGACCGGTGGGTCACAGGGCTCACCTAGGTACCTGCTCTTTGAAGGGACTTGTCTGCCACACAGACTCTGAGCCCAGTGGGGGGATCCCTTGCTTGCCTCCTATCCCAGACCCTTGCCAATATCAGTTTTCCCAGTCCTGGAGGTCTGGAGGTGGTGGCGGGGTGGCCAGTATGCCTGGAGTCGCTGGCACACTCTGGGCCTCCACACACGGGGACACCGTTGGCTGCTCAGTCACACTCCACCCCTGTGCACTTCCAGAGACACTGTGACACAGTGCTGGGCTCTGAGCTGATGGTGGATTCTTATGGGGAGGGGGCACAAAAATAGCTGGCCTTTGCCGGGACAGAAAATCAGAGAGGAAATCAGCGTAGGAGGGCTAAAGGGAAGGTGTCCCTGGGGAGGCCTGGGGCGATGGAGAGCTCAGCATGCCACAGTGTGGGTGGGTTTTACTGATTTACCAAAATGATTCCTAAGGTGCCACCGTCTAGACAGGAGCTAAGAAGTGGAAATGATTCAAGGCCTCCCTTTCTAGCCTGTTCCTGGAGCCTCCCCACCCTCCTGCCCTAGGGCTGTGGCTGACACCTTCAAAGGGCTTAAAAGGAAGGCGTCCCAGACTGACTGGGGACCCGCCCCTAACAGACTTTGCCGGGTGCAGGGGCTTGGGAGGGGAGGCAGCAGGGGCATTTCGGGATAGGCTTGTATGTTTCTGTGTGTTCATTATCCTGTGAGTTACATGTATGCTGTGGTTACATTACATAATCCTATATGTGTGTGTAACATATGTGTGTACATGTTTAAATATTAATATGTAATACATGGATGCAGACTGCGCCTTTGTGAGCCATGAGCATGGGTGTTCCTGGAGATGTTCCTAAATTGGACAATGGTGATGGGTAGGCCAGCGATGGGTTAACTTGCGAACTTTGGAACAGCGGGTGCTCACAGGGCTTCTGGGAGGCCTGGAAACTCCCATACCCCCGGGATGCCAGACGTCTGTGGACAAAGACCTGGATCCGAGGTTCCCCTGAAGTTCCAGGTCAGACCGCAACCCAGCCCTGCCTTTTCTGGGCTCGGTTTAGAGTAGCGATGCCAACCCCAATTCCCATCTCCCCCGCTCCCGCAAGTGTACACATTCTGAAAGAGAAGCCCCACTCACAGCACCAGGGGCGAGGGGGCAGATGCCGGGTGCGACCACCCTCTGGGCGCCCCAGCCGGCCAGAGGAGACCCTCGAATTTCGGTAACACCCGACCGGGATGTCGGAGGTTCGGCCCGGAGACTGGAGACGCGGCCGCCTCGCGATCGTTCCCGGAGGTTCACTGTCTACGTTCCAGACCTGCCGGGAGTCGGAGGCCTGATCCCGGCTTGGGGTTGGGGAGGAAGAGTGGGGGCTCCGGTGCCACTCCCCGTCCTGGCCCGCTCCCGCCCCCACGGCTGGCTCTCCCCGGGGGCAGTGGCTAGGTGGTGGGCGGCTTAGAGCTAATGCGAGAGCTAATGGCTGCGGCCTGGCCCCCCGCGGCCCCCTCCATCGCCCTCCCACTCCCACCCCCAGCCCCGGGCAGGGCCGCGGGCCGCCCGCATCTGCGCGGTCCGCGGCGATTCATCATCTTGATCCATGGCGCGCGCTGACGGCGGCCTCGGCCGCGCTGACAAGACTAACAAAGCAATTTGCCACGAGCCATCTCCTGGACAGGTTATTAGCGCGGCCGCCGCTTAAAGAGCCCTGCCTCCCGCCCCTACCCCAGCGCGGGGCAGCTTCCTGCTCTGCTCCCTCCCTACGACCGGCTACTGACCACTCACGGCCCAAGATACCCTTGTGTGTTCCCGGCCATCCCTGACCACCCCAAAGTGCTCCCCACAACCACTTAGCTGCCGTGCGCCCGGGTCCTTTCCCCTAGCTGGAGTCGCTACCTGTTGGGGGCCCCTTCCTCCCACCAGTTCCTACCTCCAACCGCTCCCCACATCCCCTACAAGCTCCTGGCCCCTTCCCACCATCTCTCAGCCTTTCCCCCTGCGCTGACTTAGCTCCTCACTTTCTCACTCCACGAGGCTCCCTCTTCTCTCCACCCTCCTCACCTCCTCTACCCATCCCATTGCCTTCAGGGATTGGAAAACCCTATTTATTCCCAGCTTTTCAGGGAGGAGTTCTCCTACGTGCCTTTGAGTCTCCCCTGACCACTTTTGCCCCTAGATAATCTTGCTGTGAGGGTGGGGTGGCCCAAGACCGGCTGGGTGGCTATGGAGAGGGGAGGACACTGGGGCTTCTCCAAGGGTCCCCTGACCAGGGACAAGTCTGGTGGACTTCCTCTGAGGGGAGGCCACGAATGCTGGGGGGAACAGTTTGGGCCCCATCCAAACAGAGGCTCAGAGAGATGCAGAAACTTGCTGAGAGTCACACAGCAGGTCAGAGCAGAAGAGGGACTGGAACCAGAGTGTGTGGCCTCCCAGGCCTGGGCTGCATTCCTGGCTGCACAGCTCTGGGAAGTAATAGAGGCCAAGAGACCAGGGTGCCCTCGCTAAGCAACTCACCTCCCACCTGCAGAGAGGGGTAAGGAGAGCTATATGTGTGAGTGGGTGTGTGTTGAGCCAGAATTATCAGTGGATAACATAAATAACATGGAAGAGGACCGAATCATACATTCAGATCTCCAAAGTGAAGTAACTATGTGGTCATTTTGGACAAGTCTATTTCTTAAAAGAATTCTCTAGGTAGAGTGGAAGCAGACTGGTTCTTTAGATACATGGTGGATTTGTGTGGAGAGACTGGACGTACACTGGATGAGCTCCTGGGTGTGTGTCTGGGTACATGGATAAAACCAAGTATCTACCTGCTTGCACAGGTGGGGCTCTGTTAAGTGTGTCTCTCTGAATGTATGGAGGGTGTCTCTGTATGGGTACACTGGGGGTTAAGTATATCCCTTTGTATGTACCTGGGGTCTTGGAGAGGCCAGGGTGTGGCAGCTGTGTGAATGTACAAATGTGTCTATGCACACTTCGGATAACTGGGCTTCAAACCAGGAAGGCGCCTCCAGCCCCTTGCTCCCTCTTCTCTTAGATCCAGCCTCAGTGCTCCCAAACTGTCAGCCTCTGCAGCTGGGCAGTGAGGAGAGACAGAGCCCTGTTTTACGAGTCTGGAGGAGCTGCTTCTGCAGGTTCTGGATCTAGGAGGGGTGCTCTTTCTTTAGGGCAGGTAGTTGGGAACCTCCACCATGAGCCAGGTTGGTGCTTAGCGTGTAAGTGGGGGCAGGGGAATGGACCCTGTACCCAGAAACTGGGTTTTTTCTTTTTCTTTGGCCAACCAGGCCGCCAAGTCTTCACCCGCGGGGAGGCCCAGCTCTGTCGCTGCCTGCACCACCACTGCGTCCCTGATGTGAAATATGGGGGGCGCAGGCCGCGCTAGGGAGATTTGTCATCTGTGCTCAGCGGGTGACTCTATCTGCAGACTATTAGAGTATAAAATATATTTTACAAGAGTTTTAGCTACAGGTGACTTGCTCTTTATTACTAGATGTGGGCAAAATCAATACTTCTGTAACTAAAAGATCATTTATTTTGCTTTTTGAAACATTTTTCAACAGGGGCACTGGCTAAGCTTGCAAAGCTATGATTAAGAGTTATGGTGGCGCCTGTTTCTCTTAACCCTTGAAGGTCCGCAGCCTAGGCGCTCCTAGCACTGGTACCTGCCTGTGGAAAGCCAGACACAGACACGCATCCCAGTTGTAGCAAACACAGGCACACAGACTGAAGTGCATAGGCCCCCACTCCCAGGGTATCTGTCTTGCAGATACACTGATTCTCATACATGTTTACAAAAAGTCTCCCAGGTACACACAAAAATATAGCAATATACACACAGCTTCCTACCCAGAAACCCACAAATCAAATGCACACATACACAAATTTATGCTGCAAGAAAGTCACCAGCACACACTCACACGTACACACCATGGCACTAAGATGTGCAGGCGCATTGTGCTAACTTGTGACCAGTGGCCAGACAAGGGTGGAGATTCTGAAACAGGTTGGAAGATGCTCAGGCAGAGCCTCATGAATGCAGCTCTGGGAACTCCTGAGCAAGGAATGGAGACAGCCCAGGAATGTCAGGGATCTGTGGAACCAGGGCCTTATCCTGTCAGAGCCCAGCTGTCCTCAAGTCCTCATCCCCATGCCAGCCCTGCCCCTCTGTTGTCAATTAAAGCATGGGGTGGGCTTCCCTGGGAGCTCAGCTGGTAAAGAATCTGCCTGCCAATGCAGGAGACCTGAGTTTGATCCCTCTGTCGGGAAGATCCCCCAGAGAAGGAAATGGCAACCCACTCCAGTATTCTTGCCTGGAGAATCCCATGGACAGAGGAGCCTGGCAGGCTACAGTCCTTGGGGTCACAAAGAGTTGGACATGACTAAGCAACTCACACACACACACACACAAAGCAGGGGGTGGTTTTTCTGGAAGCCACTATACAGGAAAGCTGTGAAGTCAATCAATCGTGTCAAAACTGCTCATTGGTAACCACCCCTGGCCTGGGTGGGTTCAGAATGATGAAGTGGCCACATACTATTCCCGAAATGGCATCCCCCTAACCAGACTGGATGTGTCCTTTAGCTTGTTACCTGCATCAGCAAATCGGCATCAGCCAGTTATTATTCATCTCAGGGTTGGGGAGAGGCATGGAGGAGACAGTGGCTTAACCTATCCATAGGTGAAGCTCTGATGGTGAGATTCCGGACCATGAGGATGCCCAAGTGTATCAGTTATCTTTGGCTGCATAACTAATTACCCCTTGGGAATTCCCTGGCAGTCTGAGGTTAGGACTCAGCGGTTTCACTGCCAGGGCCTAGATTCAATCCTTGATCAGGGAATTAAGAGCCTATGAATGAAATGGCATGGCAAGAAAGAAAGAAAAGGAAGAGAAACATAATACCCTAAACTTAAGTGGCTTGAAACAAATGTTGATTATATCATAGTTTCTAAGCATCAGGAATCCAGGAGCAGCTTAGCTCGGTGGGATCTGGCCTGGGATCTCTCAGGGGTTGCAGTTACACTGGTTAGGGCTACATCAGCTGAAGTCTTATTAGGGCCGAAGGGTCCTCTTCCAAAATGGCTCATTCACAGGGCTGGCGGTTGGTGCTAGCTGTCCGCTAGGGTGTCTCCGTTCTCCTCCCTGCGGTCTCTTCAGCAGCATAGCCTGGACTTCTTTATATGGTGGCTGGTATCCAAAAGAGAGAGAGAGAGAAGGGTCAGAGTATTAACAGAAGTTGTAGTCTTTTGTAACCTAACTTTCATCACTTCTGCTAAATTCTAGCCATTATAAGCACATCACTATGTCCAACCCATACTCAAAGAGAATAGAATTAAGCTCCACACTTCCCAGGTGGCGCAGTGGTAAAGAATTTGCCTGCCAATGCAGGAGATGCAAGAGACATGGATTCAATCCCGGGTTGGAAAGATCCCCCTGGAGTAGGAAATGGCAACCCACTCCAGCACTCTTTCCTGAAAAACTCCATGGACTGAAGAGCCTGGCAGGTTACAGTCCTTGGGGGTCTCAAAGAGTCAGACACAACTGAAAGACTCAGCAGGCAACATGCACTCAAAGGAGGAAGTTATCATAGAATTTGTGGACGTATTTTTTAAACTACCATGACTAGGCCAGGGGACACTTGCATTCTACCCAGCATCTGCAAAATGACAAACACCTCTTGACAGCTCCAAATCCTAGAAAAGCTGTGGGCATTCTGATATGGGGAGGGCATGGCCAGATGGTGGTGGGGACTTAGAGGTAACCCTTGCTCAGGACCATAGTAGAGCAGTAATGAAATGCATGGACCCTGAAGCCAAGCCATCTGGGTTCAAATCCAGCCTCAGCCACTGACAAGCTCTGTGACCTTGAGCAAGTCACTTAACTCCATGCTTCTTCTTCTTACTTATAAAATGAGGAAATTACTAGTACTTACCCCTAGGGCTGTTGTGAGGATTAAATGATTTAACATTTAGTGTAGAACCTAACAAGTGGTAAATAACACATAAGCATTGGCTAATGCTGTCAGTTCCTACCTCCTTGGCAGCCTGTGGGTTCTTTCTTATAAGGGATTTATCGAGCACCTTGAGTGTCCCTCAGACTGACGCCATACACCCACCCACCATGACCCCAATTACCCTGGGCCCCTCTGTAGCTCCAGCCCCACAGGCTGGCCTGGAGGGAGGCTGAGTAGGGGGCTGGGGTCCATGAGCTCCATTTGACCCCGCCAGCCCAGCACTGCCTTTTGTGGCCTCTCTGGGAATGTTGTGCAATATGTTGGCCACAAACATTTTATGAGCTAGAGCACAGGAAGAAATTTCCCTCTATCGACCCACAGTCAGGCCTGCTCCCTCCCCCTCCTCTTCATGTGCCTCCTTGGCAATGAGGGGGACAAGGCAAAGATGGCCCTTTCAGCAGAGCCCCTGAAGAGCAGCCCAACCTCAGGGCCTCTTCCTCCAGTCACCCCAGGGCCAGACCTGAAGCAAATATGCCCTGCCAACCCCTGGCATGAGGGGTGGGAAGAACCAGATCCTGGGGACCTGGATACATAAGATCTCAGCCTCTTGTGGCAGGCACTCCCCGCAGGGTCACCTGGTCTAGGAATCCCAAGACATTTCACCCAAACATCAAGAAGAGAGAAAATAAGGATTTTGTAGGACATTGTTCCTAAAGCTACATCTATTCAATACGAGGCTCTAACCTCTCTATTTGGGATTATATCTTTTCAACTTTTGACACTGACGTATCCGTTCTTTTATGAAATGATTCTGACAGCAGTTGGTACTTTTTCTCAGTGTCCTTATATGGGCAAATTAATAGCTGGCAACTTTATGCTAGAACCTCCATTTTTTAAATGTTTCTGTCTTCCTTGCAGGAAGCACAAAACTGTCTCCCAGCTCATCAAGAAGGCCTGCTGACCACTAGCCTGGGTGAAAGGGGGCGCTCTCCACATTCCTGACCCAGCTGGACCAGCAAAGTGGTGTGACCCAGGACACGCCCCTTCCTCTCTCCAGCATTGAATTGGTCTCCCCACCCATTCAATGAGCCCCTTGGACAGGTGGTCTAGACCAGCTCTGGCCTCTACCCTGTGCGCGCAGCCCTCCTCACCCTGAGACAACCACAGGTGGATGCTGATGTACTGGGGGCGGCAGGCAAGGCCTGGAAGTCACCTCTAACTACCCTGAAATGCCCTTCACTGGGTCCACTGGAGACTCATTCTCTGAGATGGGGGCAGGGAGCCAGGAGGGGTCTTCGGCCTTTGGCCAGGGAGACCTTCGTGATGCGCCAGGGAGGGAGAGAAGGATTTGTCTCGGGGGCTCAGTTTGTGCTGAGTTCTCGGGACCCCCTCCTGTCCCTGCCCCCAAGGCTTGGCTGGAGCACAAGGGGCCCCTTTGTGGGGCCTAATCTCAAAGCACTGCAGCTTTAGCGACCTTCAGGGATGAAAGAGCCAGGAGCTGGCGGCCGGGAGGTGGTGTGGGGGCAGCCCCACTAATCCCTGTGCGCTTTCGCCAAACAAAGCTGCCAGGAGGGGCTGGCTCCCAGGAGATGATCCAGAGAACCAATTCCGGGAGCCTAACCCGCTCTGACAGCCCGAAAAGGAGAGGCCCGCTGCCCACCCCAGTGGCCCCAGCTCGGACTTAGAGGCTGAGGGGGCCTGGCCGGGACCTTCAGCACGTCCTCCCACCCAGCCACGGAGCCCTCTCCCTGCCTAAGAGAGGACGTTTCTCTACTGCCTTTTGCCTCCACGGACCCCTGGTGCCTCAGCCCCGAACATCTCAACGTCTTTGAGACTCTGATCCTCTAGTCCCCCCAACACCCCAGCTCTTAACCTTTAGTTCCTAAATTCTCCAATAACTCAAGTCCTCAGCCCCCCAATATCCTGATCCTCAGTATCTCAGACCCCAATCATTTTGCTCTCCGGCTTCTGTCTCCTCATCTCTCAACCCCAGTTCCAACACCTGCCACCCAGCCTCTCAGCTTCCCAATCTCCTCTTCTAGATTCTTAGCCTCCAATCCTTAATTCTCCAATCTCCTAGCCCTCCAGCTCTCATATCCTGTCCTGCCTCCAACCTCCGTAGCACACCAACTCCTGTTCTCCCAGCCCCTCCCCTCCCCGTCTGACCTGACATTCCTACTGTTCCTGGGGTATACCTGGCTATCACTGCCCCTTTCCATCCCACCTGGCCAGGCGTCCTGCACCCCTTGTGCCCAGACCTGTACTCAGCTCCTCATGAAGGAGACTGAGAAGGGGAAGGATTCTGACTCAACCCTGATTAAACCCACGCCTCCCACCAGCTGTGATCACCCTGGAATCCGATGCTTCATCCCAGCCTCACAGGTAAGCACATCATCACATCCAGAGGAAGGGGCCAGAGTCCTGCTGGGCTCACTTGTCTGAGAAAAGAAGCCCAGAGGAGGGGAAGGGGTGTCAGCAGAGCTGGGATTTCTGCTGTCCCATCTCCACCCCCCAGGGTAAGGAGACCCAGGATGCAGAAATCTCCACCAGACCACAGAAAGCCAGGTGAAAGGTGGGATCGCTCAGGCCAGCAGAGGCCACTGCATAGCCAAGATGGCTTTGGGGCCCACAGGGGAGGGCTTGGGCAGGGCACTAAGGTTGGATTCCCAGGAGCGGGGTGGGGGCCAGGCTAGCCCAGAGCATTTTCCCACCATAGCCTCTGCTGTCTCCACTCACTAATCTGATTACGATATTTACCAACCTCCCATGGCCTGCTTGGGGCCAAGCTGGGGGTGGGGGGTGGGGTGGGGTGTTACACTGAGGATCTCAGTTCCAGTTCCCAGCAAAATGGGAGGCCCAGAAAGGTGTTTGTGGGCCTGCAATGACTATACCAGGCCCTCCCTCCTGCCTGCCTGAGGTCACAGTACTATCTGAGACCCCCCTCCCCCATCAAGTTTAACCTTCTTCAGCAAGTGTCCCCTGCCACTGTCTGTCTCCAAGTCACTTCTGGGTCCCTCAGGCTGTCCCATCCCAGAAGCATGACTACCGTGATGCCATGTAAGTCTGGGGTAGTGCCTTCTTTCCTAAAGGTAGAAACTTGAGTTAAGTGGTGAGCTTTTGGGTACTGAGGACTAGGAGGGTGGTGGCAGGCCCCACGGGGGCCTAATTGGAGTCAATATCACACACTTGCTTTGACCTCACAGCGAGGCTCAGCCCCTTCCCGAAGTGTGTGTGTGTGTTTGTGTGTGTATGTGTGTGTTTGTGTTGGGGGGGGTGCCCTGTAGCACCTGTCTCAGATTTGCTGAGAAAAGAATAGGACAAGACTTGTTTTCACCTTCCCTCCTTCTCTCTCACATACACACACCTGTGCACACACTCACATTCACTTTCTGTTAGTGTGTCACAGACACAGTCACACCGTCACACAGGGAAGGCCCGACCTTCCCCTCCTCCGTGGGGGGGTCCGGCCTGGTCCCTCGGGCTTGGCTTGGGTGTGTGCCCTCCTCCGCTGATTCAGGGGAGTCCAGTGGAGGGAGAACACTGCCTGTAGGTGAGAAGGGAGAGCTCTTAAGGGGGCCAAGGGGAGACCCTTTACTCCTTGCCTCCCCCAAATGGGACGGTTTACAAGGTGGAATGCCAGACTCCATGCGGGCTGAGGACAGCGGAGGTGGCCACCCCCCAGCAGAGGGACGACAGCACCCCTCCCACCTCCCGGTTCCCCAGAGGTCTAAGGCCAAGCTCATTCATCCCTCGTAGGAGTTCAAATAGAGAGGTTACTCTGGGACACAGGTAAGTGTTTCTTTAAAATGCAAACAGTACAAGACCAAATGCAGTCTGGGACAAAGCTCACTCTCTGCTGAGGGCCCTCTAGGGGTCCAACCCTCAGTGCACTCAGCACTCACCCCTATGGGCAGGTACAGCTGTGGGGCCTGACTAGAGAAAGGATTGGGCGCCCCCTGCTGTCAGGCCTCCAGAACTGCGCCCTCTCCCCAGGGTGCTCCCTGGCCGAGTGACCCCACCCCAACCTCCAATTACACAAGGCCTCCTCCTTCCACCCCCACCTCCAGATGCCCTTGGTTGGCGCAAAGAACCTGTCCCACCTTGGGGTCCGGATTCCCCACTGGCAGCTGATTGGAAAAGGGGATGGCCTGGCTGAAGTAGGAGCAGTTGGTGGGGAGATGGAGTTTCACAGGCTGTCTTAGCTTTCTTCTAATCTCCTATGGGGCCAAGTGGGTGGAGAGACTAACACAGGAAACTGGCTTAAAAAGGGGAAGACTGTGACCCAGGGGAGGGGAACAGGGAAGAGGAATCTGATGGTAGGGACGGCGACAGAGCAGAAGGGCACAGGTGAGAGGCCATAGTGAGCAGGACAGGTGAGGTAGGCACAGGTGAGGGGAGGACAAAAGGCCTGCACAGGTGAGGGCGCCAGTGATCTTGGCAAGACTGAAGGGGGGCGTGGAGTGAATGAGGCCACCAGGGAGTCCATGGGCAGGAGTCGGTGCCCCCTCCGCCTGCCATCCACTGCTACACACCCTGCCCTTGTGTCCAGCCAGCCCTATGACTGATGGCCAGGCCCCCGCTGGGGCACTGAGGGCAGGCACTCAGCAAAGGCAAGCAGCTTGGATGTCTTTAGCCTCTGGACTGTGGGGCACAGTGGGGGCAGTGGGCAGAACAGATTGAATTCAGAGCCGGGGGCGGTCTAGGGGACCGTGGTTGCGAGCCAAGCCCCAGGGGTCCTCACACAGGCAGGCCCAGCCCCTCTCTCCTGTTACAAAGCACCAAGGGGAGGCCTGTCCCCTTCAGGAAAGGACAGAGCCCTGTGTTCTGACCACCACACACACACACACA
This sequence comes from Budorcas taxicolor, assembly GCF_023091745.1. NCBI lineage: Eukaryota > Metazoa > Chordata > Mammalia > Artiodactyla > Bovidae > Budorcas > Budorcas taxicolor. Next base: position 99,855,939 of record NC_068912.1, read on the forward strand.
CACACACACACACACACACACACACACACACACACCTGGGATAGCCAGGCCCAAAGGGGCAAGTTCCTGCTCTACTCTCAGCCCCTTCTTCCTCCACACCCCTGCTGTTTTGTGTACATGTGTGTGTATGGGGGGCTGCTGTTAAGGAGACCATATGTACAGATTGTCCCACCCCAAATCCACGATTTCTGCCTGCCAAAGCACTTACCCATTCTGTGCCCTGAAGGAGAAAAAGCCAGCTTCGTTATCTCTCTTTCTCAGCAAAGGCCTTTTGCAGGAGGGAGGCAGGCTAGGGTGGGCAGTGGGTGGCTCTCCTATTGCCACCCAGGAGATGTGCTAGGCTAGGACCTGGGTGTCCTGCCCTATCCGGGGCCCTGTGGTGGGTTCATCCATCTGCTCCCCAGCCTCTTGGAACCTTTCCAGACACGTATTTCACAGAAGCCAAAAGATCTGTGGCCATAAGGAGGGGTAAGGTCCTGGGGAAGCAGACTTGAGACCCACCACCCCCCCCCAAGTCCTGTGAGGTTGTCTTGGTCGTAAGGTGAATGCCCCTTAGGGGTCTCAGGGCTCTGGTACCAAGAATGGCTACTCAGGACCCCAGATGAGGAAGCACAAAGCAATGAGATGGCCAGGAGGGTGCTGAGCTTCCCATGTCTCAGAGAGTTCAAGAAGAGGCTGGAGAAGGAGGCTGGATGGGATGCTCTTGAGAAGTCCTTCCAGTCCTGGAGCCCCTGACATCTGGGTAGGAATGGGAAAAAGTCACCCACCCTCAGTAGGGACCCCTTGCTCCCCAATCCTCTTCCTCCCCAGCGCATAGTCAGAAGAGTCTGAATGGCCTCATTTCTCCAACTTCCCTCCCCCGACCCCCAGGCTCACCCAGGGAGCCTGGAGTCCGAGCTTAAAGATGGCCCAGTCCAACCCCTGCAGGCACCCCCTCCACGAGCTCCCGCACCTCCAGCAAGCCCTCCTGCTCTGCCTGACTAGATGGGGGATGGGTGTGCCAAGGGGCTGGGGAGGGGGGGCTCATCAGCAGTCGCGGGGCTGCTAATAGACCATCCTCGGCCACATCCTATTACCGAGCAGCCCCTCCTCAGCCCCCCAGCCTGGCTGGCCTGCGCCTCTCCGCGGCCCCGGGGACCAGGCATCAGATTGGAGTCAAGATTCCGAGAGTGTCATTTGCCGCCGTTGATGGTGCTGATAATAGGGACCGGCCGGCGGGCGGGAGCGGCGGCGCAGAGGCGGATTCTCTATTAAGGCTTCCCCCCTCAGCGCAGGCAGCGAGTGTGGGAGGCAGGCCACAGAGAGTCCGGTGATGGGCTGGGCAGCTGGCCTCTGCCGCTGTCTGCTGCATTAGCGCAGGCCGGGCCCTTGGCAGGCAGCTTGAGGTCTGGGCAGTGATGGGGTCAGAGGACGCCAATCCCGTGAAGGGGGTGGAGGACAAACAGGAAGCCCAGCCCACCGCTTTGCAGCATGGTGCCTGGAGAGTCAGCCTACTCCCATCCCGTTTCACTGCCTGGGACCCAAAGCCTCTGATGCTGAAGGGAAAGTGGGGGGGGGCGGGAGCGGGGGTGTGGGGGGAGGTTCTTGGCTATGCTGCCTGCTTTCAGAGCGGAACCATGGAAAAGGCTAAGAACATACGCACACACCCACCCACGCACATAGGAGACCTGCCAGAGCCTCCTCTCAGGAGCCAAAAGCCCTTCTGGGAGCTTGGCTAGTGGATGGTCTTATAGAGGGACATCGCTACCCCTGCACTCCTCCGGCACCACCACTGCCCAGCCCCCTCCATTACCCCCCCCCCCCCCCCCCCCCCCCCCCCCCCCCCCCCCCCGCCACACACACACAGTACACAGCCTCACTATCTCTGTCCCCAACCCCATCACTGTTGCTGCTCAGCAAGTGGTTAAGTGCACAGACTCTGGAGCTTCTCCAATTACTAGCTGTGTTACCTTCATCATATTAAAATGGGCATAATATTAGCTGGCTCATTGGGTTAAAATGATTAAACAAGTTACTACATACCAAGAGCTTAGACTAGCGCAGGACACATAATACTCTGTGTTGTTGTTATTATAATTCCTGTTCTCACCATGATTGATTTTATCACCGCTATCTATCTCCATGCTCATCTTCCCCACCTCCACTGCCTGCTTAATAGTAGCAGCAGCTATCATGTACATAGTATTCACCAGGCTCCAGGAACTGTTCTAAGTACTTTACATATATTAACTCCCTTAACATCCTTATGACAACTCTATGAGGTAGATCCTATTATCAGATGAGGAAACTGAACCACAGAAAAGTTATAAAATAACTTGCCTGAGCCCACACGGTTCACAAATGTCAGAAGCAGAAGTCAAATCCAGGCCGAGTTCTGATCTGCTATGCCAAGCTGTCTCCCACTAGGGCCTGCTTCTTTACCTATGGCACTGCCACCTTTTGACTGCTGCCAATGCTTCCCTACAACCTCCCTCATTATCAGCACCCTAGCTCTTTCCCTCCTCTCTTAGGACGTTAGTACCACCACCACCACTCCCTCCATGACCCGCCTCCCATCTCCATGATCATCGACTCTATGCCAGTCTGAACCACCACCAGCTTCTCAGCCCCTGTTACACACAGCCCTACCCAGAAATCCAGTCTTGCTTCTGTCCTCCCCAAGCTCTGTGCCCTAAGAGGTGTGAATGTTCCCAGTGATACAGACCTGTTCATGTGGTCAGATCTGGAAAGGACAAAGAAATTTAAATTGCTACAAAGCTATCAGGTGCCAGCTAGAATTTAAGGTTGGCTGGAGACTGCAAGATGCGTTTTGCAATGCTGACTTCTCAGTTCCCCTCAGGAGGCCCCAGTATGGTTAAACACCCTTTTAGCATTCTGAGAGCCTCTGATGTTAAAAGACACCTCTACCTCACAAATAGGTGGGCTGAGAACAGATTTATCTACACAGACATAACCCCACCCCCACTAGGCTACTTAGAAGTCTGTCTTCTCAACCTACTGAAACCCTGGAAGTGAGCAGGGGGCACAGCCGCATTCCTCTGCTTGTCCCATTTCTTCTCCAGTACATCCTTCACCTCCCACCTCCACTCCACAGCACACATCCAGTGCCCGTTAATAAATGGAGAGATGAGCTCCCCGTGGGGCTGGAAGGGGAGGAAGGCTCTTGCTGTCCATGGTCCTGAGACAGCCTTGCTCTTTAGGGATACAGGTTCATGCATGAGCGCTCAGTCGTATCCAACTCTGCGACTCCATGGACTATAGCCTGCCAGGTTCCGCTGTCCATGGGACTTTTCCAGCAAAAATACTGGAGTGGGTTGCCATTCCCTCCTACAGGGGATCTTCCCGACTCAGGGATCAAACTCATGTCTCCTGTGTCTCCTGCACTGCAGGCAGATTATTTATCACTGAGCTACCAGAGAAGCCCTTAGGGACACACAAGTTCCCTCTTATCCTTTACAGGTAAAAACCAGTCTGTCATTTTTCCAGGGCCCATCACAAGTTGCTACTCCCACCACCATGCCCTGAGCCTATCCCTATTTACAAGGCCCATTATTATTTGCTGAGCCTATCACTATTTGCAGAGCCTTAATTATGTGCCAAGTTCATCAGTGTTTGCAGGGCTCATCACTGTCTGCAGAGCACATCCCATCACTGATTCCTGAGAGGGTCACTGTTACAGATCCCATCATAATTTGCAAGGTATGTTACTGGTTTTAGAGTTCAAGAATTCACAAAGACCATCCTATTTCCCCTTCATGGATCAGAGCCTTGTCGTGGAGAAGGGGCTTGCACAATTCAATGAGGCTATGAGTCATGCCTTACAAGGCCACTCTGCAAGATAGATGGGTCATGAGAGTTCTGACAAAACATGGTCCACTGGAGGAGGGAACGGCAAACCACTCCATCATTCTTGCCACAAGAACCCCATGAACAGTATGAAAAGGCAAAAAGATATGACATCAGAAGATGAAACCCCCAGGTCAGAAGGCGTCCAATATCCTATGGGGAAGAGCAGAGGGCAATTACTAATAGCACCAGAAAGAATGAAGCAGCCAGGCCAAAGCAGGAACAACGTTCCACTGTGGATGTGTCTGGTGGTGAAAGTGAAGTCCAATGCTGGAAAAAACAATATTGCATAGGAACCGGGAATGTTCGGTTCATGAATCAAGGTAAATTGGATGTGATCAAGCAGGGGATGACAAGAGTGAACACAGATGTCTTAGGAATCAGTAAACTAAAAAGGATGGGAATGGGCGAATTTAATTCAGATGACCATTGTATCTACTACTGTGGGCAAGAATCCTTTGGAAGAAATGGAGTAGCCCTCATATTTAACAAAAGAGTCTGAAATGTAGTACTGGGGTGCAGTCTCAAAAATGACAGAAGGGTCTCTCATCGTTTCCAAGGCAAACCATTCAGCATCACAGTAATCCAAGTCTATGCCAAACCGTTGATGCTGAAGAAGCTGAAGTTGACCAGTTCTATGAAGACTTACAAGATCTTTTAGAACTAACACCAAAAAAAAAAAAATGTACTTACTTTCCATCATAGGGGATTGGAATGCAAAAGTAGCAAGTCAAGAGATACCTAGAGTAACAGACAACTTTGGTCTTGGAGAACAAAATGAAGCAGGGCAAAGGCTAACAGAGTTTTTTCAAGAGAAAAGATTGGTCATAGCAAACACCATTTTCCAATAACCCAAGAGACAGCTGTACACATGGATATCACCAAATGGTCAGTACCAAAACCAGATTGATTATATTGTTTGCAGCTGAAGATGGAAAAGCTCTGTAGAGTCAGCAAAAACAAGACCTGGAGCTGACGGTGGCTCACATTATGGGCTCCTTATTGTGAAATTCAGACTAAATTGAAGAAAGTAGGGAAAACCACTAGCCCAGTCAGGTATGACCTAAATCAAATCCTTTATGATTATGCAGTGGAGGTGATGAACAGATTCAAGGGATTAGATCTGGTAGACAGAGTGCCTGAAGAACTATGAGCAGAGGTTCATAACATTGTACAAGAGGCAGTGACCAAAATCATCTCAAAGGGAAAGAAATGCAAGAAGGCAGATGGTTGTCTGAGGAGGCTTTACAAATAGCTGAGGAAAGAATAGAAGTGAAAACCAAGAGATAAAGGGAAAGATATACCCAACTGAATCCAGAATTTCAGAGAATAGCAAGGAGAGATAAGAAAGCCTTCTTAAATGAACAGTGCAAAGAAGTAGAGGGAAACAGCAGAGTGGGAAAGACTAGAGATCTTTTCAAGAAAATTGGAGATAATAGGGAATATTTCATGCAAGGATGGGCACAATAAAGGACAGAAACATAAGGACCTAACAGAAGCAGAAGAGATTAAAAATACAAGAATACACAGAAGAACTACACAAAAAAGGTCTTAATGACCAGGATAACCATGATGGTACGGTCACTCACCTAGAGCCAGATATCCTGGAGTGTGAAGTCAAATGGGCTTTGGGAAGCATTACTACAAAGATAGTGGAGGTGATGGAATTCCAGCTGAGCTATTTCAAATCCTAAAAGATAATGCGGTTGAAGTGCTGCACTCAGTATGTCAGCAAATTTGGAAAACTCAGCAGTGGCCACAGAACTGGAAAAGGTCAGTTTTCATTCCAGTCTCAAAGAGAAGCAATGCCAAAGAATGCTTAAACTACCGCACAGTTGCTCTCCCCTTCACATGCTAGCAAGGTAGTGCTAAGGTAGCCTTAAAGGTAGCCTTTAAGACAGGCTTCAGCAGTATGTGAATGGAAAACTTTCAGATGTACAAGCTGGGTTTAGAAAAGACAGAGGAACCATGATCAAATTGCCAACATTTGTTGGATCATAAAGAAAGCAGGGAATTCCATAAAAAATATCTACTTCTGTTTCACTGACCACACTAAAGCCTTTGACTGTGTGGATCACAACAGACTGGAAAATTCTTCAAGAGATGGGAATACCAGACCACCTTACCTGTCTCCTGAGAAACTTGTATGTGGGTCAAAAAGCAACAGTTAGAACCTTACATGGAACAACTAACTGGTTCCAAACTGAGAAAGTATGACAAAGCTGTATATGGTCACCCTGTTTATTTAACTTATATGCAGGGTTCAGTTCAGTTCAGTTCAGTCGCTCAGTCGTGTCCGACTCTTTGTGACCCCATGAATTCCAGCACGCCAGGCCTCCCTGTCCATCACCAACTCCCGGAGTTCACTCAGACTCACGTCCATCGAGTCCGTGATGCCATCCAGCCATCTCATCCTCGGTCATCCCCTTCTCCTCTTGCCCCCAATCCCTCCCAGCATCAGAGTCTTTTCCAAGGAGTCAACTCTTCACATGAGGTGGCCAAAGTACTGGAGTTTCAGCTTTAGCGTCATTCCTTCCAAAGAAATCCCAGGGCTGATCTCCTTCAGAATGGACTGGTTGGATCTCCTTGCAGTCCAAGGGACTCTCAAGAGTCTTCTCCAACACCACAGTTCAAAAGCATCAATTCTTCGGCACTCAGCCTTCTTCACAGTCCAACTCTCACATCCATACATGACCACAGGAAAAACCATAGCCTTGACTAGACGGACCTTAGTCGGCAAAGTAATGTCTCTGCTTTTGAATATAATATCTAGGTTGGTCATAACTTTTCTTCCAAGGAGTAAGCGTCTTTTAATTTCATGGCTGCAGTCACCATCTGCAGTGATTTTGGAGCCCAAAAAAATAAAGTCTGACAGTTTCCACTGTTTCCCCATCTATTTGCCATGAAGTGATGGGACCGGATGACATGATCTTCATTTTCTGAATGTTGAGCTTTAAGCCAACTTTTTCACTCTCCTCTTTCACTTTCATCAATGATTTCAGGTATGCAGATGATACCAGTCTAATGGCAGAAAGTGAAGAGGACTAAAGAGCCTCTTGATGAAGGTGAAAGAAGAGAGTGAAAAATCTGGCTTAAAATTCAGTTTTCAAAAAACTAAGGTCGCGGCATCTGGTCCCGTTGTGCATTCACGTTAAGTTGCTTCCATCATGTCCAACTCTTGTGACTCTATGGACCCCAGTTTGCCAGGCTCCTCTGTCCATGGAATTCTCCAGGCAAGAATCCTCCAGGGGATCTTCCTGACCCAGGGATCGAACCCGTGTTTCCTGTCTCTCCAGCATTGGCAGGCAAGTTCTTTACTGATGGTGCCATCTGGGAAGCCCCTTCTGGTCCCATCACTCCATGGCAAATAGAAGGGTAAAAAGTGGATGCAGTGACAGATTTTATTTTCTTGGGCTCCGAAATCGATATGGACAGTGCCTAAAGCCATGAAATTAAAAGAAGCTTGCTCCTTGGAAGGAAAGCTGTGACAAACCTAGACAGCATTTTAAAAAGCAAAGACATCACTTTGCTGACAAAGGTCCATATAGTCAAAGCTATAGTTTTTCCAGTAGTCATGTGATGTGAGAGTTGGACCATAAAGAAGTCTGAGTACTAAAGAATTGATGCTTTTGAATTGCAGTGCTAGAGAAGGCTCTTGAGAGTCCCATGGACTGAAAGGAGATCAAAGCAGTCCATCCTAAAGAAAATTAACCCTGAATATTCATTGGGACTGATGGATGAAGCTGAAGCTCCGATACATTGGCCAACTGTTGCAAAGAACTGACTCATTGGAAAAGACCCTGATGCTGGGAAAGACTGAAGGCAAAAGAAGGGGACAGCAGAGGGTGTGATAGATAGCATTACTGACTCAATGCACAGGAATTTGAGCAAACTCCAGGAGATAGTGAAGGACAGGCAAGCCTGGCATGCTGCAGTCCATGGGGTCACAGAGAGTTGGATGCAGCTGAGCAACTGAACAACAACAACATCCTTATTTTTTGAGCCAAACCCCACATTTAGATCTCATGGTTTACAGAGCCTGTCACCATCTGCAGAGGCAAGGTCAAGGCAGAGTATACACAGGGTGCTCAAGCAGCTCTTATGATCCATCCTCCCCAAGTGTAGAGTCAGAGAGACAGAAGGAAATGGAGTCAGAAGGAAAGAAAGGAAATGAACAACAGAGAAATCTGTATTAATTTAACAACACTCCCGTGGGCCTAGGTCTGTGTTGGGCTCTGTAAACAAATAAATGGCGTGATACAATTGTTCTGGAGTCAGGCTCTGTGTTAAGTGATGTATAGTCATGATCTCATTTTATCTTAACTATAGTCCAGAGATAAGGAGGATGTCCCTGGCTAGGAGATATTAAATAACTTACCCATCATCATAGAATTTGTTAATAGGCCTAGAACTTGAACCTGGGTTTGTTTGTCTCCAAAAACCATCTCTCCTGCTTTTCATGGGGTAAAATGGACGGAAAGGGAGGTGAGAGGGTCCAGAGAGGCCGGCTACCTGTTTGAAAAATAGACAATGCCCTGCATTTGAAATAGTCATAAGGGGGAGGCAGGCCTTTGAAAGCTTTCCTTTGAGTGCCCCTACCCTGATGCAGACTGAGTCCAAGACGGAACCGAGCATTCCACTGAGCATCTAGGACATTCTGTCTCCCCGCCTTGGCACAGGCCAGTTTCCTCTCTCCACCCAGTTCTGAAGCTCCCATGGCCTTCAGATCTGAGCATGAACACATCAGAGAGCCACAGAGAGGCTTGTCCAGGGTGAGAGACAAGCCCTGGAGACAGAGAGACACAGAATGAGAACCATCAAGATTCAGAGAGATAGACAAACCAGAGAGAGACAGAGTCAGAGACAGTTAGAGAGACGAAGTCAGACACAGGGAGACCCCTGAGAAAAAGAGAGCCTAGGAGCAGCAGAGACAGTGGGTAGGAGCCGGGAGGGCATGACATGGGGCAGGGCTCAAGGCATCAGTCTGCAGGAGCACCTCTCCACGCCCCACTCAGAGGGTCCATAGCACCTAGAAAAGGTGGGGGAGGCTCCTATTAAAGAGGCCTTCCCAGGATGCTCTGGATACAGGAATGAAAGAATCTGCTGGACACTACCCCATTCCTTGGGCACATAGCCCAAGCCCATGGTTTAGGCCTATCTCTCCCCCTTTACCACCTTGTAGGTGATCAAGAGATTGGCACATTGAGCTCAAGTGGGCTCCAGGCATAGAACCTGGTAGATGAATGCTTTCCCTGAGCTTGATGTTTCAGCACTCTCCTCAATCATCAGCACCGAGTCACCCCACACAGGCAAGCAATCTTCCTAAAACAGCACACTTGCAGTGCAGACTCAGCAGGCAGTGTCCTGAGTGAGCCCTTTCCCTCTGGTTGGCCACCCCTGCTATCCCTATATGGAAATCCTCTGATTCTGGCCGCCAAGTCTTGCCCCCCAGGCGAGATAATTGGATGCCTTTCTTGAAAAGATCCCTGCTGGTTTCCAGCTGTGTTGAGGGTACAAAGTAAACATGAGATGCTCAGGGGGCTTGCACACAGTAGGTGCAATCAATTATCAAGGCACTGTGATCAGGGACCCCTTCCTCTTTGCTGGTCCATCCCCACATTCACGCCCAGGGCCAGCGTGGAACATGCCCAAACTGGAGAAGACTGAGTTGGACTTCGTCTCTTCACCTGATCAGAGAGAAGATATCTAGGAGGCCCCAGGCAGATGTGGGGTCTCACTCCAATTTTTATCCCACTCGCCCCTGCCCCTAGCCTCAGATGGGCCATGGGCTTCTCTCTCCAGGAAGGTAATGGCTTCTGGCCTGAAACAACTGAGCCGCTGAGCCACTTCAGATCGGTCTCCCTCTCCCCACTCGCTCCTCATATACACGTACTTGGGGGCTGGAGGGAGGGGGTTTGGGCTCCCCTCCCCTAAGGGCAGACTGCCCAGACTGGCTCCCCATCCTTTCTGTGCTCTCCTAGGTAATAAACCTGAATGGGGGAGGGAAATTGTAGTGGGTCCCAAGGGGTGCCCCTTCTCCGCAGCCTCCCTCCTTTGGAGGAGGGATGTGAGATTTCATTGGCTGCTAGATTTCTTCTGCGGTCTGCCTCTTCTAAACTAATTATAATAATAACAATAGTAGAAGTTCCCACGGCTGGAGCACCCACGCCCTGCTAGCCACTCTGCCACATGCTTTACATCTCCTTTATATAGATTCTAGACGGAAGGGCCATTCTATCCCCATTTTAAAGATGGGGCCTTAGGCATACACAGGTGAAGTGCCTCCCCCAAGGATATGTATCTGTTAAGTGGTCAACAGGATTTGGATCAGGGCAGGGAGAAGGAGGGCCTGACCCAGCCAAGGACCACTGAGATGCCACTGAGCCCAAATCTGGAGGACCCCTGGATGTGTCAAGGTGGGTGCTTTTCCCATCTTCATTCCCTTTAATCCTGCAGGCCTCCTCCCCTCCCCAGGGTGTACCCCTGAGGTGCCTCTCCCCGTAGCCTGTGCTGTGTGCTCAGTCGTATCTGACTCTTTGAGACCCCATGAACTGTAGCCCACCAGGCTCCTCTGTCCATGGGATTCTCCAGGCAAGAATACTGGAGTGGGTTGCCATTTCCTTCCCCATAGCCTGGCTGCTGATTAACTGTGACTCAGCCCTCCCTGCAGCTGGCTAATCAGATCAGCTCCACTGGCAGCCAGAGGAATCCTCCCTGAGCATGAACTCAGGACCCTCACACCTCTATGGGTGTGAGGGGCCTAGCCAACTGGAGGGTCCTATCCGGTAGGTTGGGAATACCCAAGAGAATTTCTTCTTGATGGTCTGATTCCTCCAGCTTCACCTCCAGGGGCTTCCAGACCAGAGGGCTGGAGCTGGGAAGGTCAACGAGAAAGCCAAGCCTAGACAGCATCAGCATGTGGCTGTGGTTATACAAGGAGGGGACTCTCCTCTACGTGCACAGCAGCCTGAGATACCAGAGCCTATCTTCATCCCACCACAGAACCCCCCTTCCTCCGTTGCCCAGGATCCAGGGGTCAGCCCAGACCACCTAAGGTGGATCACAGATTTTGAAAGTAATTCTCTCTGTCTGTCTGTCTCACACACACAGACTCACACATATCCTCTTGTCAGTGACAACAATGGTGTGTGTTATGGACACATGCACACATGGGCACACAGCACAGGGGCTGGAGGCAGCAGCTAAATGTTTGCTAAAGACTCATTAACCCTGACCCCACTTCCCCATTGATCGAGTCAGCCACAGGGTCACACTATCACTGCCTAGGGCATAGGGCAAGATATCCTCTGTGCCACAGCAACTGCCCTCTGCCACCTTGGCAGTATTCACTGTCTGCCAATGTGCGGGACTGGCCTCTCTCAGAGGCGTGGTGTTCATGTGTGTGATGTCCGTGGTCATTTTGTGTGTCCAGGATGAGTCCCTGTCTGTGTCACTGTGGGCCCTCAGTTGTTGTGTATGGCTGTGATGTTTGTGGGAGGGGTGTGAGGCTAGGGATACACACATCAGCAACCACAAAAGCATACATGTTACCATGGGCATACACTGAGTATGAAAGCATGTGCGTTCCCTGGACACACTCCAGTCATACACAGTGAACATTTTACAGATGAAAAGTGGCCAAGACATTCCTGACAGCTTGCTTGTCTTGGAGCTAGACTCTGTGCCCTTTTCCTAGAGGGTTAGCAGGAAGCCTAGCCCTTCTTTCCTCAGCCTCCTCCCTGGCTACACCTAAGGGAAGCAGCAGGCCCAGAGACCTGGTGAGGAAAGTCTCTGACTCCCAGCCCCGCAGAGAGGACCCCCAGCCAGAGTCACCAAGAGGTCTCAGCTTATTTCCCAGCCCAGCTTCATGCCTCAGTCCCTTCCACCCTATCGCAGAAGCCCAAGAGGAGAGATATTTAGAGAGATGGGTCACGTTGGCAGGCTCATACTCAACACACACAGGCTCACAGACACTGGCACACACTTGTCCCTGGGGTCCTTCCAGGGAGGAAGGCAGGGAGGTCTGTGAGAGAGTGCAGGCAGGAGCTGTGCACCCGGACCACTCGTCTGCAGAGCCCGGTGTGCAGCCGCATATCCACCTATGCCTGGGGGGTTTCTGCTGGAGCAGCTGCGAGGCATCAAGTCTGAAAGCAGGATGGTGTGTCTATAAACGGTAAAGGGGCTGCCTGTGTCTGCAAGTGTGCATGTGAACCCTCGTGTGACTGAGCCAGTGTTGCCTCAGTGTGTGAACGATCACAGGCTTGGCTTACACGTGATGATGAGCCTGGATGTGCCTGTGTACACGCCTCTGTGTGTTCTCACGTGTTTTGCAGCTAGGGAAACACACACACTGTGTGTGTGTGTGTGTGTGTGTGTGTGTGTGTGTGTGGACTTTTAGGATTATCGTGTGTAACTCTTTGTATGTGTGTGATTGTAAATGTGTGATTGTGTGTGAGCGTGTGCCTGGAAAGGTGCCGCGTCTCGGGCGCGGCCCCACCTCGGGCTCCTCTGCGGCCGGCGGCCTCCGTCACCCAGCTGGGAGCTGTGGGCAGCCCGCCCGCCCCGGGGAGGGAGGCCCCGCCCCCGCTCTCGCCCCCGCCCCCTCCCCCTCCTCCCGAGTAAACTTTTCCCAAATCCCCGAGCCGCTTAGGGCGAAGCCGCCCCCGCGGCCTAATCCGCGCCCCCCGCGGATCTGCATAATCGGGTTAGCGGCCGCGCTCCCTCCCGCTCCCGCCGCCACCGCCGCCGCGCGCGATTCTCTCGCTGTCACTTAGGGAGGCTCAGCGCGATTTGCGGCCTAATCCCCCGGGATCGCTCGGCCGCCGCTCCCCGAGGGGCCGCCAGATTGTTCCCTTCATAATTGATTGACTCTATTTGCCGGATTGGGGACTTCAAAGCGCCGGCGGCGCGGGGGCGCCTGGGAAGGAGCGGGGCCCGCGGCGGGTCGGCCGGCCTGGCCCGGCGAGCCCCCTGCCCCGGCGGGCGCCGTCCTCCCTGCGGCCGGCCGGGCCCGGAGCCGGGAGGCGGGGCAGGACATCCGCCCGTGAGGACGAGGGTGGCGGCGGCGACGCCGACGAGGTTGATCACGTCGTGACCGCCCTCGGCGGCCGGCAGCGAGCTCTGGGCCGGCTCGGTGCTCTGCGCTCCCCGAGTCCGGGCTTTAAACTCCCGCTCATGACCTGAAAGCCTGCAGAGTGTGAAGAGCCACCCCCACCCCCACCCCATCCCACCCCACCCCCAATGAGACGGTTCAGAGATCGCTTCCGTCTGGGAACACCTAGGGACCGCGCTGTGCTGGGTGCTGGGACCCAGCTGTGAGCCTCACCGAAGCGGCTCTCAGGCACATGCGCCCTATTCCAGTGAAGAAGGCGGGTGGGCACATAAGAAATAAGTCAGGAAATAACATGCACAGAAAATAAGGCAAAGTGGTGTGATAGTAACTGGGGCCTGGGCAGGCAAATTAGCCTGAGCGGTCAAGGAAGGCTTCTTGAGCTGTTGGTGTGTGCTCTGGAACCTGAATGCTAGGGAGGAAGCTCCTCTGTGAAGAGCTGGGGGACAGGCCAAGGGGCAGAGCACCAGCTTTTACCAAGTAGTAAAGCTACGCCTGCAACTCAGGCTACCTGACTCCAGCGCCCAGAGACTGAAGTCTCCCCTTTCCTCTTCCACCTGCCCAGCCTAAACTAAGCCCCAACCTCAACACAGGCTGAGCCCTTAATAGGAATGTCTAGACTCTCTTGCTCAGGCAGCTGTCCAGTTCTACCCAGCCCACCCTGCTGCTGGCTCCTGGACTTGCTGATTTGAGCTGGCCCCTGAGTGCTTCTCTGTCTCACTGATCAGAGACTGCCTAGGTGGGCAGTCCTGCACCCAGAGACTCTTTGGAGCTGGGGTCTGCTGCTTCCCCGACTCCTGAAGAGGCAGGGGCAAAGGCATGAGGCAAGCTGGAGGGGTTTCCCGCACCCTGCCCAGCCTTAGCCAAGCTCCCAGGAATCCCTGGCCCAGACAAGGGAATCCCCAGAAACGCTTAATTAATTCTTGATTACCCACTGTCTCTGCAGCTGCCATTAACCACCTCCCCAGCCTGGGCCCAGTTAGGCCACGTAATTAAATTAGTGCAGGGAGAACACTCCCAGGCAGGAGCAAAGTACTCCTGCTGGGCTTCTTAGATAGTCTAGGAGACTGATAAGGAAAGGCTCAGAGACATCAGGGTCACACAGTTGGGCTAGAATGAGGGCTCAAGTGTAACTCCCCCAAATCAGTTCTGGCTCCCTCGTCCCACCTCTCTTGAGACCTCTACCCTCAGCACGTATTTTAAACCTTAAATGTCTTTATAATGACAAGAGACTTGCTTGCTGTCCTTAATTAAATTTATGCCAATTCATTGAGCTTTGGGAAGGGTGGATTTGGGGCAGGAGAGGGGAGACCCGGATTTCCAAGGAAGCAGGAGATGGAGATGAGGGGTGTTCTCTGTGAAGGCATTTCCCACCTTCAGGATCAGGGGGCGGAGCAGAGAGAGATGGCTGCAGCGGATGGCAGCATGGGAGGCGGAAGGGGGGCACCGTGGAGGACTGACACTGTCCACAGAGCTCACTTAGAGCAAAGGGGGAGTCACTTTCCTTTTCACAAGAGAAACTGGAGAAAATAGCCTAGAAGAACACCCTGAGGGTGGAAGTATATGCACCGTGTAAGCCAAGGCAGAAGGGGCTGGAGAATCTGGGCCTCTGGAGTGAGGAGAGCCTAGCTGGAGTCTCCACGGCGACATCCCATGAGCCAGGCTTCCCTCCCCGCATCTTCCCTCCCTCAATCCTGGGGGATGCTGGCTGACAGCCCTCCCTCCCCCAAACCCAGCTCCTTGTCACTTCAGAAAATCAGAAATAAGCCTTAGTGATTAGAGGGAGACGCGAGTGAGATGGGGCTTAGAGGCCCAGGCTCAGGGAGGTGTTAAGAGGCGAGTGGGACTCAGAGTATTAGGGGGGCAGAGTTAATAGCTTCTCTGGATACCCCTCCCCCCAGGACTGTGGTACCCAGGGGAGGAGGGAGAAGGAGAGGGAGAAGGCGAAGGGATGAGAAGATCATGGGGAAGAGAGAGGAAAGGAGAGGAAGGGAAGTAGGAGGTGAAGGAAAAAGAGGAGCTGATGGGAGTGGGGGAGAGAGAGAGAGAGAGAGGAAAGGCAGGAGGGGTGGGATTGAGGCAGAGGAAAGAGGGAGACGTGAAAGTAAAGGAGAGGTGAGGGAAATAGTAGATGGGAAGAGGAGAAGTACAAATTAAATCACAAGATGTCATTTTGCCTATTTGATTGAAAGATAATTTTTTAAAGATAATACCCAGTGTTGATGAGAGCAGAGGAAATGGAGAATTGAGTACAAATCGGCACAATCTTGGAGGTTCTGGAGGTGGAGAGCATTTTGGCAGTTATTATCAGAGTTTTAAATATGCATCACCTGGGGCCAAACAGTTCCATATGTGGGCATCTACCCCTGGATGGCAACACTGACTCTATGGACGTGAGTCTGAGTGAACTCCAGGAGTTGGTGATGGACAGGGAGGCCTGGTGTGCTGCACCAGGGGTCGCAAAGAGTCAGACACAACTGAGCGACTGAGCTGAACTGAACAGAACCCCGCAGCAGTGCTGGCCTCTGAGCACAGCCGTGGAAGGACAGAGGGGGCTGCTACAATGTTCGTCATCCCAGATCTCAGAAACAACTCAACGTCCATCAAGAAAGGACTGACCAAGTACATTATGGAGCAGCCACACCATGGATTACTATGCACCCAGGAGGAAGCAAGAACTCTTGTCTGCCGAAATGGAGAGATGTAGCTGATGAATTGTTCAGTGAATAGAGTAGGTCATTAAACAATATGAATAGTAGGGTTACAATCTTAAATGTTAAAAAAAAACACTTAAAACTACATGTGGTGTATATGTGTAAATGTATAGAATCAAGTATCTGAAAGGAAAGAGAACCCCTGATTACTGACCGTGGGATTGATGGGGCAGGAGGCAGGGTGGGGACTTAGCTTTTCACCTTGTATTCTTTTGCATTATGTTTTTACAATGAGGTTTTTTAATTCAAACTATGTATTAGTTATGTACTAGTGATATTTAAGAATACTACTTTTTTAAAGAGGGATGTGGAGTGAGGGGAGGGTAGGAGTGAAGGCTGGGAAGGATGGAGGCAAGAGCAGGAGAGAGCTCGAGACAGAGAGCAGACAGAAGGGCAGGAGGAGCCGGGCTTATGGGGTGGGAAGGGAGGGGCGCTACCACCAGGCAGTGCCCCAGAGTGCCCAAACACATTCCTCACCCCTGTCCCCATCACAGACAATCTGGCTGAGGCCTGAGTAATTGAAGGCTAATTGGGTTTTAGGCTTGTTAATGCTCCTGCGAATGTTTGCAGTGAGGAGAGCCAGTCGATCCGGATAAATGACTCCCCGTGGGACGCCAGGGTGGGAAGAGACACAGAGGAGGAAGGGCCTTATGGATGATGAGCAGGGGCACAGAGTTTTTAGCCCACCCTAAGGGGGAAGCGGAAGAGTCCTCGGACTTTTGCGGGGGAGGGGAAGTGGAAGGGATAGGCCAGTTCTGGGGCCGAGCAATAGTGGGTCAGGGTTCAGGCAAGCAGCAGAGAGGACACCAGAAGGGAGAGCAAGGCCAATGAGCCCAGCCCAAAGCCCACAGACTGCAGGTCTGCTCTCCAAACGCAGTGCAGTGAGAAGGCTGGCCACTGGAGGAAGGCAATGGAGGTGCCACCGGGGCCTCTGCCCACACTCAGGAGCGGGTTGTTTGGCTCACAAAGGGATGGGCCCCTTTTTAGAACTATTCCCTGGGCTGAGCTGAAGTGGACCCTTCGCACCCACCAGAGTATCCTGTACCTCCAGGCCCACACCACAGCCCTCCCTCCCAAATTCCCCACACTGAGTCCAGCCCAGGAGCCATCCAGCCCAGAGGCAGCTTGCCCACTGGGCCGAAGGATCTCGGAGGCTCGCCCTTCTCTAACCAGTGGGCATTGTTGGCTTATGACTGTGGAAGCTTAGGGAGGCACCATGACTCTGACGTAAAGGCGTTGGAAGAGGGGAAGGTGCTGGAGGAAGCACCGCATCTCTAGTTCTCCCTGAAGAAACTGGCTGATGCAGGAGACACCGTGAAGGGCAGTCAGACCCAGGCAGCTAAAGAAGAGAGAGACTCTTAGCAAGGAAAGGTTTTGTCTTGCAGAGTAGCTGCCCTGGGGAGCTCCGTGTGCTCCAAGAGCTGGAAATCCTGACTCCTGACTCCCAGAAACCCATGAGGAGGCCCTTCTGCGGGTAATCCCCACCCTCGATAATCCCCTCTTCTCCAGGGGTCAGGGATACAGGATGTGCTTTTAAAGGATCAGCTGCACATTTGTTCCCTCCTCCTCCTCCTCCTCAGGCCTGACTCGGGGACTCGGGTCCCTGTAACAAGGCAGGGAAACGTTTAATGAGTTTGTATTCCCCAAGAGCGCGGTGACTGACAGCCGCCCCAGGGGTCACCACTCTTCTTGTCCTAGAAGATGACACAGCAGCTGCTGGGCTCTGTGTGCGTGTGCACACCTGGGGCTGGGCCCGAGAGGGGCTGGCCCGGGACACCCTTCCCATGAACAGAGGCCACCATGAGCATCAGAGAAAAGGGGAAGGATGCAGGGACTGCTGTCCCTTTGTGGGGTGCCTCTAGCCACACAGCCCAGCCCTTTGCCTGGTCTCCTCAGTCACCCTCCACACTCAGCCCAGGCCAGCTTGATGGGAGGGAGGCCGGAGGCTGCCCACAGTGGGGTTTGAAGGAATCGGGGGGCATGGTCGATGTGGAGGCCTGCGTCTGCATGGGTAATGAGGCCAGGGACTGGCTTGTCAATAGCATTTAAGTACTTTTCTCCCGTTTTCAAGCCAGACTGAATTATTTATTCGTTTCTGGTCAATCGCTGGTAATGTCATTAGCATTTGTCCATCAAAGGTAGGGAATAGAGGGGAATGGTCCCCCTCAACAGACCCCCATATCCCAAACTGACTCTCAAAGGTCAATCAATCCAGTCCCCTAGCCCTGTTCTCAAGTTGCCCAAGGACCAGAATTTCTGAGACCTTGCTGGTATCCAGGCCATTCTCTATCCCCACGAGCCACAGCTTCTAGCCTAATGTGAGAAGGACCCAGAGAGTGGGCATCCCTCCTTTTCTTCCCATACACACCCCATCATTAACTTAGAAAGCCGGCCCTCCCTCATCCCGGCATCACAGTCACAGGCTGATCCCTCGGAGAGTGAGCAAAGCTGGCAGTAGAGGACCTGGGTGGGCGGTGGGGTGGAGGGCCCAGGAGCAGACAGTCTGAATTGGGCATGCCTCTTCTCTTGTTTCAGAGCCTGGCCTGCTTCCTCAGACTCAGCTTCCCCACAGACTAGGCTCTCAAAGCAGAATTCTGCTCTTCTTCTCACAGGAAGCGACCTGCTCCCCGCTCAGATGAAGCTCTCAGACCACGTGCTTTCTGTCTCCTCAATCAGCCCCCTCTAAACAGAATTTGCCTCCCCTTTCAGGCCAGAATCTCCAGACTGGGTTTCTCTCCACACTCAGTCCACAGTTCAGCCTATACCACTGAAACCAAAGGGGCCAAGGATTAATCCCAGGGGAAGGACAGCTGCGCTTCTGGGCTGCAGGCATCTAGGTCAGGAGCTCCTGTATCCAGACCCGTCACTGATCAACCTAATCTTCTCTCCCTGAACTTGAGACTTAAAAAGGAAAGGGAAGGGTGAGACTTCTCACAAAGATGTGGGAGGGATTGTGCGGGGGGCTTATGGGGAGAGCCCTGGGGAACAATACCCATGAAAAAGTGGGGGACAGGGCTGGGCAGAGGGAGAGGTCGCACTGTGATGCAGTTGCCACGGCAGCCTCGGCCAACCCCGCAGGAAGCTCTGGCCCTGGAATGTTCTTTCAGAGTCACCCCACATGGAGGTGAAGAGGCCAGAGCTTTGTACTCCTGCGTTGACCAGTCACCCTGTGGACTGCCTCCAGGGAGAGGGCATAACCCTGGGGGAGGCAGCTAAGGGCAATACTCCAGGGAGGAACTCGACCATGAGCCCTCGGAAGACAACACCTTGGCAGCTGCAGGAACGAGTGCCTTGGCCCTCAAGGAGGGTCCGGACGGTACTGAAGCATCCACTGTGGGCTCTGGGTAGCACGGATGGATGGAGCACCACGAGTCTCAGAGGGGTGGCTCAGTTCACGGACATGCAGATAGCTATGAAAGTTGATGAGCATGGCCAGCCAGTTCCAGTGGGCACAGCAGGGTAAGTCTGGGGCCACATGAAGGCCAGGCACAATGCTGGGGACAAGGCAGAGTTAAAGGACACCAGTGGACCAAAAGTTTGGAGGAGAGGGTGGGGGCAAGGGGCGGTCTTCTGCCTGCTGCTCCAGCCTGGGTCCAGGCCAGGGCCTGGTGGGCCCGGCAGGTCTGAGCAGCCCGAGTGGTTGGGAGGAAGGCCCCCCTCAGCACTGCCAGCTCCTCAGTCAATAAGCAGGATTAGCCTCCTCTTCCTCAGGAGGAGGGGCTCAGCTCCTGCATCAGCCACCAGCTCTGGCCCTAATCCCCCTCGCTTTCTAATCCACCCACGACTTTCTTAGGCATTAACGTTGGGCTCTCAGCTCCCTAAGCACCACCCTGAAGATGGGAGCCAGGCTCTGAAGGGAATTAGGCCAGCCTCAGAGGACAGCTCTGCAGACAACTGGAGGGAGGCTGAGAAGCACCCCCACCCACCCCGCCTCTCCTCCTCTGCAGGCCACCCCACCCCAGACAGGGTCCTGGGTCTCATGAGGTCTCTTCCAGCTAGAGCCAGGCAAGGAGCGGGTGCAGAGAGGGGCTGAAGAGGAAAGGGATCCCCTCGGCTGTATGTGAAATCTGGGGGTGGTGCAGACAAGGAGATGAGGGTAACCATAGCCTGGCAAAGGCAGAGAGACAGGAGAGTTCAGGACACGCTGTGCCATGTGAGAGCCCAGAAGGCCAAACTTAGGCCAGGTTATGTAGGGCCTTGAGATCCCCCTGCTGAGGAATTTGGACTTCCCTTTGGGAATAGAAAGGCGCCTTGGTGGGAAAGTGGTAGTATTTAGCTCAGCTGCTTTGGTGCCTGTGAAGGACTCGGGGAGAGGGGCAGAGACTGGGGGTGAGCAGGTTCTTCTCACCCGAGGCAGGCAATGAGACCCTACAAGGACACTCGCCCAAGGTCACCCAGCACCATCTCCCAGTGCGGTGGGGCAGCGCAGCGCCCCCCGTGGTGGCACGGGCAGTTGCAGCCCCAGCCTGCTCAGGGGCTCCCTGTGAAACTGTGAAGGAACACCCTGGGGTGCCCTGGAGAGGCGAGATGGAGCAACAACCCATTAACTGTTGGCGGCTATCCTAGCAGGCCTCTTCGCTGTTCATTATTCCAATTATTCAAAACAGGGTGCAGCAACCAGGCCACAGTCCAGGGACAGAAGAAGTGACCTTCACCTGCCCCACGACACCTCCCTCCATCAACCCCACTCCTGGGTTCATCAGAGCGACCACACACAGGCTACTTTCCTCTGAGTGGGGCCCCAGGCAGGGAGCTGAGAAGGTGGGAGAGGGTGTGAGGCTGGGCGTGGCCAAGTCCTGGAAGCCGGGAGGGCCCATATCTGCTCAGGAGCTGCTTCCTGGCAAAACCCAGCTTCTCCCTCTCCACCTCTCAGCCCTCATCCTGGGTTAACTCGTCTGTAGACACTTCTTGTTATTAGTATTCACAAAGTACATACTGAAATTCTCCTTACCATATCCCTTGGGCCGGGAGGTAGCTGTTTGCCCATTTTTTACAGATGGGAAAAGTGAGGCTCAAAAGGCAGTCACCTTTCCTAGACCCACACAGCTAATGACCGCATCGAAACCAGGGAAGCAGAGGGGACAGACACCCACAGTCCGGGAAGACAGAGCAGTGCAGTGGTTACAAGCGGGACTGTTACAGTGTGATGGGTTGGGGTCCAAATCTACGGTCTGTCTGCCAATTTCTAGCTGGGTTCCAAGTTTCTCATTTATAAATGAGTTGATAATGCTGACTCACAGGCCCCATTCTGTGAACAGACACACAGGGTCGCAGTGGGAACCCCGCCAGGGGGCAGAGAGACACACAATTGCTGTTCTCGCTACCATAGGACCCTGAGTGGACAGGCAGAGGCTGGGCCCCCGCTCTGTCTGCTTCCAGAGCTCTCAGATGTACCTGTCCAAAGAGGTTGGCAGGCAGTTGGGGTCGCCAGGCTCCTTGAGGGTGGGCGGGGAGTATCGAGCGGTCGGTGGGATGTTAAAAGGCGGGAGGTTCATCAGGGCGGGTTCATTAGGCCACCCTGGCAGGCTCCTCTCATTGGGCCCCACTAATGAGCTTGCACTGGATTATCCGCTCCCACCTCCGCTCGGTTTACTCTGTCAAATCGAGTTTGCATTTTAAATGGGAATTTGACAAGACGGGCAATTTGTCTGCTGACGAGGTTAATGGGTGTTAGCCCTGCGGACTGAGGTGGGAGAACCCCTGCCCCAGCCCGGCCTGGCCTCTGCCCAGATCAATGACCCTGACTGCTGCTCCTCCCTCCACTGCAGCCACCCTGGGCCTCCCAGTGGCCAGAGGCTGTCCCTGTGTCTGGCTCACCACCTCCAAGCAGTCTTCCCAAAGGCACCCTGCTACTGCCCGGGTGGGTTGACATCCCCTCCACCTGGACTCAGGGCTCCTGAGGGCTGGGGCATATAATGCCTCTCAGACCATGGGCTTCCCCTCTCAGACTCAGCTTCCCAGGGCAGGGCCATCTTTTCCTTTTGTGTTGGGCTTCCAAGGTCTGGGCAGTGACCCTTCCACCTCCTTCTTCTACATGGGACTTGAAATGGAGCCAGGGCAGTGGGGTGCGGGGAGCTGGCATTGCCACATCTCAAATTTTAGCACTGGAATGTGGCTGGAATGGTTTCTAATCTTGGGGCCCCATCTAGACCAAGCCTCGATATTGGGGCTCACGGGGGGCTGGGGAACCCTTCTGAGACTTCCCGATGGTGCCTGACTTCCTCGAGCCACCCCCTCCAAGGCTGAACAAGAACCCAGGTTTCTGGGACCCCCGCAGGAGCCCAGGAGTGGCACCAGACCAGGGTGGGCTCAGACTGTAGAAGAAGATGCTTCAGCTGCCCCTCCTCCCCAGGGCCCAGCGCCCTTCCCCGCCCTGGCTAATGTGCCACAATTACCTCCTAAGTGCCCAAACAAATGTGGCTGCTGGGGAAAGTGACACGGGCTCCAGGTGATGGATTCGTGCCATCGGGGAGCCAGGCGGAGCGGGCCCCGAGCGGGGGGGGCAGCACTAATATTGTATCAGCGTCGGCGCCGGCACCACGAGCCGGTGATGAATATGTGTCACTTTACACGGCGCACACTCGGGGGCCTGGCTGCGCAGGCATGGAAAATAGAGTGTCTGGGATTAATGATATTGAAAATGATAGAGAGCAGATTGGAAATGGCTTCGCCCGCCCGACCCGCGGAGATGGAAACGTACCTCACAGCTATCTGCCCGGCCCGGCCCCCACCTGCCCCCCACCCTCCACCAGCCGCAGAGGCCCATGTACCATGAGGACCCTGCATCTCTTTCCCACCAGCAGCTCCTTGGGCTGGCACTTATGGGGGTACACCTATGAGCAGAGAGAGGGGGCATCAGGGAAAACTCAGCCTATGACTGACCTTTGCTCTTTGTCCCAGCAGACCCTAGTCACCCAGTGAATCTTGACCTTGGACACTGAAAAAGCCCTGACCCTGGCTAGCTAAGCCCTGCCTCTGGCCCCTGGCTGAGTCTGCAGGAGCCTGAACCTCCTACCAGACCACAGAGGCTGAGCAGTGGAGAGGGGGCGGTGCAGGGATGAGGCGTGGACCCCTCGGCGTAGTGTATCCACTGCTGGAGGGCAGTCAGGGCCCAGTCATGGTGAGGACTCCTGAGTCAGTAAGCCAGGGAACAGATGTCTTGTCCGTTGATGCTATTTTTAATGTTTAAGTATGTTGCTTTTATGACTGTGTGGGCACACGTGAGTGTGTGTTTATGTGTGTGTGTGTGCTCAGTCACACACACACAGTCAGCTGTGTCCAGCTCTTTGCGACCCCATGGACTGCAGCCCACCAGGCTCCTCAGTCCATGGGATTTTCCAGGCAAGAGTACTGGAGTGGGTTGCCATTTCCTCCTCCAGGGGATCTTCCCGACCCAGGGATTGAACCCATGTCTCTTGCATCTCCTGATTTAGCAGATGATGCACCTGCTCTTCACCACCGAGCCACCTGGGAAACCTGTTTATGTGTTCACAAACATACCTGTAGGGTTGTGTCTGGCGTGTGTAGGAATGTAGGTGCTGGGCATACCCTTCTG
This sequence comes from Budorcas taxicolor, assembly GCF_023091745.1. NCBI lineage: Eukaryota > Metazoa > Chordata > Mammalia > Artiodactyla > Bovidae > Budorcas > Budorcas taxicolor. Next base: position 99,879,163 of record NC_068912.1, read on the forward strand.
TGTGCCTTGCTGTGCACAGGCATCTATGGGGATTCTGTGCATGCTTGTGCCTTATCTTAGGCCACTCTGTGCAAGGGTCTGAGTGTGCCTGTGTGTATACTCTTACCCACAGATGGAGGGACTCTGGTATGTGGGCTTCAGTCAAGGAAAATTCTTGTATGAGGCCTGATCCTAATCACAGGCTAAATTCCCATCATTAGGGCGAAATGCCTTTCCCTATTGGAATGGCAGCTATCCCACTGGGATTCTAAATTTGCCAGATGGACAGCAAGCTGAGATCATCAGCCCAACCTCAATGTCCATCTCAACATCAGTCCCCACACACCAAGGTGAGGAGGATTCACCTACGTTAACATCAGGCATTCAATAAGTAAGTACTGGGTTGGCCAAAAATTTCATTCGGGGTTTCTGTACAGTGTTATGAAAAAACCCTAATGAAATTTTTGGCCAACTCAGTACTTCCTGAGGGTTTGTAATGTGGCAGTTAATGTCTTTGATGAACAGGACAAACCAGTTTCTGACCTCATGGAAGGTACAATCCATTGGAAGACACTAAACAAGCAAACAGATAACGACAGTGTAAAAAGTTTCACAAAATAAATATTCAGAAAGCCACGATAGAGTTAATGGGGTGACCGACCCCAGTAGAGGAAATGGTCAGGACGGGCCCCTCCATGAAGGTGACATTTGAGCTGAGGGATGAGAAGCCAGCCCTGGGCAAAGAGAACAGTGAGTGCAAAGATCCTGGGCACATTCTAGCCCCTGTAAGGAGAGAGAAGTCAGGGGAGACGCAGGAGGGGAGAGTGAGGCCAGGACAGATTGGGCCTAGGAAACCAGGATGAGGAGTTTAGGTTTTGTTTTCAGTGGGATGTGGAGCCACTAGAGGGGTGAACCAAGAAAGCGGTAAGATCATATTTGCATTTTAAAAGAAATTGGAGGTGTTGAGAAGACGAGCAGGAAACCTTCCAGGAGGTTCTGGTCTCAGCACCAGGCCCAGGATCTATATTGTCCCAGTCCTGCCAGAAGCTCCCACATGCACCATCATTAATACTAAATACTACCAGCTGGTGCTTCGCTGAGGCCCTCTCAGCAGCATCCTGGGGCCTTGGGTCCCCACACTTTCCCCAGTTCTGCCGGGACACCCCTACCTGGACCCCCTCTGCCTCACTCTTCATCCTACAGGATCTCCTGAATTGCTATCTCCCCAAAACCACCTGAGTCTTCCTGGCCCTGCTCTTTCCAAAGACCAGTCCTGGGAAATCCAAAAGCTATTGTGAAGACAGCAGGAGGGGAGGAGGGGCCTCCCACTGGCCTTGAGAAGCCCAGATCTAGAGAAGCCTCCAGTTCTGAAGGGTGAGGCGCAGCTCCTTGGCAGCCCCCTCTCAACTGTGGGAACTCTGAAAACCACCGCCATCCGCACAGAGTGGTACTACACAGGGGACACCCCAGTCTGTCTGCCTCTGAGTGTGTGAGCTGCTGGAGGGAGGAATACCAGGTGTCTGGTTCCCCTCAAGCCCACCACTGACATGTAGAGGCCCACGGGAATGTGAGTGGAAGGGAAGGACTGGCATCAAGTCCCAGGGTTGGGACGGGGAGCAGAGCTAGGTGACCTGACCCCACCCCAGAGCCAGCACCACCACCCCTGCCCCGGGGAGGAGACAACCCCTTCCACCTACACCGGGTCCCTCCAAAGGCTCCCTGGGGGCCAGGACTCTTTTTGGAGGAGGCGGTAAGAGGGGGCTGAGGTCTCTAGGCTGCATCTCTCCCCCTGCTCTGCTCCAGCCTCCGTCTTCTGCTCACTTGCTTTCTCTCTCAAGCTCTCAATCTCTCCCGGTGTCTCTCTGCTGCTTTCTTTCTCTCCCTCCTTCCCTGCCTCTCTCTCCCTGAGTCATTTGCAGAGCGGAGATGGCCTAGTCCATCTGGGAGCGAGAGCGCGGCTGCTGACGGAGGCGCAGGTAATAGCCGAGTGGAGGAGAGACGTGGAAATTTATGACATTGAAAATGACTGAGAGAGAGTGTGTGTGTGTGTGTGTGAGTGGGAGGAGAGCGTGGGGTGGGCGGGAAGGGAGAGAGAGGGAGTGCTCGCACTCTCTCAAACACACACACTCACAGGCTCACACTCCCGCCCTACCCCTCCCTCCAACCTTGCAGAGAGGAGAGGACATGGGGGAGAGGGCTGCCAGTGCAGACAGAGGCAGGCAGGCAGGCAGACAGACAGACAGATAGTGAGGAGGGGTAGGACAGATTGGGCAAAGGGAAGGAGGGGGAAGAACAGCAGGGAGATCAAGAGACAGCGAGACCGGGGACTTCTGGGGCAGAGACAAGCAGTGTTTGGCTGTGGTGTCTGCTTGTCCCTGTCATGGTCCCCACTTCAGGAGCTCTTATCTGAGGGCAGGGGTGTCCCCATGGCATATGGCAGCAAAGAGTCTGGGGCCTGAGCTAGAGCTGGAGGTTATTTAGGGTTGAGTCTCAGAAAGGGCCAGAATCTGCTGCAGGCTGCAGAGAAGGCCTCTTAGCGTGGCTGTCTCCCCAACTCCCTAACTGGGTGAGGGGGGCAGGAAATGGATGGACTAGCCCTGGAGACCGCTCGGTTCCTCCCTCTGACCATGGGAGGCAGGCCAGAATGACCTGCCCATATCCTCTTGAAGTCACGGGAGAATCTGTTTCTTTGGGGGTGTTAAGTCCCTAATCCCTTCTGCCCTAGCCACTCCTCCCCTCTAAATGGCACTGCTGGAGACAGGAGTAATTAGACAGCCTTCAGAGAACTAAGCCCCCACCCTACGGCCACCCAGACCCAGCAGGCTACACTCCAGTCCCATCCTTGGCTTCATTCTGCTACCTCCTGGTTCTAATGCTACTGAGTCTCTTCCCAGCAGGAGACCTTAACCCTGGGTGCAGCTCTTTGCTCAGATGCCTTCCTTCTCTGGGCTGAAGTTCCCTCATTTGTAAAAACGCCTACACCCATCCCCCTTGGGCCAGAGAAGCAGTGCCAAGGCTCAGGGTAGACTCTGGTCTACCTAAGTCTAGAGACTCTTCTCCCTTGGAAAGTGTGGGTCATGCTAGCTCTAAAGGTGCTGTCAGCAGTTCTGGCTGACTTTGTGGGTGAAGGTGGAAGAGACAGAACTCCCAGGCATCCCCCCGCCCCCGCACCCAACACACAGCTGTCTTCCAAGGAAGCCAATGTAGCAGGTACTCCAAGGACAGAATCTTCCATGCCTTGGTATCGATAGAAGGCTGAGGCCACACAGCTGAGAAAGTCTAAGCCAAGCTCTGGTCTACTTGCCCAGGCCATGCACCTGGCCCCTTGTCCTGCCAAATGTGGGCAAGACAGGTGCATTAGGGCTCTGAGAGACCTTGCCCACCATCTCCAGCAGCTTGGAGCCCAGCTCTGAACAGGTGACCAGATTTCCCCAAAGTGAAGATCATTTCCCACGCCACAGCCCTGCCCCCATCTCTCTGCCAGCCTTACACTGAGGCCCCTTCCTCTCTCCTCTTCTTCCTTCCCTGCTCTGTAGCCCTCTCTGCTGGAAAACTTCCTTGGATTAACCCCTCCTGGACCAGGGCATCTGAAATGCGGTAATTGAAAGCATAAGCTTTAGGGCCACAAAGGCCCCACGTTACAGTTCTGCCCTTGGGCTCGGTGACCTTGGGCTCTTTATTTAATGTCTCTGAGCCTCATTTCCTTACCTGGCAAGACCAAGTGAAGTCGCTCAGTCGTGTCCGACTCTGCTACCCCATGGACTGTAGCCTACCACGCTCCCCCATCCATGGGATTTTCCAGGCAAGAGTACTGGAGTGGATTGCCATTTCCTTCTCCAGAGGACCTTCCCGACCCAGGGATCGAACCCGGGTCTCCTGAATTGTAGGCAGACGTTTTACCGTCTGAGCCACAAGGGAAGTCCTCATTTCCTTATCTGGCATAAAAAGCTATGAATGTCTGGCCCCAGGACTGTGGTAAGGATCACAGGAAATCACGGGTGTAAAGACACTAGCACAGAGGGGATGCTTGGTAAATGCCAGTTGGCATCTGGCCCCAGGCACCACCACAACTGTGTCTTAGCTTTCTGGGGCACTTAGAGGGATGAGGGTGAGAGCTGAGGGTAGGGAGGGAAGGAAGAGCAGTGGTAGCAGCTTCAGAGGACTCTTGCTCACTTGGAAGAGATGGAGCCAGAGCTACAGGGGGAGACTCAGGGTAGCCCCAAGAGGGACCTCCCCATTTTGAGACCCAGGAAGAAGCCGCCCTGTCCAGGGTGTTCTGAGGCCCTTGCCCTCATTCTGGAGGCAGCTCCAAGGCAGCAGTGGTTGCTCTGTCTGGGGAGCAGTGGGGGAGGTGAAGAGTTCACTAGGCCCACAGGCTGCAGGCCGAGGGCCTCCCACCCAGCCCCCGTGCCCTGGCCCAGCCCATTGTGGCCGCATAAAAGGTGACGGATGGTTAATGGGGGAGATAACGGGATTCATAAGGGAAATTTATCGGTCACTCTGGTGGTATAAATATGTTTATAGCAGACCAAGGGGAAATGAGGAAGCCCTAATAAATCACTGTAAAGCCACCAGCCATTAATAGGCGAGTGGCTACAAGAACCCCAGTGTTGGCGCTTGCAGCCACCCCCTCTGGCTGCCCGCTAATGGGGTAGCAAGGCTGCAGACTCATTAGGCCAGAAGCCGGCCCCCACCCCACTACCGTGGTAGGAACAAGACCCCAGGGGCCACCTCTGCCAGACCTGAGCTGACCTGTTCACCTTTCCATGGCCCCCTCAATAGACCTGGGCTCAGTCAGACTGGAAGGGCTGAAGGGACAGGATGGGGGTGGATGGGGCGTTCCAAGTCTGGGAGGCCCTGGGGCATGGGGATGAAGGAGGATCTGCAGTCAGACCTGACTTCAAACCTTGACGCTGCCAGTTCCCAATCCCTGCCCTTCTTTGAATTTTCTTGTCTGCAAAGTGACTTCACAACCTCAGAAAGCTGTTGGGAAGAAGAGAAAGATAATTCACTCGTCACAGTGCTTGACACCCGCAAGCCTCGATAGGTGGCAGCTATTCTTAGTCTTACTCTAGGCAGGGTCTTCCCCTCTGAGGCAAAGTGCTATGCACACATGAGAACACCCGTGTAAAAGTGGATTGCACTGTCCCCATTTTATCAGGAAGGAACCTGAGGCTCAGAAGTTAAGAGGCTATCAGAAGCCACACAGCTAGAAAAGAAGGGGCTCTGCTTGATTCCCAAGCCTAGACTTTACCCTCTGCCCTTTAAGCTCTACTCCTTCCTCCCTCCTGGGGGTTGCCTGTCCCCACCCACTGCAGAAGAAGGGGCCCTGAAACCCTAAAGGCAAAGCACTGGGAGCCAGGGCGGCAACTTGCTGGTGCTGGTGACCAGGCCTAAGCTCCTTGGTCCCAGCCCCTCCCCTCCATGCACTGCTCCTGCCCTCACCCTTTGCGGAGCAAGTGCTAGACTCAGTAACTGTGAACTCAGCCCAGCACCAGGGTTGCTGGAAGCCTTTCAAGTGATCTGCACAGAGTGGTTTGTCCTTGGCTTTTCCCATCCAAACTTTTGGTCTTGGTTACAGCCTCAGACCTGGCCAAGGGCCCCTCTAGCCCAGCTCACTCCTTCATCCATTCAGATGTATGTTGCTCCTTCCACAGGGCATAACACTCACCAAAGCCCTGCCTGTATGGTACTTGACTGAAACGTCATGGAAAAAAGTCACACCTGGATCATAGAACAAAATGGAGTGTGTGCTTAGGCTAAGGCAGGTAGAGCAGCTGGAGAGGCCCAGAGTCAAAGAATGAGCAGGAGCCCAGCAGGAAAAAACGTTTCCAGAAAGGGGAGCCTGGGAGGCAGACAAGACTTCCTGAGCCCCTGGGCCTGGCTGGTTTCACCTCTCCTCTTTCCGTGCTGAGAGGCTTACAGAGACCTCCGCATCAGGCTCTGTCCTCACTTCGTCCCTGATCTTCACCTAGTGCTCCCGGTCACCTGAATGCACGGCAACCTGCTCCCCAGTTTCCTGCCAGGACAGGCTCCTCTGCGAACTATGCTCCCCACCCTATCAGAGCCCCACATCTACCCCCAGGGCCCCAGCCAGCAGTCCAGCCTCCCTTAGCCCCGGAGGACCGGGTCTCCACCTGGACGTGGGGAGTAGCTGCTCCACCTCTACCGGCCCCGCTCTGCGGAGAAGGAATCAAGCCGGCTCTGCCTGTGCGCTTCTCGGCGCGTTTCTCCAGATCTCTGTCTCTCGGTGTCGCCCCCCTGTCTCTGCGGGACTCTAGCGCTCTTCCTTCCAGCCTCTCTTCCCCGTCGTCGCTCTCTCCCTCCCGGTCTCCGGCTGCGTCTCTCCCGCCTCTGCCTCCCGAGGCCGGGCGGGGGAAATCGCTCCGTAAATAGGCGGATGGCCCCGGGCGCTCCGGGCGCAGACACTCGTTTTTAGAGCCGGTAATTGACTCCTTTCAGTTGATAATTCATGGCTTGCATATGCGCTTTAATGCGGGCGCCCGGGGAGGGCTGCGGGCGGGGCGGCCAGCGCGCGGAGCTGCGAGCGGCGGAGCGGCCGGGAAGCCGGCCGGACTCCGGCGCGTGGCGTCCGGCCGGCCGTCCCGCTGTTGTGAGGGCGGGGAAGGCCGCCTCCGCCGGGTCCGTCTGTCTGGCCCAAGCGAGACCCGGCGCGGGGGAATGAAATCTGAGTGCGGGGAGTGGGGCGCAGAGGCCAGGACAGCGCCATGGGCAGCAAAGCGAGGCGGACCGTCAGAGCCTTCGAGGTGGATGGGGAGGAGACGGACACCCCTTCCTCTTGTAGCCGAAGGGGAAACTGAGGCCCAGAAAGGCGATAGGTCTTATCTGCATCCCACAGCGCAGAAACAGGGCCGGAACCCCAGGTCCCGCTTCCTAGAGGGTCCTAGTCTGGGGCCTCAGTCGCAACCTCCGTAGAACCAACCACGCCTGTGGGGAGATGTCCTGTCTCTGAGCTCAACCCCTCTCCATGAGCGAACCAGGCTAAAGCTCTCAGAATGGCCTCCCCAGAAAGAGCTGGGGATTCTGGACATAGACTCGTAGACCTGAACCGACTTCTCGCCCCATAGTGACCCCTAGGATGAGGAGGGTCAGCCCTCGTCCTCTCCCACCTGGCCTTCACCTTCTGTGGAGGTCTTATCCTGAGGCCATGACTGGGCCTCAAATGCAATCACTATTTCCACCTTACAGAAGAAACTGAGGCTTGAAGAAGCTGGGAGACTTGCCCAAGGCCTTGGAGGAAGCAGAGCCAAAACCTGGACCTGTGGGCACCCAGATGAAGCTCCCCACGACGGGAAGTAGTAGGAGCGGGAAGAGGAAGGAGAGGCGATGTCCTGTCTCTGGCACCTCGAAGAAGCCCCTAGGAAGAAAGGCTCTGCGAAAGCCAGGGCTACGGTCAGGCAGACCGGGGGTGGGGGTGGGGGGAGTGGCTTCAGCTGAAAACGGTGCTGGCAGGAAGTGAGAGGTTAGAAGTCAGCGCTGGAGCTGGAGCTGGGGCTGGGGAGGAAGGCAGTTGTTGACCCCAAACTTCAGCTCAGGAGAAATGAGAGCAGCCCAGCCTGTAGGAAGTCTGGCTCAGGGCGAGGGTTCCCATTTAACTATGCTCCTTGAGCTGGTATCTGCGACTTCCTTTCCCCAAGCTAATTTTAGCCAAAAATAGGATTTTTTCCCCATCTCCTAAAATCTGCACCTGGTCTATTCCTGGTCCTCCTATCTCACTACATCTCATCCCACTAATTTTCTTGGCAATGGAGCTAAGACTGGAAAAGACCTGATGACAGGGGAGAAGGCCAGGTAATGTGTCTGGCAGCTCAATGCTGCCCCCTGGTGCCCAGACTTGTGCGGCCAGCGGGGTGTAGGGAAAGGGAAGCAGGAGGCATTTGAGATAGAAAACCTCTCTGCTCCTCCACTTCTCTGAGCCTCTTGACAAGGTGTGTGTGTTGGTGCTCAATCGTGTGGTACTCTTTTATGACCCCATGGACTGTAGCCAGGCAGGCTTGTCTGTCCATGGGATTTCCCAGGCAAGAATGCTGGAGTGGGTTGCCATCTCCTTCTCCAAGGGATCTTGCCAACCCAGGGATTGAACCTGTGTCTCTTGCATCTCCAGTACTGGCAGATGGGTTCTTTACCAGCTGAGCCACCAGGGAAGCCAAAGACTTGAGTGCTTGCTATGCGTGCATCCTCAGCTGCACAGTCACGTCCAACTCTGCGACCCTTCGGGCTGCAGCCCACCAGGCTCCTCTGTCCATGGGTTCTTTTCAGGCAAGAATACTGGAGTGGGTTGTCATTTCCTTCTCCAGGGGATTTTCCTGACCCAAGCATCAAATCGAGTCTCCTGCTTTGCAGGCAGGTTCCTTACCTGCTGAGCCATCTGGGAAGGCCTAAGCCTCTTAGACTTCCCCCTTATGGGAGAGAAAGGACAGAGAAGGAGCCATACTAACCCTGACTGAAAAGGTACCATGAGGACCCTTCTCCTGCAGAGAACTCAGACTCTGTGCTGGAGCCTGAAGAGAGGTGGAGGCCAAGGTGAGGTCAGCAGTAGCCCTATCCAGCCTGCACCTGGACACCCCAGATGGTTGTTTCTATTGTAAGTGGAGTCAGGGCAGCCTTTTTGGTATGATTCCTGGGGTCTCCATCTTAGTTCAACTCAGGCCTTTTTCTGCCTAAAATTCCATCATTTTTGTTCCTGAGGAGGTACTCAACAAATGTAGAAT